>NW_023425353.1:25376145-26118645 GCF_014108415.1 Molossus molossus | reverse complement strand
AATAGAGAGGGGTTAGTAAAAGGGTACACATTTTCAGCTATAAAATGAGCAAGGTCTGAGCATCTAATATATAATATAGTAACTATAGTTGATAACACTGCATCACATAACTGAAATTTGTTGAGAGTAGACTTAAATATTCCCACCCTCTCCCAAAGACAAATATGTGAGTTGATGTACACTTTAAATATCTTACAGTTTTATTTGTTAATTATACCGCAATAAAGCTGAAAAATAATATCCCTAAGTTTTCTATTTTCTTGATTTTAAAAAATATCATGAAGGGGCGTTAAATTTTGTCAAAGGCTTTTTCAACATCTATGGAGATAATCTTCTGACTTTTTTATTAGATTTATTAATACGGCATATGATATTAATGGATTTCCTAGCATTAAACCAACCTTGCATTATTCCTGGGCTAAATTTTACTTGGTCATGGTACACTACTTCCTTCTTCTTCTTTTTATTGTTAATCCTCACTGGAGGATATATTTTACACTGATTTTTAGAGAGAGTGAAAGATGGAGGGAGGGAAAGAGGGAGAGAGAGCGAGAAACAATGATGTGAGAGACACATCGATTGGTTGCCTCCTGCCATGCCCCAACCAGGGCTGGGATTGAACCTGCAACCCAGGTACATGTCCCTGACAGGGAATTAAACCTGCAACCTTTCAGTAAGTGGGCTGACACTCTAACCACTGAGCCACAATGGCCAGGGCAAAACATTTTTTTAAATACAATTTTTTAATTTGTAATTGGCTGAATCCATGGATGTGAAACCTGGGGATACAGAGGGCTGACAACATTTATTGAAGAAAACCCGCATATAAGTGGACCTGAGCAATTCAAAATTCATGTAAATCAAAGGAAGAATGATTCACCATTTTGCACAATCACCTTAGCAGCAATAACCCTGCCTATAGCGTGTTTGCTACAAACACCCATCAATCTATACTTAAGAATGTCACACTTATGATGAATCTGCATCTAGAAAAGGGGAAGGGAGAGAGAGGCCCTTCAAGCAGTGGGAACAGCATGTGCAAAGGCTCTGGGGTAGGAGGAAGTGAGCTATGTCACAGAAGTGAAAGCAGGCCACTGAGGTGGGGCAGAGTGAACATGGGAGAACAAATGAATTGTGAGGGTCGTGAGGCCACAGGAGCTGGGCAATGCAGAAACTTGGGGCCATGCTAAGAGTTCGGCACTGTGAGAAGCCAAGAAAGGCTTTACATTAGAGAAGGACATGTTCAGATTTACACTGTGGAAAAATTACTCTGCTAGGTAGTGCGTGGAACGAAGGGGTCATGGTGGAGGCAGGAAGGCCAGAGAAAGGTTCCTGCAGTCATCCAGGGGAGTGGTGATGGTGGTCTGGGCTGGAGGGGAGACAGAGGAGCTGGGGAAAAGTGGATGAAGTAGAGCAGCACTGAGGAGGCAGAATCTACACAATTTGGGGATGCCTTGGAACCTAGGGTGAGGAGGTGCCAAGGTCTCCCTCCCAGGTAATTCCTGGGATCCTGGTTTGAGGACAGATGATGGGACCATCTCCTGAGCCCTGGCCCAGAGAATGAGCTGAGGAGAAAGACAATATTTGCATTGTAACCATCACCTGAAGCCCCTCCAACCTTTGGCACTTACCTGACTCTGCCACCTCAGCAATAGGCACCCCCTGCTCATATGCCATGAAGCCCAGGACCGAGAAGATGGCAAAGCCGGCCACGAAGCTGGTGCCGCTGTTCAGGCAACAGAGCATGATGCAGTCCCTGTGGGGGAGCAGGGAGAGGGGCTCAGGTCAGAGAGGGCAGCACAGACTGGAACATTCCGTCTGAGCACCACGGCTGTCTGTGCGGCAGGCCAGGCAGTGAGGGCACCCACAGCGCCACCTGCCTACTGAAGTCCCTGTGGTTCAGAGAGGCTAGGTGGCTGGCCCATGCTCACACAACTTCTGCTGCACTCTGGAAGATACACAGACCAGAAGCATGGGGGGGAGGGAGAGGAGGTAGGCTGGCAAGTGGGAAAATGCACAACTAGTGAGAAAACACTTGAACAGAAAATCAGGGAAAGCAGGAGAGGACTGATGATCTGGGAGCTCAAAAAAAGGGCAGGAGCCCTGGCCGGTTTGGCTCAGCGGTTAGAGCGTCCACCTGCGGTCCGGAGAGACCCGGGTTCGGTTTCCGCTAAGGGCATGTACCTCGGTTGCAGTTTGTCCCCGGCCCTGGTTGGTCGTGCGGGTGGCAGCCACTCGATGTGTCCCTTTCACATCGATGTTTCCCTCTCCCTCCCACTCTGTCTGTACAAAAAATGGAAAAATGTCCTCGAATGAGGATAAAAAAAAAAAAAGGGGGGGGGCAGGAGAAGCCTCTGAGAAATGGCTGCTTCTCAGCAGACATCCCTGCTGGCCAAGTTTCTTACCAGAGCAGCACCCCACAGCCCTCACTACTCGGTCCCTGCTCTGCTGCTGCTAGAAAGCAGCCTTTCCAGGCCGGGCCCTTCATAGAGAGATTTATCAGAGCAATGACTGTCCCCTGACATTGGAGAGGCTCACTAGCAAAGAAGTATGAGCAAAAAGCCCTGATTCCCCCTGACCCAGGAGAAATTACACTACAAATGACTTTGCCAAGATAAAGAACATGAATCCCTCAAGTTTCAGCCCCCACCTCAGGTCTGCATCCTCATGAGGCCAAGTGAGGCAATGAGCCTCTCAGGATCTCAGCTGCTGCAGACTGTGCACTTGGGAGTTAGTCTTACAACATGTGTGTAGCTCCATTTTAAAGGGAACAGCTCCCAGGTGGCCTGCCCAACCCCCCACTTGAGGCAGGACTAGCCTGGAAAGTCCCTACAGTGGAGGCCAGCTGCCTCTGCCTATCCCTAGCAATCAGGAGCTTATCACCAGGGCTCTTTCCCCTTGCCCAAAGGCTCCTGCTGCTCACAAGGTAAGAACCTCATGTTGTGTTTCACCAAATCAGCCTTCTCTAATGAGTTTTAGTTCTATCCTCCCCGATCACCTGGAGCTCCTTCAGGCTTGGAAGTTCTGAAGACAGTAACCCTAGATCCCCCTTGAGTTTTTGTTCTCTCAGTTACACATCCCAGTTTCTCCTCCTGCTTGTGATCTGTAATACACTCAACTTGTTCAGCCCCTCTTCCAATGTCACATGAGCACTAGACTCAAGAACAGAGTAGAACTCTCACCTCCTCTTCTTCTGACGCCATACTTTTGGTAATATAACCAAAGGGTACACAAATGTCAGTAACTGTTAACATCCTGTTGTCTTGCAATAACTCTGAGGATCAAGGGCATAGTGGAGAGAGCATCAGACCAGGGCTCAAGGTTTCGATTCTCCCTGCAGTATCTTTTCTCTGGCCCTGATCTCACCACCTATAAGACAAGGTGCTTGGGTAGATTGAATCTATTGACTTTTGGGCCTTGTGATAAATTAAATCATTTCCCAGCAAACAGTCATTCCCCCTACTTTCTTTCTTGGGGTGGAGTTAATCTCCCTGCTCTACTGACTTTGGGCTTGGTCATGTGATTTGTTTTGGCTAACGGATATTAGCAATCATGATACAAACAGGCTTCAGATATGCTTGTTGATTTGATTTGTCCTTTATTCCTTCTGTGATTTGCCATGAGAAGAATTCCACAGAGGAACTGCTGTCCCTGCAGTCTGAATGTACCCACATAAATCGGACTTGAGCCTGGCCTGGATCTTGGAGCCAACCCCACTCAATCCACAGCCGAATAAAGAGCTTCCCCAGCTGACCAACAGACTTGGGAGCAGCGAAAACAAATGCTTGTTGTGGTAAGCCACTGAGTTCTGGGGCGGGATATCCCACAGCATTATTGTGGCAGTGTGTGACTAACAGGCGCCTTCCAAGAACTCTTCTGGCAGTGAGGGTGTAGGATGGGCTGGTAGACAGGAGGACTTCATCTGCAGGCCTGATGAACAACCCCTCCAAAGGAAATTCAGCTCACCCCGGGGCAAGGGCAGAGTTCCACCCAGGACTGGAGTACATCTGCTCCTCATGCCTGCTTCCTGACCCTGACTTATCCCACAGTGGGAAACAAGGTCGTACGGGTGAGGAAAGCATTCTCTCCATATCCTCCACATTCTGGAATTCTGCATAATCTGCATTTGCAATGTGCTCAGTCCTGTGCTAGGGTCTTTGAACACTGTGTCTCAGAATCCGGGGGCTCAGAGAGGAGGGGCACACACTCAGGTCCCCGTCATTGTGTGGTGAAGTTGAGACGTGCACCCATCTCAGACACCAAAGCCCACGCTTTTCCTAGTAGTCACACAAAGAGGATGCTTCCTAAGAATTAAGACTTCCAAATCCTGACTGTGGATGATTACCTCTGGGCATCACGTGGTTGCTGAAAAACAAATGTCCCTTATTGCAAAGTCCCCATCTTGCCCCAGAGGCCTCCGGAGAGGTTTCCTCACCCCACAGGGAGGCTCTGAGCAGACCTGAGGTCCCTTTCAGTCCTGTGTCCTGCACTCCCACCTCAAAACACCCACACGTTCAGAGGACAGAGCTTAGCTGCCTGCGTTCTGAGAATGTTCCCCGCCTGGTTTGCTCTGTCCCCATCGCTCTAATTCCTCCCCCACAGGGCACCTTCTAGGTGGATAGCTTATATAACAAGCTCTGTGAAGTTGGCAGCAGCTGAGCCAACTTTGAAGACCCCCAGAAGCTATTATGCTGTCAGAAGAGAGGGTACTAATTTACTCCCTGAGTTGGGAAGACCTGCTGGCGGAACAAGGTGGAAGAGGAAATAAAACAAGCCTTTGAATATGGCTTGTCACTTGGGGGACTGAGTTTCTTCTGCTGATGGGAGGAGGAGAAACCTGCCTGTTGGATGGGGAAGCAGACCAGCACATTCACCCACGTGCTCGGTGGGGAGGAAAGTTGCCACTATCCAGAGACACGGCCTAACAACAGGCAGTCTTGGCCAAATCCGCATCAACTGCTATAGGTGGGGAAGAACTGGTCATTCCTGGTAGTGAGGACTAGGGATGCCAGAACCAGAAAGACCCAGGTTCAAAGCCACATTCCATCACTGGCAATGTGAACATAAGCAAATGACTTACCCATAGGCCTCAGTTTCCTCATCTGTATAATGGTGTGGCCTTCCCACGTTTCCTTACATGTCAGCCAGCACTATGCTATGCTTGAGGGACAATGGCAAACAAGAAGAGCTAGCCCATGTCCTCATGAGCTGACAGCTTGGCTGGAAGTGACTGGCAGTGACCAAGTGATTTCCACAGAGCCCAGTGTAGAGAGCCCCCGCTGAACGCTGGAGCTGGTGTGCTGGTCGCTGTACGTAGACAGCATCCCTCTCCAATACCCAAGGGGGCCACACTCGGCCTGGACTTGAGGTCTGCTGTGTTGTTCCCTGTCCCACTGCCCTTTTCTTCCTGCCCATGGTTACCACTTTGTATTGTGGCTGGCAGAGTGACCACAGAACTAGCTTTCAGAGAGGATGCCATCCCCCGACCACCCGGCAGGGGAGAGAGGCTAGACATTGAGTTCTATTACCAATGGCCAGTGATTTAATCAGTATGTCCATGTACTGAAGCCTCACCCCCACACACACACCACCAAAAGGAGGGGATCCAGAGAGCTTCCAGACTGGGGAACGCGTGGAGATTCGGGGAGAGTGGCACACCAGGAGAGGGCATGGCGGCTCCATCCCCCCCATGCCTTGCCCTGTGCATCTCTTCCGTCTGGCTGCTCCTGAGTTACATTCTTTTATGAGAAACCAGTCATCTAGTGAGGACAGTGTTTCTCTGAGTTCTGTGAGCCGTGCTAGAGAATGAATCAAACCCAAGGAGGGGCTCACTGGAACCTCCAATCTATAGCCAGTCAGTCAGAAACACAGATGACAACCTGGACTTGCAACTGGTGTCTGAAGGGGAAAGGGCACCCTTGTAGGACTCAGCCCTTCACTCGTGGACTCTGACACTACCTCTGGGTAGATAGTATCAGCACTATCTGAAGGACTAACTGAAGGACACCCACTGGTGTCTGAGAATTGTTTGGTATAGGGGGAAAATCACACACGTTGAAATTTTATTCCTAGTGTGAGAATGGTTTCCTTTTAAAAAAATATTTAACTCTTCAATCTGACACTTATTTTGGTGCATATATGAGACAAAGTATGAGTACCTACCTTCATTATCCCCCCCCCACCAAATTCTTACCCTGTCTCAGAAATACTTGCTGAAAACCCTTCCTTTCTCAACTAATCTATGACCCGAGACGGCTTCATGGCCATTATTCCATGAGTTCATACCTGAATGAGAATCTCCTGGACCCTAAGGAAGAGATGTGCTATCTAGCCATCCCATAATATTCACCTACTGTGACCAGGCACTAAGTTCAGGGGTGCGGAGACCTCAGCAAACAGACCAAGGGCCTAGACTTAGAGACCAGGATGCAAACTTCTGCTCCACCAGGCACTGCTGTGTGACCTTGGCGAGTCCCTGGCCCTCTGTGAGTCTCAGCCTTGTGGCAGAACTCAGCCTGCTGGCCTGGGAGGCAGGCAGCCAAGCTCAGCTCCCCGTGGCCCCCTCCTGGTGCTGGGTGTGGCCAATTGCAGAAGGCCAGGGAGGGCACTGGCCATTCCAGGTGGGTAGGAAAGGACCCGACTGTCAAATGAGAAGGGCAGGAAGCAGGTTTATGAACAGAAGGCAGAAGAACAAGGCCCTTGGTGTCAGAAGACCTGGGTTCAAGTCCCAACTTTGCCATTTACTCGTGATGTCACCTTGGACAAGTCACTTATCTACCCTGGAAAAAAGGGTGAGACGGAGGCCTGGGTAAGATTCCAGAGTGGATTCGCTTGCAGCTTGGAATGTACTCTGATCCTATTTGTTATTTTCCTAGCTCCTCCATGGCCTACTCTTTGACTCTGGGGCACGGAGAGGCTGAGAAACAGCCCATGCGCCAGGTGGGAAGACAAACATGAGCTAGCTAGGTAGAGTGGAGCGCTCTCAGGGTTTGGTAGAAAGTGGCCCGGGCCCGGGAAATGCTCACCTGTAGCAGTTGTTGTTGTAATTGTTGTAACTTCCCAGAGCAGTCAGGCAACCCAGGCAGATGGCGTAGGAGAAAAAGATCTGCGTTCCAGCATCTACCCAGACCTGCAGAAAGGCACAAAGAAGTTGGCACAGAGAGAAATCAGATACGCAGCGGCCCTGCTCTCTGAAACCCCCATCCGCACTCACCCTCCAAGGAGACTAGACAAAGGGATAACCAAACCTCCTAACCTTAGAATGTGTTTTTTAGAAGTTTTATTCTTGGGGTCCCCTTGATTAAATATAAATTTCCGTAATTAATTTCAGAATTTTTCAGAGGTCGTGGATAATAGTTCAGTGACTATTAAGGACGTGGATGTTTAGGTCCCTGCTCCAGCTGTGTAACCATGGAAAAGTTACTTAACCTCTCTGAGGTTTCATCTGAAAAGAAGGGAGTGAATTTCCCTTTCAGGAGTGTTGAGGGGATTTGTGCAATATGGAGTCTAGGCCCCTGGGACCTGGAGTATGCTCATTGGCATGTCTAAACCAAAATGAGTGATTTTTCCTCCTCTGGGATTAAGACTACCATGAGAAAATGGCCGTAGGACTGTGTTCGGGGCTGCCTGTTGGCATAGCTGACCTGAGCGTGAGAGGTGGCATGGAAGGGACAGCACAGACGGGGAGGGCTCACCAAGTCTTTATCACCTTTCAAAACACATGCATTGTAGGCTTCTTACGTGGTACCTATGGAAACTACTTTCTTATTCTCTAAGTTTCCCTCCAACAAAAACTGCTGTGGACAGCATGACATACACAACCGGAATCAAAGTGGCATCTTGACATTTCCTCCTGGGCTCTTTTGGAGCTCCTAGTAGTTACCAAGAAAAACCCACAACTAAAACCCACATGCAGCCGATGAGACAGTTGCTTCAGAATTGAGTGTCATCTAGAAAACAGGGCTTTGTACTACATACAAACACTAGCAAATATATATACATATATATTTGTTGTTGTTGTTAATCCTCACAGAAGGGTATTTTTCCATTGATTTTTAGATAGAGTGGAAGGGAGGGAGGGGGAGAGAGAGAGAAACATCAATGTGAGAGAAACACATCAATTGGTTGCCTCCTGCATGACCCCCACCAGGGCTGGGGATCAAACCTACAACCAAGGTATGTGCCCTTGACCGGGAATCAAACCCACAAACCTTCAGTCCATGGGCCAAACCTCTAACTGCTGAGCCAAACCATCCAGGGCAAATACTAGCAAATATTTATTAAACACAATGTGCCAGGCACTGGTGCTGAGTCCTGGATGTATTACTGCACTTGAACACTCAAAACAACCCTATGCAGTGGGTGCTTTGATGAGCTCCCTTCCACAGCTGAAGAAACCGAAGAACAGAGAGGTTGAGTAACTTGCTCAAGACCACACAGCTTGGAGTAGCAGATACCAATTCATGGAGATGCGCCTTTAGAGAAGCAGGCTTAACCAATCCCAGAACTCCGGAAGTATTCAGGTATAACCTCCCACCCAACACAGGACTCTCTCTTCTGAGTACTTCTGACAGAACAGTTGTACTTGATTACTGCCAGTGACAGGGAACTCCCTATCTTATGAAACAACCCCTTTTCTTCTTTAGAGCATTTTAACCATTAGAACATTTCTTAAAATGAGAAGAAATCTCCCTTCCTGTGTTCCTAGTCCTGGAGCCACCCAGACCACATCTATTTCTTCCATGTGGTAACACTTTCAAGATCTGAAGAAAGCTCAAGTGCCTCCTGGGACCCCACACTCTCCCTTTTCCAGGCAAAATATTTCTATTTCCTCTTCCTTGGGGATTTCATCATATGGTACAGGTCACTCATCCGGCGATTTGCTTGATTATGCTAAATTATTCAAGAAATATCTATTAAAACTGAAGATCAAAACATTGCCTCTCAACCTAAGAAATTAATATTTTTTCCTCTCTAACATAGGGTCATTGGGTTTACTGTCTTGGAGCTAAATGAGGAAGTTAGGGAGAGCTCATTCACAGAGTGTGTATTGGGGGGGATAGGGACGTGTCAGATCAGAGTGGGTTGAAATATAAGGAGGAGGAAATGAAAGCGGAAATATAAAAGAACTTTCTCAAGAAATTTGGCCTTAAAGGGGAGATGGGAGATAAGATGGTAGGGAAGGGCTAGTAAAATTTAGGGAGGATTTATTTTAAATGGTAGAAACTTGAGGATGCTTAAATGTTGATAGGAAGGGTCCAGTACAGAGAAAACGTGTTCAAGATCTAGGAGAGAAATGGACATGTTTTTAAGTCCTCCTCCTCTGTTTCCCCGTTTGCTATCTCAGTGAATTCCCTTTACCCAAATTACCTGTGTTGGGCATCAAATCTCCAAGAGAGAGAAAATACATGTAATTTTCATGAAAAAGGGAGAGTTCCAAGGTGCAGGGGGTACCAGGGCTTTCTTCAAATCACAAAGGCCAGTAAAACACATGGAAAAGCAAAGCACCGTACAGCTGCTGACTCAGGAAACACACCCAGATCACGGCCGATGCCTGCAGGATGCTCAGTGCGCCTTGAGTCTCATGCTTGTTTTTAATGCCTCCTCCCAGGCCAGTGAGAGAAGCCCCCAGCCATGTGGGAAAGCTGGTTTCTCCATCAACACTGGGCCCCATGGTGAATGATCTCCCCTACCCCCTGCCAACATGGTAAATAAACTCTTTGAATTTGAAAACACCAAAGAGAGCTTTCCATCCACATGTCTCAAAGATGAGCCCCCACACCATGATTTTTCACTTGCAGGAAATTTTTCTTGTAGTTTGCCCACTGAGCATGTCAACATCAAAGCAGATGTCTGTTGTTTTTGGCGACACAGCTTCCATCTCCCCCTTCCGGGTAACAGCGCCCCAATTTTCCTTTGGGAAACCACCTCTTCTCCACTCAGAGATAGATTCAGGGGTAGTCACATGACCCATGCCTGGCCAATCAAGACATCTGTGTTGACTGCCATGACTGGGTCAGGGATGAGCACATGACACAAAAGAAGTCAATGCAACTCAATCCGGACTTTCAGTAGAGCCACGGTACATGGGATACATTCTTGACAGCAAGGGAAGAAAGCCTGACTGAGAATGAAGTCAGCACAGAGGAAAGCGGAGTCTAGAGCAAAGAAAGACTGATATTGGTGATATGACTTGAGTCACTGGGTCCAACCATACCTGAAATAAGACCTACCCTGAGCATTTCAACTTCAGAGACCTCTTTTTCTTAAGTCGATTTGAGTGGATTGCTGTCACTTCAAATTGAAAGAATTCTGACAAATAGCAACATTAAGCTCTTAGAAAAGCCCACAGGCTGTAAGCCCAAAGCTTTCAACCAATCCTGAATTACTGATGAACCGCCATTTATTAAGTGCTTTCTGTGTGCAGAACCCTGTGCCAGACTCGGAAAAGGGTACTGTGCCATTACAGACAGCACTCCATCTCTGTCTGCAGGTGAGATAAAACATTCGGAGAACAAGGTACCTTCTCCTTAGAGGTGGTAGATGAGGGGGAAAGTTAGCATGCACTAGGGCAACCAGAGAAGCCTGTCTGGAGGAGGCACACCTTTAAAGACTGAAGAAGCAATGAGAGGGGTCATGTCAGGCCTAGAGGTTCAAGTGAGAGGGGAATGTGTTCTTGAACGATTTTTCCCCCTCTTGCTTCCCTACTTCTGTAGGAAAAAGCCTGTCATTGTTATTCTGATGGTTACCATTAACTCAACACCTTAATACAATACCTTAATACAATACCCTTAGTCCTCCCCCTTTTCGGCAATGTCTGTTCATTTTCTACAATGAGGAATATTGAAATTAGCCAGTTGCCTCTATTTTTCTTCATTCCCTTTACTCTAGCATCTAATATGGAAAAAAAAAAAGCCATTTGTTTCCAGTTAACCCTTAAAGACAATGTGTGAATTTATTCTACTTTTCATACACACACTCCATTCTCTTCTAATTTTTAGTATTTGTACTGTATGTGCATTAATGGAACATACAACCATATCTCCCTCATAGCCATTAATTAGTATGAGTTCTACCGGTGACTACCAATTTGGTTGCCTTTATCTTGGTTTCTAGTAAATTCCTCTCGAAAGGCTCCTGGGAAATAATATTTCCCTGGTTCTTGCACATTCTTACTAGTTGACTTTATATAAGATCCTTGGTTCTCTTTTTCTTTTCCTGAGAATCTTGAATATGTTGCTTAGTTGTCTCCTGGCCCATAGTGCTAACATGTGTTTTCCATTATAAAGCACTTACTCTTTCTGTCTGAATGACCAATAGGATGTTTCCTTTTTCTTTAAAGTCCAATAATTTTATTAGAGCATGTCTTATGTTGACTATTCTGGGTTGAATTTTCCAGTGTTGTACTTCTTCAAGATGCAAATTCAAATCTCTCATATGTCAGGGGTGGGGGCGGGGAATCAGTATATAGTATTTGTTCTCTTTCATTGCTTTGGATTTCTTCTTTAGGGACTTGTTTGTAAGTTGGACCTTCATTGTCTATCTTCCATACCTATGACTTTTTCTTGCATCTTTTAAAAAAAACCTCTTTCTGCATTTTTTACTTATTTCCCCCCTTTCCATCTTCTCTTTACCTTAGGATATTATCCATGGTGTTTATTCACTCTTTATTCCTTCTATTTAGTTATTTCTTCTGAAATATTTTTTCTTTTCATAAGCCGTCTTTTCAAATCTTCTTTTTGCCTAACAATTTCACTTACACTATTGTTTCAAAGTATCTGTTGATTTAATCTCTTTTAGCTATTTTTGAAATACTAAGTATTAGTATTTAGATGTTTTACGGGTCAGTCCTTGTGGAATGCATTCATTATCTGTAGAAAAGCTATTCTGCTCATAATTATTTTTCTTTTAATAGCTTTGTATGGGATTTGACCACATCTTTTTCTGTTGCTTATGTGTAGGTGAGATGCACTTTTCTGTACTCTTAAAAGGAGGTTTTGTGCAAAGTAATAAGGGTAATCCAGGGTAGAATTTTTAAGCCTCAAAGTTCCAAGGTTATTACCTCTTCTGTTATTAACAAAAAGTCTTTAAAAATATGACTGTGCAGACAGTATTTCCTGAAACTATTGTTCTCTATTCCCTTCTTCCACTCTTATCCAAAATTTTTCTTTTTGTTTCCTCTATGTCTCTGTCCTGTTAAACCTGGACTCTGCTTCCAGGGGTTTCTCCTCAATGTGTGCTCTCTGGCCATGGAGCCTCAGCTGGTGAGTCCCTAGAGTCCCAGGGCCCAGACCTCTGCCCAAACTTCCCACAGTCCTCCAACACTCACCTATGACTTGGAGCCTGCATATATCCCTCCTAGTTTTGGCTGGCATCCTCAGATAGCTCCACCAAGCTTCTACTCCCAGAGTCCTCTCCTCCTAGGGGTGAGTACACGTTAGAGATTTCAGGGATTCCTGGGTCTCCTTCTTTGGAATCCCCTTTGCCTTCATCTTCGTCTTCATCTCATCCCACAGGGTGGATATCATGCAGATGTGACTGCTGTTGGTGTTGAGCCCCCACCTGTTCACCTTTTGCATTTCATGGAGTCACCTAATTATGCTGTTCATTGGTTATTGTTTTATAATCCTAGTTTCTCTGTTTGGGTGAAGAGATCCTGAAAATTTTTTTTAAAATCCCTTCTCCCCACTGTTGCCATCTTGTCTCCCTGGATCTCAAGAATCTTTAGGGGGCAGATTCAATAAGACTGGCCTCGAATGGGGGTGGCAGAATACCCAAAGCTGAGCCATTTGGTGGAAGGGGATATAATGTGAGAGGATGGGCGAGTTAAAATTTTTTCTTCTTTATTGATTTGCGACAGAGAGGAAGGGAGAGAGAGAGAGAGAGATGGATACATCCATTGGCCGCCTCCTGCATGTCCCTCTACTGGGGATTTGGCCCACAACCTGGGCATGTGCCATGACTGGGAATTGAACCAGCAACCTCTTGGTGCATGGGTTGAGGCTCAACCACTGAGCAACACTGTCTAGGCATGAGCGAGTGTTTTAAAAAGGGAGGTTGGAGGTGTAAAGTGGGGAAGTGTAGTCTGGGCAAGGAAAGTTTAAGACATTTGAGTAAGATGTATAGGAGGTAGGAAGTCTAGAGCTAAATGTGTAAGTCTGGACTAGAGAGAAAAATTTGGAAGTCATCAGAATTTTAGCTATAACCTTACACCTCCCTGACTCAAGATCCAACACTTTCTTCACTGGCATTTTCTATTTTTCATGTTTGGAAAACCCATATTGATATCGACGTTTCTGCTGAGAGGTGTGCTCATTGGGCATGCTGACTCCAAAACTTTTCAGGGTTAGATTTCCTTGAAAAAGTCTCACAAAAAAGCATGATACATCTTCATAGGGAGTCTGTATTATTAGAATCCTTAAAAGGCTGGCATAACTGATGTGTGTCTATGTTCTTAAACATATGCCTTGGTTGAGAAAATGCATCAGTGCCCCAACTGTCAGCCTTCTCCCCCAGTCTGGGAAAGAATGAATTAACAGAGAGATGGAGGTTTGCGTTGGACATTTTTAAGAGCCAGGACTGGGAGGTGCTGGTATCACTTCTGCCCACATACCATTGACCAGAACTAAATCACATGGTCCTAACCTAAATGCAAGGGAGTCTGGGATATGTAGTCTTTCCATTTACCCAGGAAGAAAAACAATAAATGGTTGGTGAACACATAGCATTCTTTCTGCTATGGGCATTATCCCAAGTCTATTTCATCTAAGGGCTACTTTTTTCTTCAACCAAGAATTCTACAAACATCCAGAGATCAAACAAGATCATGGCAGCTATTGGAATGATTTGATAACAGCAGAAATAAGAGGCTAATAAAACAGGCTCGAAGAACATTCATGAACCCTTCTACTAGTTTGATGACGTCTTAAGACGGGGAAACTTGAGATAACATTTGTGAAAACCTACTGTGTACTTGAGGCTCTCATGTACACAATCTCACAACTTATAGAACCATGTCACTAAGGTAAGTATTATCATTTCCATTTTTATACAAGAGAAAATGGACCCATAAAAGGTCAAACAATTAAAGGAAAGAGTGAGGTTTGAACCCAAGGCGCTCTGGCTCCAGGTTTTATAGAGAAGTGCCGAGGCCTCCCGGAATGCCGAGCAGGCCTGGAGTCTCAGCCGGGATTTAAACAGCTCTGTGGCTGTCAAGTCAAACAGGACAAAGGCAACCCCACCTCAATGAAAGGAAGACCAGGCAACTGAGCCCCATTGACCAGCATGTCCCAGGACGCTACAAAGGGGGCAGCTCAGCGGAGAAAGGGCTTCCTAGTTCTCAACACAATTCGAAGGGAAAATAGTCTCCACAAAACAAACCCTAAGGAAGCTGGGTCAGTAGCTGAGAAACGGATCACTCCCTATGTTCTCCAGCAATGAATGGGGGGCGTTCTGGCAGCGCGGCTGTGGGCCGTCTACATTCAGAGGTTTGGAGGACAGATTTGCATGGGAACAGGGGAGTGGAGCCCCTTGAGAAGAACGGTGGTCCGCCCTCCAGCTCTGAGGCAACCTCACCTCTTTCGGGCAACTGGTTCCAATTAGCCCTGGTGCACAGTAGGAGCAGAAAGCAGTGGATCGGGATGTAATCCACCTTTATAACTGGACCCTCAGGGCCCAGCCCAGGGAAGCATGGAGTAGGTCCTCAATGGTCTTCACTGGGAGAGATAAGGAAGGATGGATGGTCAAGGACAAATTCTTTCCTACTCACACTTAGAAGCTACATTTATCATGATAGCTGCTCAGTATATGCTGCCCCAGTCCACATGGACCGCACTTGACAGTTTAGAAGGCACCCTCTTATGTCCTGTGAGCCACGGGCTGCCCGGAGGTGGGCATCATTATGCTCAGGTTAGAGATCTCTGTATGTATGGGTGGAAACTCTCCCCCTCTCCCCACATTCTAACTTTGACTACTAAGCAGAATGTCTAATCGTAGAAGCTTGGGGGAGAAAGCTTCATGTCTTTTTCTCACTTTGAGAGAAGTGACTTATCTGACTGAGGAGGTTGGAGGAAGGTCATTGTACATATGTGGTTAGCACCTCCCTCTCTTTCTCTCACCCACAGAAGATTAAATAACATGATGTGTGCGAAACAAAGATTCGGCCCAGTGCCTGGCTCTTGGAGAGCTTTGAAGATGCGCTCAGAGACCCAGCCATGAACTCTAGCACACGGAAGGTGCTCAGTCAACACTGGTTTCTCCCCAGGATATGCTGGTCTTCAAACATCTACAAGAAAAGAAAGCCTCTCCCCGCTCCCTCCAATAAACATGCACTGAGTGTCCAGCATGTGCCAGGCACAGTTCCAGAAGCTCCTGCCCCCAGGGAGCTGCCACTCTAGCAGAAGGCAGATAAGCTATAGCACATCTGGTGGAGAAGAGTGGGGGTGGGGGTGGGGGTGGGGGGGAGGAGGGTGCAGGGCAGCAGGGACCAGGGCCTGCTTGCTCCATGAAGATACAGCTGCTGCCCGGGGAGCTGAAGGGGAAGCAGGGCGGAGGAGTGATTTTCTATGGTGCCTAAGGTAGCGCGGGCTACAGAAAGAAGCTCCCCTAGACATGTGCTTTCAGGTCTCCACACAGAGCCACCGCCAGGGCGGAAGGGCAGCACCTCTGCTCGTCATCAAAGCCATTGCCAGCAGGAGGGCCTGGCATTTCCGTCTCTGCAGCCTGGTGTTGGTGGCGTTTGCTGCACCGACACTTTGAGGTCTCTGACACGTGCAGCGTTGACCCGTCCTGCCATGAAGGCACGGGCGCAGGAGGTGTGTGATGGCGGTGATGCTGATAATCACGATGACCCCCGCTCAGCTCTGTCAGCACCTATGACACACCAGGGCTGTTCTAAGCACTTTACAGGGATTAGATTTAAAGGGTGTTATTGTTGTCTCCTTTTTATAGAGGGAAAAACTAACCCCAGAGAGGTGAAGCCACTTGTCCATTTAGCTTTGGAGAGAGATACACACTGGCCACTGTGTGAGGAGTCCCCTGGGACTAAGAGAAAAGGAACCTCTGGAACTGCTCTCCAGAACCTGGCCTGGCCTCGGGAGGGGCACTGAAGTACCACGCAGAGGGGACCGAATGAAATGAAGTCAAATAGCTTTTGTCAGGTGCCTGGTTCTGCGCCTTCTGGGGCGCAATGAAAAGGGCCAAACAAAGAAAGATAGATCTCTTATCCTTTGAGACGACATGGAGGGACCTGGAAAGTATCATCCTAAGTGAAACAAGCCAAATAGAGAAAGACAAGTATCATATGGTCTCACTTATTTGTGGAATATAATGAACATAACAGTCTGAGGAATGGGGTAGTCCCAGACACGAGGAAGTGGGGTACAAACTGACAATCCCCAGAAGGGGTGGTGGGGGAGAGATAAACCACAGAACGTATATGCATGTGTGCATGAACAATGGACATGGACAACAAAGCTGGGACAGGGCAGGGAGCAGAGGGAGGGTGGAATCAGTGGGAGAAAAAGGAGAAACATCTGTAACAAAAATAAATAAATTAATTTAAAAGAAGAAGAAGAAGAAAGCGCCAGGCAGACCTGGGCTGGAGCCCTGCTTGTCCACTTGCCTGCTGTGTAACCTTGGGCAGTTACTTCCCTGAACCTCAACTCCTTGTCCGTGAAAGTAAGACACAGCGAATATAAGGTATGTAGCGGGATAGCTAGCTCTAGTCCCTTAATCTGATTTCTCTGGGTGGCCAGTGCTTGTCCACAGGACTATGAAAACAAGTTCCTCTCTCTTTTCCTCCACTCCAGGCCCCTCTCCACCAGGTGAACTTATCGTTCAGCACCAAACACGGCAGTGCCCATCACTAAAACAGATTCACGTGCCCTACAGCAGCGAGCATGGGTACCGCAGGGAGGGGCAGAAGGAGCCAGCATCTCCGGCTCCCGGGCTCCTCGCTGTCCCAGTGCCCGGCCAAGAAGATGCGTGAAAACCTCCAGACCCAACAGTGCATGTGGCCGGGTCCAAGTAGCCAGGACAGGGCTCGGTGGCCCTCCTGGGGCTCACACCCCGCAGCCTTTCTCTTAACATTTTCTTTTCAAACAGACAGCCACACACAGACACGCAAGAACACACACAACACAACTTTTGTAAGCAGAGCCTTCAATGGAGGCAAAAAAGTAACTTATATGGCCTGGCAGAAAATGGCTGAACTAAGCTTCCTTTTAGCCTTTTATATTGGTAAAGATTCTCAAAAGATTAAAAGTAGGTTAGGAGAAGAATACAACAGCTGTGTTTCCAGTGTGTACCTGACAAGGGCTTTTGTAGAAGTGAATAATTACATGAAAATCACTTCCTTCCCACCTCTTTCTCAGCCCCCTCCGGGTTGCTAAGCGCCCTCTCTCCTCCTTTTGGCTAATGCCACATACAGAAGCTGGTGAATACAGTATGGCCATTATGAGGGAAGGGAGGCGCGGGAAGAGGATTCAAATGCTCCCTCCCTGGTGGACTCAATGCGGGAGCAGCTTGGGGGAGAGGACTCTGGATATATTTAAATGCTAATGCACTGGGCAGGCGGCGGGGTGAGCAGGAACAGTGGTGGGAAGGGGCAGAAGCTCGGGGCCTGGAGGCCCCACTGGAAACATGTTCTGCAGCCTCTGGCTCCAGGGCCAAGCACTTCTCTGGGCAGCCAGCCCCGGGCTGACTCGGGCCTGCCGGAGGCCCTGCCAGTAAAGTGTCACTGGGCTGAAGGGTTGCACTGCAGGCGGTAAGGAGCTGTTCAGTTCTGTGAGGGGAGCCTGGGTGTGTAGGCTGACCCTGGTGGCCCCTCTGTGTGGAGCAGGGAGCGGGGTCACTGTGGCTGGGCCATTGCCCAGAGGTAGACAGCCGTGTCCCAGGCACAGAGCACAGAGGGAGTGGACAGGGCGTCGCTGGCACTGGGCCAACGGTAATGACCTCTATGCCTTATGTGGTAGAACCCTGGGGCTGTGCACGCCTACCCCTTAATCCACTGCATGAGACCACTGAGACCCATTTTACCAAAGGACTAAACAGAGGAGGTTCGGAGTGATGGAGGGCAAGGCCCGAAGACTGAGCCTTTCTGGGGCTGTCTACACAGCCTCTGGGGGCTCTATGTTAGGACAAGGTCTTCCCCTGACAGTATTTCTCTAGGGGACACTACTGGCATTTTGGACAGGACAAATCACTGGGCAGGAATATCCTATTTGTAGTAGGACATTCAGTGTCCCTGAACTGAATGCTAGGGAGGTCTAGTCATTGTGGGAGTCAGAATGATACCCCACATATTTGTAAGTGAACCCTGGGCAGTGGCCCTACTTAGCCATGGTTGAGAACCACTGAGGCACGGGGACACTGAGCCGGCATCAGTGGTGGGGCTGCAGAACCCAAACCCCATCATCGGGGAGCACAAGGCCAGGGTCTTCTTGGCCAAACTAGACATTAGTTCCCAACCAAACCCTAGGCGGGCATGTTCCTATGTCAGCTAAGCAAGCAGCTGAGTTGAAGCCTCCTCATCTCGGGTCATAAACACTTCTCTCCTCTAATAACTATGGAGCTGGCTCAAGGCAGAAAGCCAGGGAAAGAAAGGCCACACCAGGATAAGCCACCATATACACCCAGGCTGTAGGAAGGACTTCTTGGGAGGAAAATGATAAAGAAAACAGCCATGATTGATGAAGGCAGCCGCCTCTGCATCTGCCCAGAGACAGAGAAGTAAATACATTTAATGATCTTATTATGTTCATTGCTTCTTGTCTAGCTCCTCCAACGAGAACAGAAAGACACTCCATGGGAGCAGGGAGTTTCATCTGTTTTTTTTTTCATTGATGCACCCCTGGCACTTCGCACACTGCCTGGTACATGGTAAACACTCGAGGATATTTGTTGAAGGCCCACAGATGCCTAGAGTTCCCAGGACACAGGAAGGGAGAATTCAAGGCTCATGCAGAGTCCCAGCTACCAGGCCAAGTAGAGAACACGCTAGGCTGAGAGGGTCTGGACACCAGGTTCCAATTCCAGGTTGCCCTGCAAGTTCCTGTGTGTTCTCCCTAAAGTTCTTTCTCTTCTCTTGACCTCAGTTTTCTAATCTGCAAAATGAGGAAGCTGGAATGCAGTGGAGATGACAAATACATGGCACCCACATCTCCCCCCATTCCTGCCCGTGCAGACACTGCTCATCAATCCCATTCCTCCCGACAGATGTTGCTAACCAATCACAGCACTCTCTTGCCCTCAGTCCAGCTATGGTGGAAGAAGTCTATCACAGTCCAGAGTTGGTAAGTGAGCTGAAACCTGGGAGAAATGGTCTTCTAGCCTTGGCACCCTAGGCTTATAGAGCAAGGATGTGCTCTGGGGTCAACTGAGGCTCATTTTTTTTAGTATGTTTCAACTTTATAATCTTGAAAGCCCACAAGACACTATGACACCATGGAGTTTAGGCTCCTGCCCACACTAGGGACAAACTTCAAGTCAAGTGCAAGGGGGCAGAGAGTCTTTCTAAAGGGAAGAGGAGAAGGACACTAGACTCATTGAGACAGATGTTTTCAATGGATTTTTGGCACTTGTGTTGGCCTGGAAGGCTGGAAGGAAGTGGAAGAATATTCCAGTGGTGCAAATGGTATCAGCAAAGGCCTAGAGTTAGGGGAAAGAGAGCTCTATGTGAAGTTGCTCAGCAGGAATGCTTCTAAGCAAAGGACTGAGAGAGGGGATGGAACACACCTTCCCGGGCCCATGGAGTCAGAGCTGGTATTTCGTTCATCACCGTGTCTGTGGCTGGAAGTCGCGCTCTGAGTGGGAAAATGCCTGTGGTAGCCAAAGGAGAGGATGTAGGAGGGAGCTGCTCAACTCCACGTGAAGCAGCATTCTGACAGTGAAAGGGAAAGCAATCGCATCCCTGCCTCGGGAGCCTCCTGGAGGGGATCCTCGGTGGCCAGGAAGTAGGGGCAGTCGCAGTCCGTGGTAAAGACCTTGCTTCCTGGCTGAGAGCTCCGGCACTGGGATAAGCTCCCTGTTGCGAGAGATAACCAAGCCGTCAGGGATGGAGTGAGGAAACTCCTACACTGCATTGGAAGTTAGGGCAGAAAGTCTAGGAGGTTTTCTGCTGCTAGAAACGTTACAGTTAGTGAGTTAATTCCCCTTGGCAACACTTTCTGAGCATCCTCTGTCTGCCAGCTATGGAGAATATTGAGATAATTAAGACCCGATTCCCTGCTCAGAAGCTGCAATCTCGCAAGCACAGGAGGGAAAACAAAGTCAGACAAGCATGTTCCCCAGACCACAGAATCCGACAGATCTGGCTGAGTGCCAGCTCTGCTGGACAACCTGGGGGAGGCCACTTCTTTGAGTCTGTGTCCTCATGGGTACAGCGGAGATCACAACAGCTCCAAGCTGCTGGCGTTGTTCTGGAGATAAGAGGATGCTTGGACAGTGCATGATGGCGCCTGGCTCAGTGAATGTTGCGTCCAGTGGGAGGGGCTTAAGAAAGCATCTATGATGGGTCTGGGGGCTGAGTAGGTGTGTTCCAGGAGAGGAAGCAGAAAAATACTTAGCTACTGGATGCTGGTTCCAGAGCCCCAGCCTCCTGCCCGCCCGTGTGAGTGCTCCCACAAGGGCAGATGCCTGGCTTACACATGAGCTCACATCTCCTCTCCCAGGCCCAGGGAGCTGGGCTCTGCAGCCTGCTCAGGGCTTCTCCATCTCCCTCGCACTGCCACCTCTGGGTAGAATCAAGGGTGAGGATTGAGGGGAAACCCACACCTTCTGCAGGGGCCTTAGAGAAGCTGTGGAAGCTGCCTATATGAGCATCGCCTGGGGATGCAAAGATGCTCTTTGCTCCTAAACAAACAAAGCAGTGGCTTCTCCTGTATCTTCTCCGTGGCAGAAAACCTGGCCCTCACATCCTGGTGGACCTCTGTCTCTTTGTTGGGGACTCACGAGCTCACTGCTTATCTCATTTCATACCCACAGCAACACCCTGAGGTACTATTTTTTTTTTAATGTTTTTATTGATTTTTTAGAGAGAAAGGGAGAGAGAGCTAGAAACATCGATGTGAGAGAGAAACATTGATCGGCTGCCTCCTGCACGCCCCACACTGGGGATCGAGCCCGCAACCCAGGCGTGTGCCCTGACCGGTAATTGAACCGGGACCTCTCAGTCCATGGGACGATGGTCAATCTACTGAGCCACACTGGCTGGGCACCCTGAGGTACTATCTCACTTGACAGACGAGGATGCTGAGGCCCAAGATGCTGGAGCAGTGGCCCTCACTCAGCCAGCCAGTAACTGGAAGACCCAAACCCACATCTGTCTGACCCTACCACCCTCCCTTGAACATTCCCAGGAGACTGCCACCATCTCAGCCAAGAGGAGAACACCCATAGTGGCATATGTGCCTGCTTCTCACAGGCCCAACGTCCAAGTGGATTTGGTGCCTGGTGTCCAGTGACCTGCCCAAGTCCACTCACACACGGTCCTTCCACCTCTCGGCCTCCTGGCCAAGCCTCACAGTCACATGGCCACCTGATCCACACCACCTCTCTTCTGCTCATCTGAACAGAGAGGTGACAGCTCGAAATGACACCAGATCGTTGGGAGCCTGACTAATGAAGAGCAAGCCCAGGGCGCCCAGGGTGGAGGGCAGAGCCGGCCGGGGCGGGGTGAGTGACAGCACAGCAGCCCGGCAGCCTCCCACCTGCAAGCTGTGACCTGCTTCCTGGCCACAGCCAGGTCTGGGAGAGGGAGGAGACGGGAGGGAGCCAACCTCACAGGTGGACTAATGGGACATGTGACAGGCTGCCACAACACTCCCTCCCAAGTGATGCTCCAGGACGGTGGCACTGGCTCTGGGGGGAGCTGCCAGGAAAGGGGGGCGTCCTCACTCCGCACACCTCCTTCAGTGGCGTCCCGGGCATGGGCTTGAGCCACAAAACGAAGAATGATAACTTTAAAAATAAGTCAACGCATGGATGTTGAAGTAAATGTTTAGGGGGTGAAGTATGCTGATGTCTGTAACTTACTTTGAAATGTATCAAGAAAATAAAATGGATAGAAGGCTTGAAGCAGACACAGCAAAACATCAACAGCAGGATCTGGGTGGTGGCTATGGGGGTGTCCCCCATACAGACAGAACCAACGAGACAACAGAGAGGAAGCTCCCACAAAGCAGCGAGAACTGGTGGGCTCACGCAGGAGGTGAGTCCCATCTACAGGAGGGGAGGGCAATGCTTCCCGGGACACAGTGGGAAGATGTACGCTTTGTGATCACATCAGTGGGGGTAACCTGAGGCCGTCCCTGCCCTGCCCAGTGTTCAGTTCCCAACAATAAAACCTAGGAGTTTTCTGGGACTCTGGTATCTTCTCCTTAACATCACCTCATAGATAAAAAGCAGGTCTGAATTCCTTAAATCATCCATCTGCAATTCATGGATTTGTCTGAGTTCTTAAGCCTCCCTTTAGCCACAATTTCCTTCTGGATGAGGTGGAACAACCTTCCAGGGTTCAAGGTAGAAGGAGGAGATAAGAATAGGAATGTATAAGTATGCATCCCCTGGTCACACTGCATGGTTTATGGATTCATTTTATGTTCCGTCCCTGAAGCATTCACTAAGGAGCCCGTGTCTGTTCCTTTCCTTGCCTGACTTCCTTAAAGAACCCTTTCTTTCACTCTTTGTGTCTTTTCCTCTCTGTCACCTATTCTGAGGTGTAAACAATTGCCACGGCACCCACTGTCCTGGCCAGGAGCATAGTGCTGAGAAGACCACATTCTACAACAAGCATTTAGTGAGCACCTACTATGTACTGGCAATGTGAGCCGCCATGGGAGAGGTATGGTTAAAAAGGATGTTGCTGTGTCTTGGGTGATGATCTCCCTAAGGATGTTAATCACATACTTGCTTAGTATGATATTCATCTGACCCTTTCCCCCACTTACTCTCATGGCCTTGAGCAACCTTAATATACTATCATCTGTAACCCTGGAAATAGGCGACTTCTTTTCAGATGATTTATAAGATGAAAACATTTCGAATGATTTATAAGATGAAAACATTTTGTATGACCACAGATAAATCATCCCATCTCTTTCTGGACCTCATTTTCACAAAGGACAGTTTAAAGAATTAATTCCTGGGCTCTGCCACCTTTTCTTAATCAGACACATACAACTGCTAATAGGAACTTCCTGTCAGCATTAAATAGCTCATGGGTAGGGGTCAAAATAAGAAGAAAAGTAAAGGGCTATTGACAGTGAAAAGATGGAAGATCAGTGACTTTACTTGATGCCCTAATTTTATGCCTGAAGAAACTCTGGCACAAGGAGGCACAACGTCTGTTCAAGCTGGCTCCCCTGATTCTGAACCCGAGAGTGTCCCACTAGGCAACACTGTCTCCTGGGGACAGGGGAGGCTGGCAAGGATGCAGGCATTTACTCACTGGAGGCTGAGCTGTGTCTACTTGCCTCTAACATCTGGGACGTCTCCAAGGCTCTGACCAAGGAGACAGCACTACGTCTGACCTCTCTGTGAATATCGGGCAGGGCTCGGCGCTTGCCCTGCAGGGCTTTCCAGCACCTGGCCTGCGTATGAGGAGTGAGGGAAGTGGAACACGAGGTTCACACACCAGTGAGTTTTCACAGAGAAGAAAATCAAATGTCATAATCCCTGCAAACTAAGATGTATCAAAGCCCCATCACCTTGCTGTTCACAGACAGAAAAAATCCTTGCTCTGCTTGCTCCTATCTGTGCTGGGTCAGAAAATGCCAGCACAACCAGTATTACCCCAATACATTCAATAAAAGAGAACAGAAAAAAAATCATCAGCACACACTGTATTTGTAAAGCACACTCCTTCCTAACCAAGGAGTTGCAGGAGGCAGTCACAGCATCTTAATTATCAGAACGACATGCACCTCTCTGCAGCCCTTGTGTTTCCCAGAGCTCGGTTGCACATGTCAGCCTGTTTGATACTCTTGACAGTCATCTGAAGTAGGGAGGATAGGGCTCATTAAGATGGAAGCCCAGAGAGATGGTAGCCTCTAGCCACATGTAGCCCAAGGCCACATGCTAGTGAATCAGGACTTGATTCCACATCTAATCTAACCTCTTGATTTCACAGATGAGAAAACAGGCTCCGAGGGATGGAAAGATAACATGTTTCAACGGGAAGTTCTGCATTCTAGTCCAGTTCTCCACCAGCTGTGGCTGTGGGTAAGTCAGGTCCTCTCTCTGGGACTCAGCTACTGATTCGCAAAAGAAAAAAGGGAGCCTTAACTCTCAAACTTGTTAAAAACACCAAGTATAAATGGGTTTTATAGAGCTTTTTACATATCATTTTACTCCATGTGTTAGAAGCAAATGTACTGTCAGAAAATATATTCATAGATAGTATAAAATATGAGACATCACCACAAACATGACTTTCTGAATAAAATTGAGCTGCTAAATTAAGCTTAAGGGCTATTTTCCTTAATATTATTGTACTGCTTGAACATTCAGTATGTCGTATTCAAGACCAGCAGATGAAGAGAAGCAACTATTGAGGGTTAAACATTTTCATGAAAAATATAATTATGAAATATAATACTCATTTAAAATTCTTAGCCTGGTTTGAAAGGAATACAGAAAGTTCTCCCAGATGCCAGAAATGAGAGAAGTCAAAGATGAAAGATGAGGAAGAGGAATAGTCCCAGCAGCCTATGGGGATATCCAAACAGACAGAAGCCTGAGAGGCTGAGACTTAAATCCCTTCCAGAGGATACAGCTACGATTATAGCCCCTGGGCATGACCAAAATTTGAGTGGGCTTACTGTAAAAAGCTGGGAGCTAGAAAAGTATAGAGAATGAGATGTTAAAAAACTTCCCCTCAACCCAGAACTCAACAAGGAAGTGCCAGGTATGGATGTGACCACACACTGCTCCTGCAATGTGGGCACTCAAATTTAAACTATAACTTTAATATTACCATCCTAGAATTCCATACCCAGAGTGATAGTATCTTTCAGACATATTCAGACTAAGAGACCTTAGTCCCCACAGGCCTTAATAAAAAAAACTACTTAAGTATGTACTTCAGTAGGAAGGAAATGTAACCCAACAGAAAGGAATGAAAATAACAGGGAGCAAAGAAATTGGTAAATAAATTGTAAAATCCATGTAAGTATCAACTTTAAAAGTAATAACACAGTAAAAAAGTGGCAAATAATAAGCCCTAGCAGGTTTGGCTCAGTGTTAGAGTGTCGGCCAGTGGACCAAAGAGTTGTGGGTTCAATTCTGGTATTGGGCATGTACCTCATTTGGGGTTTGGTTCCTGGCCTTGGTCAGGGTCGTGTGGGAGGCAACCAATTGATGTGTCTCTCTCACATGGATGTTTCTCTCTCTCTCTCCCCCATTCCCCAACTCTATCAAGGATAAATGAAAAATATCCTCAGGTGAGGATTTTTTTTTAAAAGTGGCAAATAACAAGAATGATGGGGGAGTGTGAAATTTGGAGGGAAATTTGTATCTTACGGTATTTCCTTGTTCAGAAAGAAGATGGAGCTAGTTAACAGCCAATCTAGCTCAGCACCCACATCTGTCTTTGCCCTGTCCTTGAGGGGAGACCCTTCTTCCCAGCACGAGGCCCTGCATGTGGCACTGTCCCACCCTTCTCAGCACTGCACAGGGGGACCTCCCATTGAGTTCTTTCTGCCCGAGACACATGTGGCCACAGTTCTGGTCCTGATTCTTCAATGGGCATTTTCAACTCTTCTGGAGATAGCCAGACCCTGAGGGGTAGAGGAAGGAAAGCCACGGCAGTTTGCCTTCAGAGGGCCAGGGGTCACCGCTCCATTTCCTAGTAGCAGGCCAATATGAGTTTCAGTGTCCACAGGCTCTCCTGCCTCTTGGGCCTTTCTCCCTCTGCAGCACTGCTCTCAGAATTTTCTGCACTGATGGGAATGTTCTGTATCAGCTCTGTCCAATATGGTAGCCTCTAGCCACAGGTAGCTATTGAGCACCTGAAATTTGACTATGGAACAGGAACTAAACTTTAGCTTTTATTTAGTTTCAATTACTTTACATTTAAATAGTTATATGTGGCTTGTGGCCTCATACTGGACAGTGTAATTCTAGAAGATGGCAAAGCAACCCCTGAAGGGGTCAATCCCATTTCCAAATGATCCCATGAGTGAGAGGTCCCCCTTTGCAGAAATTCCTGGGGTGAGCTCTCCCTACCTCTGCCCTGGAGTGTGAGCGTGGGCAGGTGGGTGACCCAACACCCAGCAAATCTTTATTTTTTTCTTCAATTCTCACCCAAGGATATGTTTTTACTGAATTTAGAAAGAGAGGAAGGAAGGGAAAGAGAGAGAAACATTGACATAAGAGAAAAACATGGATGTAAAAGAGAAACATCAGTCGGTTGCCTCCCATATGTGCCCCAACCAGGGATCAAATCCACAACCTAGGTATGTGCCCTGACTGGGAATTGAACCAGTAACCTTTTGGTGTATGGGATGATGCTCCAGCCAACTGAGCCACTCCACCAGGGCCCAGCAAATCCTTCTGGGCTCATATCACTTGGCCCAGCCCATCTGACCAAAACCCTCTTTGGTGTGTCTAACAGGTCTCAGCCAGCCCTGAATGCTCTCAGACCAGCGCTCCTCAAACTTGCACGTTATACAAACCAGTGGGAGTTGTTGCCAAAATGCAGACTCTAACAGAGCAGGTTTGGGATGGGGCCTGAGAGTCTGTATTTCTAATGAGCTCCTAAATAAAGCTGATGCTGATGCTTGTCTGGGAACCACACTTGAAGTTGTAAAGGTTTAGACAGTTGTCATGAAATGTCAGTTAGCTCTGCCTACGTGTACAGTGACAGCTAACACAATAGCTTACATTCAAATTTGTATTGCTCTTTTTGCCTTATCTGTTCTCGATGGGTTTTATGTGAGAACAGGATGGGTTAAAGCAGTTCATGTTATGCAATGCCACAAAAATGCCTGAAGTTTTGGTCAAGAAAATAAAATAAAAGGCATATTCATCTCTTAAAGAAAATAACAGCTCTCATTTATTGAGCATTTCCTATGTACTAGATACAAAGCTATGTACACCATTAACGAGCATTATCTCATTTAATCCTCACAACTTTTTTTTTTTTTTTTTTTTTTTTTTTACAGATGAGGACATCAAGACACAGAAAAGCTAAGTAATTTGCTTGCGGTGACACAGTTAGTAAAAAGTGAGCCATGACTCCAATCCAAGCAATCAATGGTCCTCCACACTGTATCTCCTGCTCTGGCTGGAGCTCAGCAGGGATCTTGATTGTTGGGGGTGGACGAACTCTTTTTAAGAAAAATATGCTAATGAAATACCTGCACACAGATGTCTACAGCAGTTTTATTTACAACTGCCAAATGCAGAAGTACCCGAGATGTCTATCCATACGTGAATGGATAAACAAACTGTGGTACATCCGGACAATGCAATATCTCTCAGTGATAAGAAGACACGAAGGAACCTTAAATGCATATTACTAAGTGAAAGAAGCCAATTTGAAAAGGCTAAGAAAAGATCAGTGGTTGCCAGTGGTTTGGAGAAGGAAGAGGGATGAATAGGTGGAGGACTAGGGTTTTTAAAGCAGTGAAACTATTCTGCGTGACACTGTAATGATGGATAAAGGACATTATGCATTTGTCAAAACCCATAGAATATACAACACAAAGAGTAAACCCTAATGTAAACTGTGGAGTTATTTAGTTAATAACAATGTATTAGTAATAAATCAAATGATGTAATAAATGTACCACATCAATGTCAGATGTTAATACTAGGAAAAGTGGGGGGTAGGAGTGGGGAAGAATATGGAAACTCTGCATTTCCTGCTTATTTTTTCTGTAAAGGTAAAATTGCTTTTAAAAGCTTATTAATTAAGCTGGCCAGTATGGCTCAGTGGTTGTGTTGACCCATGCACCAAGAGGTTGCTGGTTTGATTCCCTGTCAGGGCACATGCCCAGGTTGTGGGCCAGATCCCCAGTGGGGGGCATGCAGGAGGTGGCCAATTGATGTCTCTCATCAATATTTCTCTCTCTCCCTCTCTTGCTTAAAAAAAAAAAAATCAATAAAGAAAATTTTTTAAGTTTATTAATGCATACAATTTTATGTCCAACTTTGGGGTGGGGGCCAAAGACTCTCCCCAATTAAAAACTCCTGCCCTAGAACACATCAATCATCCACCCTCTCCACCCCACTCCCACAGAGCCCAGCAAATATCTGGCAAGAGTGGACATTTTGTATATTTCTATTGATTCATTTAAAAAGCAACGATCTAGCACAATGCCATACAGTCGGTGCTCAATAATACTTCCTGAATGAACGAACATAGGGTTAGAATTCTAAAAAACAAACAAACCAAAAAACGGCCTAAGAATCCCTGGAGACAGGCTTGCAATTGTTCCTCTCCGGTACGGCTGGGGTCACCACTCTCTCTGACTCTCACCAGCCCCTGCTCACCTCTGGTGACATCTCTGTCCCCTACAAGACTGCAAAATCCTTAAGGGAAAACACAGCCTGAGTCATCCCTTACAGTCTCACCTTATGGTCAGGCCTGGCACATAGTAGGTGCTTCTCTTTGTCTCTTTTCTCTGTAGTGTTTCTTGGGTTTCTGGGAATAGTTAGACAAACTCACACAAGGGCACTAACTCAGTCACATCTGCCCATAAACCTGTGACATCATAGCTGGAGGGCTACTTCTCACATCCCCTAGGACATTGCAAAACCTCCCATCCTTGGCAGACAGGGAAACCTCTTCCTTCCTTCCTTCCTTCCTTCCTTCCTTCCTTCCTTCCTTCCTTCCTTCCTTCCTTCCTTCCTTCCTTCCTTCCTTCCTTCCTTCCTTCCTTCCTTTTTTTTGGTTAATCCTCATCCAAGGCTATTTTTTCATTGATTTTTAGATAGAGTGGAAGGGAGGGAGAAAGAGAAACATTGATGTGAGAGAGACACATTGATTGGTTGCCTCCTGCACAACCCTGACCTGGGCTGAGGATTGAACCTGCAACCCAGGTACATGCCCTTGACCGGGAATTGAACCCGCAATCCTTCGGTCTGTGGGCTGACACTCTAACCACTGAGCCAAACCGGTGAGGGTGAGATTCCTTTCTCACTTTACACCCTCAAATCAAGGTCATTTGATATGCCTCCACTTCTTCTTTTCACTTCCAAACTCTCTCTATTTTCTTGCTCTTTTCTCTGCACCTGGAGAAGTTTACATGTTTCATCTAACCTTATCACCTCTAAGAAGGAACAGGAGGCGAGTAAAAGGTTGGATCCTGCCTCTAGAAATTTATGAGAGGAAACGGAGGCTCACGGAGGCAGGCCACCTGCTCAAAGTCACAAAGTGGATGAGGGAGAGGCAGGCATCAAATGCCACTCTGTCTGACTCTTGAACTCTCTATTGCCAAGTTCTGCTAGGCCTTTCTTGACTGAATAATCTTCTGAAGTGGTGCAGCTTTGTTGATGGCAGTCACTCTGGTGCCCAGAAAGATTCAACAGCTCCCTACTGACCACTGAATGAAGCCTTAAATTCTTTGGGCTTGGCACCTAAGATTCCCAATGAAGGGGCCCTAATCTGTTGTTGTAACCTTATTTCTTATATATGATTCTCTGTTACAAAACCTGTCCTACAGTCACACCATTCTTGTATGTACTCTCTGGTCTTTGCTTATCTCCAAAAAGTCTTCCTTTCCTCATCCTTTAAGGACCAAATCAAAGGCTATCTGTTTCATAATGTCTTCTCTGGGAAGGGCAATTGGAAATAATTTTGCTTTTCTTTGACTGTTCACAGTCCTTTATCTAAACAACCATAAAGCACCCACCCACCCACCCACTCACCTACCCAGACACCCATCTAGTATTGACTGGGAGCCTAATGTGCCAGGCTCTGTGCCAAGTGCCAGGGAGTCCACAGTGAATAAGACAAGCAAGTTCTTTGCTTATATGGAGTTGACATTCTAACTCGGGGAGATTAACAGTGAGTATGTCAACAAATGAACACAAGATTGCTTTAGACAGCTATCAGCCCCGTGAATAAAATAAAACAGGGCCTTAGTTAATGTCATGGGGTTTATTGGGGATGCTTGAGCTCAGCTGGTCAGAGACGACCTGACTTTGGAGCCAAGACCTGCAGGGTGAGAGGGAGCCGGCCAGGAGAATATCTAAGGGAACAGTGATCCAGGCAGGCAAGACAGGTGGCAGGAAAGAGCCTGGGATATCCAGGGCTGGTTGGGAGATGGGACCAGGACATGCCAGGCACCTTGGCGAACAGTCTGAATTTAAATTCTCATGCAAGTGGAAGCTACTGGGGACTGGAGTAGGAGCGGTGTTGTAAGCAAGAAAGTCAGACTTCTGCTTTTGGTTATGACTGAGTGGCTGGTAAAGGAACGGCCTCCCTGCCACAAGCAACATCAAAGCAGACAAAATACAGGAGGCAGCCGTTTTCAGGCAGTGAATAACATGCAGGGTAAGACTGCTACCGCTGAGATATGGAACCTCCCTCCTCCTGGGGACAAGAGCTGGAGTCCATCAGAACACACAGTCTCTCCAAGCTGAGGAAGCAGGACCAGAGTGTAGGGCAGCTGAAATAGCAGGAATCAACACTGTGGGGCACCAGAAAGGGGAGCTGTGTGGAGCAGGGGGCCCATATATTCATTGGAAGTCCCCCTCAAGACTCTGGCTGATGGCTGGGTTGTAAACATCTAGGGTGAAACAACCCAAGGCTTTTCGCATAGAGGTATTACAGGGCTGAGGGTGCAGCACAGACACTGGAGGCCGGACACTACCAGGTAGACACTGCCAGGGAACCCCGGCTCCCAGCCTGCCAGAGAAGACAGATCTGGTCAACACCAAGTACTCACCCTTGGTACTGGCTAAGACACAGAAAAGTCTCCCCTTGGGAGCAAGAACCATGCCCTAGGGTAGGGTTTCTCTACTACAGCACTATGGATACTTTGTGCTGAATGAGTCTTTGTTGTGGGGACTGTCCTGTGCATTGTAGGATGTTGAGCAGCATCACTAGACGCCAGTAGCCCTCCAGCCCAAGTTGTGACAATCAAAACTATTTTCATACAATGCCAAATGTCTCCTAGAAGGCAAGATTTTCTACTCTAGAGAACCATCGCTCTAGAGTAAGAACTACTCTAGACTCATCCCAATAAAGCCCAAAGGCCAGCTCTGACAATATTACAGGGGTGGCAGAGCTTAGAATTTTGTTAAGTCCTATTAAGTTAGAGAAGCTTGAAAAACAGATTGGGATCTCCATAGATCTACTAAAAAACATTATACAGTTGAACCTATATAAGTTTAAGGTGATCAGTTAGTAATTGAACTAATTATTAAAATAAAATCCAGCATTCTTCAGAGGATGGTAACAGAATCCAGAGTGTCTACAACACAGTCTTCACAATATTGCATCTCAATCCACAGTATACAACCAACTACCAGACATGCAGAAAAAAGAAAATATGGTCCATACTCTAAAGAAAATGTTAGACTTAGCAAAGACTTTCAAGTGGCTATTGTAAATATATTCACAGCATTACAGAAAAATACATTCAAAGAACAATAGCAGGAATTTGCACAATCAGAGATTCCTTTCTTCAAGCTTCCTCAGTCTTCTGTGTGAGAAAGGAGTAGTGATGAGTCAGAAGCCCACCTTGGAGAGTGGAGCCCACCTTGGAGGCTAGTCTATGAACCTAGAGCAGACTGCCTTGTGCCTCAGTTGTTTAGGCTCCATTTAAATTAGAGCGTTCAACCATGGCGGATTTTCTCAAAGTGGGGGGCTGACAAAGTAGAGCAGATAAGTCAAGAATGAATAAGCAAATGAAAGAATAAATGAATGTCTCAACTTTGGGAATCAGGAGAGTAGGGAACTGTCCCAAAGTGGAGATGAGGGCTTACCTGTCATAGGAGGGACCCATTAGCTGTGACCAGGTTACTACAGAGGTGATTCCTGCACTGGATGGGGACTAAACCCATCCAATGCTGAGATTCTAGGATTCTTCCTCAGCGTTTATGTAGGTTTGAGATGCTCAAAAACTCCACAGCCAGATTGCCAGCCCAGGCCTGCGGAGGGCCAGAGCAAGCCCAGAAAAATCAGATATAACAGAGAGTTTCAGCACTGCATCCTTTACATGGCCGAGTCAGACTCACCTGGTTCAAGTGCTACCGGTGCCAGCATGAGGCCCGTGATTTAAACACGTGGAGCTTCCCCTTACCTGTAAAACCTTTAGGACGTAGGTTTTAAAATTCTCAGCAACTGCCCTGGCTGGTTTAGCTCAGCGGTTAGAACGTCGGCCTGCGGTCCTGAGAGACCCGGGTTCGGTTCCCGCTAAGGGCGCGTACCTCGGTTGCAGTTTGTCCCCGGCCCTGGTCGGTTGTGCGGGTGGCAGCCACTCGATGTGTCCCTTTCACGTCAATGTTTCTCTCTCTCTCTCTGTTCCTCTCTCTCCCTCCCACTCTACCTGAGCAAAAAATGGAAAAATGTCCTCCGGTGAGGATAAAAAAATAAATAAATAAAATAAAATAAAATAAAATTCTCAGCAACTATGAGATAGGACCAGATAGACTTGTCTTATTGGTCATGAGAATAATTATATAGCACTCAGCCCCGGAGTCTAGCACATAGTAATTGTCAACTGAAAATTATTTGCTGATGGAGTAAATCAGATAAATGAGTTTATCAAGCACAGGACCTGACATAGAGTCAGCCATCAAGAAATGATAACTAGTATCGCTACTCTATTCAAGCAGCTCTTCAACCACTGAGACTGCAGATAAAGAAGGTGCTGGTGAAGCCGCTGAGAATAAAAGTCACAGAACTTCACCTTCAGTAAACCTGTGGCTGAAGGAATTTAATGAGGTGCCCCAGAGATGCACACAATCTCAGTGGTGTGTACATGAGTTCTGATTTCACAGACAGGCAACTCTTAAGGAGTTTCAAGCAGTCAAGAAAAAAAAAAAAGCATTCACTACCTTTCTTTAAGTGCACACAAGGTTAGACCAGTAACGCATCTCTAACTCATGAGTTTACCCCATGACTGAAAGAAGCACACCTGTGTCAGATAAATTTCAACCCCAACAGCACCCTTAACCACTGTTATCATTGACTTAAATATATATCTCTCACAAGAGACTGTCATCTCCTTGAAGACAAAAACCATATGTGATCTATTCTGCATCCCCAGTGTCTGGTACTGAGTAGAGTAGTGACCCTAACCCAGAATCAAATATGCTAAAAGGAAACCCTGGGGGACTTTCAGTCCCAAGGGGTGGTTCTTACTCCAGTGAGGTTTGCAATACTTTACAAAACATATCCAATGTCTCTAAGTCTATTACAATTTTGTATATTTTAATTGGAAAAGTCCAATAGCCAAGAGGCCCATTTTCCCTTGGGTCCTTGCTTGGACTCAGTACACTGCCACCAGGTGGCAGCAATTCCACAGTCACATCCACAAGCTCCATCAGGTAGGGCTTTGGACCAGGGTCTTGTTTTTCTTGATTTGTTCTTCTGTGGAGTGGGGAGGCCAGAGAGATTTGGTGCTCTGAGGTCCTGTCACTGTTTAGGCATCATTTTATCCCATCCCCAGGATTTGGGCATCTTAGCTGCAGGTTCCAGGTCTCTCCACAGGGGAGGCCGACTGGGGGGGCCGTGTGCATGCCTGGGAAAGCAGACCCCACGATCGGGATCCCTGACAGGCCTTTCTGTTCTTGCCCTGAAAACACACTCGAAACACAATGAGTGAGACTGGCAGGAATCTGGGGCAGGGAAAACGTGATGTCCTGCAAGAGCCCCTCGGTTCCCTGAAGACTGAATAGACAGAAAATAAAAATTTGAGAGGAAAAAAAAAAAAAATGGAGTGGAAGCACTTCACACTTCAGAGAAAACACAGGGCTGACAGTGAAGACAAATAGATGTTTAGAAAGTTATAACAGACCACGGAATGCAAATTGCCAGGGGACAAAGAAGGCGAGCTGCTGTGTCGCTTCAAGTTCTTGACGAGAAACTTAATTTACTAGATCCACAAGAAAGGCACTCCGCTCCGAGTTCAAAGCCTGCCCTTGGGTGGTGGGCCCCTGACTTGTAAATGACCAGCAACAGTGACATGAAGGCAAAATAAGGACCACCACCAGTGATCCTGGAGCCCTACTGCATGCCAGGCCCTGGGCTGAGCACCAAAAATAAAGACCGGAAGAGCTTTCGCACTCATGTACACACTTGCTTCCTTGCTACCCTGTGTGGCAGATAGTCTAGCCCAACAGTCAGGTGAGAGCCCTGAGCCCAGAGAGATAAAGGGACAGCTGAGCCCACCAGCTTGTAAATGGCAATAGAGTGACTCAAATGTCCTTCCCTCAACACCAGGTTCCACGACATCGAAAACCCTCCTCTCTGGATTGCAAACGGACGACTGCAGTATACGCTACGTCACCATAAAGGCACACAGGCTCTGCCAGAACTTGTTCTTCTTTCATTCATTCAAAAGCCCAGCCGTGTGGCTCAGCGGCTGCGCACCCTCCCATGGACTGAGAGGTCTCAGTTTGATTCCCGGTCAGGGCACATGCCTGGGTTGCAGGCTCCATCCCCTGTAGGGGGCGGGCAGGAGGCAGCTGATTGATGTTTCTCTCTCACATCCATGTTTCTCTCTCTCTCTAAAACAATCAATAAAAACATATTTTAAAAAGTATGTATTTACTGAGCTCTTACTGTTGGCGAGCACCGTTCCAGGGGCTGGAGATCTAGCAGGTCAGCTCTGCCCTCCTGAAGCTTACATTCCAGCCAGTAAAGGCTCTGGTACAAAACAGACAGTGTCTGAGATGTTGGCAAGTGTCACTGAGAAAACCAAAGCGGAGGAGTAGACAGGACAGGTAGGTGGGACTAAGGGAGTGCGACTTTAAACGAGGTGATCAGGAAGCCCTCACTACACAGCCCTTCAGACCTTCACACACTCCCCGGCTCTCTCTTGACCGCACGTCCCTGTGAAGTAGGTCTTGTCCTCACTCCCAGGAACCCCCAGCTGAGCTCTCTCTACATGCTTTCTGGTGTGCTCTGGCCTCACTGGCGGGGAGGAAAGACGGAGGGGGTCACCAGGAACCCTCACTACTCTCCAGCTCAACACTTAATCAGCCTTCATGTAGGACTCCTGCCACGCGAGCCCAGAGGGCCCAGGAGGGCCCCTCAAAGTGAATGTTTCTTTGTCTAAGGCCCCAGGAGCTTTGCATAGTCAGGCACTTTGTGCCCCTTTAGAAATGTAAATGACCAGCAATTAGGCGTGTCTGAGCCCCTGTAAGTAGTAGAGAAGGGGAGCTGGGGCAGGGCTGGAATGGAGATCCTGGATAAGGGAGCGGCCACAGAGCTGCAGTGAGCTCCTTATCACCCTGGTAGAGATGCAGGCACCCTGGGGACTGTCTTCCTCCTGGGGGTCACTGCCTCTCCTCCCCCTGCTGACCTGAACAGGCACCAGCTCTCCTACCCCAGGCCCCCTGACTTCACAAAACTCAAACGTCTGTAGGAAGCAAAGCTCGGATGGTAACTCGCAATCTGCACAGGGATTACTGCAGCCCCAGGGGACAGGGCTGGCTCTTCAGGCTGCAAGAGAGACAAGGTAACTTGGGGGTGCTGTCTACTGCCTGCAACATCAGCTATCCACCCTCAAAAGTCCAAAAGGAAGGATGAGAAGCTCTGATCTCACCCAACTGTGGGCTCCTAGAAGGGAGACTTACTCATTCTATACACTTTGTGCCCATTTCACCACCTGAGACCACCTCCCAACACCCAGGACCTGGATGGAACAGCCCAGAGGACTGGTGGGGCTCAGAGGCAGGAGGTCTGAATGTGTCAACCCCTGACCAGCCCTCTGACCTCCCTGGGGCTCACCTTCCCCAAATATCTCCTTCCCACCTTTCTACCCACAGCGGCTTCAGAATCAACCCGTTAGCCCCTCCTGGCTGCAGGCCTGGACACTGCAACTTCTAGATCATCCCCAAGAAACTAGGGTGTTCACACTCCCAGACCAGCCAAACAACCAAGCCTAGTGACACTTTCCGGGAACTTTCCTTCCTGGTGCATTCTGGAGTGCAAATGGGAAACTAAGTCAAGATAATTATTCAGAAAAAAAAAATCTGGACTTGGTAAAAAGAGAACACTATCAAGACACACAGAACCGAGCCTTTTACTGATCAGATATTTCCAGCTGAGAGCTCTCCTGACCTACTTTCTCTAACTTTGAGAACGGTGCCTCAGTTGTCTCAAGAGGGACCACATGGCTACCTGAAATCCTAACCCTATCCCAAGGTGCTTTTTCAGGCCTGGCTGTGTCTCAAACAATAATAACTATGGCATCATGGTTTTGATGTGATTTTTTTTCCTAATGCACACTAAAATAAATATATAACTATAAAATGACAAAAATGTTCCTCCAGCAACTGAGTCCTCACACCTGAACTTTATAATCACCTGATGGGGCAGGCAGACACAGCCTGTGATCTTTATTCTAGGAAAGCAGAGACTCGGCCCCAGGGGGTGAGGTGCACTTGCTTGAGGCCACACCACCAGTAATGGGGGAGCAGGAATTGAAACCTGTGCCCTCCGGTTTCTTGTGGTCTGGGGTATACACAAATGGGACCCACTGGAACTGGGTGGTGTGGATCTGTTGTTTTCTTCTTAAGACCTCAGCTCCTTTCATTTAGGAGTTCTCCCACTCAGAACTCAGGAACTCTAAGTTATCAGAGGGTTGCTAGATTGCTGTGTGACCACAAGCAAGTGGGTCAGCCTCTCTGACCTGGATCTCTCTGTCGAGTAGACGTTCTAGCTGCCCCGTTCACAGGGCAGTTCTACTGCCCTGTTCACTGGTTGCCTCCCCTTAGCACACTGAGACAAACCTGGCATGATGCACCAGCTTCCAGAGTTCAAGGAGCTATCAAGAGCCCTCCTCAGACTCAGCATGACTATACACCCCGTCACCAGCCTTTCAGCCTCCGGAACACATTGAGAGCAGGCTCGGAGCTGCTCACACCTTCCTTTCCAGCCATGCTGGGCTCTTCCTGCAACGCACCACAGCTTCCAACACACCAGCTACATGGAGTCTTCTTTTCCTTCCCTTTGGGTCACCATCCTTTATCTCTGCCCCAGAAAATCAACTATCACTGTTACTTTTAGACACACACACACACACACACATTTCCTGGCCATCACTGATAGAGAATTCAAAAGTAGTACAGCTCACAGATGAGGTAAGTTGGAGGTTTTTAGTTATTTTGCTAAAGCAACAGAAACTTTCTTCAAAAACCAAAATAGTTCTGGTTCTCATATTCATTCAGCAAACGTTTACTAAGCACCTACTATGTGCCAGGCAGGCACTAAGCTAACCAGGGCCTGGGGACACAGTGCTGGGCCAAGCAGATACACAGCCTGCTTCTAAGCTGCCTTCTCAGTGAGGCCCCCCTGGCTGTCCTGGTGGAAATCGCAGCCCTCTCCCCCCAGCACTCTCTCTTCGCTGCTAGGTTTTGTCTCCATGGTCCTGGTTACCATCTCATAGGCTGCATGCTTTACTATTTAATTTTGCTTCCTTCCTTCCCTAACTAGAATATAAACCCCCTGGGACAGGGATCACTGTTTTGTCCACTGTCTACTGCTATATGCCCAATACCTAGACTAATCTTTAATACAGAGTAGGCACTCAGGAAGTATCTGTACAGCAAACGAATGGACATTAAACAAATGTCATACATGCAATACATATATAATTATATAACTATTTCATTGCAAACATGATAAGTGCTTTGGAAAATAAGTACAGAATAGTGGGGGTGCATGCTTGGCAATGGGGAAAGATTTACAGGGTAAGTGGATGTTAGTCAGATAAGGTGAGAAGAGAAGGTCTGAGGAAGAAAGCAGTAGTGTGCCCAGCAGAGAAACAGCATGTGCAAAGGTCCTGAGACAGAAAGGCAGACAATATCTGAAATGAATTGAAAGATGGGGACAGTAACAGAAGATGTAGCAATAAGACAGCTCATAAGGGGCCTTGGAGCCACCCCCCATTTTAATCTTATTCCAAAGACCACAGGGAACCCAAGAAGGGATTTAAGCAAAGAGGTGCTCATCAGATTTGTTTGTATGTATTTATTTATTTATTTCCTCACCCGAGGACATTTTTGCATTTATCTTCAGATAGAACAGGAGGGAGAGAGGGGTGAAGAGAGAGAAACATTGATGTGAGAGAGACACATCGACAGGCTGCCACCCACACAGCCCCAGTTACACAACCCTAACCAGGGCCAAGGACAAACCGCAACTGAGGTACATGCCCTTAGCAGGAACCGAACCCCGGGACTCTCTTGTCTGAGGGCTGACACTCTAACCGCTGAGCCAAACCAGCCAGGGACAGATTTGTATTTTAAAAATCACTCTGCTGTTTGTGGGGAGTGGCCTAGAGGGGTCAAGAGCCATTTCTGAAAGACCAGTTAAGCGACTGTTGTAGCTGTCAAGTGGGAGATGGCAGTGGCCTGGACCAGGCTGGTGGCAGCAGAGGCAACAATGATGGAGTGAGGGGTCAGGTGGGGGTTGGAGCCCATCAAGTATCCTCTCCCGGACAGGCATCTGAGGGTTCTTCAGCTCAGGGGTCAGCAAACTCTCTAGAAAAGGCCAAACAGCAAGCATTCTAGGTTTTGCAGGTGTGCAGGGAAGAGCTGCCATAGCACGTCTAATGTTGCTCTCCAGGAGGGCCTGCTTGCAGGCTTGTCTCTTGACTGGTGTCTGGGAACTTGGCTAAGATGTTCTCTATGGTACACTAAGTGATGCGGTTGTTTTGTCTGCCTGGAGCACTGAATTCTGCTGTACCAGCCTGCCTGGACTGTTTGTACAACAACGTAATTTATGGAGAACACCTGCTTTTCTCAGGAGCCTGAAATTCTGAGGGCTGGGACTGATGGTGCGGCAGAAAGTACTTGTGCAGTTAACAAAACACCTCCATAAAAAATGTGGACTCTGAGTCCTGAGCAGGCTCCTCTGGGCAGAAATACTACCCACGTGCTGCTGCACTCTGCTGCTGGAAGTGTAAACAAGTTCTGTGTGGCCTCTCCCAGCAGGAGAACACGGGAAGCCTGCGTGTGACTTCTTCCAGGCTCCACCTGCTGTGTGCTTTTCTCTCACTGATGATGGAAATAAACCACATCTGAGTGCTGTGAGCTCTTCTGGCAAGTCTCTGAGCGCATGTGTACATGTGGGGAGGGGCCCTGCAGCTAAGGGCTGGCCTGGGAGCTAAGGCCCAACAGGAAAAAGATAGAAGGAAACTGGGATGATTATGCAGACACTCTGAATGGTGAACTCCTGACCTCACCTTTGTTCTGGGTGTGGGTGGTATGTGTTTGTGTGCGCACATGCGCATATGTGTAGGGCTCCAAGGTCAAAGGTGTTGATGGGATTTTCCAAAACTTTTACCATCACTAGAATCCCCTCTGAAGTTCTTTTTTTAAAAAAAAAAAATTATTGATATTTTTAGATAGACAGGAGGGGAGAGCAGGGGAGAGATAGAAACATTGATGAGAGAGAAACATTGACTGGCTGTCTCCTGCACGCCCCACACTGGGGATGGAGCCGGCAACCTAGGCATGTGCCCTAACCAGGAACTGAACCAACGACCTCTTGGTGAATGGGATGATGTTCAATCCACTGAGCTACACTGGCCGAGCCCTCTGAAGCTTCTTTAAAAAAAAATTTTTTTTTTTCTTTATTGATTTCAGAGAGAGAGGAAGGGAGAGGGAGAGAGAGAAACATTGATGAGGGAGAACATCAACTGGCTGCCTCCTGCATGCCCCCCACTGGGGATTGGGCCCACAACCTGGGCATATGCCCTGACCGGGAATCGAACTGGCAACCTCTTGGTGCATGGGTCAATTTTCAACCACTGAGGCACACCAGCCGGGCTGAAGCTTCTTAATAACAATGATGACCAAATACCATCTCAGATCCCCGAAATGGAATCTTCAGGGTAGGGCCTGGAATGTGCAATTTATCATTTCCTGGTGTTCCAATGATCAGCCAGGTGTGGAAACGGGTGATATTCAGGACCCTGACTGACCTTGAGGATCAGGATAAGAAGCCTGTGTGCAGGGAAAGGGACGAGGAATCTGTCCTGGATTAAGGCAGAATTTGTAGATCCAACAAAAGGGCACAAACCAGTGATTTTGGAAATACGTTTTCCCAAACTGCTTCTCCCACTGAGCCTGTGCCATCACAGGTTGGAGTGGGCAAGGCCAACAGTCAGGAGTTAATTTCCTTCTTCCTAGGGATTCTGCCTGCAATTCAGGATGCTGCCATTAGGTGCCTGGTGCTGCGCTGAGCTTGGGATCCCTTGCGCCACAGCAAACTGAGACAGAAGTGAGCACACATTGCCACTCCACTGTGTACCTTAATGCACCGTGATGAGGTGCACCTAAATTGCACTAACTAGCACTCCACGAACATTTCCACCAACTTCTCCTCACAGGGGCTGACTCCAAGGCACAGACTGCAGATTTGAAATTTCTTGCAAGCCTTATGTTCTACTGAATGTAGATTCCACATTCTACTGCATGACCTATGTTTGTTTCAACAGAAAAAGGGGTGCCTGCTCACCCACTCAATGATATCTGAGCACATTTTTCACACATTGGAGTTTTTACCTGGGGACCTCTAAAAGCTACTGATACTTGAGACCCAGCCCCAGAGGGTTTAATTTAATTGGTCTGGGTTGTACACTGAAAACTGGGATTTTCAAAAGCTTCCCAGGAGCGTCTAACATGTATCAGAGTTGAGAACCCCTGGGCCATAAGATACTCTGTTTTCATCTCTTGGCTAGCATCCCGCAGGCACAGCACCATGTACCCAGGAACAAAAGCTTAGGCATAAGCATTTACTACCCACTTTTCAAACATCCAATACCTTACCAAAGACAACTAACAGGCCAGCTAGTTCTCACCAATCATTTCTTTCTGTGAGCCACCCGCACAAAGAAAATCAGTCAGTTTCTCTCACTGAGATACATGGCTACTGAGATCTGTGATCCTGGGTAGGGGAAAAGTATGTGTTTATTTTCACTAACTCTAATTGAAGTTTAACATTTCTCTCAACTATGACTGCAGGCAACAAACCACAGCACGGCTAGCCGTCGAAATCCCAGATGTGTTCCTACAACCGTTTAGATATCTCCAAATATCATTTACTCTCATTGCTGCTTGAAATAACAAATTGTCAGACTGCTTGCTGGATCTTGCTACTTAATGTACTGATAAAGAAACACATATATTATTACCATGTCACAAATTTGTCTTTTTTAATGCTTCGGTGGTTGTATTTCACTATATTTGATTTCCTATATATTTAATCGGTGCATTGAAATTTATAATTCTGAGAAGGGGACTACAGGCTTCCCACTGCTCAACCAGCTGTTGAGCCTCTGTGGCTGGCATCAGGGGCCTGCAGAAAGCTTCCCAGTGGTGGTGGGCAGCTGTGCATGGAGCAACTCTTACCTGTGGGTCGGAGAGCCGGGAGAGGTCAGGGTACAAGTAGAACTTGATGCCTTCAAAGGCCCCAGGCAACGTGACCCCTCGGATAAGGAGGATCAGAAGCATAGCATAGGGGAATGTTGCAGTGACATATACAACCTGCCCAAGAAAGGAGAGACAAGAATCAAGAAGGGGTGACAGTGGTCGGGAATCTGGCAGGCCCCTAACGTCTCACGAGAGCAAAGGGCTTCCCTGTGCAGCAGTAAGTGAACTCGAACACAGCCTAGTGTCCCGCCTCCTCTCCCGCCACCGTCCCCCCTCAAGGACTGGGTCTTTCGGTGAGTAACTGCTGGGTACCTACAGTGATGCTTGATATCACTGCCTTTCAAATATTTTTCACCACAACCCACAGAGAGAAATATACATATCACAACCCTGTACACACTGAGCTGAAAACAGAAAGTTTCACAGAACTATACTCACTCTTACTTTTTCTATCATACCCTATTTCATTTTTATAGCATACTCTATTTATTTTAAAGCTGGTCATGACGCTCTAAATTCACATCATAATTCACCCAAGGAACCAAGATCCACATTTTTGAAAAACACTGTTCCTAATGAAATTCAAGTTTTCAGAGCCAAGGATGGGATGGAATCAGGTAGGAAAGAGGAGGAGGAGAGGGGAGCTACTGGGGGCAGGAAAGACCCAGTGTTTGCCTGGAATCATTTCAGTTTGGTCTGCTTGGAGGCAGGTAACAAGTCAATGAACCTGAGAGGCTCCCTCAGCCCGTGGATTCAGTGCAAGAATCAAGACAGTGAAAGAAATGAGACCTTCCCTGAGCTTCCTCACAAAGAGGTGCTTAGAAGGACAGGGCAATACCTTCACAGACCATTGGAGTTCTTGTCCTGGCGGCCATGCCCCTACCTGAGGTCCCTGCAGGACTAGTGTTCCCTCCAGTTCTGACTTGTTTCTCCTTTGCCACATTCTCTCCTCTGATCCCCTGGTTCCTTCCTTCAGAGGGACCTGCCTTTGTGTCTGTTTTTAGGTCAGCAACTTGTCAACCTTTGGGAGCCACAGACACTTCTGAGACTGATGACAGCACTCAAGTGTGCACGGACTCAGATATGTGTACAAGCTTTTGGATGGTGCAGATTGATTCCCCAGATAAAAGACTTGTGCTCTAAGACCTACAATCTTACTTCCTCCAGTGCTAGTGTAGCCTCTCTTTTACCAGTGGTTTAGCCTTTCATGCTGTTCATTCATTCACTCATTTATCCACTCGTCCACTTCCTCACTCACACACCAACCATACTCCTATGTACCAAAGACTGGTCACAGGATGGAAGTTTCTGCTTCAAGGGGCTTCCCCGCTGGTAGAAAGACAGACATTCTGGTAGGCAGATAATTAATGCATTATGTAGTCAGGGGAGAGCAAAGGATTGTGGAGCACAGAGAAGGTAGCAGTTAACTACAGGGGCAGTCAGGGAGGGCGTCGCCAAGAAGGTGATCCAGATGTTGGCCTGTAAAGGATGAGTAGGAGTCAGAACATGGGAAATGGAGACAGAAGGAGGAAGAGAATAAAACCCTATTATATTCCAGGCGCTTTGCATATTGCAATAGAAATGACTACATTTATACAGCGTTTCCTCTTGGATATTTTTTATATTTTATTTTTGTATAAATTAACATCCTAGAAAAATTGAAACAGTAACACTAACTACGGTATTACACATAACATCAGAGAGATTGAAGGGACAGAAAGTCTACAAAACAACCCACTTCTGTTTCCACTTACACTGTAGATTAAACTGTAAGATACCATACTTTATATAAATATAAACGTAAGTCATTCAGTTGCTAAGAGACAAAACAGTAACTTAAAGCCAGTCCTTAAAAATAGAGAATAGCCCTGACCGGTTTGGCTCAGTGGTTAGAGCGTTGGCCTGTGGACCAGAGAGTCCCGGGTTCGGTTCCCGCTAGGGACACGTGCCTTGGTTGCAGTCTGTCCTCGCCCTGGCAACCAGGCAATGTTGTCTCTCTCACATCGATGCTTCTCTCTCTCTCTTCCTCCCTCTATCCCTCCCGCTCTATCTGAAGATAAAGGCAAAAATGTCCTCGGGTGAGGATAAAAAAAAAGAGAATAAGAGTCAGCAGGAGGTGGTATCACTGGGTCCTGCTGATACAGCCTGAAGGCGAGATTATTTCATCCAGACACTGTCCCTAACCTACAGCGATGGCACCATCCTTAGCCCACAGACCTCACCCCACCAATTTCAGCCCCCGTTTCCAGATCAACCATCAGATCAATCGACATATCATATAATCAGTACGAATAATCTCGTCATGTACAATGTAATCCAGAAATGATGAATGTAAGTCAACTAATACTAAGAGACCAACAGTTGATATTAATAATAATAAAAATTAGAGGCCAGTAGTCAACAGGGTTGATGGTTTCTGCCCAGAGAGCTAACATGCTATAAAATCTCCAGCTCCCTTAGCTTTGTAGGCATAGTCTATTACAGATCTTCAGCATTTCATGTAAATCCTTAATTCTCTCCCTTCAAAATGAATCCCACCCCCAGTTAACCAGCTTACATTTATGAAAAGTCAGCTAAAAATCTGCTTTCACTGAATGATTTCCACTTTCAAGTCTGTCATATGGCAAAAGATTAATTATCCAGACCACCCAGGGCCTGATTAATGATGTCTCTGGAGCTCAGCTATCTTAACTCCCAATGCTCACAACATTAAGGAAAAGAACTTTACCATGTGGAAAGTAAGAACTGAAAATCATAAAAATTTGTCTTCCATCTGTGGGGCCACCTGGATGTGACTAAATTTGTCGGTCATTATCTGACCAGTCTGTTTTGAGTGGACAGGGCCACTGGGGTGTCATTAAGTGTCACTTATAACCTGACCTAATGGACCCTCTCTGTGCCGCAGCAATATATATAGCAGACTGTTCCTCAGGGACCACAGTGGCTTGATTTAGTGAATCACTGCTGATGATTTTGAAACAGTTCCATTGTTTAGAGTTCTAAATGGATGCTCTGCTTCTACGTTACATTTGGAGGGCTACACTTTCTCCACTGATATTCATGCCTTAATTTTTATACTCCTCTTATAAAACCATAAGGGAAATAAAATATGCAGATGAACTGCCAAAGGACCACAGTGCAGACAATGAGTGAGGTTGCCAAAATGGAACCACTGGCTGGCAGGCGTTACCTAGAAAAATTCCTTTGTACGTTGAGGTTTGAGAGCCTCGAATCGGGGTACAAAAGGTGGTTTCGGGGCATCATGATGTAGTGCACACAAGTGGAGCGGGCGATAAAAGCTGCAAATTCAACGCTGAGGACAGCCTGTATGTGTTGTTGGTCCTAGACCTCCTAAAAGCCCCTCTAATCTCTTTCTGTCCTCAGCCACACCAGAAACATGGGCATCATCTTTTATTTTTCCTGAGAACAGCTGTAGACTCTCCAAACAATACAGATCTCGTCATCAAGAGACTGCACACAAATCACATACATGCTGCCACATTCCTCCTGTGTTCCTCGCAGGCATCACTATTAATCACAACACTCTGCAGCTAAGCCTGGATGCAGCCTCAGACCTTGCACGCAGGACTCCAGGTAGCCCCTACGATCAGTTGGGAAGAAACCCACTCTCAGCTACCCTTGATCTCATCCATTTTTCATGTATACACTCAATCTCCTGCACGTCTTTTGTCCCTGTCCTCAGAAAGGTAAGACCCAGGTGTTGTGCTAGGAAAACTGCTGAACGTGTGATGCACAACACCTGCAGAAGCAGTGTGAGTGCAGAAAAGACCAGGAGACTGGCTGGAAGCGTCTCTGTTGAAGGGGTTCAGCCTTCTGACTGACAGTGGGTTGGAGTTAGGTCTCCGAGGACGAGTAGAAACAGGGAAGATGTGGGGAAAGGCCCAGAAGCTTGTCCCCTGGGATGTCTAGGAAATTCCAGGTTGTCCTCAAAGTGGTCTAGCTGGAGACAGCCTCGCCTCTTTCCTCATGTTCTTCCACATTCAACTGCTGGTATCAAGTGCTGCCAATCTGATCTCCAACTATATTCTGAAATTACACCTGCTCTTCATCCCCATCATCAGGGTCCTTCATCACCTTTATTCTCCCTCATGTGACAGCCCCACATTGTCCATACTGTGTCCCAGGTTTCAAACACATGAACCTGGCATGTGTCTTCTTGCTCCTCTGAGTCTCCCTCCAACCCCAGCCCCACATTCAAGGTTGTGGGAGACAGTGGTTGTGGGAGACAGTGCAAAGGGTTGGGCTTTGAGTCAGATGACCCTGGGTTCCTATCCTGGCTCTGCTGTGACTTGCTGTATGGCTTGACCAGTCGCCACCCTTCCCCATCCACTCTGTTCTTCACTGTGCCAGGTTCCCCCAGTTGGGAGCATGCCAGGTTCCTCCAGTTGGGAGCATGCCAGGTTCCCCCAGTTGGGAGCATGCCAGGTTTCATTAGGCCTCCTCGCCTTTTCATGCCTCCCTTTGTCCCTAATGTTCAGCTCCAGCTCCTGGGCCACCCACAGTGTTGGTCCTGGGTGTGTCTGAATCCTCACAAGTCTGAGGACTCCTCAAAGTCAAGGACCATGTCTTCCAGTTGTCATATCATTGACCTATCTGTATATGTCAGGCAGCTGAGGCTCGGAGTGGTCAATTTGCAGTATCTCAGTCTCATCCTCTTACCCTATAAACCATGCCATCTACCCAAATGTCGTTGAGACACTGAAATGCCACGTCCTCCCTGACCCCTATCCCTCATTCGTCCCAGTCATTTCGGCATCCTCCCAGCACGACAGCTATTTCACTGCCTTGTAAGATTCATATTTCTAACATAGAAGTTCCACGAGAAAGGGGAGTTTTGTCTTTTACCTTGATGCTGTATCCAGGACAATAAATGGCATATAAAATGTGCTCAATAAGTCTTTGTTGGAAGGATAAACAAATAAGCAGGCTGAGACCTGGAACCTGGAGGTCAGAATTCGCGTCTTCAGAACACCACTTTGTGCTGTCCATATGAAATGCTGGATCTACATATGATGAGATCCATAAAATTGAATCCAATTTTAAAAGGGGTGTTTATAAGGAAGTCACAGACATGTGGATTTAAATGAAAGACCAGTTCAGATTCGGAGAGCAAGAAAGTTCAGCTGCAAGGTGCTTCTCAGCGAAGTTCAAGGTCCCTTTCAAGATGTCTAAGTCCCCATGATTTGTCTGAAAGAGCCAAGCAGGGCTCAGGCATTATGCTAAATTATGCAGTGCTTGGTGATGGGCACAATAAGGTCACTGACAAGGTACTGTGAAGCCTGGCGGTTCCTGGCTGCTGCCCGTGGTGGCTCGAACCCAGGTGGGTGTGGGGGGAGGAGGGTTTAATCTGTCAGACCTTTCAGGCCCCAGAAATGAGGCTCCTGCCCTACGCACACCCCTTGGTTTGGAGAGCTGACTATTGTTTAATTTCCTTTCAGCAGGTCAAGTCCTTCTGAATATAAAGGTTAGCACAATTGGTGGTAATTATACTGTATCCTGTTTTAATTGACTCTAATTGCTTATTTGCATTCCAATGCTAGAATTGTGGGGTTTCCCCCCTACTTCCAGGACACAGCTGTTTATTTCATAGCAGGGAGATCTCAGATCCTAGGGAATGCCACAAACATTGCAGAAGGGCTGCCCCTCCCTAAGTTTTCCAGGGTAGTGGGGTCAACTAGAAAGCTGAGTGTTATTCAAAAAGTATCTGGGAAGCAGGGTGATGTGGGGGCAAGAACCCACAAGACCACAGGGTCAGAAGATCTAAGGTGTGGCAGCTTGGGCAAGTTCCATACCCTCTCTAGCCTGGCATTTGACCATTTATAAAGCGGCAGGAGAATGCTCACCAAAACTTCAATGCCTCCTGTACTATTTTCCCAATTATTTTGGGGGGATTTACATGAATCACTTTTGTATTATTTACTTAATATTTTTTTATAAATCAATATACTCTTTTACATTAAATAAATATATGTAATAAGAAAACTGTGAACACCATAAACAGAAAACCATTATCTCTTCATATAAATAGAAGGTAAATACAAAAATAAATGCAATAAAAATAAAATGCGATTTAATTTTAGCCGAAGACTCTGAGTCTGTGCTGTTTTCTCTTTGTTCAACAGAGTAGTACGTATCAGAGACGTGTTAACCAGTAAGCCAGCATCGTACTGTACCTTTTGCTTTAGGAGACATTAAAAAGGGAATATTGTTTAATTATGTGATTTGATGTTTTAAGTCTGGGTACACTAAAATCGTCGTGTGAACTGTCAGTAGAAAGGACATTTCCCATATTTGTGGGAAAGACTAGATGGATCCTTGAGGTCCTTCCTAGCCACCACAGTATTTTCTAGGACAGCCCCTTGTCAACCACGTTCCTTTTCAAAAGATGGGGCTTCTTAATCCCCTTCGCTTTTATTGCTCATCCCCCAGCCCCTCCCATCTGGCAACCATCAGTTTGTTTTCTGTCTATGAGTTTGTTTCTGTTTTGTTTTATTTGTTCATTTGTTTTGTTTTGTTTTTAGATTCCACATGTAAGTGAAATCATACAGTATTTATCTTTCTCTATTTGACTTATTTCACTGAGCGTAATACCTTCTAGGTCCACCCATATTGTTGTAAATGACCAGATTTCATTCTTTTTTACAGCTGAGTAATATTCGTGTGTGTGTGTGTGTGTGTGTGTGTGTGTGTGTGTGTGTGTGTCTCACATCTTCTTTATCCATTCATCTATCCATGGACACCTAGGTCGCTTCTATATTTGATGGCCAGTTATAAATAAGTCATGAGGATGTAAAGTACAGCTTAGAGAATATAGTCAGGAATATTTTAATAACCATGTATGGTGTCATATGGGTATTAGACTTAAAGTGGTGATCATTTTGTAAGGTATGTAAATGTCTAATCACTATGTTGTAAACCTGAAACTAACACAATATTATATACCCACTATAATTTAAAGATAAATTTAAAAGATTTGTTAAGAGGGCACATAACATGTTAAGTATTCTTACCATAAAAAATGTAGTTAGTAGGGAGAACAGGAGGGAACTTTTTGGAGGTGATGAATGTCTATTACCTTGATTGTGGTAATGCTTTCAGGGGTGTACACACATGTTCAAACTCATCAAATTGCACACATTAAATATGTACAATTTTTTTTGTATATCAGTTACAGCTGTTTAAAAGATGAAAAACCAGGGCTCACTGGAGCTATTCAAGATCCTGACACTGCTTCGGGCTGAGCCGTCAGTGAGCCTGCTACCCAGGGCCTTGGAAGACGCTGCTGTTAATTGAGCACCTAAGCTTCCCTAACTGGTTTTTGTACCACTTGAATAGGTTCTATTTCCATTTTGCAGACAAAGGAGAAAAACTGAGGACTAGAGACTGTAGTGTCTTGCTCCAGTCCACAGAGCTGTGTGATCCAAAGTCTGCTCTCTCCCCAACGTGTGCTCTGCTTTCTGTGCAAACCTGGCCACATGCTGCCTTCCTGTTTTCAACTCCGTTTTCTCCTGTCTGCTGCTAACCTCAAGGGTGCAGCTTGCCTGGCTTTCGGCAGTAACTCATCATTGTCCACTAACCCTAACCTCAAAAACACTGTGTTGGCCTGTCCTCCCCCACTGCCCTTCCAGCGAGGCTCGTCCCTGTGTCTGGAGTACACCTGCCCATCCCACATGATTGGAAAGCATGGTACTGAACATCTAATTCTTAGAAAATCCTTCTCCTGAATACCTTCACTAAGATATCATTGATCTCTTGGAACAAGATGCTACAGGAATGTGAATCTGAGGAAGGAAGATTCCCAAGGAAACATCTTGCCTCTTCATCGTCTCTATCATCTTTAGAGGTACTATTCATAGATAACTCTAACAGAAATAGCAAACATTGAAAACATGTCTATCTGTTTTGAGCAACCAATTCCAATAGGTAGTAGGAGTCATTTTTTTTATAAGAAAATAGTGAAGATATTCATTATTCAAGGAGGTAATAATATTTTTGCAATGCAGCAATAATTCTATGGGGAGTCAAAGTCATAACTTTTGTGTATGATGAGTAGTTTGTCATTAGCTACGAGAGCCCATGTGTGGAGCCTAAAAAAATATACTAAAATACCTCTCCACCTTGGGATCTATGTCTCATAGCATCATCCCTGAGAAGGAAGAGAGGGATGGTGATGAGGGACAGGATTATAGTTGGGAGGCAGCAAAGCCAGATGGTCTGGCCAGGGTCTAGTCCTCATTCTATGACAGCGACAGAGACCATGAGCCCTTCTCCAAGATCTGCCCTCCTCCCTTCCACAGTAATAAAACTCCTAATCTTCAACTGGACCCACAGCCTCCTAGAATAAATACACTATTTCTTAGCCTCCCTAACAGCTAGTTGTGGCCATGTGACTATGTTCTGGCCAATCAGATACAAATTAAGGTGCCACTACAACTTCCAGATAATACCCTTAAAGGGAAGGGCTGTACCCTATCCTTCCCTTCTTGCCCTTCCCACGACTGGAATGAAGACCGAGTAGTGAGTCACCTTAGACCATGAACATATAAGGGTGATGCCCAAGGTAAGGCAAGTAGGTTATGCTGGGACTGTTATGGGAGAGAGAGAGAGAGAAACTATCTTGTTTCCACTACTATTCTTCTAGGTCTCTATTCTAAGGAGTCAAACATGTAACCTAAATATCTAACTACCAACTGCCTCTGTGACCTTGGGTAGGTCCTGTTTCCGCTCTAAGTCTGTATCATTTTTTGTTAAACGCAGGTATTAGCCTAGATAATCCACACATTTCCTCTCTACTCAGACATGAGGAGAAGACTGTGAAATCCTGAAGGTAGAACTTTGAGAGCGACCATCCTCTACACCTGGAATCAACCAGGAATGGCAACAGAGTCGGAAAGTCTCCAGAAAGGCCTAATCAGTAAAATTAAAAGATAGAACAAACCATCCAAAGAGATCACCATTTCATGGTAAGCCACAGTGTTAACCTTCTCTATCAGTGTAGAACGAGTCTGACAGGGTGGTAGCCAATTCGGCGTGGACCCCATCATCAAGCACCTGGGTGAGAGGGTCTCTAAGACCTTCTGAAGACTCCATCTTCCTCTCATGTGAAATCAGGATAATGCCTATTTCAAAGGTTAATGTGAGGGTTAGACATCACTGTGCAAAGCGCCTGACACAGATATTACTCGATAATAAGAAGGCTTGTGATCGCCTTTGTTGCCCATCACTGGGTCAGTAAGCGGTGTCCCTTCAGCGAGTGAGTTGGCCAGCACCGGACAACATATCTGGAGGTTCAAGAATGCACACAGTGAGGCTGGAGTAAGCCCAGCTTCTGCTGTGATGGTGGGCAGACAACTGGCTCCTGAAACCCTTATGGGCTCCTCTCACTAACAATGGGAGTGGCTGGCAATGTGGCGGCAGTGAAGGCTGGTAGAAAAACGTACTGACTCACTGGCTGGGAAAATCTGGGTGAACAGGACCCCGAGATAAAAACCCATCAGGACAGAGGGGACATACACACAGTCATCCTGAGGAGCTGCAGCAGCCAGGCTCTGAAGTGAAAGCCAGAGAGCAGTAGGAGTAAGTCCAAGGGGCAATAATGAACAAGAGTCCTCGGGAGTCCCAATTCCACCCAACCGTTGTGGCAGCTGAGGGGCTAGGGTACAGATAGTGTTTAGATGAAGTGGAAGAAATTACACAAGGATTCCTATTTTAAACGGTAGAAGGGACTTTTCAAAAGTTGAGTTGAAGGGAAGGATGGGTCTCAACTGTGTCATTACACACACATACATGACAGGGATAAAGCCTACCCTGTAAAGGGGGAGTCTAGACTTTCGGGAGAAGCCAAGAACAGTGAGCATCACCAACCTTTGTGAGACTCCAGGAACCCAGCAACAAAGGAGCTTGAGGGCTCCCTGTTGAGGGGTATGCAGTGGGTGGGGGCTTAAGTGCAGCTTATGGAGGGAAAATTACTGAGAATTCTCAGATACCCATCCCAGAATGTCACTCCTACCCCTGACAAGTCACAAGGGAAGCATCTGATCAATGAGGCATCGTCAGGAGCTGGGGCATTGTGGGCAAGAAACCAAACACCTTAGGAGCCCGGGGAATGGTGTTACTCTCTCTTCTTGCTAATGGGCCATAAAGATCATCTACACCCATGGCCTGTTCCAACCCTGAGATTCCATGACTTTATTGGTTAGTAATCATCAACATCCTGGTTGGGAGCAGAGGGCAAAGAAGGAAAAGTGCTTAGTTCAGGAGAAATGGAAGATCAGCACATACCTGATAAGAATGGGACTAACACTGATTGCTGGGTCTACATGCTTTATTCTTATGTTATCCAGTTCTACAGGATAGAATCTATTATTATTTCCATTTCACGGAATTGAAACTGAGGCACCCAGAAGTTGAGTATTTGGCCTATGGTTGCACAGCTCAAAAAAGGGCAGGATTCAAGCTCAAATCCACCTGACTCCAAAACCTGCATTCATTCACTGCACAGCCCCATCAGGACCTCAACTGTCCTCATAATGCAACCAGCTTTGTTTCACACCACATTTTCCTTGTTCCCTAAACAAACCCTGCACTTTGCCGCACACAAGTCTTTGCTTTTATCATTCCCTTCACCTGGAAGGTCCTTTGCCCCTTCTCTACTTACCAAAATCTTGCCAACCTCCAAGACTAGTTCAAAGACCATGTCTTCCAGGACTTAGCACTAGGCCATCCAGATCAGATGAAATGCTCCTTCTGTAGCCTACAGCTTACTGAGCAATATGGCATAACAGATATGGAGAGTGGCCTTGACTTAAGAAAAACCTAGTTCAAATCCAGCCTCTAACACTTTCTATGTATGTTACTGACTTCTGGCAAGTTATTGTCCTTCTAGGTCTTGAGATTTTCTTCTGTACAATGGAAATAATAATATAGCAAATTGACTCAATCCCTTTGAGTCTTGGGTTCTTAAATGTGTGGACTGTGGATAACAGTTCTCACCTCTCATGGTAAGTGTGAGAGTTAAATGAGCCAATGTCTACACACAAACAGGCCCAGTGACTTGACACATCAACCCTTAATAACCAGCTCCCCTTCCTTTTTTTTTTTTAATCCTCACCCGAGGACATTTTTCCATCTTTTGTACAGATAGAATGGGAGGGAGAGAGAGGAAGAGAGAGAGAGAGAAACATTGACGTGAAAGGGACACATCGAGTGGCTGCCACCCGCACGACCAACCAGGGCCAGGGACAAACTGCAACCGAAGTACGTGCCCTTAGCGGGAACCGAACCCGGGTCTCTCCGGACCACAGGCCGACGCTCTAACCGCTGAGCCAAACTGGCCAGGGCTCCCCTTCCTTTTTTTTTATGACTCTTATTTCATTCCACCTTCTCCCTCTAGGTTTGGATCTGTTGGAGGATAAGGGCCTTACTCATCTATACAGGTTCTGAATGCATCCCACAAAGGCCTACATAGACTGTAAATAGTTGATGAATGAAAACATTCAGACCTCAGGAACCCAGCAAGAACAAATGGAACAAAACAGGATATAATCCATGTGTCAACAATGGGCCTTTAGTGTAAACCATCCCTGCTCTCAGTTGAGCCTCTCCATCTAAAGCAAAGGACTTTCTGTTTAATTCAATTTACCAGCTCTTTACTGACCCCCTATGGGCCAGGGGGCACCCTGGTTTCGGAGAGCTTGCTAATGAATGAGCCGAGCCCCGGCCTGCAAGGGTGTGTGAGCCTGCCCTCGACCCAGGCAGCTAAGTGATGGACCATGCTATGGACAGCAGCAGTGAGAGCTCAAGGACACAGAGTGATGAGGTATGGCTAGAGAGGTCCTCCTGGAGCTGAGCTTTGAAGGGGCACAGCCTGTTCATCTTGCTCCAAAGAGTCCTGATCTAGAACGTACTGTGGGAATAAATTCCTTAGAGCAAGAAGGGTCAGGACATGGAGCACTTCAGCATGGGAACATCACCTCCAGGGAAGACAACAAGCTCTGCATGGTGGCTGGGAAGCTAGGCCCAAAGTGACAAGATACTTAAATAGCAACCACGCTCATTAAGATGGTTGAGCCCAATTCAAATCCTTGTCCACAGGCTATCTAAAAATCACTGGGTAGGGGAGTCTACTATTTAAGCCTATTTCACGGTGAATTAAGATTAGCTAGAGAGTCAATGCTATTGATTTTTACATAGCTCCACCATAAAGACCATAAACATGAAAACAAATCCTTAACCAAGCCCAAGCAACATAAATATTCCATTCAGTGCCCAGACAAGCTTACACTGGCTTTAGGAGCTATTATTTACTGCCTGGAAAACATACTCGGTACCTTGGCTAATAATGATTTAAACCCCATCCATCTCTTTTAGACAAGAAGGCTGGTGTCGCTATGGTGACCAAGGGCACCATTAAAGCACACCATTAAATCCCAGGCACGGATTTACCAGTGTAGGGAGGCTGTCAGGCAAGAAGCACCACTCCATGTCCTCTTACGCTAGCATTCGACACATTCGTGCAATGGATGTGTGGAGAGGAGAGAGTCAGCTGATGCTTAGGGATTGATGCGTCTGCAGCCAGAAAGAGCCAAAAGCTGCCTGATCATCTCCTGACCTCTAAGACAGATTGCCTCCCATCCATCCCACAGATCAATGACTCGGGGTTCTTCTGGGCCCTTCTCAGAAATCCTGACCAACACAGATCTCCCCAAGGCCACCCATGCTGGTCACAACATGCTCCTTCCAAAACAGCTTCATTTCTTGAAAGAAGAATCTATGCCTGCCTCCTGCTCTTGCCGCAGCCTATGGCGATCCACCTTCTTGCTCTCACCTCTCTTCTCTCCGCGGGTCATCCCAGAGGACACCGGGCCTCCCAGTGAAGTCAAACCTGCTTCTTGGCATTTGCCCCTCTCCCAGTTTCCAGCTTTAAGACTTTCCCTTATTAGATGCTTCCGGTTTTCTGTTTCCTTTTCTCATGAATTTTTCAGTGTCTTTCACGGGTTCATTTCTTTACTCTTTCTTTCCATTAACAAATCAACCAATCAACATTGATTAGCATCTGTTATGTGCCAGACACTGCGGTAGGCACAGAGGACACACAGACAGATCAGGAGCGAGCCCTGCCCCCTGGCTCTCACGGTGGTGGCTTGCTTTCTGCAGATTTCTAGCTATTTCCCAGAAATCTGGCCTCATTCCATTCCCGTTCTCTCTGTCCACTCTCTTGGCTTTTCTTATGCACTCCTGTGGTTTTAGGAGCCACCGACATGCTGACGATCTTCGACTCTCCTACCAGGCCGCAGTATCTCTTAAGTTTAAGACTCATACTTTCAACTCCCTTATGTGTATGTCCACCCGGATTTCCTACCAAGACCTACAATTCCACATACGTAAAACCAAAACCATTACTTTCTCCCCCAAGTCTGCTCTTCTTTCTATGTACCCTTCTTGGATAATGGTATCACCCAAGCTACAACTCCACTGCGCTATCTTTGATTTCAGCTTCCCTTTCTCATCCCCGCTTCGTGAATAAAGCCTCTGAAAGGGAGAAATGCAAATTGGGCTCCACTGCCCTGTAGCCCTTCTGGTGCACCCTGCCTGCTCTCACGAGGCATGGCCAGTTCCAGTGGGCTCTCCCTCTCCTTCCCTCTGGGCTAAGCTGTCCTGGCTTTTCCTTCCCAGAAAACCCAGCTTCCTTTTCAGGTTCTTTCTCTTCTGGGCTCCCCAAAGTCCCATAGTTACCCCTCCGCCCTCCTCTCACATTCTCTCCCTGGGTGTCCCACCTATTCCCAGAACTTCAATTCCATCAGTTCTACAATGTGTGATTTTAGAACCGTGCACCTTAGTATCTCAGAAATCAGAATGTCCCTCAGGTGACAGTCACAATGCAGCTACTGCCCCCCGAGTATAAGGGACCTCAGTCATAAGATGTTCTTATTATCATCACTTCAGATAAGTGAAAAGCTTTGTTGGTTAAAATATTTTAAATTAATTTACGCCAATTGCTGTTTAATGTTTAGAATGTCCTTACAAAAGATTACACTGTGGTTCAGCAAAAGTCACAGAGACAGACGGGGGTGGCAGTTGCCACTTAAGCAAATACACATCATTGGAGAAATGATCATTCCATATTTTCTTGCAAAGAAACACCCAAGTACTTTATGGATTTAAGAAAGGAAGATACCCAGGAGTAGATGAAGCTGTATTGCATTGTTACTGAGGTGCATACAAACTGACTGCTATTGTAATTTAAATGATATACCAGCAGACAGAAGAATCTGCCAATGCCTTGGGAAGAGATAACGAAACTTCAAAGAACAGAAATCTGGTGTGGTTCGTCTACATGTCACACAGGAATAACGCAGCAGGTTAACTGGAAGTATTTTTGCTTCTGGAAAGTGTCCTTAATTGGAAGAATTATGTACCTTCTGGTATATTAGATAATGGTAACTCAGATAAAATACGGCATATCAGAGGAGTCTCATCTTTTGGGGGACACAGGCCCCTCTGAAAATCAGATGATAGATATGAACCCTTGCCAGAGTAGAGTGTACATATCCACCCAGCCCTGTAATTTGTTACTCTGAGGGCCCTCGATGCACATGGGCCCCAGGCAAAGCTACCCCAGCATACATGCTCAGGACTCCACTCTCTCCTGAGCTCTAGACGTCCCCACCTGTCACCCGTATCTCCACTTGCAGTTTCACAGGCATCGGAGATGTAATGGCTGCCTAGAGAGACCAGATCTCCCTCAACTCCAGCCAAACCTCTTCCTCCAGCCTCATTGCCTGTCTCACCCAGCAGTGCCACCGAGCACTCAAGCCAGGAACCTGGGTTTCATCGAGGTCTTCTGTCTTTCACTCTCTACCTTCAGTCTTGGGGGCTGAGTCACACTTGCTTATTTCTCAAACCTGTCCTCTTCTCCCTCATCTCAAAGCTGCCGACTGAACTCCCGCTACATGGCCTCGGCCTACACGGAATCCCAGCGACCCATTCCCCACGCCACAAGCACAGCGACCTTCCTCTAAGAAAAGCCTGCTCCTGGTACCCTCTGTTTTAAGCCCTGTTGTGACTCTCCATTGTTCTCAACTTATAACTGGGCTTGTCCACAAACCCTTTGTAACTTGGCCCCTGACCGCCAAGCTAGCCTCTCTCTGTGTTCCCTCCCAAGGACTGCCTGCTCTAGCCACACGGAACTTCCTTCTATGCCTTTCCTGAGCCACAGGCGGTCTCTCAGTCCCCCTCGATTGTTCGCTCTTGACCACCCCACATGGTGCACAGAGACCACATCTTGGATATTTGCGTCTGTGTCTCCAGGACTTAGCAGGGGGCCTGGAACCCAGGAGATGTTTAATAAATGAACGGTGAGTTCATCTTAAGGCTCATGGTCCCCTGAAACACAAATGCAGTCTTAAATGTTACCGTGAAGCAGGAAAGCAGAGTGGGTTCAAAACCCAGCTCTGTGACCTTGGGTAGGTCACAGCACCTCTCTAAGCCTCATGTGCATGTCCATAAAATGGGAATGAAAATATCTATTTCAGAGGATTGTTGGGAAGATTAGATAGAACGTGAATGAGTGAATGCCACAAAAGCAGTCCTATCTTCTGAGGGGCAACCTGGAGGCATGTGGGGCCATTTCAAGTCCTTACAAAGACAGGGATGGCACCACTGACCAAGCTAGGAATGCTGGTAATCTGCAGTGAACACATTGGAGAGTTCCCACCAACAAAAACTGCCCTGTTTCTCATGACTTTCAAATATTCCACCAGGTGGGGTGTGTGTGTGTGTGTGTGTGTGTGTGTGTGTGTGTTGGCAGGGGGGGGGGGGGCGTGGAGTGGCAAGAAGCTGATTATAATTACAAAACCTAGAATCAAACTATGTTTTACATATAACCTCAAAACACATTTTACCTCATCTTAATGTAAACCACGTTTTCCAGAAATGCAATTACCATGTAAATTGAGGAAAGGCTATACTCTCTTTTATTCAGTACTTTACCAAAACTTTGTTCACTATTTCAGAAAGTCACGTCCTCAGCGGCAATGGAATCTGAGTGGCATCTGAGTGGCCAATGCTACACCCTCCTATCAGTCTACATTTGCAGCCTTCCTGTTTCCGGTGATTCTGTAATAATATGTGCGCTTAGCTTTATTTCAAGACATAAACCCTGGAGAAAAGGTACTGACACTATTTAATGGAACGTTGGCTTTCTTGTCTTGCTTTCAAATGATTCATTCCAGGTGGGGGCCAGCCCCTGACTACCCCATGACATTTGTGGTGTGCCTGAACACTGACATAGTGAAACAGCTTTTGTTTTATTGTAAGTTGCTTCTTTTTTACGTTTCCTTTAAAATATAGTCAGGTATCATATAACTCTTTCTCAAACTTGTGCAGGTAGATTATTTTTGAACTGCATTTCAGGGTGGTAAGTGGGGTGTTCAAATCGTCATCATAAACAAGGGCAGTTGGGTCTGTGAGGGGCATAAGCAGCCCCGGGGCTTGTGAAGGTCCAGTGCCAGGCTGGCATGGAGTGAGCACTCGGGTCCTGATGGTGATACTATCATGGTCAGCATACTGGGTCAGTCCTAACTGTGACACAGCATACTTGTGACTCGGGATGAAGATTGTGTCTGGCTTCTGCAGAGTGAATTATCATCTACTCCAAGTTCTCACTGGGCATTCTAGTTCATTACACACGGGCTGTTGTCAAACAGGAAGGAAGACAGCTGCTGCCGCAGCGTAGAGCACAGTGTGAGGCCTGCTGGTCCGCCTCTACTTTCCCAAAATACATCCCTGCTCAAGAACCCTCAATGGTCCCCCACTGCCCACAGGACCTCATTCTGGTACATGTGTTCCTCGTAACTTGAAATCTGGCCCAGCACATGCTTCCTAATCTCCACAGCCACCCTTGACTTTCCCTTTCTTACCCCTCGCCCCTCCTCCCCTGGGAGGCTCAGCTCAGACCCTCCACATGGCCATCCTTCCAATTGAAGCTCACATCCCACCTTCTCCAGGAGGTCTGGCCAGACCATGCTGGGGCCCAGTAACGTCCTCATCCAAACTCCATACCAGAACTGACTATGCTGTTATTTGACAGTAAATCTATACCATCAAATCGTGTTATCTCCAGGTGAGTGAATCCAATTAACTGCTCCACTAGACTGAGACATCTATTAAGCGGAAGAATGGGTTTATAAAAATGATGAGCAATAAAATAAGCACAACAGTGATTAGCGTGTCTATTGTACGACAAGCATCATGCAGGTATTTATATGCATCACCTCACTTAAGCCTTCTAGCGGCCCAGTGAGATGTGTGCTCGAACTGTTGCTGAGGAAACAAGCTCAGAGACAGAGGTCCCAGCCCAAGGTCATGCCGGAGGCAGAGCTGTGCTTCAAACCAATGTCTGCTCAGCTCGGCTCTCGTCTGCCTGCCTACTTCCCTGCAGCCTACCAGCGGCGCCGGGCACAGGGTGAGCACTCAGACGGGTGGGTGAGTGGACATTCACCCAGGCAGGGAAGGGAGCCCACTTACTGAGGGCTCCACATGCCTGGTGGGAGAAACACTGGTTTTGGGATCCACCTTGGCAGACCTGGGTTCAAATTCTGACCCCTCCACCAGCTGTGTGTGACCCTGCACATCCCCCACCCCTCTGGGCCTCAGTATTTTAATTTATAAAGCGGGCTTGGCTAGACTCACCTGCCAGTCTGCTGTGCTGGCTAAATTAAGTAATGAATGTAGAGGGCCGTGCCCCAGTTGGGCACACGTGGGCACTGTGTAAATGATGTTTCCTTAGCTCATGGGAAGGACCTGAGTTTTGAACTTGGGTCAGTCTGACTCCATAACTTTATTGACCCCTTTTCCATCTCCCTGTGTCCCCCCGGCTCTGGACCTGCCATCATCCTCCATTTGCGTCTCCTCCTCAGGAAAGGGTCTTGTACCTACCACCGCACATGAGATCACACACAATTCCTATTGACCCTGCCTCATTTTTCACTCCTTTCCAGTGAGACAGGTTTTTTTTTTCCTCTGCTGTTTCCTTGGCCATGGGCAGAGGGGAAGGCTTGGTGTATGAATGCTAGGAAGAACTTTGGAACTTGTGCCCCAATCAAACAGGTCCTAGCAGGTGACAGGCACCACACACGTGTTGGCTGACTGAACTAACCAACAAAGGACTCGATCTGAGCACAGCGTGACACCCTAGGGCCAAAGACATGCATAACAGTCCTCGACATGCAATGGATGCTCATTCAACATACATGAGGAGGAAGAAAGGGGGAAGGAAAAAGAGACACAGGAGGAGAAAAGGACACAGCTAGCTTTTGGTTCCTTTCCTCTGGAACCCCCTTTCTCCTCTGTCCTTGGGTAATTAATAACCATCCATCCCTCGTGGCCAGCTCGAATGTCACGGCCTCCCTGGGCCAAGTTTCTCCCAGGCACAGGGATGTTTTGTAACTTGTCTCCCTGTTTACTTGTCTCCCTACACTCTAGCCTCTTAACTTGTTTAGAGTGGCTATCTGCAGCCCAGGCCCTGGACACAGTACACAGGACATGCTCAGTAAATATTTGCCTCTCGGGGTAAGTAATCTCCCCAGGGCCCACAAGCACAGCAGTCACGAGACAAGGAGAAGCAAACCCAGGTCAGCTGGATGCTGCTGCCCATAAGAGAAGTTCAAGGAGAATAAGGGTGGGAGGGGCCCGCAAAGGCGTCCTGGAGGAGCAAGACAGCAGGGTGGGGCAAAAGCCAGGGCATGAGGAAGCAAGAGCTGGAATGAGGCCAAGTGCTGCCAGTCACCTGCCAGTGAGCACAGAGAGGACCTACGGTGAGCAGGAGAGACAGGGAGGCAAGGCTGAGGGAACCCTTGTTTGGGGTGAGTGAGTGAGATGTAAGTCTCCTCCATCCAATCCTAACATTTCCCAAATGCCAAGACTTGAGCTGGACCTTCAACCATGAGCAGAATGTTGGGGGACAGAGGGGGGAGGCATCCAGGAGGAGAAGAGAGATGGCAGGGCCCCGTCTTGCTGGGGAGACAGGTAGAGGAACAAGATTTTTTTGGGCAAATAAGTAGGTGATTCTGGCCGAGGTTTCACACCTGGTAAGTTTCCTAACAAAACGATCTGCCATAGGGAAGGAAATCCCGCTACATAAAATTTCCTTTAGCATGTTCAGTGACATGGAAAGACTAAATATCCTAGGATCCAACAGTCATAGCCTAGTTTATGATGCCATGGGACATTTACTCAATGGAACTTAAAGATCACCTTTTGGCAAAGTGAGTGGAAACAATGTGTGATGGACTGTTAAATGAAAAAGGCAAAATATTGAATTCTATCATGTTATGATCAAACGACATACAAACTATAGCTATAACCCTGGCCAGTGCTGCTCAGTGGTCAGAGCATCAGCCTGCACAATGAAGGGTCATGGGTTTGATTCCCAGTCAAGGGCATGAGCCTGGGTTGCAGGTTCAATCCTAGGCCTCAGTTGGGGCACATGTGGGAGGCAACCAATTATTCTCTCTCTCTTCCCCCTCTCCCCTCTCCCTTCCTCCCTTGCTCCCTTGTTCCCTTCCTCTCTTCCACTCTCTCTAAAAAATCAATGAAAAAAAATATCCTTGGGTTATTTTTAACAACAACAAAAACTACAGTTATATGTGTGTAAGAATCAAAAGCAGCATGTGAACAATTTGGGGAGATTTCTTTTGCTTTGAAATAACTGTTATGATATTGTCTGGGTAATGTTTAAAATTTGGTGTAGGTGCTCTAGGTGATGGGGAGCTCCTGGAGCGTTTGTTCTGAGGGGAAGTTGTGCAATGAAACCACGGTAAGGAAGCTGATCTGACAGTGGGAGACACGCAGCCTGGGCCTAGGCAGGGCGCATGGCAGCAGGTGAACAACTGTGCCATCATCCAGGTGTGAGGGGGGCCGCACCTGGAGGAAGGTGATGGGAAGCCTCTGCCATGTGCAAGGTAGCTCGGCTACAGTCCCCAGTCACTCAAACACAAATCTATGTGTTGCCACGGAGGTGTTTTGTAGATGTGGTTACAGTCCATAATCAGTTGACTTTAAGTAAGGGGGATTCCAGATGATGTCAGAGGGCCTGATTCAACCAGTTGAAAGGCCTGGAGAGAAAAACCTAGGTTTCCCCAATGAAGAACTTCTGCCTCTGGGCAGCTCTGTCGGCTTCTGCCAGAGTGTTCATCCTGTCTTGTTCAGACTTGTCCAGTCAGCCCCCACAATCACCAGTTCCTCATGCTGAATCTCAGTACACACCTCCTGCCAGTTCTGCTGCTCTGGTTGAACGCTGACTGACACAGATGGCAACTGGGGTGGGGAGGAAGGTGGGATCTGGTGGGCACTCTGGAGGAAGACAGCGGCCTGTCCTCAATCCCTACTGTACCAGCGTGAGCTGGCCAACTGCCTCCACGCTGCCAGCAAGCAGGGGCCTCCCTGACACGCCAGCCCCCTGCTTGGCCATCTGGGCCACATTCTGCCCAGACCCCCATTACCTCTCAGTGCTCTCCCAGACGTCTCTTTGGGCCTTTGTCCCTCACTGTTCCCAAACATCGGTCAGAGCTGGCCCACATATCACATCAACCCCTGCCCACTGCATCCGGATATGCTGGTCCCATGCCCTCGTCCTCATCCAGTGGGCTCTGGCTGACAGCGCCCACCCCGGCTCAATCATTCTCTTACTAGTGACACCAGCACAGCTCCCCACTTGCCAATGCACTTGTCATGCTAACCTTGACAGAAGGGGAAACTGAGGCCCAGAGAGATGAAGTGACGTGAACGGCCAGAGAAGGCCAGGGTGGCCTGAACTGAATCACACAGCCGGCAAGTGGTGGGGCAGGAGTTGATGCCAAATGCTGGCTCGTGCCATTCTTCCTCATTGCAATCTCTGCCTACGTCTTCTTGGCACAACTGTGGAGGGCAGGATGCACAGTTCACAAGTCTTCTAACCCTCTCCCCTAGTGCCCAGCATAGTGTTAATTCAGTTGGCATGAAATAAATACCTCACTCGTTTCTGGCTTAGTTTACCAACAGCACTGCACTAGGTCTGGTGTTGGGCGCAAAGCCACTTTGAGTCTTCTGTGCCTGCCACACATCAGGGTAGGTTCTCGTGTCCGAGAAGACCCAGGCGTGTGGGCAGGCTCCATAAAGTGCCAGGTGCCCAGTTGTTCCCTAAGAGTTAACAGTGCCTCCCCGCACCAGGGCGCCTCTCACTGCCCCGACAGGCTTTCTCAGGAGGTGGCCAGCCGTGCAGAACCCCTCCCACCCAGCAGCCACTCGGACTTTGGGGGGCCTTTGTGCTTTAATAAAGACGGTATTACTGAGTTGCAAAGCTTCTCTCCTTTCCAACCTTCCTGGCTGCCAGGGTTCCCGCTAAAGGTGAAGCGCTGTCATTCAAGGCCAAAGAAAGGGCTGAATCAAGATGCTAAACTCTTTTGACTTAATGTGACAATCTAACGCTCTCCCTGAACCACAGTTGTGTGAGAAGCGCCCCCAACTCAGCACAAAGGCCCCCGGGCGGCCGTGGTGTTGGGTGTCCTCGGGTTCTGGGGCTCTCTCCGCGGCCGCCTGGGCTCTCTGCATGCCTCTCATGAACGCTCTAGTTTCCTCTCTGAATGCAGACATCAGCGGGCCAGGGAGAGCCCCGCCACCAACGCCGTCCGTGCTTGCTTCAGGCTGCAACAAAGACCACTTGAGGGCCGAGACAGCACTGCCCAGTTCCTTTCCTGAGCCTGTTCTCTTCCCTTTCACACATCTTTCCCTTTTATTCCTCATGCCCCCTTCACTCCTGCTTTATGCCTCATTGAATCCATTAGCCACTTTATAGGGTGCTCCTGAAGAATAAATTTTCTGTGTGGGGCTCCTGATGGTTTCCCTGCTGGCAGCTCCAACTGGCCTTGGTGGCAGTGGGGGAGGGAGAAAAGGCACACTCTGAAGGGAGGAGCCTCCACAGCCGTCAGGTCCATCTCCATCTGGCAGCTGTAGGGCAGGTGGCCTCACCTGCTAATTGTCCCCCACCCCCCGCCAGCCCTCCCTGACCCCAGTGGGCTCTGATCCCCCATGAGCTTAGGGCAAGCAATTTAAGCTCTGCAAACCTTTGTTTTCTCATCTGTGAAATGGGGATAATAATCATATTCATCTTGTAGGATTGTTGTGTAGACTCAATGGGTTAATGGAGTAAGGACTTTAGAACAGGATCTGGGTCAAACTAAGTGCCACTCATCATGCAGACAACACGGCTGTTTAAGGGTCCCTGTGCCACCCCCAATTCCTCTACTTGTTGGTGAATGAAGGAAAGGAAAAAAGCAATTCAAGGTTATTTGTAGCTGTTTCTGTATGGGCGTGAGTGTGTGTGTGTGTGTGTGTGTGTGTGCGCGCGCGTGCGCGTGTGTGTCCTTTTTCCTGCCTTGGTGTCCTAGAGCCCTGAAAAGGATAAAAACAGAGCCATAAAGCAGTGAAAAGGCAGGATTCTTCTTAAAATCCCAGCTAATCCTGCAGCTTCCTTTAAAGTGGCAATAAGAGGAGGCGGGGAAGGGACCAGAATTGTTTTTGCAGCACCCTCCCCTCCCAACCACTGCTCCTGGAGACGAGGAAACTAGGGGGAAAAATCCATAAATCAACCACCAAGAGGAGGACAGAAGGAGGACCCAGGCAGGGAGAGCGCAAAGCACGGAGCCAGCTGGGGAGGGAGTAGGGGAGCACGAGGGGACACGTTGACTATCTGGTGGGTAAGGACGGCTGCCTTCAGAGGGCACAGCATCCAGGCCAGAGGGTGGATGAACAACCCCCCTTCTAAAGCCAAAGGACAGCCCTGGCCAGTTTGGCTCAGCGGTTAGAGCGTCAGCCTGTGGTCCAGAGAGACCCAGGTTCGGTTCCCGCTAAGGGCACGTACCTTGGTTGCAGTTTGTCCCCGGCCCTGGCTGGTCGTGTGGGTGGCAGCCACTCGATGTGTCCTTTTCACGTCGATGTTTCTCTCTCTCTCTCCCACTCTACCTGAACAAAAAAACTGAAAAATGTCCTCGGGTGAGGATTAAAAATAAATGAATAAAAAATAACGCCAAAGGACGGCAGGCCCTGCAGAACAATGACGCCACACCGAAAGGTGTCTCTGATCTGACCACTTCTCTCCATTCCACTGCTACTTCCGCCTCGGTCGCCCACTCACAGGGCTCCCACTGCCCCACCATCTCTCACCCATCCATTCACAACAAGCAACCAGAGCCAGCTTTGAAAGATGAAAATCAGATCACGCTACCACTGCTTAAAAACTTTCAGTGGCTCTCCACCGCACGTACAATAAAACGCTTGGCCTGCACGGTCTGACCCCTGCTGATATCCCTGCCTCGCCACATGCCACTGTGAGGTCCATCTGGGCCCCAATGTGCTTTGCCTCTCAAATGTACCAGGTCCTCCCAATTTGAGAACTTTGTATGTGCTGCTCACCCGGCCAATCCCTTCCGATCACAGATGGAGATCCCTCCCCTCCAGGCAGCCTTCTCTGACCCCTCTGAGGAGTTCCCCTGTCCTCATTCTTCTCTCTCGCAGCCCCCCTTCTCCTGTCCGCTGCTTTCCTGTGAGTTGTTCATTCACCACATCGTTCACCAGGCCATAGCGCCACGGTTTGCTTCACTCACCAGAGAAAAGAGCCCTCATCCTGAGTGCCTGGCACACAGTAGGCGCACAATAAACACTTAATGGATAAGTGAAAGAATGAATGTGTGAATAAGCAACATCCATAGCGAATGAGCTTTGGGGCATAAAAAATGGGGGCTGAAAAGGCTGGGTGAAATCTGAAGGATCCTTAGCAAAGCTCTCCATTGCAAACAACCACCGTAGCTTTTCAGTTTTTGCAATGGTCCGTGCTTTGGGTAACAGCAGTTTATATGTTAGTTTCTTGTTAAGTGGCCCATAGTCTACACGGATTAGCAACAGATTAATGTAGATATCCACAGACGTTTTCTGTGAAGGATCAGACAGTGAATATTTTGGGTTTTGTGGGTCACACTGCCTCTGTCCCACAGTAGCACAAAAGCAGTCATAGACAATATGTAAAGGAATGGATGTGGCACTGTTCCAATAAAACTTTATCTACAAAAACAGGCCACAGGCTGGATTTGGCCCTCAGGCCACGGTTTGCCAATCCCTGGATTAGACTAAGACCTAGCAAAGTTACAAGAGAAGGACACGGTAATGACCAGTTTTTTTTAGTCCTCAACACATATATATAGTAGGTTCCAGGAATGTCACAAAATTACAACATTGCTTTACATGCTGTCATATGCTACAATAGAATAAAGACAGAACACCGTGAATTTACTTGTAAGTACTGTTAGAATACAAAGCATTTCATTTATATCTTTCTGCATGTCAGGAATACAGTTGTACAAATGGGGCATTCTGAGAGCAATTTTCACTCTGGAGGTACTGAGGGCTCAATATTTGTAAAATGTGCAGTCGGGTGAGTGGATAGATGGACAACAGAAATGAAGAGGACAATCCATTTTTTACATAGGGGGATTACCACAGTAGACTTACTTGGTCGATAATTGGGTGAGACATAAGGGAGAAGTTGTCAGAAACGATTTGGTTTCAGGCTTATGAGGTCAGGGAGAGGAGCTGGGGGCAGAGATGGGCAGGATGAATTTGGCTGACGAATAAAAGCACGAGGACAGAGCAAGATAGTCTTTTCAACAAATGGTCATCCACATACAAAAACATTAATCTAGACACAGACCTTACATCCTTCATAAAATTAACTCAAAATGGATCACAGACTTAAATGTAAAACACAAAACTAGAAAACTCCTAGAAGATAATATAGGAGAAAATGTAGGTGACTTTAGGTATGGTGATGACTTTTTAGATGTAACACCACAGGCACAATCCATGAAAGAAACAGTTGACAGGAAGGGCTTCATGAAACCTGAAAACTTCTCTGTGAAAGACAAGCCACAGACTGGGAGAAAATATTTGCAAAAGACACATCTGATAAAGGACTGTTATCCAAAATACACAAAGAACTCTTAGAGCTCAACATTAAGAAAACAAATAACCCAATTACAAAATGGACCAACAGTCACCTCACCAACGATATATAAGTAAGCACATGAAAAGATGCTCCATCATGTCATCAGGAAAATGAAAACTGAAACAACAGTGAGATGCCACAAGGCACCTGTGAGAATGGCCAAAATCTGTAACACTGACACCACCAAACACTGGCTGGATGCGGAGCGATAGGAGCTCTCATTCGGTACAAAGTGAGCCGCCACTTGCGAAGATGGTTTGGTGGTTTCTTAAGTAACAAAACATACTCTTACAATCATGCTCCTTGGTATGTATCCGAAGGAGTTGAAAACTTATGTCCACATAAGAACCTGTGCACAAATGTTTACAGCAACTTCATTCATAATTGCCAAAACTTGGAAGTACCCAAGATGTCCATCAGGTGAGTTGATAAATAAACTATAGTGCATCCAGACAACGGAATAGTTTTCTATTGATAAAAAGATAAAAAGAAATGGTAGCTTATGATAAAAAGAAATAAGCTACCAAACCATGAAAAGACATGGAGGAACCTTAAATGTATATTACTAAATAAAGGAAGTTAATCTGTAAAGGCTACATACTGTATGATTCCAACTATATGACATTTTGGAAAAGGGAAAAGTATGGAGACAGTGAGCTGATGAGGAGTTATCAGGGGATGGGGAAGGGGGAGAAGAGTAAGCAGGGAACAGCGGGTTTTTAGAGTAGTGCAACTATTCTGCATGGTACTACAATGATAGATACGTGTCCCTATACGTATGTCCAAACCCACAGAATATACCACACTAAGAGTGAACCCTAATGTACACTCTGGGTGTTTATGATGTGTCAGTGTGGGTCTATCAGTTACAACTAACATTGTAGTACCATCTTCGGAAGTGGCGGCTCATTTTGCACTGAATAAGAGCTCCCATCACTCTGCATCCGGCCAGTGTTTGTTGAGAGATATTGATAAGGGGGGGAGGCTAAATATGTGTGGGGGCTGGGGCGTATGGGAAGTCTCTGTACTTTTGTTCAATTTTGCTGTGAACCTAAATATGCTCTAAAAAAGTCTTTAAAAACAACCCAAGGACATAGGAAAATTACCAAGATATCTTCATGCTCTCTCCAGTCACTTGATTTCAATTATTTGTTTTCCAATTATCCAGACTGAAACTGTTTATCATTGAGAAGATGACAAGTTACAAACAGCCTGAATGTTTCCCGGTAAAGAAAGCAAGTATTTCAGAATCCTCCATGTTCTCAGGACTCAATCTATAATCAAGAAAGGTTTTTATGTAGTTTTTGAATCCAGATATCTGGAGTTTCCAATAGTGTCTAAGAAGAGAAAGAGGAACGGTGCAGAACTACAACGGAAGCTATTGCACAGGGACAGGGAAATAAAAGGCTTCTGAGCCGCCTGCCATGTGCTCAGAACCGCAATGGACATGCTCACATTAAACCTGCACGTGAACTCCTGCTGGAAGTATTAGAACAGATGAGGACCAGCCTTAGGAAAGGCAGAGAGACCCAGGTTTGAAGCCCAGCTCTGCTCCTTTCTAGCGGGGAGGCCTTAGGCGAACTTGCAATCTCTCTGGGCTTCCACTTCCTTATCTGTAAACTAGGATTTGGACTTAAAAACCAAGGTGCTACCCAACTCTGACACACTACAGTCTAATATTACAGAGACAATTCTCAGCCATCAGAACCCCCACCTTCCTAGGATTTGATTCTCTAACTGTTCTATTGTTTACTGCCGGCATTAACATACTGAGTTGCAACTGCCTATCTGTCTGTGCCCGCCCTACTAGGCTGTATGCTGTGGGGGGACAAGACTAACAACTGTCCTCTCCATTATATCCCAGCACCTTGCAGGGAGCCCCAGGCACAGGTGGAATTCATTCATTCTACAAGTGTTTATTAAGCAAAGCTACGGGGCACCTTGCTACATACTGAAGCGGGCCCCTACTGAGTATCTCTCCAGCCCAGCGCAGCTTCTTCTGAGTAGTGGCTGCTCACTCTGACTCGGGGGAGACCCTGAATGCCAGCCTCTGTGACTCCGAAGACTGAAGTCCTTGAGGAGAGCACAGGAGAGGATGGAGCTAAAGGAACCTGCAGAGGTTGTACCTGGAGGAGATGCTAATGCCAGTGCAGCCTCCCAGCCAGTGCACTGCCCGCTGGGCCAGTAGGGAGCACTGTCAGGCCTTCACCTGTGGCCTGTCACAGCCTCACAAGTGATCTACTAATTCCTGACCTGAACTTAAATCCCCACGTAGACAACCACCCGCCGAAAGGCTGAGCCTGAAGTGTGTGCCTCCGGGAACCAGGGACACGCTCGTTGAATTCAAGCTGGGCGTAGTTTTTTACCTTGGAGAAAGGAGGAGGCTGGGAACTATTTCTTAAGTGAGTAAAATTGCAGAAATTTCTGCTGAGGTCTGAATATAGGAAGTGGGAGGAGAGGGTTCTCCTTCCTTGAACAGCTTCATGAAAGCAGCTCTGGCCAGGGCCCAGCAGGCGAGAGGCAGTGCGACCTCTGCCCTCTCGTGAAGACTCAGATGACTCCGTGTTTATTTTTAGGTGGTTTTGACAGAACCCAACAAACCTTTGGACACTGGGCTCATGCCCAAGGTGAGGTGAGAATCAGTAACAAAAGCATCAGACCCTCTCTTGAAGAGCCTATGTGCCAGCCAGGGACCCCTGGTTCCCCAAAACTGTCCGATTTGGTCCACAGAACCTTGTCATTTATAAACAGCTGGTGAGCTGGGCCACCAGGCTCTAGTTCCTGACCAACACTTGACACTCTCTGTGTGGCCTCAGACAACTTTCTTTCCCTCTCTGAGCCTCAGTTTCCTCATCCATTAAATAAGGGTGGGGGTGGACCACGTGGTCTCTAAGTGCCAGCAAACCTCATCTCATCCTGGATGCTAACCCTGGTCTTGGCCACGGAACATGGGAAGAGCCCTTAAAACCCAGCCATTAGGAAAATGCTTAATTAGCTCATCTGACTTCAGCATTTCCCCTAAAAACACAGTTAGTTCCAGCTCTAACCAACAACCATCGAGTACCTGTTGTGTACTAAGCTAACTCATTAACTTCAGAATCAGCCCATAAGAAAATTGTCATTGTCCCCACAGATGACAGGCATGAGGGTACATTCATCCAGAGCACTGGCTATGCGATCACCAAGGCCTGGTAAATCCTGGCCCTCCGCTTCCTACCCGAGGATCCTTGAGCACTTACTGAAGCCCTCCAAGCCTCAGCTGTCTCATCTGTAAAATGGAGATGATGCTAATCCCTGTCTCATGGTGGTGTTTCAGGTTTCAATGCGATGGGCATGTGAAGTGCTCAATAACTGGTAACTATTACCTGTTGCTACCTACACATATTATTACCATTTCTATCTTTACCATTTCTACGAGAGATGAGAAAAAGTAGACTCAAAGAAGGCATGTGAGAAAACATCACTCAACACACCACGGTTCTAAATTTTAATCGAGCCCACAGACAGGCAAGGTGGGTCAGCACTGAGGTACAAAGTGGCCATGTACCTCTGGCCAGGCCACTCACCTCTTAGTCTCAGGGTCTCCACCTATAAGACAGAGGCAACATCTCCCCAGTTCATGCGATCCGTGTGCTAAGGTAGACAGAAAGCCCCTGGTAGAGTGCACAGTGAGCAGAAGGCCATGCAGGGATGCTCCCCCCTTCTCATATGTCTCTTCTGAAATCCCCAAAATGTAGCCTGCCAGTCCTTCCTTGAAACCTCTGTTCCTGCATTAGAATTCTCTGACAGAAAAAAAACAAAAACACACCTCTAACATGCAGGTTCAAAGGCAAGTGGCCCTCCTGTGGGACTGAGCTTTCTCCTGAGGGCTAAGTGGAACCACATTTTTCCACAGCCCATGTCCTGGGGAGCTCAAGTCCACACATACACGTGGACAAAACCTCATCCAAGCAGCCCTCCCCACAACCACACACACGCCACCCAGCCCAGCCCTGCTGGCCTCAGCATCAACTCCGGAGGAGGTATAATGGTAGGAGAAGCAATAGTGATACCAACCATGACACCTCCTTCCTCCCCTTACGGTTCATGGTGCACATTCCCTGTCAGCTGAGTAGGGCAGAGGCTGTGTTTCATCCACCGTTAGAGACTCGCTGAATAATGCTAGGTACAGAATAGATATTCAGAAACTATTTCTTGTATGAATATTATCTTTATAACAAGATTTAAAAAAAAAAATCACCAACACTCAGCACTTACTATTAACTACACACCCTGCTAAGCACTGAACATACATCTTTGCATTTCCTCCTGGCAACCACCCCATAAGGCAAGCTCAGCTATCAGCCCTGTTTTACAGAAAAGGGAACTGAGGATCAGAGAAGTTAAGCGATGTGCCCAGGGTAACAGGCAGTGAGTGACAGACCTGAGATGTGAATCCTGGTTCCAAACCCTGGCTCTTATCCCCTCCAGCCATTCTCCTCCTCTTTAGCCAGAAGGGTAGCAGAGAGGGGGACAGGAGCAACATATATGTAGTCTGAAGAAGTAGATCAAGAATGCAATAATTTTTATATTTGGAAAACCAGAAAAATCCTTTTGTCTTTATGATGCAAACTGGAGAAAGCCAAGATCAGCAAAATCATCTTGGTTGAAGGAACATAAGTCTCTGTTCGACTCAGGCCTCAGCTTCCTTAGAGCCCACAGCACGGGGCTTGTTGATCTTTCTTCCGTGCTCTCCTGACTTTCCTCCTGTAGGTCCACCCACCATCAACATTCTAGCACGTTCCTCTTGATTCCACCTACCACTGGGGGAGCTGAGGGGACCATCTTTTGTAAAAGGGTCCAGAGCTGACAAGTTCTTGTTCGGAGGTTTTGTTTCCAGCTCCTGACCCAGACAGTAACTTGTAATCAAGTGTATGAGTGGCTGCCTACCAGAAGCAGGCAGGCAAGGAGTCATGCTGTTGGTCAGGCTGACCCAAGTATAAACTAAACTTCATTTTCCTCAAGAAAAAATGAGTGGCACAGAGGAGGAAACTAATGGCATTGATGCTCAGCCACAGGATCAGGGCAATAGGTAATGGTGGGGACTGTGGCCAACCACGTATCCTTAAAAGGAGGTGGTTGCTGCTAGCTCAGCCACATTCTGCCATGTAGGCATGCAGGTTCAGTACGGCCAAATCATTCCACTTTCCATGGGATGCCAGAATCCTGTTTCCTTTTCCCATGTGAAATTTTCTAATTTCTAAATGTTGGAAACAATTAAAAAAAAAAAGTACAATACATCAGTAGGCTGAACTTGGCCACGAGCTACACATTTACGGTCCCTATTGATCCTTGTGGCACAGATTGCTATGCTCACCAGACATCCCTGTGGTCCCCTACATTTCCCGGCCTACTTGCAATTAGGTGCAGCTGTGCCTCAGGTTCTGGCCGGCAGTCACGCCTGGAGGAGCCACGGTAACTACCAGGGCAGGGCAGTCAAGAGCCACTCTGTCCTCCCATTTCTCTTCACTGAAGAGGCGCCAACCCTGAAGGCCACGTGGTGCAGATGGCACAGGAAAGCAGTACATGCAAGTGTCTGCCCTTCCTTCCACAGACCCCAGGTAGGCGAGATCTTGGGGTGTGTCAGTGGAGGCAGCTAGCGTTCCCTGCACTAGCACACTCCTGGAGCACATGTCTTAAGCACAAAGAACGACACGGTAGTAGTTTAGCACTTCCTACTTTTCAAAGAACTTTAACTCCCCTTTCCATGTGTGACTCTCAACTCAGTAAGAAGACAGGATAAGGCTTTGTTATTCCACAGATGAGCAAACGGAGGCTCAGAAGGTAGAAGTGAATAGCCCTGAGCGGTGTGACAAATAAGTGGTGGACTGGGATTCCAGCTGTGGAAGACTAAGTGGACTCCCTGTCCAGTGCTCCTCATACTTCCCAACTTAAGATCTGGCCTTTGCAACATGAACTTCCTGGCACTCTCTGGGTCACCTGTGGGCTCACACAGAACAACTCGCACTTTCCCATGCCCACGCTAGTTGCCTGAAGATGCACCTCTTACCTTTCCTGTGGACTTGGTTCCCTTCCAGATACAGAAGTAGCAGATGGTCCAGGCTGCCAAGAGACACAAGGCCAGCTCCCAGCGGAGATTCCCAATGTGCTCAATCCCATCCGAGATGGCCAGGACCCGGCGCCTGCAGAAGAAAAGGCCATGGGTCACAGGGGCTGGAGAGGGCCTGACCCAACCAAACCTTGAGCAAAGCTAGTGCTGCAGTGGGCAGGGACAGCCCACTCATTCCTTCACCCACTACCCACCATTCACTCGGCATCCTCTGAGCCAAACCCACGGCTGGGTGTGGGGGCCTCAGAGACCCAACACCCTGGTTTCATGGATTCACTCCAAGCGGGAAAAGGAGGCCCAGTTAGCAGACGGTTTATAACACAACATCGTAAGGATATGATGGGAGAAGCATAGGGCCTTTGGTTAGACCAAGACTCCTCTAGTCTACCTCAGGGTGCTGGGAGACCACAGGAGAGTCCAGACACACTCAGGTTCCTCCCTCAGGAAGATCACACACCTTGGCCTGCTGAACTCAAGGGTGGCCACTGGACTTGCTTTGGCCAATGGCACCTGTGTCACTTCAGACAGAAGCTTGAAGAGCCAGATGGTGTGATTCACCATGTCCTTTTCTCTACTGCTGCTGTCAGGACAGAAGCATGTGTCAAGATGGAGCCTCTGGAAGCCGAGTTCCTGAGTGACGACATGAACCCTCTCGGCACCCTCCATCAGAAGTGTTACATGAACAAGAAATGAATTCTGCTCTCTTTAAGCTACTGAGATCTTTGGAGGTGTTTGTTACTGCAGCATAAACCGACCTATCCTGACTACTATAGGGGGCCAGGGAAAGCTTGCTGGAAGAAGTGCTATTTAAGGCCACTGTGAAAAATGATGGAATTTAGCCAGGAGAGGAAGGGGTAAAGATTGTTTTAGGTAGAAGGAATAACATTAGCAAAGGCCAGAAAACAGGAATGGGGTACCTGAGGAATGCTGGAGCACAGCAATCAGAGGGAAAAGCAGAGAAGGCAAACAGAAGCATCATCAGGAGCCTTGAGCAGCATGCCAAGGGGCAGGGGTGTCCCAGAAGGCCCTGGTCACAGGAGAGAGAGGACCCCTGGGTGCTCTGAGCCAATGCTTCTAGCCACGCTGGCCTAGAACCCATCAATTCTTCAGAGTTGACACAGGTCTGGCTCCCAGAGCCCATGCCTGGGGTTTGTGTTTCTTCAAAGTCAAACTCGCCACGCTCCATATTGTGCTGAACTATGGCACCAACACAAATCCCCTCCGAACTTGCTCCACGAACCCCATCCCGGCTGCCAAACCACCCCCACCAGACCACGCCAGTCTCCTCGGCGCTCTGGGAACGTCCTTTGAGAAAGCAGCTCCCATCCCACCAAGCATGAAAGCCTCCCTCAGTGTCTGTCTCCCTGGGAATCCGCTTGGGGCCTGATTCTGCATTAATTACTCAATGACACCAATTAGCACTGGTCTGCAGGCTCCTTCCAGACCCAACCCCCACAGGAGAAATCAGACGGGGCCCCCAAACAAAATTGGGCTGTGTACGGCCATGGATTTACTCAAAAGGAAACCAGCTCCCAGATCAATAACCTGAAGTAGGAACATCCACATAAATATGCATTTACTGATCAACTACTTGTGCCAGGCATTGTTAACACTAAGGCGCTGAGCTGAGGAGAAGGTGCACATGGCATGGCTCTTGTCCTTAACCAGGAAAAGTTAGACATGAAAGAAGTCCAGGTTATTTGAGAAAGAACGGAAATGGCCACATAGCTATAGCAAGAATTACTTTATTTGTGTATGTCTTAATAGTCTCTGGCTTTAACTTCTTTAAAAACTACAGGCTTTATTAAGTGAAACCCTAAGAGTATCTAAGAGCAGCATGATCCTTGTGGGGTGCTTGCCAAAAGACAAAAATTCCTGTGCCCCATCCCAGACCCACTGAAGTTCACATCTTTGCAGCATGGCCCCTGGGAAGCTGCATTTTGCTACATTTCCCCAAGGATTACGCAAACACGGTAAGGCTTGAGCACCACAGAAGTAAAATTTCCTGGCAAGGACGGAATGACCTACCAACTCCACCTGAATAGTTTTCAACCTTTATTTTATTTTATATTTTTGGTGGGGTTGGGGGACTTAGGGAGGGAGTCAGGGATCCTTTGAGAAGCTACTTACTCACCAGAGAAATACCCTGATGCACCCCCACACTCCCAACATTCTGCAGGAACTTCAAGGGCTCACTAACCCTCTTGTCTCCCGATGAAGAGCCTTGTAGACAACATATACCCACCATCCTACAAAATGCCCCTCAAAGCGCCCTGAAAGCCCATCAGCTGGTGAATGAGAAGGGACCACCCAGAGCAGGAAGGAAAGTGTGTCACGGCAGATGGACAGGACCCGGGAGTGCTCTGTGCCGCTCCACGCTGGCCTCTGAATTTTTCATCAAAGAAACACTTCTACCAGGTCCTCCGCTAGCAGGGATGCACGCACACACATGCCTTCTTGTTGAGGTAGTTGTTTTCTGAACCAGGAGACCGAAAGCTGGAAGCCACACAGAGACAGAGAAAGAAGGGAGCCGACCAGCCAGGAGTGGGCTGGCGCAGGTCCCCTCTCTTCCACATTTTGGATGCCGCAAACTTTTGAGTCATGCAGCCTGCTTCGGTGCCCTCTCGCTTAATTGAACAATTTAATTCCCAGAATGGGAAGCAGATTACTAAACACTATGCGGGATGAATTGCTCTTCTATTTCACCAGACGCTATTTGAAAACATCCTCCAACTATTTTCTTTAGGTTTTACCAGCGCTGACTCTAACTAGCCATGGACCTTGGGTCTCTAAAGAAAGGGGGCTTGGGGAGCCAGTTCTCAGCCTGCAGGGCCGTGGGGTTGTTTTGAAACCCACAAGGGCAGCCTTTGAGAGCATGGGGGCTGGGCGCTCAGCTCTGGGGACTTGGAGAAGGCACCGCTCTTCCTGGGAAAAAGCTTTCTTAATGACCTACCCCCATGAAGCACTGGGACAGAAGAAAGGTCTGAATAAGGAAGAGTTTGCTGCCAACACCCTGGCAAAAAAAGGACCTAGGACCAGACCTCCCAATACCGTCCAGGGAGCGGGAAATGTTGAAGACTAAATGAGGCCCCCGAGAGGGATTCATTTGCTCGGGTAGTATCATGCACCTTCTGTGAGCCAGGCACAGAAGCAGCTTCTTCGCGAAGCATCTTTTTCAGGCCATGAGAGTAAACTATTTCCGGAGATTTACACCTAGAGGCAGAAATCTCAGAGCTTGGAGGGAAGATGCCTGTGCTTCTCCAGCCGCTGGCACATACAGAAATGGGCTGGGCTCGAGTTCCAGTTCTGCTCCTTCCCAGCTGTGTGACTTTGTGTAGTGGACATCACCTCTCTGGGTCTCGGCTTCCTCATCTGTAAAATGGGGGCGATCATACCTCCCTTCTACAGGTGTTCAACCACAAACTCCTCTAATCCTCTCAACAAACCTGGAAGTAGGTACAATTATTTTCACCATTTCAAAGACGGAAAAACTGAGGTACAGAGAGGTTAATAACTTGCTCAAAATCATACCACAAACATATAACAGAGCTGTAAATTGAACCCCGGGATCCTGACTCCAGAGCCCATACTTTCAGCCACAATGTTAACTCCTAGATTCTCCTGTAAGATGAAAATCAATGCCTTCCTCTCTTCTTTATAAATCAGAGCTATGGTAAATGCATGCCCAAAGCTACCTTGTGTGCTAGGTAAAAGGAGTGTACAGTGTGTGCCCTTTATGCATTTATTAGTCTATACAACTAACACTTATTGAAGTGTCTTCAGTGTACCAGCTACTGCGTTATGCCCAGGGGGCCTAGTGTTGTGGTCTGGAGGAAGGCAGATGAGTAAACAGGACATGGGGGGTTATGACAGAAGAGCAGGGGACCCTGGACCTGGCCAACATCAGGATGTAGAGGTGGAGGTGGGTCCCGCCTGACAGTTAGTGAGCAAAGGAGAGTTAGCGATGGAGGGTTAGCTCAGAAGAAAGGGGGCATTTGGGGGCTGAAAGGCCACGAGGGAAAAAGGTTCAGTGAGGCCAGGGCAGGCATGGCATGTCGAGTCAAAGCAGAAGCCAGGGTGAACGACGGAGGCGAGGACACGGCTGGAGTGGTGAGCAAGGGCTAGAAGGAGCCTTCCTGAGGGTGATGGAAGCATGAAAGCATCTTAAACAGAGGTGAGACCACATCAGATTCATGTCTCAGAAAACTCTGGCTGCAGTGGAAGAATGGGCAGGAAGGGTGGAATGGAGCAGGGTGTCTAGTGCAGAGAATCTTGCTTGCATTTGGACAGTCAGGAGGGTCTGGACTGAGGTAGGGGAATGGCCCTGGAGGGAAACTGCTGGGTTTGAGCAGCAGAGGTACAGGTGGCAAGTAGCAGGGAAGAGGAATTCTAGGCTGACACCCAGGTTTGGACCTGGGTGGGTGTCAGATCATTAGCTGAGCAGGAGAGAACTGTGCAGTGGGGTAGAGGAAAAGTAAGAATCAATCTTTTAGACAAGATGATTTTGAGGTGCTTGTGGGACACACAGGGACCTGCAATGCCCCAAGGCAACTAGGTCTCGCTGCAAAGCTCAGAAAAGAGATGCAGGGAGGAGATCAGGGTGTCCTGGGAAAACATGGGGCATTGGAGAAAGGGAGGAAGAGGGTCTACAGCAGAGCCCCTGGACCCCCAACATCTATGGAGCAGAGAGAGGCAGTGGGGAAACCTTGAAGGAGGCGCAGAAGGGCCAGCAGAAAGGCAGGGAGCACCCAGAGAAGGTGGTACGCCCCGACACGGAGGGAGAGGGGAGAGCACTCTAGAAGGGGAAGCAGCCCATGTGCCAAGCACTGCAGAGCAGCCTGTCGAGAGGAGAGTGTCTGTGAGATGTGGGACCAGGAGGGGTGTGCCAGGTGAGGAGAGCTGCCTGCCTGGGAGGGCACTTCGGGGGCATGATGAAGAGGAGAGGGGAAGGGAGAGCCTGGTGAGGCAGCTCTTTGGAGAAGCTGGGCTCTGACGGGTCAGAGATATCGGTACCTAAAGGGGCCACAGGGCACAAGAGCTGTTTTACTTACATTTGTTTTGTTTTCAGGTTGGTGAGACTCCAATAGTTCACGGGGAAGGGCCAGGAGGGAGGGAGAAGTTGCAGTTGCAGGAGGGAATAGGGGATATGAGAAGAGAGAAGGGGGTCGAGGTCCCAGAGACAGAGACAGGGACAGAATCCACAGGTGGAGATGTTTCTACAGGAGCGGGAGGAGAAGAGTTGGGGAAACAGAAAGGCGAGTCTAAAAGCAAACTCTGTCCATGTTGAGAGACCCCAGAGGACGGGATGAGGAGCTGGCAGTGGAGGGACAGTGGCAGGTGCCACCTGAGAGTCCTCACATCTCAGCCATTCAGTTCTCACTGTGAAGGCGTTATTATACTCATTTTACAGGTAGGGAAACTGAGCCCGGGTAGGTGAAGCAACTTGTCCAGAGTGGAGCTTGAACCCAGGTTCTTCTGATGCCCACACACTGGATGCCTCACCAGAATCCGACCCCAGAGACAGGACGCAGGTTGCTCAAGGCCCCTGACTCCTTGGGTATCACCTCCCTCCCCTTTCTCTCGCACACACGCAGGGGCCGAGTCTGGAGGGAAGGAAACAGCCTCACACCTGGAGCTTCCCTTCCAAACACTCCAGCTTCCAGGGCCAGGGGTGTCTGACTAGAGGAGCAGAGGCAAGGCTGCCCCCTCCCCAAAGCCACAGCCGAGAGCCTGGGAGAGGCCGTGTGGGAACGGCTCCCAGCCCGGCCTGGGGAGGCCTCATCTTAATGTCCAGCACGGAGCCGGCAAACACATCACCTTTCTTAAACCTGCCACAGAGAAAAGTTCTGCCAGGGACGCAGAGACCGCCCTAAAAGCTGGCACTGAGGAGCTGGGCTATAAATAGCCTTGCTCGGTCCTCCTTTTTGGTCTCCCAAAGCAACAAACAAAAAAAGGCCCATCACCAAAACAAATGTGCCTTCCCTGCCCCCTTCAGAATCCCTCCGCCTTTGAGGTTCTGCTCACTTCCCTGGGAAGAGGTGCAGGCCCCCAACTCTTCGCGTATGGGGCCTGCTCCTGCAAAGCCCACAGCTGAGGTCTTAAACCCAGCGGGGGACTCAAAGCAAGGACCGCTCCTAGGCAAGAAACGAAGGCTTTTGCACCGTGCATTCATGCAGCAGATAGTTTCAGGGTGAGAACTCCATGCTGAGTGTCCTAAGGACCAGAGCTACAGTGATGAGTGAGGCAGGTGTGCTCTGCCCTCAGGGAGTTCACGACCTGGACATGGACAGCGGCCGCTTACATATCCTTCCTGCTTAGTCCTGAGATGAGTGCAACGATCATTCCATTTACAGGTAGGAAAACTCTGGCTCAGGGAAGTAACACACCCAGAAAAGCAGAGGCGGAACCTGAAGCCACATCTGCTCAACTTCAGAGGCAGAGCTTGGGCCCACCATCTCGTTTGGGGGAAGATGAAAAAGAAACTTGTCACTCAGGGGACACAATGAAGGACCTCAGTTGGCCTAAGGGGTCTAGAACAAATGCTCCAATTTCTTCTGTCACTGTAGAAATCCTTCTCCTGGGCCACACAGAAGTCCCCAAACACACCCTTGCACGTTCCAGAATTCATTCCCACTGTGTCCTCTGCCAGGAATGTCCTCAGTTCTCCCAAGTTTTCAAAATTCTATCTGTCCTTCAAGTACCAGCTCAAATAATACAAAGTCTCACAAAGGTTTCTTGGGTTCCCACTCATGCCCATAGGACTAGTCCCTCCTCCTATTTAAAGGTTAAGTGAGCATCCAACCATTGTGCACCAGGCACTAACTAGGTCAGGGGTCAGAGAAATTTTTTTCTGTAAAGGGTCAGAGAGTAAATATTTTAGGCTTTGCAAGGCCTGTGGTCTCTGTCCCAGCTACCCAACTTTATCCTTGTATTGTGAAGCCTCCATGGACAATTTGTAAATGAATGAATGTGGTGATCTTCCAATAAATCTTTATTTACAAAAAGAGGCAGCAGATGGGATTTGGCTGGTTGTCTTCTGACCCCTGCCCTAGTCTAATGGTTCCCAAAGAACACTAATCCTTCAAGACACCCTGAGCTCCCAGGTCACACTGGGATCTCATTTGAGAAAATGCTGTAGACTATAGTCCTCTTTAGAGAGTCTCAATGCTCATTAGAATATTAAAGTCTCTGAGAAGTCCTGAAATAAAGCTTTAAAGCTTTGTGTAACCCACTGTTCCCCAAATTTACATAGTATTCCCCACTAAACCACAATGAGATATTGCTTCACAGCCACTAGGATGGCTAAAATAAAAAAGACAATGACAAGTGTTCTCAAAGATGTGGAGAAATGGACCTCTCATATATTGTTGGTAGGAGTGCAAAATGGTTTAGTCACATTGCAAAAAAAACAGTTTGGCAGTTTCTGAGAAAGTTGAAACACAAAACTCAGCAATTTCACTCTTAGGTTATTCAAAATAGCCCCAAACTGAAAAGTACCCAATTGTCCATCACCTGAAGGAGGGACAAACAAAATGTAGTATATTGATACACTGAAATATTATTTAGCCACAAAAAGGAATGGATTAATGAAATATGCTGTAACATGGGTGAACCTTGAAAACATTATGCTAAGTGAAAGAAGACAGTGGCAAACACATTGCATGATTCCGTTTATACACAATGTCCGGAGTAGGCAAATCCACAGAGAAGGGTAGATGAGAGGTTGCCTGGAGGTAGGAATGAAGATTAACTCCACAAGAGATCTGATCAAGGTGATGGAAATGTCCTAAACCTGTTTTGTGGTGATGGTTTCACACTTGGCAAGTTTACTCAAAATCATTGACTTGGACACTTGAAAGGGGGTGCAGTTTATGGCATGTAAATTATACCTCAGAATTATTAAAAAGCTGTTAAGAGGGAAGTGCCCTTCACCAAGTGTCTTCCTTTCCAAAGCAATTCCTTCCCAACATTACACAGAACACACGCTTTGGAAGAGAGCACCAGGCATCTGTGCATGTTATCTTGTTTTACTCCCACTGTTCTGAGAAGACTGAGGCTCTAAGTAATGTATACCTTGCCTTGGATCACAAACTGGTCAGTTGCAGAGCCTGGCCTGACGCCCTGGTCTCCTGACCCCAAGTTCCATGCCTGTTTTGCCCTTCCCTGGCTGGAGGGTGAGATCTGGGAAGTAGGAGGCACTGAGGAGAGCATGTCTACAAGTAGGGAATGCGAGAGCTTCAGAACACAGGGGAAGGCCTCTAAACCTGTGCCCGCAGGGAGACGTGAACAGTTCTGCAGGTCGGGAGGCAAAGTGCAGAAGGGGTACCCTGAGAGACAGAGAGGCTGCCACAACCCATGGGACTCCACCTCAGGTTTACAATGCAGCTCATTCGCACGTGTGTAATGGATCCCATACACAGGAAAGGGCCTCACTGTGCCATGGCTGGGGTTCGGGTCCCTCAGATGCCTGACCTTTTCTCCCCATCACTCCAGCCCAAAAGTGCTGCCCAAGCCTTCCCAGCCTCACGGGCTCCCACGGTACAGCAGCTCCGCATTGCACAGAGCTGCATGATGCCACTGCAAACTCCTTTGAGATGCTCTGTGTGAAGGCTGGCAAAGAGCCACTGTCTGCCACAGAGGAACAGTGAGCAAGAAAGGCACACATGCTATCAGGAAAAGCCCGGGGAGAGGAAGTCCATCGTGGGGAGCGGGGGTCTGCTGCCAGCTCCTGTGTATTCCACCAGGAGACCTCTGTTCTTTGAATGTCACCTTATCCACCTCAGCTGCGGTGTGGGGAGGGTGGACAGGCTGAGAATGAGCAAGGTGCCAGAGTGAGAGGAACTAATGCTGACCAGTTACTTCCCACCTACCACCATCGCTTCACACTGATGGCACCAGAAAGGGTGAGGGAGGTACACCATTCCACCCATGAGGATGCAGAGGCTCAGAACCACAGGCAGGGCCCCCACTGCTAAGTAGGACAGCAGCCCTTCCCAGGTCTGTGCTCTTCCCCATCCTGGATGTCTTCCAGGGAGAGCGTGGAGCAGAGGAAATCTGGGAAGTTTTATATACTTTCTCGTGGTTTTGTTAAAAATAATCTCGAAGCAAGATAATGCACTAAAATTTGGTAACAGTCCCTTCTGAGTTATTCTGCGCTCAAGCCTGAATTAAAGTCATCCATTAACACCTGTGCCACCAGCTGCAGGGCCATCAGCTGTACATGGAGAGGTCGGCTTCAATTTACATCTGTCAGCCCAGCAGAGGTCTCGTACATCTGGCTCTGCTGGACGCCACAGCATTTTTTTTTTTTTTTAATCCTCAGATAGAGCAGGAGGGAGAGAGGGAGGACGAGAGAGAGAGAAACATTGATGTGAGAGAGACACACATCGAGTGGCTGCCACCCACATGACCCCAACCCAAGGCCAGGGACAAACTGCAACTGAGGTACATGCCCTTAGCGGGAACCGAACCAGGGTCTCTCTGGTCCACAGGCCAACACTCTAACCACTGGGCCAAACTGGCCAGGGCCACAGCATTCTTTTAAAAGCAAGGTTTAAGTCATTTCTTAAAGGAACCCTTTGAAATCCAGAGAAAACGTGACCCAACCGGTATTTTGTTTTATTTTTGCTGGGCACTGGAGCCCCGTTGTCAGCAGTCTCTAATTCGTTTTCCCTTCCCACCCTCCCTCTATCAATTATACCTCCCCATCTGCTGAAAAACTTTCTTCCAGAGCTTAGGTCCATGGGCTGCAGAGGGGAGAGACATGCCAGTCAGATTCTGCCCAAGATAAACAGACAGCGGAGGCATTCCAGAGACAGGCAGGAGGGGCGTGGAAGGGCAGAGGGAGGCAGGTGGGGATCAGAGAGGCTTACTTTCAGCCCAGGTCTGGCTCCCACTCGCCAAGAGAAGCACTTTGAACAAGTCCCTTAACCTCTCCCTGCCCTCAGAATTCTGTTGCTTCTACTGATTAGAATTGGGCTTGTTACTTAAATCTCTCTGAGACTCACTTTCTTGGTCTGCAAAATGGGAACAGTAGTAATTGGGCTTAGTAATTGCAGAAAAGCTGTGATCTATTATTATCCATTCTTGATCATTAAGGGTATTTGTATGTAAAATCATACCCCCCCCCCCCACCAACACACACACACACAGATAAATAGTGGATGTCTTACACTAAATAACCAGAAGCAGTGATATACTGAACCAGAAGAGTTTTGTCTGAAGTTCCTTTTATGCCCTGATGGGTGCAGTAATGCAAGTCATGCTTTGTTACTAAGCACCCACTGTGTACCCTGGCCCTGAGCATGGTCCTCTAAGCACATTACTTCATTTAGCCCACCCACCCAGGGGATAAATGATGTGAAACCACTGCAGGGAAATAAGAAGAATGGTATTAAATGTATGGGGAAATACTGGCAGAAAGAGACTATCAACTGTTAGTAGAGCTATCTCTTAGGGGGTGGGTCTGGAGGGAGGGCATATTACAACAGACTGATTGTGTCCACCCAAAATTCATATGTTGAAATCCTAACCCCCAAGTAATAGTATTAGGAGGTGGAGCCTTTGGAAGGTGCTTAGGTCGTGAGGGTGGAGCCCTCACAAATGGGATTAATGCCTTTATAAAAGGGACTCCAGAGAGCTCATTCACCCCTTCTGCCACGGGAGGACACAGTGAGAAGATGGCCTTCTGCGAACCAAGAAATGAATCCTCATCAGACACTGAACCTGTCAGCACCTTGATTTTGGAACTTCCCAGACTCCAAACTGCGAGAAATAAATGTTAGTTGTTTAAGCCCCCAAGACTATGGTATTTTGTTATAGCAGCCTGAAGGGACTAAGACACGTATTTATAAAAGATATATAGTAGCCCCTCCTTTTCCACAGAGGATAGTACCAAACCCTATGTTTTTTTTCTGTACATACATACCTACAATAAAGTTTAATTTATAAATCCGGCACAATAAGAGATTAATAATAGCTAATAGTAAAATAGAACAATTATAACAATATACTGCAATAAAGGTTAGGTAAATGTTTCTCTCTCTCAAAATATCTTCTTGTACTGTACTCACCCTTACTATAACGATGTGCAATGCCTACGTGATAAGAGGAGGCGACCGACAGGCACTGTGACACAGTGTTAGGCAACTGTAAGGGTTACTTGAGCACAAGCACTACAATACTGAGACAATTGAGCTGATAACCAAGAGGGCTACTAAGTGACTAGCAAGCATGCAGCATTGCAAAGTGAATACAGAGATCAGACGGAGGGTGTCTGGGGGGAGTGAAACATCTGTAACAAAAATAAATTAATAAAAATTGGAAAAAGAACAACAAAGAGATGATTCAGGTCCTGGGCAGGACAGAATAGGATGGCACAGGATTTCATTATGCTACTCAGAACAGTGTGCAATTTAAACTTACAAACTGTTTATTTCTGGAACTTTCCATTTAACATTTTTAGACCATGGCTGACTGTGGGTAACAAACCACAGAAAGTGAAACTGCAGATTGGGGGGGGGGGGTGTACTGTATAATCTGCTATGCAAATGTATCACATTTATGTATCTGTTGTGTTTTAAGTACTTACAACAACATTCACAATTTTTGCAATCAGTTAAATATTAAACCTTTTTTTTTAAAGGACACAACACTCTGCTCAGGCAACAAAGTACCAATTCAGATTTGCTTTGGTGCATCTCCTGAGAGCTATAAGGGGCTCCCCAAGCCCTCTCCCTTGCAATGAGTCTCTTGTGTGGCAGAACCATCTACATCCTCAACTGGACCTCCTCTCTGTTCTCCTTAAGTCAGGGCCCAGTACTTCCTGGTGGGGAGGATTAAGCAAGAAGAAACCTCTCTCTGAGAGGTGAGCTCCTCTGTCCATCTGGGCACACTCAGGGGCTTCTGGGGGGCAGTGGGAGCCAATGAGGCTGGCTTTGAGTTCTGCATATATAAGGGGGGGGGGGCAATCCTTCACTTCTCCATGACATGTTTAGATAATGGGAAAATGGAGATTTTTTTTCCCCTCTCGTCCATCTCAAAAGGCTAATTTAAAAACTAAATCAATTCTAATGTCATGATCCCAATATGGGTTATTCATCTTTAATCCTGTTTTTAGTCTCTATGGGTACAGCAGTGTTTTCACACAGAATTACAGAGAAAAAATAAAAATAAAAACTAAATGAACTAGTAATACAAAAGATTTGTAAAATAAATAATAATTACTAAGGTGAAACCAGAGCTGTAAATGGGATCTGTCACTCAAACAGAAGGTTCATTATAATCAATGAAAACCTATTCAGTGGCCCCAATGGCTCCTACTTTTTATTAGTGTAAAATAATCACACTCCTGCTTTTTAATTATTCAAAATTTAAATAGTACAACAAAAGTATAAAACAAAATAAAACTCATTCTATCCCTTGCTTCCACCATCCCCCCCCCCCCTCAGGTGATCACCCTGGTAATAATGTCTTATGTATCCTTCTATAAACATTCCATGGGAATAAGGTATATACATATATTTTTATATACATGGTATTATATGCAACATTCTGCACCTTATCTTTTTTCACTTAATTTTATCTTAGAGATCTTTTCCATACCAACACCTTTTCTGCCTCATCGCTTTTCAGCAATTGTTGCAGGAATATACCATAATTTATCTAGTCAGTATCATATTTAAGAACATATTACACCTGTCATTCTTTTTCTTACCTCTTACAAACAGTGCTACCATCAACAAGCTGTACATAACCAGTGTGGTCATGCCTACAGAACAGAGTTTCAGAAGTGGAATTTCGGGGACAAAGTATATGTGCAGCCTAAGTACTGGGGATTATTGCTAAATTGACTTCTGCTGCTATCCAAAAGCTGTGAGAATTTAGACACCCTGGGACAGAGCCTCCCATCCTCCCTGGTCAGGAAAAGCCCACCGAGGAAGTGTGCAGGTAGAGGATATCTTAGCACAAGTAGGTAGCTGCAGAGGCATTAAGAGATCAGAAGGGCAGTTCTTTTCCCACCTCGGTGCATAGCATGTCCAGGCAGAATTGCCATCGTCCTCCCAAGATGGATTCTGCCCATCTTCCCCGACTGGCGAGGGCACCACTGCTCACCTAACCTCACCTCTCTCCAGGAAGAGATCTCAGCTTCAGACATCTGGACCAAGCAAGCACCCCACTACCCCTGCCCCTGCCCCTCCGGCAGCCTGGGGATGTCTGTCTTACTCCCAGACCTACTCATATTGTTCCACAGATGCGAAAGCCTTTGAAGTCGGATCATTTCAAGCCCTTTGCAAAAGCACTGAGGTCCTTCATACCTGGCTCCAACCTCACTGGCTGCTGGGTGCCTGCTATTCCCTAAACATCTTCCCACTTCAAGGTCATCGCCCCTCTGACTCAGAGCTCGTCCCTGATATATGCATGGCTGAATCCCTCACTTCTCTCAGGTCCCTGCTCAAATGCCACCTCCTCAGACAGGCCCTCCCTAACCCTGTGACACATTCTACTCCCTGCTTGCTTTTTCTTTCTTTTTTTTTTTTTTATCCTCACCCGAGGACATTTTTCCCATTTTTTGTTCAGATAGAATGGGAGGGAGAGAGAGGAAGAGAGAGAGAGAAAGAAACATCAATGTGAAAGGGACACATCGAGTGGCTGCCACCCGCATGACCCAACCAGGGCCGGGGACAAACTGCAACCGAGGCACATGCCCTTAGCGGGAACCGAACCCAGGTCTCTCTGGACTGCAGGCCGACGTTCTAACCGCTGAGCCAAATTGGCCAGCCTGCTTGCTTTTTCTTCAGGAGACCAATCCTAACTTAACCTAACGCTTTCTGCTTATTTGGTTTGTCTGTGTCATCAGCTCCAGGGCAAGTCTTTCTTTCATTCATATTGTATCCAAGAACCTACAATGATACTAGACATATAGGAGGTGTTCAATAAAGACTTGTGACTGACCAGATAGTCTGGCCCCTGCCTATCTCCTCAAAAACATCCCCTACTATTCCCCAGGCTCCAGATGCAGTAGCATTGCAGGTAAAGTCTGCAAGCCTTAACAAACAACATCAGGCCTTCTGGGCTCTGGCCTACATTATTTTCTCTACCTGGCATGCCATTCACTCACTCCATCATCAATCACATGAACTTCTATTCATCCTGCAAAACCCAGCTGGACACTGCCAACTCCATGAAGCCTTCATCAAAGCCCAGTCATCTGGGCTTCCTCATCTTGGCTCTATGCAACTATCCTACAAGATAATGTTCCCTTATATTTCAAAAACTCTCTTTTTATTATTATTATTTTTTTACTTTCCAGCTCTCCCCACCAGGCTGTGTGCTTCTTCAGGGACAGAAAGTAACCCCCTCATCTTTCTGGCTACTGATAAGGTGGCCAGAACTCAGTACATACGTGCTCAAAAATGTTGAAAGAACATTTAAAGGAAGAAAGTACATTAAGAAAGCTCACCAGGTCCACCATGAAGAGCAAACAGATCTAGCTGAGCCTTCCCTAAGAACGCTGAAAAGTACCCGTGTAGACTTTAGAAGATCTGAATAAAGTCTTCCTTGTAAAATTAGCTACTATATATTAAACATGTACCATGTACAAAGCATATGGGCCTCATCTGATGCTCTCGTCAACCCTGAGAGGTAGGTCCTATGACCACCCCGTTTTCAGAGGACCAGACAGAGGCTCAGGGAGGCTATCCAAGCTGCCCGGGGTCGTGCACTGGGCAAGTGGAGAAAGCATGACTTCACTGGGCTCCTGAACTTGCCGGCTGATGACTATGCTGTGGCTGTGAATAGAGTAAGGTACCGGGTGTGGGGCAATCCAAACTGCCAAAAGTAGACGGTGCCACTCAAGTGTTGGGTTTTAAGCGGGGCGCTGAGCCTCAGTACCAGGAACTAAGTTGGGCACCCCATTTACAACCCATCAAAGTTCTTAGTACACGTTTTCTCCTTTTATCCCCACAGCAATCTGGAGAAGCTGGCAAGGCAGGGAACAGGGCCAATCCCCATCCCACAAATGGTAGCGTCAACCACGAACATTCTCTTTCTACATTCAAACCTTCCCATGGAGCCTAAGCTGCGCTGGGCTTGGCACCAGTGAGGACTTCCTCAGTCCTCATCTCAGCCTTGCAGGTGGGTGTTATCATTTCCAAGTTATAGACAAGAAAACTAAACTCAAGGGGTTAAGGAACACTCATTCATTTATTCACTCTTCCATTCATTCAATGTCAACTCATATTTATTAAGCACCTAGAATGTGCTGGCAAGTTAATAGAGAATAAAACAGGATTGTCCTTGCTGGCATGGGATTTATACTCTAATGGAGGGAGAGAGAAAACAGACAAGTAAACAAAGACAGGAGGATTTCAGCTAAGCACTATGTAGACAATGAAACAGAGTGATGTGGGTTGAGAGGGACATGTTCTGAGTGAGCTGAATGTCAGGGAGGACTTCCCAAATGACATTTGAATTAAGACTCAATGATAAGAAGGAGCCAGACATACAAGGGTCTGGTGAGGAATCTTCTAAACAAAGAGAACAACAAAAGCTTGAGACTATGGCTGGATCAAGCCCAGGATGACAAAGGACAGAAAGAAGGCCAGTGCAGAGGAGGGAGAGGGACGGGGAAGAGGAGTCAGAGAGAGAGGCAGGGACAGGCTCTGGGCCCACAGAGAGAATCAGGGTTTCACTCCTGCTCCTCTGCTTCCCCTGTTTTGTGTCCAAAGAAAATCAATTCAAGTGGCCACGTGACTTAGAAATAAACAAATTTTGAAAAACTCTTCCAGTGTACACAAACCAGAAAAAACAAGACCTCACCCTTTTGAACAAAGATATAGAACTGAATACCCGTAAGAGCTTAATTCGGGCCAAGCGTACAATATGTGCTCAACAAAACTCGTTGAATAGATGCCATGCAAAAGTGACTTCAACTGGATACACCGTGAACATAACTTGCTCACAAAACCCTTAGACTACAGGGACTCGAGGGCCTGAGAAAGGGAAGTGTTAACAGACCACAGCCCATCTGATGCCACAATGCTGGTTACACACATAATACGACTCAATCCCACCAGAGAACATACGCTCAAAATTTAGAACTGCAAATATATTTAGATAAATGCAAGGATACCAGACGTACAATGAGTTAATAAGGGACAGCAGGATGGCCTCATTTTGAAATCTGAAATCAGGAAGACAAGCCACCCCTGACCCATAGATCCCCTGCCCGAGCCAGAATCCAGGACTGACTCGGGGCTGAGCTGTTCTCACTGGCTAAGCCAGAATTTTAATTACACCCTGAAAAGGGAAATGAACCTTCAAGTTGGGGAAGGGAGGCAGATGCCCAAGGTCAAGGTGAAGCCATTGCTGGCCATGGGCAGGGAAGCAGCACTTTGCAAAGGATTTGATGGTAATCTGTGTAGGCTAGAACCACATCTTACACTTTTGCCTCTTCCAAAAATGCAGTGTCCTTCCTACGTGCCCCAGAGCTCAGAGGTTTGCCAAATGAATAAACATGCAGACAGCCAATGCAGTCGACTCAGGCCACTAATGAGACCCTGAACAAGGCAGTGACAAAAGGAGCCCACTGGAGACATGAACAGAAGTGGAATATCCATAAACCAGCCACACAGGGACATAGCAAAAGAACTGGAGAAGAAATGTCTTTGAGGAAATGTGATCCAATACTTGAAGGGCTGTCACATAGAATAAGTCCTGTTCTTTCCAAAGCTTCAGAAGTCAACTGTCGGCTGAATTTAAGGAAGAACTTCCTCCTAGCAAAGTATTTGTCAGACTGTGTTTAGTGTCATGCCAGCATTCAGGGAGTGAGGGTGGGATTGAGGGGAGGGGAAAATTCCAAATGATTTCATTGGAAAATACATTTGGGAATTTGGGTTAATCAAAGATAACATGTTCTTACTGAAGGACATAGCTTTCAATGCTTCTCAAATTTATGTGGCCCGAAATAGTTTTTCGTATGATGCTATGCACTTCTCCCAGAGTCTCTACGTTCCAACCTCTTCTTTGGGGAAAAGATAAACTGGAGCTGTCTGACAAAAGCATCTTTTGAAGGGGTGAGTGTCCCACTAGCAATTGAGTACTTTTAGGATGCAGAATTCAACACTGCATCAATAACCTAGCTGTGATGTGAATCAAAAACTAGAACCATGGGTTCATTCTCCCATGAACTTTCATCTTGAATGACCAAGTCACAGGCAAAAAGGCACAGTGACACCTGAAGACACGAACTAGCTGTCCCCTCCTGAATCTCTATGTCCAAATGGGTATAGAGATGGATATTGTAAAGGGATCCTGAAAGTAATCAGTGTGTCACTGGGGAGCGGAATGACCAGATGAGTTCTTGCCAGAGCCCACTCTGACTCTTTCTTTGTAGTATTTTCTAGAAAACATTGCCTGCCTGTCTTCTTTCCTTCCTCTCCTGCATCTATCCTATAACCATTCCCTGAAGGCCTTCAATAGACCAGCAGTAGTGAGCAAACCAAAAAAGGTGCTGCTTCATGACTGACTGCCTATGGGAGATTCAGAAAATAAACAAGCACACTGCATAAATAGTGATTTCATAGAGGTTTTCCGTATATGTTACAAAGGAAATGAATGTTGCAAAACAACAGTAAGTTACACAGAGACCTTATCGAGTATGGGATTTTAGGATGGGTTCTCTAAGGAAGCACAGAGATCATGTTTTACAGATCCTCAAATGTGCGGGTCCAAGAGAAGTCTCTGACGTCTTCTGAGAAATCCTAGCCTGATAGGGTGGGAAAGACCACATAGGCCCACCCACCACAGCAGCCTCCTCTCTAGCACTATATTATATGAATCCTCTATTTGAGACTATGACTCATTAGGTCTGGGGAGGGCTGAATAATTTGCATTTCTAACCTGGTGACTCTAATGCTGCTATTCTGCAGACCACATTTAAATAGCACTACTCCATCAGGCATTTTAAAATACTTAAATACGCCCTAGCCAGTGTGGCTCAGTTGATTGGGTGTCATCCCATGCACCAAAATGTCACTGGTTTGATTCCCAGTCTGTATATGCCTGGGTTGCAGGCTCAGTCCCTGGTAGGGGGTATGCAGGAAGCAGCTGATCAATTGATGTTTCTCTCTCACGTGGATGTTTCTCTTTCTCTCCCCCTCTCTTCCTAAAAATCAATAAAAACACGAAAAAAGACCTAAATAAATGTAGGGCTATACCATGTTCAACGACAGAGAGGCTCAGGCATAGAGATGTCAATTTTCTTCAAATTAACTTCTCCCAGAGTCTCTGGGGGTAAGTTCAATACACTCCCAACCCAAATTCCAAATTTCCACAGAGCTGTTTTGTTCTTTATTGTTGTTTTTTAACTTGACAAACTGATTCTAAAATTCACTTGGAAGACTAAAACAATTTTGGAAAAGAGCAAAGTGAGGAACTTTCATTTCCAGCTCAAGCGTCACAATAAAACTACAGGTGTACTATCAACACACAATTAGCAAAAGAGACCAATGGAACAGAACAGAGAACCCCAAAACAGATCTGTGCTTTTAGGAAACCAATATATGGACGATGGTCCTACAAACCAGTACAGGAAGGATGAGCAATTCAGTAAATACTGCTGGAGAAATTGGTTATTGATATTTAAAAAACTGGATTCTACCAGGACAGTGTTGCTCAGTGGTTAAGCATCGATCCATGCACCAAGAGGTCGCCAGTTTGATTCCTACAACATGCCCAAGTTGTGGACCAAATCCCCAGTGGGGGGGGAGGGGGCATGCAGGAGGCAGCCAATTGATGTTTTCTCTCATTGATGTTTCTACCTCTCTCTCCCTCTCCCTTCCTCTCTCTAAAAATCAATAAAAAAAATTTCTTTTAAACTGGATTCCTACCTTGTATCACATGCAAAAGTAAAATTCCAGGTAGATAACATACATAAATGTGAAAAGAGAAAACTTTAAAACCCTTAGATGAAAATACAGAAAAGTTTTACAACGTTGAGGTAAGGAAGTATATCTTAAGTAAGACACCAACTGTGTAAACCAAAAATATTGACAAATTTGACTTCAATAAAATGGAAACTCCTATATGTCATAAATAAATAAGAAAGAAAAGCCATACACCATGAAAAACTATTTTCAGCATAGATACTAATATCTAGCATGTATCAAGATTTACTCCCTATGAGATAAGCCAAACTATCCAAAGAGAAAGGATTATGAGCAGAAGTTCACAGATGAGGAACCCAAATAAATAAAAAAATACAAATAGATGCTTGACCTCATAAGTAAAAAGAGGAATACATATATAAAATGGTGGGACACTATTTCATACCCATTAGTTACACTGGCAAAACTTAAAAACTCTGACCAGACCTTAGTGTTGTCTAGTATGTAGAGCAGTAGAAATTCTCACACACTTTTGTTTGGAGAAATTATTGTATTCCTTTTGGAAAGCAATTATCTGATAAAAATGATAATGCATGCACCTTACCACCCATCAATTCCACTTTTAGGTATAAGGCCTAGAAACCTTCACATGTGCACACAGATAAGCATAGACAAGACATTCACTCAGTGTGCTTAATAATAGTGGGAAATGGGAGACAGTCTAAATGCCCATCCAGAGGAGCTAGCTAAATACAATGTAGTCTATTTACACAATGAAATACTATATAGCAGGAAAAAAAGAATGAACCAAAGCTACATGCATCAACAGAGATACATCTCAAAATCAATATTGAGCAAAGAAACAACATTGAAAAAAAATGTAAGTAATGGGTACCATTAACATAAAATTTTAAAACATACAAGAAAGACCTAGGGCCCTGGCCGGTTTGGTTCAGCGGTTAGAGCGTCGGCCTGCGGTCCTGAGAGACCCGGGTTCGGTAAGGGCGCATACCTCGGTTGCAGTTTGTCCCCGGCCCTGGTTGGGTTGTGCAGGTGGCAGCCACTTGATGTGTTCCTTTCACATCGATGTTTCTCTCTCTCTCTGTGTTCCTCTCTCTCCCTCCCACTCTACCTGAACAAAAAATGGAAAAATGTCCTCGGGTGAGGATAAAAAAAAAAAAGAAAGACCTAGGTACTATTTGAGACTTATATATACATATAGCATAAACATGAGAATGATAAATCTAAATTCAGCATAATGACTTCTAGAGAGGAGGAGAGGAATGGTCCCTGGGGGAAAAAAATTAAAATCACTCATAAATCACCACTCCTCTATGCTACTATTAATCAGCATTGAGGTAGGGAAGGTTCTGCAATGAACCAGATTTTTTTCACATGAAAAAGACTCAGAAAGCATTTAGCCAGTCTTTGACCCACAAACGAAACCTCTTCAATACCTTGGAAAAGGGATCCTACCTTTACCACAGACGATCCTAAGTCAGGGCCATCGTGTAGAGTTACGCAGATTGACACTGCACCATTAACATATTTCACAGTGTTAATGACGCGCCCCCCTAGGGTTTGGCAGTGAACACCTAATACAACCATACTGGCAGCCCTGTAATTCCCAGGTCATAAATCCCTTTGGAACACTGATGGAAAAAGTCTATCTCCCGGAAGATGCCTACCCACACAATTACCATCTGTCATACTGGTGGATTCAGACACCTCCCCAACAACAATCAGCAGCAGCCTTACACTGGTCAGACACATCACAACCTCCAGAAGTACTTACAGACAGTGCTGTGAGACTAAGTTCTTCCTTAAGCACATCTGAAACCTGCCTCTCAGTAACCTCTATCCATGAAGGTTCATCTGCTTTAGCTATTGAAAGAAAGCTAACCTGTCCCCCCTGGAGAGTTCTGCTTTCCAGGCTAAATATACTTTTGACTTAGCTTTTTGCAAACATCTTCTCTTTTGTTAAAAATAAATTTTTAAACTGTCCATCATTTTACCAAGCACTTCTTGCCCTAATAAGCAGCTAGGCATGTCAGCTAGTCATCAAAGAACAAGAAAGCATTTCTCTCAGCTGTCCCTTTGGGAAACCTCTAAAGAGCCCCACTCTGGCTCCCAATGCTGTCAAGTGCCCACAGAAGCCAGAAAGTGCAAGACTGGAGGAAGGGTCAGGCTTTTTCCATGGGCAAGGGCAATACTAACAGAGCAGAACCAGGATGGCGCCCCCACAGGCCAAGGGAAATAAGTCATATTCCACTTACTCCCAAAACTCCATGACAGGAGACGTGGCGTTCTGCAGGGACACATGGCTGTGGTTGCTCACGTTCAGTTTCTGGAACTCCACACATTTCTCTACAGTGGAAACAAGACAAGAAATACAAGATTAACCTCCACAAGGGCTGGGTGCTGGAAAACATTCCGAGCCGATGGAGCAACCAGGCAGTTTTACCTCCCTGTTCCAAGTACACATGCCTCAAAGAACACTGGGGGTAAAATCAATAACTTAAAAACAGTTTGAAAGGCTTGGTCTGATTTAAACAGGAGCAAAAGTTTTGGGGGCAGGGAGCCTTTTCTCTCTCATTCTCATTCAATGTGCCCTATCCAATGTCCTTCCTGCCTTGTTCCCAAGTCTCCTTCCCTTTTCCACTTCCCTGTCAAAGGCCTGTCTCTAAAATTGTGTTTCTCAAAGTTTTTTTTCTAGAATAAAACAGTTTCTCAGACATCCAAGTTTGACAAGGTATTTTTATTAAGACGACCATTAATCACATACAAAAAAAACAACAAAACAATGAGTTATAAAGTCTTTGTAATTATAGTATTCATACAACTATAAAGCCAAAATTAAATTTATCAATTAAATACCAACCAAACTACAGACCCAACACAATTCAAACTGATAGCATAGAGTGGGTGTGGAAGATAATGTCATTTTGTATTGTTAAATGGATTTCAACAGAAAATGGGCTGACAGGTAGGAGGTAGGGTCTACATAGGGTTCAGCTTGCCTATTCTTCCTTGTGCTATTTGAGACTCAACTCGACCACCATCTATCTCTGTTCATGCTTTTGCAAAACCTTTATTCCTACAGTTTGTAGTGTTCTCAACAGGAACTTCATTTAGTACGAATGTACCTTTGATGACTTAAATCTCTCTGCTCTTTTCCCCTTCGTTGCCATCATCCTATTTACCAAAAATACATCTTCAATTGTAAACACCTACAAAGTCAGGCATGAAATCTCCTGACGGTCCTCAGTTATAAGGTGGTTGTGCAGATGATCTAGAATATGTGCATATTTTTAGAGTATCCTCAAAATAAATACACTCAATTAAATTATGGAGGGCTCACAGGTTTCCAAGAATCCCTTGAACTTGAGTTTGATAAATATCTCTAAGTGGTCCCTGGCCAAAGAGAGGTTAAGAGCCGGGTCCTAAAGAGAGGCAGTGGAAAGTGCACAAATTGCAACAGGCGAGACAGCGGGGCAAAGCTATGCTGGAAGTTAGTTCACAGCACTTTCTAGGCCTAATGCCCGCTGTTCCTCCTGCTAATGACCGACATCCTACCCAACCTTACTGTAGCTCAGCCTTCGGGATGACAGGCCACTTCTGGGGACAACTCGTCACACGGAGGGTGACGAGTTTAAAGCATGTATGCTAATTTCAGTCAAAAGGCAGTGGCTGCCTGAAGCACTTCTGAGAAGGGTTCGCTGCGGCCAAGACTAAACTCGAAAGGAAAGAGTTCTATAATCGATCAGTGATGACTGCTCTAAGCAGAGCCACCACAGATATGAGTTGGCATGTATTTGCCTTCTCTGGATTATGCCATCCTGATAGGATGGCACATTGAAAAGCAAATGGTATGTTAGAATCTAAAGTAATCTAAAAGATTATCCACTCAAGCAGTAGGGTGGGATAGTGAATTCGAATATCCACCTGGGCTGGACAGGTAAAGTAAACGAGCAAAGTAGACTGGGTGAGGACTGTGGCTTCATCCAAAGGCTGTTAACAGCCACTTCTCTGCTGCAGCCGCTGCTACCAAGCAGGAATGTGGGAATGTGGGTCTCGTGTTGCCAGATCTTTTCAAATTTTCAAGAGAAGAAAGAAATCTGGATTTTCATGTGAAGTCTTCCAATTTTTCAATTTGGGCAATCAAATACTTTTTTTTTTTTAATCCTCACCCGAGGACATTTTTCCATTTTTTGTTCAGACAGAGCGGAAGGGAGAGAGAGGAAAAGAGAGAGAGAAAAACATCGATGTAAAAGGAACACAATGATTGAGTAGCTGCCACCCGCGTGACCCAACCAGGGCCGGGGACAAACTGCAACTGACGTACGTGTCCTTAGTGGGAACCAAACCCGGGTCTCTCTGGACTGCAGGCCGATGCTCTAACCGCTGAGCCAAACCAGCCAGGGGCAAATACATTTCTTGTATTTGCTGGTCACGGACCTAAAAAATCTAATTGGCCTATTGGTTCCCTGTGTGCAATCCCCAAGTTAGCCTAACCCCTTCATTTTACAAAGGCAAATTCAAGACCTAGAGAGGCAGGGCTGAAACTGGAGACTGAACCTCTCATACCCCCACTCAGCCCCCAAAAGGTTCAGTCTCTGTACTTGGCAAAGTGAGGGAAAAGCATCACCATTTACTATTCATACCAATTCCTGGACCAGGGCTCAGCTCAGGCTTCAAGGCTGCAACCCAAAGAATGGACCAAAACCCATTGCAGAACTGACCTCCAATTTCAGTGGAATCTGAACTCACAGAGAGAGACTAGAGGCCAGGATTGGTCTCCAGGACAAGGATACATCCCCAATTCCAAGTCCCCCAGCAGGACCAGCAGAGAGACCCTCCCTGGGGGCCATACCTGTGTTCCACTCATGCCCACAGGTGGCCCAGGGGAGCTCAGTGGTGAAGCAGTTGCACAGGTAGAAAATGGCCCACGCCAAGATGATGATGTAATACACATTTAGATGGGCCTCGATCACCTGTGTTGCATAGCCAATGCCTGAAAGAACAAAAAAAGGGAGCGACTTGAATCTTTGTCCACCTTATATAAACAGCCTCCGCTACTCTTCACAGCCTGACATCACCCAGGTATCATTTTATTTGCTGATTAACTCAATCCTTACCTTCAAACAAAGGGCAAACTTTTCTCCAACATGTAATGCCACCTTCACTCGTGAATTGTCCCAGAGCCGTTTCCAGGAAAAAAACGGGAATTCCACAACAAATAAAAAACACCACATAGGGGATCAGGAACGCCCCTGAAAGAATGCAAAATATAGAAATGAGGTTAAAATTGCCCCTGCCATTTTATAGTCAGCACAAGAAATCTTTAATAAGTACCTTACTACAGGCCAGACAAAATGTTCTCAAAGCTTGAGTTCAGATTGCTACGATGAGGACCAGAGTCAGAAAATGTGGCCCTGGATTTGTGCACCCTTCTGCCTACTGCCATGAGTAATCTACATCGGGTCTCCCTGCCTCAACTTCTTTCTCTGTAATATGGGTCTTTAATACCTAAGATCTGCACCACTTAGCTCACAGAATTATTGTATAGATAAGATGATAATGTAAAAGAAAATGTTTTATTTGCTTGTTTCTTTTACTTTTACTTTTCACCCTCCAGCATAGGTTAAATTCATTCCCTCCCTGATTGCTACATCCTTCTTTTTTTATTCTAATGTAACCTCAAAAGGCCAGGTGAGGGGACCACTTCTTATTTACTTTGGAAGTGACCTGAAAAATATATTTTTCATAAAGAAAAACATTCTTAAGGAGATATGCAATGAGCAATATCAGGCCCCTATACCCGAGGTCCAGGTATGAAGTTAAGTTATAAAGAATTTGTAGCAAGAATCTGTCCAAAAAGGCTGGCTTCGGGTCAATCTGAGAAAAGACCTGTAAGTCTTAGTGCTCCTATCTTGAAACACAATACCCATTGCCTGTGCCTTTCTGTGAAACAAATTAAATAACTGAGGTGAACATGAGCTATTACAACCAGAAATGGATTTTTCCAAATCCCTCATTCTCTCACTATCTAATAACAAAGCAAGAAAACCCATGCCATTCCCTTCCATCTGATTTCACAAATGAAGGCTTTAACTGAAATTGCCTTTTGCTAAATGAAGTCTCTCTAACTGCAGGATCAATAGCAACAATTTTGATCAATCCTGATAGGAGAGTCATATCTACCAGGTTTTGAAGGCTCTTACCTTTTCTGTGCAAGACACTCTTTTTGAAGTTTCACATTGGGAAACAAATACTTTAAATTACTAATGGGATCTATGAGTAGAACTGTGTGGATATTTTTTTTAAAAGGTGAATAGTTGATAAGCACATACCCCAAGTATATTAGAAGGCAAAAGGTGTGAAAGGGGATAAGAGGGTCTGTTTGCAGCATTTAAACCTAAGTGATTAAAACAAGCTCCAGCAGCTTCCCTAATATGGTGTAATTTATCTGTGAATCCTCTAGAACAGGGGTGGGGAATGCCCAACCCACCAGCTGTATAAGGCCCACGAAATCAGTATCAGCTAACATCACACACCTCACCAAATTAGCCTGCCCAAATATATCAAGCTAATTTTTAAGATGATAACGTATGGCCCAAGAATGATGTTATAAATATCCAGATGGCCCTTGGCAGAAAAATGATTCCCCACCCCTGCTTTAGAACCTAACAAATGACACTTTTGAAAGCCTTTTGGCCTATGTATCCACAAAGCTAGTAATCCTTAAGGTAACTAGCTCAATTAAACCAGGATATCTGTGTACCCATTGGAGAATCTTGGCAAGTTAGAGTAAAAAAAAGACACAATTTTAAACTTTTTAATCTGTAGCAGAATTTGTAATTAACCCAGTTTACCCTGTCTTCTGCTTTTAGTTTTGGCATAAAAATTTCCTGTATAAAAATATTATGCTAACAATTTTTGTCTGGGGCTATCTTAAAGGGTTCCCACTGGTTTCTAAGCAGACACGGTAGCTTATGAAGGCTGAAACTGCAAAGAGGAGTGGGATCCACAGCTGGGGGTGCAGAGCACATTCAGGGTTCCTGAGTCCACTCCTCTCTGCCCCTTGCCAAGCGGCCACTTCATTACCAGTGTAGAGCAGGCTTGGAGGAGCCTGGGCTTTCAAGATGAATGTCTCCAAAGGAAGAGTTCAGGGCAAGCAGTACCGTTCTTGCTCTCCCTACAGCTGCTCACAGGAAGTCCTGCTCCACACAGCCTAACAGCGTGGTACCTGCCAGCCAACATTAAGCCACTTTCACTGAGGTCTGGGGATCTGCTGGAGAGGCAAAGACAGGGAGGAATACATAGAAACAGGCTTTTTCGTGGAGAAACTATGTCACCCAATAAGGTTTTACAAGGTCCTTTGTGTTGGACCTGCTGGCTGTTCTGATGATAATGACAGTTCCTGAAGTCTGGAGCCCATTTCTTGAACTGAGCAAGTTGAGGATTCACTGCTGCGTCTCCACCAAACTTAGTTGGACATGTTGTCATTGCAAAGGATGATCTTATCACTTTCCTTTCCCTGGTCCCCACCCCAATCTCTAAGCATCCCCTAAACAATAAATCAGTGTTGTTGCTATTTGTCGTGACTGATTGTGAGACCAGTAAAAGAAATGTCTTGGTGCCAATTCTTCCACGAGAGAGGCCCGAAAACAGGCCCTAGAAAGGGCCTTAGGAGCAAATGAAAGGCTGGGCAGGAAATCAAACAGAAGTGCCTAACCAAAAAATTCTCCCTGCTGTCGATCTAATCCCAGTTTAAAACAAGGCCTTTAGTATCAGAATGCCATCTTTATCACTTATTAAGTGACTGACTTCTCTGACCCTTAGTTTCCTCATCTGCAAAATGGGTAAGACTACTCTAAGGATGGCCTGGGATGCTCAGTAAGGAGCCTGGCGTTTCAGTAAGCGCTGAAAGCTGAATCTCTTTTCTTAGTGGAGGTTTCCAGTTAGGAACGCTGAGGCTCAAAAGGGCTGTCTCCTGCCCCCAAAAGCCGTCCAGGTCGCAAATGTAAGGGCTCCCAGTGTGGTCTGCACCTCCAGCTGCAACAAAATGCACCTGGCGGACAAGTCCTCACGTGCTAGCAGGTGGCACATTTAGGTGCGAAGAGCACGTGCGCATGCGTACTGGGAAGGTGAGCCCTGCCCGTAAGCACTCGTGCCAGGTGACGGGGAGCGGGCATCTTCCCGAGGGTCCCGCTACACGCAGGCGCGGGAGGGGTCTCGTGCTCCCCCTAGCTTCCCCGCCCCCACCGGGCCGGTTTCCCCCACGTACCCTCCCCAGTGCCGAGGGCTGCCTCACCTCCTCCGTTCTTGTAGCACAGGTAAGGGAAGCGCCAAACGTTACCAAGCCCGATAATCTCCCCTGCCACGCTCAGCACGAACTCCACCTTGTTGTTCCAGTGGCCGCGCTCGTGGACCGCCTTGTCAAGCGAGTCGCGCGCGGTCGCCGCGCCCCCGCCGCCACCCGGCGCCTCGGACTCCCGCGCCTCCTCAGCAGCCTTCCCGTTACCCAGAGGCAGCGCCTTCTCCGCCTTCATGGCCGCGCTGGCTGCCTGGTGCGCCGGGCCGGCTCTGCGCCGCCGCCCCGGGCGGGCTGGCTTTTCAGGAGGCGCGAGCGGGCGGGAGGGGGAGGCAGGGGGTGGAGCTGCGGGGCCGGGCCGACCCGGCCGGCGCGGGGACGGGGACGGGGGCGCTGCGCCGTGGCCCGGCCCTCAGGGCGCCCACGCCGCAGCTGGCTCGGCCCACTGGCACCTTCCAGCACCTTGCGCGCACCAAGCGCCTTGCGCGCTCTGAGCACCTTGCGTGCCCTCCCCGTTCGTTATCCTACCCGCTGGCCTCCTAGGACAGGAGTGGACCCGCCCATCCAGGCCTAGGCTGGGTTCCTTCACCAAGCCTTGAGGTTCCACCATCTCTGTCACCTTCAAACGCTTGGGCCACGGTTTCTCATCTCTAATCAGAGAAGGAGGCTCAAGACCAGGCTTCTCCAACTTGAACGTGCACGCCAAGCGCCCGCGGGTCTGGTTCAACTGCAGTCTCCTGATCGAGAGGGTCGGGCTGGGCTGGAGCTTCCTCATTTCTGACAAGCCCAGGTGCTGCGGATGCTGCTGGTCCAGGGTCCACACTTGGAGGAAAAGGGGAGTAATTGAACCTTGGTTTCTTCCCAGTGCTTGAGGATGGGGACACCTCCAGATCTTGTTCATCCTGGTGCCCATGCTCTAAACACAGTGTGGCAGTTAAGTACACCTGTCAGAAGGCAGGCAAATCTAAGTTGAATCTCATGCTCCACATATCTTAATTGTGTGAAGTCATGTGAGCACTCTCTTCCTCTATTTTCTGATCTGCCTTTCTCATGGGGTGAGAAATGCTTATCAGTACTTAGTACATTGGAAGTGCTCAGTGAACATAGCAATCATTAATACTATTATACAATGTGTAGTCACACACAAACACTATTTTTGCATATTCTTTAATGCTGGTCTCCCCACTCAACAGTAAGGATAATATTTAGGGGGGGGGGAGTAGGTTTACAGCTGTGAATACATGTAACAGAGTTTATTCTTGTATTATTATTTATTAATTATTGCATTATTTTCCATACAAACAACTGTAAACCTACTTTTACCCCACCCTGTGCATTGTTTTGTTTATTATAAAAGCCACAGAGCCTAGTACAAGATCTAGCACATAGTAGGTGCTCAGTAAATATTTGTGAAAGAGCAAAAAAAGAAGGAAGACAAGGAGGGAAGAAAGGGAGAAAGAAGGAAAGGGAAAGAATGTCAGATCTGCAAGGGGCTACAAAGATAATCAGATCCACCTCCGTCATTTCACAGCCCTGGAGAAGTCCAGCCAAGTGAGCTCTTGCTGAGCCACCCACTGTGCTTTCCATCCATCCCTTGGAGCTCCCTCTGGGGCTGTGTGAGGGAGAGCCTCCTGTCTTGTAGCCTTCAGCCTTTCCTTCCATTCTGGCTTACAACTGCTCAAATCTCCCCCCACCTCTTATCCCCCCAGAAAACTTCCTGCCACCATCTTCCCCTTTCAGGTCCCCTTCCTCCCCTGCCCCTCACTATCATATTTCTTGAAAGAGTAAGTTTACATGCTGCCGGCCCTGTCTTCACCTCCCACTCATTCCTCAGCCCACAGCAATCTGGCACCCACCCCCACCACTCCTCTGAAAATGCTGTGAAGTCTCAGAAGCCCTTTTAATTTGGCACATCCTATAGTTCCTTGTCCATCCCCGTCTTGCCTGACCTCTAGGTAACATTCTGCACTGTTATTCCCTTTGTTCCTTCTTAAAATTCACACTTGCATGGTTTCCTTGACACTGCCTGCCTCAGCTGCTTCTTGGTCTTCCTCATGCCTTCAACCACACAACTGAAGGCTGGTGGCTCTCAACCTGTGTCCCCAGGTGTCGTCTTGGATGTGTGCAAAAGCAAAGATCCTGCAGAGTGTTAGGGTGAGAGTAAACTGAATTCACATAGATGTGGGTTCAGGTGCAGGTTCTGTCCCTCCTGTATTATCTTGCCTCAGGCCCCTCCTCTGCCAAGTGGGGTCAATATTAGTTCTGACCTCATGGGGTGGGTGTGAGAGCTAAATGCCTTGAACGTGGTAGGTGCTCTGTGAACAGTAGCTATTGTTTTTATTGTGATGATGGTGATGTCATTCTCTTACTAAAAAGTCTACACTGGTCATTCTTTTTCTACAAGATAAAATCAAATTGCTGACTCTGGCTTTCAGAATTACCTCACAGTCTGATTGTCCCAGCCTTTTCCTTCTATATTAATGCCATTTTTCTCCCATGCAAAATTCCACATCGGTACTTTCATTTCCTTTGGGATGATCTTCAATGCTGCATATAAAATGGGCAATAGCCCTGGCCGGTTTGGCTCAGCGGTTAGAGCGTCGGCCTACGGTCCGGAGAGACCCGGGTTCGGTTCCCGCTAAGGGCACGTACTTCGGTTGCAGTTTGTCCCCGGCCCTGGTTGGTCGTGCGGGTGGCAGCCACTCGATGTGTCCCTTCACGTCGATGTTTCTCTCTCTCTCTCTCCCTTCCTCTCTCTCCCTCCCACTCTATCTGTACAAAAAATGGAAAAATGTCCTCGGGTGAGGATAAAAAATAAAATAAAATAAAATAAAATAAAATGGGCAATAAAGGAAGGAATTCATCTTTGACCTTGACAGTCCCTACACACAGTAGGCACTTAGTGCCTAGGAGTCCATTTGTTAAATACATGAACAACTGCATCAAAAGTTAGAGACACATCCCCAACTCTTATTATGCAACATTAGGCTGTCACCCCAGAATCTGTATAAACCTCCTTTGAATCTAATTACATTTCACCGTGTACTGCTGCTCAGCATAATTAGCTCCAGGAATTGACTTCCTCTGAACAGCTGTGATTCTATTAGACCTGCTTGGGAAGTAACATTGAATAAGCATGAGAAGGCTGAGACTGGCCATCCTCTGATGGGAACCTGGGCTCAGTTATGCTAATGGATAGTTGTGTGTCCTGGGTATGCTTAACTTCTGAGCTTTGGTGTCCTTGGTTCATTAAAGTGGTCCTGATTATCTTCATCTTTTAGGGTGGTCTTAGAGATGAAGCGAGTCTATATTAGGAGGAGAACACTGTGCATTTTATTAATGTCCCAAACTCACCACTCAGGTTTTAATATTTCCCTTTATGAAAGTTGACCAGGTCAATTTTCTCCTATTAGAAATTAGTAAGTATATGAAGTTTATCTCTTGAAAAGCCTTAATCTGTTTATGTTGTCCTTATCCAGAAGAGCCGACATCTCTCTATCACATTGGTGCTTCTCCGGACCTTTTCTATTTTATTCTTTCTTTGTTGAGGCGCAATGACCTGTAGATCACACACTCATGTTCACAGGGTAGAGCAAGGGGAATATGGGCCGTGTATCATTCCAGAGCTAATCCTGATGCACATAGCATAGTGGTTAGAGATGTGGGTGCTGCAGTCATACTTCCTGGGGGCAAAGCCCAGGTGCACCCATGGCAAATTACTCTCTAATCCTTAGTTTCCTTATCTGTAAAATGAGGATACTAATAGTATCTACCTTTTAATTTTTATGAAGATTAAACGAGTTAACATTTGTGAAGCACTTGGATTTGTGCCCAATATAGATGTATTTGTTAAGTAAATATCCAAATAGTCCTCAGAGAACAGAAATGACATGACTCTCTTATTCCTTTCTTTGGCATTCAAAGTGGTCAACGTCTTTTATCTTCTGTAAACAAGCTATTGCTGCCCTGAAGGTTCATTTAAACCAGCATTGCTCATTTATCCACTCACCAAATATTTATGGCCCTTCAGTTATCTTCCAGACACCTTATTGATCACAAGGTACAAAACCATTTATAGGACCTGCCCCAGTGGTATCCTGGAGCTAACTCATGAGAGCCGATTATTACGTTTTCAGGGATTTTGTGAGCCACAATTGTTGATAGCTTGAAATCTGCTTTGGTTGTATTTATACCACAGGAATCTGCCAGAGCTACAAATCACCCCCACTCCCACACCCAGCCAGTGTACTGGCCCACCGTTATGGAGTAGTCGAGGAGGCAGATGCTAGGCAAGTAATCACAGAAATGAATGGAAGGTTGGAGACTCTGGTACATGTGGCAAAGGAGAGGTCTGTGGTGCTAGGAGGGCTTGTTACTGAGAGATCTGACCTTGTCAAGGAGACCGGGGAGAGTTCCCTGAGCAAGTGACAGATGAGCTGAAGCCTGAAGGGACAGGCAAAATGAACTGGAGGCAGAGGGGGCTGGGGGTCCCGAAAGATGATCACTAAGGACGAGGCTGGGTGTGGAGTTTGGAACAAGATGTGGCTGAAGGGGAAATATTTTTTAGCAGTGGGTGACATGAGCACATTTGCATTAAGATATTACTGTGGTCATTGTGTAAAAAGTAGATTTGGGGGCAGGGTGGGGTTTGTGGAGAGGCTACTGCAGCAGTCCAGGCAAGAAATGATGGCAGCGAAGACAAGGGAGAAGGCAGTGGAGAGGGAGAGAGGGAGGTGTAGAGGAGTATGGGGGTGGGGACTAAGCCCACTGGACTTGACCTGGGCCTAGATATGGAATGCGAGGGAGGGAAGGTGTCAAGAATATCTCCCCATTTAGGGAAACTCTCGCATCCTGCTCCACTTTGTGCTGATTTGCCCACTACTGGCTCCCTCAGGGACTGAGAAACCAGAACCACTGGATCAGTGCACTCTCCTCAGTTGTGTGAATGAATGGCTGCTGGACAAAAACCTACATGCCAGAACCAGGATCAAAGAGAAGTCAAAAGGCATCAGGTGCCAGGAAGAACTTCCTACTCCAGTCCGAATGATCGGCCCCAGGAAGTGCAGAGCTCCTCAGTGCTGGAGATGCAGAACTAGAGCAGGCCTGAACGTGGCAGGGGGACCACAGGGGGACTTGGGGTCGAGTTTTGCCAATCATGAAAGTCTTTGAAAGCACAGTTTGCTGCCTTACCTCGCCTCATCACTACACCACACTTTTTTCTGATATGTTTCCAATAGTGATCCCGGTTCTTCTCCCTTCTCTGCATCCATGCCATTCACCGCATAGCTCTGCAGGACCCTCTCAGCACCAGATTTCAATCATCTGACATGCTTTGATCACCAAAATGAGGAAGAAGGGATGATGTGCCATTTCCAAGCCCCAGTTCTTCTCACTGTCTTCTGCTTCTGCCATCACCACTTGAAGGATATTCCAGGTGAGTCCACTGCTCCAGGAGGAAAACAAGACACACACAGAGCAGAACTGCCCCAGCTGAGGCGCCCTCAGAGAAACCCAGACTGAAGCAGAGGCCCCAGTGACCTACAGAGGTTTGTGTGAACCCAGCCCAGTCCAGCTGCCTCCTGCCTTCTGACTTAGGAGCTATAATAATCAGTGACTGTTGTTTTGAGTCAACACGCATTGGTGAGGCTTATACCCTTTTGCTCATGTCCTTTGCCTTCTTGAAAGTTCCCCTTCGTTTATCAGACACAGCTCTTTCTTTTTTTAATCCTCACTCAAGGATATGTTTTTATTGATTTTTTTTTTTGGTATGTGCCCCTAGCGGGGACCAAACCCAGGACTCTCTGGTCTGCAGGCCACCGAGACTCCAACTGCTGAGCCAAACTGGCCAGGGCGATTTTTTGTTTAAGAGAGAGAGAGAGGAAGGGAGAGAGAAGGAAACATCTATGTGAAAGCAAAACATCGATCTGTTGCCTCCCATACATGCCCCAACCAGGAATCAAACCCACAACCTAAGTATGTGCCCTGACTGGGAATCAGACCCTCAACCTTTTGGTGTACCAGGCCTTGTTCCAACCAACTGAGCTACCTGGCCAGGGCCACAGCTCATGGTTTTAAGCCCAGTTTAATGCTCACCTTCATGAATTTTTTTTTTTTCTGGGACCAAACTCCTCCACTTTATTTTTTATTTTTTTAATTTTTAATTTTTTTTTTTGTTACAGATGCTTCTCCTTTTTTACCCCATTGACAACCCCCTCCCCATTCCTCCCACCCCATCCCCGGCTTTGTTGTCTCTGTCCATTGGTTATGCATACATGCATATAAGTTCTGTGGTTTATCTCTTCCCACCCCCCACCCTCTTCTGAAGGATGTCGGTCTGTGCCCTACTTCCATGTTTCTGGGTCTACCGTATTCCTCAGACTGTTATGTTCATTATATTCCGTATATAAGTGAGATCATGTGGTATTTGTCTTTTTCTGCTTGGCTTATTTCACTTAGGATAATACTTTCCAGGTCCCTCCAAGGCGTTTCAAAGGATAAGAGATCTTTCTTTCTTACAGCTGCATAGTACTCCATTGTGTATATGTACCACTGCTTTCTTATCCATTCGTCTACTGATGGATACTTGCGCTGTTTCCAGATCTTAGCTATTGTAAATAGTGCTGCTATGAACATGGGGGTACCTATATTCTTCCTGATTGGTGTTTCAGGCTTCTTAGGGTATATTCCTAGAAGCAGGATCTCTGGGTCAAATGGAAGTTCAATTTTTAATTTTTTGAGATAACACCATATTGTTTTCCATAGTGGCTGCACTGGTCTGCATTCCCGCCAGCAGTGTACTAGAGTCCCCTTTTCTCCACACCCTCGCCAACACTTGTTGTTTGATGATTTGTTGATGGCGGCCATTCTGACAGGTGTGAGGTGATAACTCATTGTTGTTTTAATTTGCATCTCTCTGATGATTAGTGATGTTGAGCATTTCTTCATATGTCTCTTGGCCATTTGTATGTCCTGTTTGGAGAGCATTTCTTCATATGTCTCTTGGCCATTTGTATGTCCTGTTTGGAGAGGTGTCTATTCAGCTCCTCTGCCCATTTTTTAATTGGGTTCTTTGTTTTCCTTTTGTTGAGTTGTATGAGTACTCTATATATTTTGGAAATTAACCCCTTATCTGATGTATCATTGGCAATGATGTTCTCCCATACAGTGGGTTGCCTTTCCATTTTGATGATTCTTTTGCTGTGCAGAGGCTTTTTAGTTTGATGTAGTCCCATGTGTTTATTTTTTCCTTTGTTTTTGTTGCATTAGGTGACATATCAGTGAAAATTCTGCTGCGTATGGTGTCCGAAATTTTGATGCCTACATTTTCTTCTAGAATTTTTATGGATTCACGGGTCACATTTAAGTCTTTTATTCATTTTGAGTTTATTTTTGTGTTAAGTTGATGGTCTAGTTTCATTTTTTTTGCATGTAGCTGTCCAATTTTCCCACCACCATTTATTAAAGAGGCTGTCTTTACTCCACTGTATGCTCCTGCCACCTTTGTCAAATATTAATTGAGCATATTGCCTTGGGTCCATTTCTGGGTTCTCAGTTCTGTTCCACTGGTCTATATGTCTGTTCTTGTGCCAGTACCAGGCTGTTTTGATTACAGTCGCTTTGTAGTATAACCTGAAATCTGGTATTGTGATCCCACCTACTTTGTCCTTCTTTTTCAAAATTGCTGTGGCTATTTGGGGACTTTTTTGGTTCCATAGGAACTTTTGAAGTATTTGTTCTAGTTCGGTGAAATATGTCGTTGGTATTTTGATGGGGATTGCATTGAATCTATAGATTGCTTTGGGTAATATGGACATTTTAGTGACGTTAATTCTTCGAATCCATGAGCAAGGGATGTGCTTCCACTTTTTTATATCGTCCTCTATTTTTTTTCTCAATGTCCTGTAGTTTTCTGCAAATAGGTCCTTTACTTTTTTGGTTAAGTTTATTCCTAGGTATCTTAAATTTTTGCCACAATGGTAAATGGGATAGTTTTTTCAGTTTCTCTTTCTGTGAGTTCATCATTGGTGTATATGAATGCCATCAATTTCTTGACATTAATTTTGTATCCTGCTACTTTGTCAAATGCATTTATTAAGTCTAGTAGATTTTTGATGGAGTCTTTAGGGTTTTTTATGTATAATATCATGTCATCTGCAAATAATGACAGTTTCACTTCCTCCTTTCCAATTTGGATCCCTTTTATTTTTTCCTCATGTCTGATTGCTATGGCTAAGACTTCCAGTACTATGTTAAATAAGAGTGGTGAAAGTGGACATCCCTGTCTTATTCCTGTTCTGAAGGGAAATGTTTTTAGTTTCTGCCCATTGAGTATGATGGTGGCTGTAGGTCTTTCATATATGGCCTTTATTATGTTGACATATGATCCCTCTATTCCCACATTGCTGAGTGTTTTTATCAGAAATGGATGCTGGATTTTGCTGAATGCTTTTTCAGCATCTATTGATATGATCATGTGGTTTTTATTCTTCATTTTGTTTATGTCGTGTATCACATTTATTGATTTGCGAATTTTGTACCAGCCTTGCATCCCTGGGATGAATCCCATTTGGTCATGGTGAATAATTTTTTTGATGTATTACTGGATCTGATTTGCTAGTATTTTGTTCAGAATTTTGGCATCTATGTCCATTAGGGATATTGGCCTGTAGTTTTCTTTCTTCATAGTGTCTTTTTCTGGTTTTGGAATTAGAATTATGCTGGCCTCATAGAACGAGTTTGGAAGTCTTCCTTCTTCTTGAATTTTTTGAGATAGTTTGAGGAGAATGGGTGTTAGTTCTTTTTTGAATGTTTGGTAAAACTCCCCCATGAAGCCACCTGAGCCTGGGCTTTTGTTTGCTGGGAGAGTCTTGATTACCTCTTCAATTTCTTCTGTTGTTATTGGTCTGTTCAAGTTTTCTATCTCTTCCCGGTCCAGTTTTGGGAGACTGTGTGTTTCTAGAAATTTGTCCATTTTGCTTAGATTGTCAAATTTGTTGTTCATAGTTGTTGTCATATAGTTGTTCATAGTAGCTATTAACAATCTTTTGTATTTCTATAGTGTCGGTTGTTACTTCTCCTCTTTCATTTCTGATTTTGTGTACTTGGGTTCTCTCTCTTTGTTTCTTGGTGAGTCTAGCTAAGGGTCCATCAATCTTGTTTATCTTTTTGAAAAACCAGCTCTTTGTTTCATTGATCCTCTGAATTGTTTTTTGTTTTGTTTTTTTGGTCTCTATGTCATTTATTTCTGCTCTGATCTTTACTATTTCCTTCCTTCTACTTTCACTGGGGTTTTCTTTTTGTTTGCTTTCTAATTCTTTAAGTTGTGAGGTTAGACATTCAATTAGAGATTTTTCTTGTTTCTTGAGGTAGGCCTGTAGTGCTATGAACTTCCCTTTCAGAACTGCTTTTGCTGCATCCCATAGATTTTGTGTTGTTGTGTGTTCATTTTCATTGGTTTCCAGGAAGTTTTTTTTATTTCTTCCTTGATCTCCTCGGTAACCCATTCATTGTTTAATAACATGCTATTTAGCCTCCATGTGTGCAAATATCTTTGCATGTTTTTGTTGCAATTGATTTCTAGTTTCATGCCATTGTGATCTGAGAAGATGCTTGATATGATTTCAATCTTCTTGAACTTGTAGAGACTTAGTTTGTATCCTAACATGTGGTCTATCTTTGAGAATGTGCCATGTGCACTTGAGAAGAATGTGAATTCTGTAGTTTTGGGGTGTAATTCTGTGTAGATATCTATTAAATCCATTTGGTCTAGTGCTTCATTTAGAGTCTCTGTTTCCTTGCTGATTTTTTGTCTAGAGGATCTATCCAGTGGTGTCAACGGGGTGTTGAAGTCCCCTGCTATGATTGTACTGCTGTCGATTTCTCCTTTGAAGTCCTCCAGATTTTTAATATATTTTGGCGCTCCTATATTGGGTGCATATATGTTTATCAAGGTTATATCTTCCTGTTGGATAGATCCTTTCAATATTATGTAGTGGCCTTCTTTGTCTCTAGTTATGGCCTTCATTTTGAAATCTATTTTATCAGATATGAGTATTGCTACCCCAGCTTTTTTTTGCTTTCCGTTTGCTTGGAAGATTTTTTTCCATCCCTTCACTTTCAACCTGTGTGAGTCTTTTGTTGTGAGGTGGGTCTCTTGTAAAGAACATATGGATGAGTCATGCTTTCTTATCCAATCAGCTACTCTGTCTTTTTATCGGAGCATTCAGTCCATTTACATTTATGGTGATTATTGATATGTACTTGTTTATTGCCATTTTTGTTTAGTGTGGTTATATTTTTCTTCCTATTTCTTCTACTAGTTACAGTAGTCCTTTTAACATTTCTTGCAGTGCTGGTTTGGTGCTAATGTATTCCCTTAGCCTTTTTTTTTTTTTTTTTTTTTTTTCTGGGAAGCTCTTTATTTGACCTTCTATTTTGAATGACAGCCTTGCTGGGTAGAGTAGTCTTGGATTCAGATCCTTGTTTTTCATGACCTTGATTACTTCATGCCATTCCCTTCTGGCCTGTAGTGTTTCTGTTGAGAAGTCAGCTGAGAGCCTTATGGGGTTTCCTTTGTAGGTAACCTGTTGCTTCTCTCTTGCTGCTTTTAGGATTTTCTCTTTGTCTTTAATTTTTGGCACTTCGATTACTATGTGTCTTGGTGTGGGCCTGTTTGAGTTCTTCTTACTTGGGGCTCTCTGTGCTTCTTGAACTTGAATGCCTTCTTCCTTCACCAAATTAGGGAAGTTTTCTGTCACTATTTCTTTGAATATATTCTCTAACCCTTGCTCATTTTCTTCTTCTTCAGGGACTCCTGTGATGCGAATATTATTATGTTTTCAGTTGTCCCACAGTTCTCTTAAGCTGTCTTCCTGTTTTTTAATTGTTTTTTTCCTTTTGGTTTTCTGATTGGTTGATTTTTTCTACCCTGTCTTCTAATTCACTGATCTAGTCCTCAGCTTTCTCTACTCTGCTTTTTAGACCTTCCAATGTGTTTTTCATTTCTGATATGTCATTTTTGATCTCTTCTTCCAATTGGTTTATTTTCAGCATCTCTATGTCCTTACTCATGCTATTGAGCTTTCTCAAGATCATGGCTCTGAATTCTAGGTCTGTTAACTTGCCTAACTGCTCCACATTGATCTCATCTTCAGTGGAGGTCTCTTGTTCTTTCATTTGGCTTTTGTTTCTGTGCTTCATCATTTTGGCTATCACTGTGGGTTTTGGAGCCTGTCAAGTTTTTCCTGTGGGTGTTGGTGTTCTGCTGTTTGTGGCTCCCTCTCCTGGGTTTAGATGAGCGAGGGAGGACCCACGTTAAATACCACTGTTCAGTCTTACTTTCCTGGTTAAAGTTGCTAGCCCAGGAAAGGCACTGTTATCCTCTAGCTTTTTGCCTGGAGGCTAGCAGTTGAGGTTACTTGAAGAGTTTTGGGTTGTCAGTTGATTGAAAAAGTCCCTCAGGTGCTCAGCATAAGGGTATTTCCCGAGGGTGGGGCAGATGCTGGTTGTTAATGAGCCTCAATTAGCATTTCAGTGGCCCACAGGGTGGGGTTGGATCTCTGAGGGTAGGGCTGCTGCCTCTCCTCAGAGCCCTGGGAAGGAGCAATGTGGCCACCGTCCTGCGTGGCTACAACTTAGCAAAAGCTCTGAGTGCCCTCCAAATCCCGAGTGTCCCCACACAGTTCCAGTCCAGTCTGCCCTCCCTCTGTCGGAGCCCAAGTTGAGTGTCTGTGGCTTTTTTAGCCTCTGTCCCGGCTCTGCGCTGTGGAGCTGCTTGGGAGTTTAACCCGAGGGCGCTGCTCCCAGCTAAGGCCGCTGCTGTCTGTAGGCTCCCAGTCCCCGTCTTGCGCCTTTGCAATCCTACCGGGATTAAGTCAGTGTCCCTGGTTATATGATCCTTGCAAGCTGCCTTTCTGTTGCTTTTTCCCATCAGTTTGTCTGTGTTATAGTTGTAATTCCAGTTTAGTTCTGGGAGACGGTCTGTGTAGCTTCCCTGCACTCCACTGCCATTTTGGAATCTCCATGAAATCTAAAATGATTTTTCTACCCACTAAATTTTCACTCCTTGATGATCATAACTTCCAGGTTTAAGCATCATTTTGCGACCTTTACACACCTGGCTAGGTTACTGTAGAAACCTTCCTTTAATGCCTTCAGTGCTGGTTCAGGGCAAGATCTTTACCAGCAGGGCCAGAATTAAGATAGGGATAGGCAATCCCTTCTGGTAATATTTCCCTTCCCTTAGCAGTCTCTGTAAATCTTGACTCCATCTGCTTGTTTATGCCATGATGCCTAGGGCAACCTCCTTTTGAAAGAAGGAAATACTATAATAACTATATTATTTTCCATGGAAATGTTTGGATGAATGAGCATGAGTAAATAATAATTCTCTATGTATACTGTAATGTACTGAATGATTGGTCTCAACTCTTCACTCCCCTATATTGTGTTCTCCATCCTCACTCCTGCTGTGGCCTCATGGTGGGCAGTACTTCTCCAGGCCTTGACTTTGGACTTGGCTATGTCATTCACATTGGCCAAGCAGTGGTCTGAAATGTGCTTCCATAGTTGGCCTTTCCCTCCTAACTGCTGACATTACCTATGTAGCTGCTGCCCCTCCAACCTGGGCCCCAGATGGAGACAGTGAAGAAGAGATGCCACAGTCAAACCTCAGACCCATAGCCTAAAGCAGAGCTGCCCTGCAGCAAACCCACAGTCACAGGAATGAGAAAGAAATGCTCACTGTTATATGCCACTAAGATTTTGAGGTTGTTATGCAGCAAAAGCTGACTGATACACTTATCACAGGCTATGTTTGGGCCTTTCTGTACCCCACCACTATGGAATAAGGAGGGTAATATCTTTATTCTACAGATGATGAAAATGAAGCTCAGAGAGGTTGAGCAACTTGTCTAAAATCACACAGTGGAGCCAGAATTCAAACCCAGTTCTCTGATTTGTATTCTATGACCTGCCAGATCTAACTAGGTCCTCTTCTAGCCAGTGGTTTCATCCACATGAATGCTGTCTTTCCCTGTTTGATCTAGGTATAAAAGGGAGAGGACAAAAGAGGAAGTTCACATTGTCTTCATCATCTAAGCCCAAGAATGTTAGCTCACAACTCAATCATTATATCCTGGATGCCACCCTTGGAAGAGCAGCCCCCTTCTGGGCCCCCATCTGTGGGAGAATGCAGTCCAAGTTCCAAAATAGTGGTTTCCACACTTGGACTCTGAGCTGCAATCCTTCTGGAGTTGGGCAGCATCTCTGTGTGTGTGAACACACATGGTTTCTCATGTTCTGAGTTTCCGTGTTTGTATCTAATCTCAATATCCTGATTCAGATATCTAAAGCCAGTGGCATGTCACAGACATTCACATTTACCCCTAGGTGGGCTTTCAGGACCACTGCATCTAGCCACAGGCTGTGTGCCCAACTCCAGCAGCACCGTTCACATGGTTACTCTGGAGCTGTGCAGGCTGGTGGCTCTGACCCTCTTTTTATTTTATTTTTTTATCTTTACCGGAGGATATTTTTGCATTCATCTTCAGATAGAGTGGGAGGAAGAGAGAGAGAAACATCGATATGAGAGAGACACATCAACTGGCTGCCACCCATTGGACCCCAACCGGAGCCAAGGACAAACTGCAGCTGAGGTATGTGCCTTTAGCGGGAACCAAACCTCGGTCTCTCTGGACCGGGGTCCAACTCTCTAATCGCTGAGCCAAACTGGCCAGGGCTCTGATCCTCTTTTTAAAGGTGTCAGCACTGACCCCGAATTACCCAGCTGGTAAAATGCCACACTCCCTACTGGCTCCAGATGTGCAGTGCCTTGTAGCTATATATCCAGGTCGCTCATATATTTCCTGGAGAGGATTATAAACTAAGAACTGAATGGCTATTAAAGACACATCCAGTGGTTCTCAACCTTCCTAATGCCGTGACCATTTAATATAGTTCCTAATGTTGTGGTGACCCCCAACCACAAAATTATTTTCGTTGCTACTTCATAACTGTAATTTTGCTACTGTTATGTCTTAGGCGACCCCTGTGAAAGGGTCGTTTGACCCCCAAAGGGGTCGCGACCCACAGGTTGAGAACCGCTGTTACATACAGTCCCAAATCATAGCTTTCTAGTTCAGTGTTTCTCTGGTAACAGTGCCACCCCAAGCAATGTTTTCTACTGCTTTCTTCATTGTGGCCCACTCCAATAAAAATAATGGGGAGAATTTTAAAAGAAATTTTTCTGGCGCCCTAATATCCTCATCCCAGAGAGAGACCTACCACTTCCTCTAAAACCAACAGCTGTGATGGAGGGTCTGCCGTGTGTACCATGCAGTGTGTCAAATGCTAGTGATGGCTCAGAAGTGGTCTTGGCCTTTCAGTGAGATAACAAACAACAATCCAGAATGGTGGGCACTTGGAAAGAGATGGATATAAAATCTTGTGGGAACAGAGAGCCCCCGAAGTATAAAGCTGGAGTTCAGGTTGGGAAAGGAAAGGCTGTGCCAGGCAGAGGGCACAGGGTAGGCAAAGGTATGGAGTTGTGGAAGTTCCCAGTGGGTTTGGGGGTGCCAGCTACCTAGAACTGCACTGTCCAATAGAGCAGCCACGAGACACATGGGGTTACAAGTGCTTTAACCGTGGCTGTAGAACAGTGTCTGGATCTTGAAGACTTAGTATAAAAAAAAAGAATGTGAAATCACTCATCATGCTTTTAAAATGGATTGCATGTTGAAATGATCATATTTTGGGTGTGATATTGTGATTTATAAGAAAATTGCTCATCTGAATGACCAAATATATATTTCTCATAAGTATTGGGTCTACAGCCATGGTTCCTGGCTCACAGGCCCCCAAGCCCTGAGAATTTCTGGAGTGAAAGAGCAATTCAAGTATCTTTTGTCATAATACTTGGCCTCTTGTCCTCAGTTTCTGAAGTCCCTTGAGCACCATAAAGGTGAAATGAGTGTCTTGTTATTCATAACAAGGACCTTTCCACCACCACCGGGTTTATGTTAATGAGATGACTCTTGGAAAGAAATAATGTAAGTAAAGATAGGGCTGGTTGCCAGGGAACCAACCATCACTAGAGGGTTGTAACTTTTATTCCCACCTCCTGATTTTGGGGGAGTGGAGAGGGATGGAGGTTGACTCAGTCACCAAGAGCCAATGACTTAATCAATCATGCCTATGTAATGAAGCCTCCTTAGAAACCCAAAAGGACTGGGTTCAGAGAGCTTCTGGATTCGTGAACGCAGGGAGATTATAGAAGGCATGGAAGTCCATGCCCCTTTCCCATACTTTGCACTGTGTATCTCTTCTGTCTGGCTATTCTTGAGTCATATCCTTTTATAAGTAATCTAGTAAGTAAACTATCTCTTAGTTCTGTGAGCCACAGTAGTCAAACCCAAGGAAGGGACTGTGGAAACTTCTGATTAGAACCTGTTGATCAGAAGCACAGGTGACAGTCTGGACTTGCAGTTGGCATCTAAAGTGTAGGGAGAAGGGGAGTCTTGTAGGACTGAGCCTTTAACCTGTGGAATCTAATGCTATCTCCTAGTAGATAGTGTCAGAATTGGGTTGTATGGTAGGACACCCAGCTGGTGTCTAAGGAACACCCCCCCACACACACACACACTCACACACATTTGAATTGGTGACCAGAAAATTTATTGGGTTAAGTAAAACATTATTTAAATTAATTTCATCTTTATCCTTATACTTTTAAAATATGGCTACTAGAAATGAATTTTTAATTCATTTATGTGACTTACTTTATTTTTCTATTAGTACTGGAAAAGCTGGGGCAGTACAGGGCAATAAATTCAGATTTGAGCCTCTAGTTCAGCTGTGGGCTGACATGAGCCTGCAGACATGCCTAATTTGCCACACAACTCACAGTACCGGCCACTTGCTCTGATATGGCACTCAGTCTCTCACCTGCTAGGTTCTCAGCCAGCCACTGAAGCATCTGTGCTTTTGACCTTGCTACAAGCACCTGTGTAGTTGCCACACTCCCCAGAGGGGCAAGACAGAGCACTGAGTGTCCCAGCTTCTCTAGACCAGTGCTTTCTACTTGAGATATAGTGGGAGGAAGACCATACTCTCGTTCCTGGGCTACCGAGGGAAACAGTTAGACCATGCTGAAAACCCAATCTGAATTCCAAGCAAGTAAGTTCTCAGGGGCCTACTTGAGGTCTGGAAACAAAGCTATTGCTGAATCCAAGTCAGACATTTTCTTGCCTAAGGCTGGGTATTCAGCCGTGGCTTAGAGATCAGGCACCCCCTGTGGGCCATTTATTTGCTTCTCATCAAGACTGAGTTGCAATGTAGAAATGTGCCCATTTCTAACTACCCATCTGTTCTTCTCTTTGGAGAATGGCAAGGGAACAGGTGTCTGTTGCTGCCCCAAGCGGATCTTTCTCAACTCTCTTTTTGCAGATCCCTTCACTCAGTCCACACCACAAATAATGTGTGGTTTGTATTATCTCCAATGTACATTTGAGTAAATCAGGCTGAAGAGTTTGAATGGCCCACATAGCTTCTGAGGGAGGTTGCTGGGGCTTGGATTTGGGTCCCTGGGCTCCAAAACCATCTTTCCATTGCCCAACCTGGCCTCAGTCTTATTGTGTTACCTGACTTCCCCAGCTCCAGTCATGAAGCTCTGTGTTAGTTACAAGAATGCTGGTGGCTGTAACAGATAAACCCTGAAATCTCAATGCTTTCATACAGTTGAGGTTTCTTCTCACATAGGCAAAGCCAAAGCAAATGTTTGACAGGCAACCTTCTATGCAGTGAGGCAGGGACCCAGGTTTCACTTGTGTGTGTCCCTATCATGTTCAGCATGGGTTCCCAAGAGCTCTGTGGGGTATCTCCATGGCTGCCATGACAAGACAGAATGCAGTTGACATCCTGTTGGAGGATGCAGGGGACAGACAATACCTCAGGCAGCAATTGCATTCCACTTCTAGGATGGAGACTCCAGATGATAGCATCTTAAAGAGAGGAGGCATGCCCCCTCTTCCCTTCCTTCTTCACCCTGCCGCTTAGGACATTGATGTGATGGTAAGCTATCTTGAGCCACATGGGTGAGAGAAACACTCTAAGGATGGCAGAATACAAGAAAAGAGCCTGGGTTCCTGAATGACTGCATGGAGCACAGTCACCCTGCCAGCCCTGCACTGCCCACCTCCAGACTGTATGTGGGAGAAATGGATTTCCATCTTGTTTAAGCCATTGTTGTTTTGGATCTATGAATCCTAAATATAGGGATCCCATTATTTTTGTCCACACGGGACTCTGTTCTGCAAATAGTGGCTGGAAGAAGAGTTAGTCAGCCTAAAGCCCTAGCCCTCACCACGGAAACTTAGTTGGAGGTGGGGGACAGCAGAGGGAGCAATTCCTTTGGGTGCATGATTACATTTTAAAATTGTAGTAAAATACACATAACATAAAATTTACCAGGCATTAAGCACATTCACAATGTTGTGCAACCATCACCACCATCCATCTCCAGAAAACTTCCATCTTGCAAACTGAAACTCTGTACCCCTTCAACACCAATTCTCCATTTTCCCCTCCCCTCAGCTCCTGGCAACCGCCATTCTACTTTCTGTCTCTATGACTTTGACAACTATAAGTACCTCATATACGGGGAATCATGCATACAGTATTTATCTTTTTGTGTCTGGCTTATTTCATGTAGCAGAATGACTTTACATGTTGTACCACGTATCAGAAGTTTCTTTTGAGACTGAATAGTATTCCACTGTATGTATATATACCACATTTTGTTTTTTCATATTCATTCATCCATTGATGAACACCTGGGCTATTTTCACCTTTTGGCCATTGTGAATAATAATGCTATGAAGCCCTGGCCAGTTTGGTTCAGCGGTTAGAGCGTCGGCCTGCGGTCCTGAGAGACCCGGGTTCGGTTCCCGCTAAGGGAATGTACCTCGGTTGCAGTTTGTCCCCGGCCCTGGTCGGTTGTGCGGGTGGCAGCCACTCGATGTGTTCCTTTCACATCGATGTTTCTCTCTCTCTCTCTGTTGCTCTCTCTCCCTCCCACTCTACCTGAACAAAAAATGGAAAAATGTCCTCGGGTGAGGATAAAAAAAAATAATAATAATAATGCTATGAACATGGGTGTATAAATATCTGTTTAGGGGAAAAAAAGATCTCTGTAGGAAGGGGAAGAGAATGTAGAAAAGGCACACCTATATCTTAACGCCATGGACCTGGAGTACCATGCAACTTTTCAGCTTATATTTCATCAGCAGGAACTAGTTACAGGGTGTACTAATTATCTATTGCTGCATAATAAATTACACTACAATGTAGTGGCTTAAAACAATGTACATTTACTACCTATGGTTTCTATGGGTCAAGAAATAAGAAGCAGCCAATGTGGCTCACTGATTGAGCATTGATCCATGCACCAAGAGGTTGCTAGTTCAATTCCCGGTCAGGGCACATGCCCATGTTGTGGGCCCAATCCCCAGTGGGGGCATGCAGGAGTCAGCCAATAGATGTTCTCTCTCATTGATGTTTCTATCTCTCTCTCTCCCTTTCTCTCTCTCTAAAATCAACAAAGAAAAAAAAAAAAGGAAATAAGCAACTCCGCTGAGTAGTTCTGGCTCGGGGCTTCTCAAGAGTCTGCAGTCAAGATACGGGCTTGGTCGGCAGGCATCAAAGCCTTGAGTGGGCTAAAGGACCTGCTTCCAAGATGATGCACTCACATAGCTACATATCTGTTGGCAAGAGGCTTCTGTTCTTTACCATGTAGATCTCTCCACAGGGCTGCTTGAGTGTCCTCAGAACATGGCAGCTAATTTTCCCTGAAGTAAGTGATCCAAGATAGCAAGGTGGAAGCTGCAATATCTTTTATGACCTATCCTCAGAAATGATACACTATTGTTTCTATGATATCCTATTGGTCACACGGGTCAATACTATTCAGTGTAGGAGGAGACTCCACAAGGGTGTGGATAGCAGGTGAAGGGATCATTGGGAGTCATCTTGAAGTCTGTCTACCACTGAGGCCACCCAGACACAAGCACATCTGGGAAATGTAGTCCCTGGGTAGACAGCCATTTTCCAGCAATAACTTTACATAAAGAAGGGGTGATATTTGGTAGACACCTTGGTCATCTTGGCCATAAACCTGTCTCCCAGAATCTCAGTGGTGTCTCTGACTACTTGTGCGAACTGGTCCTCAGTTTCTCCCTCTGTGCAATGAGCTTGTTTTCCCCCACTACTTGGAAACCAGCACTGATATATTGTCTCTTGGCTCCAAGCCCAAATCAAAGCCATAGGTGATGCTTATTGCTGTAGGTCAAAACCCAGTCTCAGAGAGGCACTATTAGGGGAGGGGCATCATCCAAAAGTATGGGTGGGAGCTGAATTCAAGGGCTGGGGGCTCAGGAAGGATGTTGGGTAAGAATACTGTTTTGGGGGTCAGCAACATAGGGGTAAACCCACTTGAAACTCTTTGTCCTTGAATGAACAATTTTACCTCTTGGAGTCTAGTTTCCTGCCACATAAAAAAAATAATCTAGTGCTTCCCAAATCTGTCTCTGCCATATCTGTCTCCTTATAGCTTTTTCTGTATTTGTATGCCCGCTGTAGTACTAGCTGATATTTTCTTTATGTATGTTTATAGCATCTATATTAATACACAATTCATATAATATAATTTACTCACTTAAAGTATACAGTTCAGTGGTTTTAATATATTCATACTTGTGCAAGCATCACCACAGTCAATTTTTGAACACCCTAATTTTGATCACCCCAAAAGGAAACCCTGTACCCTTTAGCAGTCACTCTCCATTGCCCCCATTCCAGCCCTCAGAAATCATGACTCTACTTTCTATCCCTATGGATTTGCCCATAATGGACATTTCATAGAAATGGAATCATAAAACACGTGGTCTTTTTTCTGGCTTTTTTTCACTTAGCCTACTGGTTTCAAGATTCATCCATGTTGTAGCATGTGTCAGCACTTCATTCCTTTTTATGGCTGAATAATATTCCATTACATGGATATTCTGAATTTTATCTATCCATTTATCAGTTGATGGACATTAGGGTTGTTTTCAGTTTTTGGCTATTATGACTAATGCTGCTATGAACATTCATGTTTAAGATTTGCATGAGCATATATTTTCAATTCTTGGGTATATACTTAGGAGTGGAATTGCTGTGTTCCATCTTTTGAGGAACTATCAGGCTGTTGTACAAAGCAGCTGCACTATTTTATGTTATCAGTGGTGTATGAGGGTTCCAGTTTCTTCGCATGCTCACCAACATTTATTACCTGTTTTTTTTATAGCTGTTCTAATTGGTGTAAAGTGGTATCTCATTATGGTTTTAATTTGCTTTTCCTTTTATGGACTCATTTTGTTTATATTTATATTTAAAGGAGATTTTACATGGTTACTCTAAGTGGAAAGATGGTATTATTTATCACAAATGAAGATAACCCAAATCATAACATAACTATTAGAATGACACTTGTCTGGGTATCATGTGTTGGTATTGATGTTTACTACGTTTGGGGAAACACCAATATAATTAAGGGAGAGGGTCTATTAATACCTCTGGCACAGAATTGATGTTAAGCTGTTATTTTATTATTGTTGTAAGGTATAGACAAAGGCATAAAAGAGTCTTTTGTTATATATGTTTTCTTTTTCTTTTTTTCTCTTTTTCAGGAAGAGGGTGGTATGAGATTCAGAGGTCAGAAGATCCTTATAAAAGGGGCCCAGCTAGTGGGACAGAGCAGCCTTAGACAACTGAAAACAACCAGAATGTGAATGGCGAGAACTTATGAAGTAAGGTCAAATATTACATTGCCATCAGTATGCTGGATAGCAGCTGGGAGACTTCAGGGGTTCTTTTCTACAGTGTATGTTGCTCTTAAGTCTTCTTCACATCCTTGCAAGGCAGGCTAATGTGTCAATTCTTAGAGCATTTCCAGGGAAGCAGAGGGGCTGATTCAGCATTCCCACCCCACCACCCCAGCCGTCACTGTGGCAGCTTTAACACTGTGTGTGAGGAGGGTAGGCCTGGTTGGGGAGTCCTGACCTGGCAGCAGGGACTGAGCTTCAGAGGGATACAGAAACTTGTCCAAGTTCACGGGCTCATAGCGGGGAGACCTGAGGCTAAAATCTGGTCTCCTGATCCTCCTAAAATTTTTCCTTCTGGAAAGCCCTTCTTGGCTTTATATTTTTATTTCTTTGTATTAGTGAAATGCCCCCAGATTCCTTGCTAATAGACTGAGATTGCTACTCAAATTGTGGTTCATGCCAAAAGTACCTAGGAGACTGTTAGAATGTAGAGTCTCTGGCCCCACCCAGACCTACTGAATCCGAATTTGCATTTTAACAAGATCCCCCAGGTAATGCCTATGCACATTAATACATTTTAACATTAGACAGTAGAATGCATATTCTAAATTAAAGTTTCAGAAACCTAGACTGAAATATTACACTTGGATTTATTCATCCAAAACCCTTATTTGAGCACCTACAATGTACTAGGCTCTGGTAGGTGCCAAGCAAGCAGAGGTGAATAAGTCCCCATTCTGCCATCAAGAAGGTCCCAGGCTAGTCAGAGAGACAGATGAGAAACCAAAGATCACAGACCTCCCACTGATCATTGTTTTCTGATGAAAAAAGTATGTGCTTTATCAATTTTTCTAAAAATGAAATGTTAGGAATTCCACAGTGGCTGTTGTTGAATATCTGTCCAGCATGCTTTCCCTTTTGTCTTCTTTCACGCCCTTTGCGAAACTCCTCCCCTACTCATTTATTTTTATTTTTATTTATTATTTTTTAAACCTCACCCAAGAACATGCTTAGAAAGAGGAAGGGAGAGAAACATGAATGTGAGAGAGAAACATAAATCAGTTGCCTTCTGTACATGCCCTGACCAGGGATCAAACCTGCAACTCAGAGGTCGCCACTTCGACTCCTGATCAGGGCACGTGCCCAAGTTGTGGACCTGATACCCAGTGGGGGGCATGCAGGAGGCAGCCCATCGGTGTTTTTTCTCATCGATGTTTCTATCTTTCTCTCCCTCTCCCTTCCTCTCTCTCTAAAGAAGACAAACAAACAAAAAAATAAAGAAAGAAAGAAAAAACTTTGTTTATAAAAATAAAAATGAAATAGAGGGGTTAGACCACATGCCACCTGAGTGTCCTCCACCTCTAACTTATGATTCTGAAAGGTCCAGCTTTTCAAAACAAAACATCATGGCCCTGGCTTCTTTCAGGGGTGAAGATGGGGGTTTGCCCTTCCTCCCTCTCCTCAGATATGCTTCAGATAACAGTATTAATAACTGAAGCTGACTCTCACTTGAAAATACTGAATGGTCAGCTTCTGCTCACAGGGATTCCATCATTTAGAAGGTTGAGGAGGTCTGTCTCATCTACCACCCCTACATTTGTTTCACAATTGGAGTATGGGAAGAAGGACCTGGGCTCAAAAGCAAGTTCTGTCTCTTACTAGCTGGGTGATCCTGAACAAGAATTGTAACTCCTTTGAGTCTCAGTTGCTTGGTCTGAAAAGTGAGTGTAGTAATAGTGTCCATCTCACAGGGTTCTTTTGAGAAGTAACTGAGTTACTACATGCACTTCGCATCCTGGGAGTTTATGGTTTGTGGATCAAGGTCCACCTTCCCCACTCAGCTATAAGCAGCATGGGGACATGAGCTGGGATTGATTTTACATGCAATACTGTTAGCCATCCTTATCATCATCATCATTATCATTATTATGAAAGTCATTGTTGGTTTTCGTCTTTTTTAAATAGCTGTACCAATCTGTTACCGGGATATAGAAAGGCCTGGGCTAAGATAGGACTTTTTAGGGGTCTCTGGTGAAATTGTTGGTTTAGAATACATGGGAATAGCAAAAGAAAAAGAGGATGGACATCTGTTCAGTACCTCTAGTATGCCAGTCAGCATGCAAGGAGCCTTCACATCCATTGCCCATGAAGTGGGTGTGATTGTTATCCCTATTGTGCAGATAAGAAATTGGAAGCCCAGAAAGGTTAAGAAACTTGTCCTGTCACACAGCTAACAGGTGACTTAGATGAAATCCAAACCAGCCTGGTTCCAGGGGCCAACTTCTCCCCACCTCTTTAAGATGTAGTTCTTCAGGGATGATAGGGAGAATCCTTACTTAGCCAGAAGTCTGGGAGATGGGTAGTCTCTATCAACCAAGGAAGGAAAAGAGGGACCTTGCTTGTGAACTGAGGCAAGACTTCTGTGTTGAGAGGGCGATCTTAGGCTGAGACTAGGAGGCATTTACCAGCATGGCCAAGGTGCTGGGGTCCCATAGTGACCAGAGCTCAAGTATCATTTGTTGAGTGCCACTACATGCTATGCTCCATGTTTAGCTTTACAAGCATTCCCTCACAGTAATGCCAGGCATAGGGATGTTATAAGCTAGACCTTACCGTTGGAGAAACTAAGGTTCAGAGAGGTAAAGCTATTTTGTGGAAGTCACACAGCCAGTAAGGAGCAGAATCCAGGTTTCAATGCTTGTCTGTTTGATTCCAAAGTCCATGCTGTTTTACAAAACAGAACAAAATGAAGTAAATGCTGCCTTTTGTAATGCAGATCTTAAGGGGGAAATAAGCAGACAAAAAACAGTACACAGAGTAAGGGATCCCAAAATCAACTGGGTATCATCCCCATGCCCCTCCTCACACTCGGTACACCCCGGCCCACCTTTCCTGGGCCCTGTCATTAACATAGGCAAGCGGGTCCCATTCTGTGTACCTGGGTCCCCAAGGTTCTATAATGGCAACGATGGGATTTCTTGGGCTATGTAAAATATTTCAAAAAGCTTAAAATTATACAGTTCTCTACATTAGGAAGATACAAACTAACACAGTAATTGCTTTTGTTGAAGGCAGACTTTCTTCTGTGTAGGATAGGAGGAAGTCCTGTGCTGTAGTTAAGTAGACCTGTGTGTGACAGTTGACTTTCACCTGGTCACTTCACATTTCCTAAACCTCAGTTTCCCTGTCTGGGGAGAATAGTAGCATCTGCATCAGGGGCTGCATCTCCTACATTTTGATATATTGTGTTTTTATTTTCATCCCGTTCAAAATATTTTGTAATTTTCCTTGTAATTTCTTCTTTCATCCATAAGTTAATTAGGAGTGTGTTGCTTAGTTTCCTATATTGAGTGATTTTCCGGATATTTCTATAACTGATTTCTTTTTTAAAAAAAAATTTATTTTATTGATTTTAGAGAGAGAGGAAGGGAGAGGGAGAGAGAGATAGAAACATCGATGAGAGAGAACATTGATTGGCCACCTCCTGTGTGCCCCCTACGGGGGATTTGGCCCACAGCCTGCGCATGTGCCCTGACTGAGAATTGAACTGGGAATCTCCTGGTACATGGGTCGACGCTCAACCACTGAACCACACCAGCCGGGACACACTGTTACTGATTTCTGACTTCCATTATAGTTCAAGAACATAATTTATATTATTTAAATCCTTTTAAATTTATTGCTTTTTATATTGATACTGTATCTAGTGACTTGTACAACTTCACTTATTAATTTTAATTGTTTGCTTTGCCTCTAAGGTTATGAGCAAGATAGAGGGCATTCTTATCTTGTTTCCAGGCACAGGGGTAAAGAGTGCAATAACTATGATGTCAGCTGTGCATAACATCTACATTCTTATTACCTAAAGAACTTCCATTCTACTTCTAATGCTAAGAGATTTTTATCATTAATAGGTGTTGGTTTCAGCAAATGTTTTTTATAACTCTTGAGATACAATTTTTCTGTTTTTGTGGTGAAATATATTGATCGATATTTTAATATTAAACCATTCTGGCATTCTGGCATGTTTTTCTTTCTTTTTTTTATTATTTTATTTTTGTTACAGATGTTTCTACTTTTTTTCCGCATTGACACCCTCCTCCCCATCCCCAGCTTTGTTGTCCGTGTCCATTGGTTATGCGTATATGCATATAAGTTCTGTGGTTAACTCTTCCCTCCCCCCACAACCGCCTCTTCTGAGGATTGTCAGTCTGTACCCTACTTCCACGTCTCTGGGTCTACCCTATTCCTCAGACTGCTATGTTCATTATATTCCACAAATAAGCAAGATAATGTGGTATTTGTCTTTTTCTGCTTAGCTTGTTTCGCTTAGGACAATACTTTCCAGGTCCCTCCATGTCGTCTCAAAGGATAAGGGATCTTTCTTTCTTACAGCTGCATAGTACTCCATTGTGCATATGTACCAATGTTTTTTTTATCCATTCGTCTACTGATGTACATTTGGGCTGTTTACAGATTTTAGCTATTGTAAATAGTGTTGCTATGAACATGGGGATACATCTATTCTTTCTGATTGGTGTTTCAGGCTTCTTAGAGTAGATTCCTAGAAGTGGGATCACTGGGTCAAATGGCAATTCAATTTTTAATTTTTTGAGGTAACACCATAGTGTTTTCCATAGTGGCTGCACCAGTCTGCATTCCCACCCTCCCCACCACTTGTTGTTTGATGATTTGTTAATGGCGGCCATTCTGACAGGTGTGAGGTAATACCTCATGGTTGTTTTCATTTGCATCTCTCTGATGATTAGTGATGTTGAGCATTTCTTCATATGTCTATTGGCCATTTGTATGTCCTGTTTGGAGAGGTGTCTATTTAGCTCCTCTGCCCATTTATTAATTGGGTTCTTTGTCTTCCTTTTGTTAAGTTGTTTGAGTACATTTTGGAAATTAACCCCTTATCTGATGTATGATTGGCAATGATGCTCTCCCATACAGTGGGTTGCCTTTCCATTTTGGTGGTTGTTTCTTTTGCTGTGCAGAAGCTTTTTAGTTTGATGTAGTCCCATGTGTTCATTTTTTCCTTTGTTTCTGTTGCCTTAGGTGATGTATCAGTGAAAATTCTGCTGCGTATGATGTCCGAAACTTTGTTGCCTACATTTTCTTCTAGGATTTTTATGGATTCATGGGTCACATTTAAGTCTTTTATCCATTTTGAGTTTATTCTTGTGTATAGTGTAAGTTGATGGTCTAGTTTCATTTTTTTGCATGTAGCTGTCCAATTTTTTCAACACCATTTATTATAGAGGCTGTCTTTACTCCATTGTATTCTCTTGCCTCCTTTGTCAAATATTAATTGAGCATAATGTCTTGGGTCCATTTCTGGGTTCTCTGTTCTGTTCCACTGGTATATATGCCTGTTCTTGTGCCAGTACCAGACTGTTTTGGTTACAGTCGCTTTGTAGTATAACCTGATATCTGGTATTGTGATCCCACCTACTTTGTCTTTCTTTTTCAAGATTGCTGTGGCTATTCGGGGTCTTTTTTGGTTCCATAGGAACTTTTGAAGTATTTGTTCTAGTTCTGTGAAATATGCGTTGGTATTTTGATGGGGATTGCATTGAATCTATAGATTGCTTTGGGTAATATGGACATTTTAATGATGTTAATTCTTCCAATCCATGAACAAGGGATGTGCTTCCACTTTTTCATATCTTCCTCTATTTCTTTTTTCAATGTCCTATAGTTTTTTGCAAGTAGGACCTTTACTTCTTTGGTTAAGTTTATTCTTAGGTAGCTTAATTTTTTTGCCACAATGGTAAATGGGATTGTTTTTTCAGTTTCTCTTTTTGTGAGTTCATCATTGGAGTATAAGAACGCCATTGATTTCTTGACGTTAATTTTGTATCCTGCTACTTTGCCAAATGCATTTATTAAGTCTAGTAGATTTTTGATGGAGTCTTTAGGGTTTTCTATGTATAATATCATGTCATCTGCAAATAATGACAGTTTCACTTCCTCCTTTCCAATTTGGATCCCTTTTATTTTTTCTTCATGTTTGATTGCTGTGGCTAAGACTTCCAGTACTATGTTAAATAAGAGTGGTGAAAGTGGGCATCCCTGTCTTGTTCCTGTTCTTAAGGTAAATGCTTTTAGTTTCTGCATTCTGGCATTTTTTTTTTCAAATAAACTTCACTCATTTATGATTTATTATCCTTCACTGTATTCAATTTGCTAATAATTTGTATAGGAATTTTCACATCTCTATTTGTGAACAATATTGGCGTACAGTGTTTGTTTGTTTGTTTGTTTGTTTGTTTGTTTGTTTCCTGATAATCTTGTTTGGTTTTGGTACCAGGATTATGTTGGATTCAGATAAAATGTTGGGCAATGTTCCCTTTTTATTTTGGGGATGTGCTGATGTAAAATTGGTACTTTTAATGTGTAGAAGTCTTTTTTTAAAAAAAAAAAAAGAATGTAAGACTATTCAGATTTACTATTTATTCTTGCTTTTATTTTGACAAGTTATGTTGTTCGAGGAATGATAGCATAAAAGTTTCTCTTTCAGCATAGTAGGTACATTAGCTCATGTACAGCAGAGAGTGTCTGTTTCAGCATATCAATACACCCACCGTGGCCAATGGGCAAGACCGAGGACGTCATCCCACACTTTTGGAGAAAAATCTGGTAGTATATGACAACACTTTCCATGTTGTTAAGTGCATGTTTAAAGATTGTTGGTTTTAGCAAGGTGGGAACATATTTTCGAATGCCTGAGGCACTGTTTTGCCAAGCCTACCTGGTTTGCTAAATTGAGGTGGAAACCACAACTTGCTAGGAGTCTCCCCGGCTCCAAGGAAAACTGTTGTACATATCTGCATTACCAGGTTCAGAGTGGTCAGGAGTTGAGTTGCTTTGAGGTGGTGAAGACACCTCTTTGGAATCACTTCCTGTAGTCACCCAGAATACTCAGACCAAGAGCTTCCTGGAAGCTGATACCAGAAAAAATAGTGCATGAATCAGAAATCAGTAAAATTCTTCAGAATCTGGGCATGGGGATAGGGGTAGCAGCAAGGTCAGGTTCAAAAACCAAATGAGAGCCAGGCAGGGCCACAAGGCACTGGGCTAAAGTCACCTCCTAATTGACGGCATTCTGGCCCCTGACTAGCAGCTTGCCTGTCCCTCCCATCCTGGGTTTATCCTGGGTACCCAGAGTCACCAAGCAAGCCATCATCTCTGGCTGGAGTGGGATAGATGTTAGACATTAATTTACCCAGTTGTTCATCTTGGGTCACAACTGAGGTGTCAGGGCCCCAGTGACTTCCAGCCTGGTAGGCACGAGGCTTCCCTCCCTGGCCTTTTACCATCTCATCCCCCCCCCCCTTTTTTTTTTGTAGCTTTGTTTTCTCTCCCTTCTCATTATTCCTGATTTTTCTCTCCTTTTCTTCATTGTTCCCTTCTCTCTACCTTTTTCTCACTCGTGTCCACTTTTCTTTTCCACCTTTAACAAAGGTTTCTCCCACTCCTCCCTCCAGGCCTCTTTTCTTGTCAGATGGGAAGAACCTTGGAGATGGTTGCCAGGATACTAGACTAAAACAGCGATAGAAAGGCAAACTAGGTGTTGTTGGAGCAGAAAAGAGAAGGAAACAAAAATTCAGGTTAGTAGATGTCGAGTCACAGATCTTTCAGGTATAGCCAGCCTTTCCTGTCTTGAAGGGCCAGTAGCTTTCTGGCCCTGTAAGGGGACTTAATGCTGATGAACTTGGTTCTCCCCTTGGGACAAATAATGGGCAGGTACTTCTGGTGTTCTGCACCTAGGAGTCGGGAAAGAAGAAAGAACTTGGGAGAATCATTACCTAGAATTAGTGGGGGAAAGGCAAATGTCCTTCTAGAGCCAAAGGTTCCACTTCAAAGTGGAAACCCCGGGCATGTGATAAGGATATTTTAAAAGCCTATTAATTTGAACCTTTGGAGCATTTGGTATTATGTCCCCAAGACAAACAGACCAGAAATCATTGTGAAACCAAATTCATTGCCCTTGCCAAGGGAGCAGTGACACAGGCCTACAGTTATGGAAATGCCCACTAGGGGAGGTAGTGATTACTGCAGACTTTGAGCAATAGACTCAATGTGTGTCACTAAGATCTCTCTCTCTCTCTCACATACACACACACACACACACACACACACACACACTCATTCACACACAGAGAGAAGGTCTATGTTTTTTATCAAAACAATAGCAAATATTATTCAACTATAAAATAAAAAAAAATTTCTATTGGATTCAGAATAAGACAGGGAAAATTCCACCTTTTCTTGTATTAACCTTTACTTGGTTTCTAACATTGACGTTGGTCCTTGTGGTAACATTAAGAAGACACAATGGTTTTCTGGGCCTCCTTGGCCCCCAGCTCAATTTCTTGCTTCCCTGTGAGAGGACTTCAAATGTATTATTTACTGCCTTTCGACCCAGTGATCCCACTTCTAGGAATATATCCTAAGAAGCCTGAAACACCAATCAGGAAGAATATATGTACCCCCATGTTCATAGCAGCACTATTTACAATTACTAAGATCTGGAAACAGCCCAAGTGTCCATCAGTAGATGAGTGGATAAAAAAAGCTGTGGTACATTTACACAATGGAGTACTATGCAGCTATAAGAATGATCTCTTACCCTTTAGATGACATGGAAGGACCTGGAGAGTATTATGCTAAGCAAAATAAGCCAATCAGAGAAAGACAAATACCACATGATCTCACTTATTTGTGGAACATAATGAACAAAATAAGTTGATGAACAAAATAGACTCAGAGGCATAGAAAAGAGTACGGTTCAGACTGGCAAACTTCAGAGGAGGGGGGAGGGGAGGGAAGAGATAAACCAAAGAATTTATATGCATAACCAATGGGCATAGACAACAATGTGGGGGGGGGGGGATGAGGAGGGTGTCTAGGAGGGAAAAAAGGAGAAACATCTGTAACAAAAATAAACTAAGAAAAAAAATAAAAATAAAAAGCCTTCAACTATTCACTTGCTGTTATCAGAGAGAACTAGGTAACTGCCCTTTTCAAACAATTTCAACTTGAGGACTTCCTAGGCTAAAAATTTCTCTTGCTTCATTTCCCCCCAACTCAAATACGAGAATGTTTCTTTCCACCTGAGGACAATGTGGAATTCTTGCGTATGTTAATTCAAGAAAGGTTTTTTAAAACCTTGGAATTCTATACGCAATTTCCTCACATCACAGTCTTCACGACTCCTTTCCTGTTTAACCAGGAGAAGGATCCCAGGCAGCTCTTCCTTACCTTCTCCTTTCCTCCCACTTTTCAAGTTCAGGCTCACTATCATGGAACGCAAAAACAAATTACTTGTTAAAACTCTATTAGCAGGCCCTTGCCCCTGAGGCCTAACATTTTGTATTTTTTCCCCTCTGAATATTTAAAGCTCATTTTTAAAAACATTTGAATAACGGGGGTTTTAACCAAAGCTGGAACAATGAGTTGTCCTACATGATCACGGATTCTTGGGAACAGAATTGCTCAGAAGCCAATGTGCAGTGCAAAGCAGCTCCTCTTCTGAGCCAGCTCATTTATTTGCTCGGGACAGTGAATGCTCTAATCACAACATATTTGGTTTCCTTTGTAATTCTGGAATTTCTTAAGTGTCCTTGGATGCTTTCCAACCCCTCAAATATTAGTCATGCCGCTTGATGCTCAAACAAATCCCAAAGTCTACACTCTTGAACACATCCTTTCCTATTTGCATGGAAATTAGATTTTAAAAACATCGAAATGAAAACAAGTTTCATAGCCCGTGTCCATGGAATGCCTCTCCATCGGTAAGTGGATGGTAAACTTCACTCCCAAACAGCCGCTTCCAGTTCCATTAGTGTATGCCGCTTGAGAAGCTAAGCAGGAATGGCAAGCTGGCCCACCTCCCCGTGGAGGGCACATTTCCCTCGGCGCCAGCTTCACTGCGCTGGGCTCTGCTTCAGTCTGAATTGGAGCACTTTGGGGCTTTTACCTTGGTGTGTTTATTATACAGTAAACAAAGTAAATCTACATTTGATCTCAAGTCTGTAAGATTTGTTTGATTGTTTTTTTTAAACCAGTAAGAAAAAAAAAACCCTAACCATCTTTGGCAATGGATAGAAAAACTCACTGCCTCCAGTGTGAGCATTAAGAATGATCATAACTCACAATTGTACCCTATCATTTTAAATGAACTATTTAACAATTTACTGAGCACCTAATATGTACCAGATGCTGGGGGTATAGAGAAATATGATAGTGCTCTTGCTGGTGGAGAGAGAGAGACTTGTCAAGAGATGTCAAAAGAAAGCAATGCATAATGTAATAAAAGCAGAGAACAAGTTAAGTCTGTGGAAAAGTGGATAACTTTCCAGGGAAGTGAGGGAAGGCTTCATGGAAGAGGCAGCATTTGAAATGTGCCTTGGATGAGGAGCAGTAGCCTAACCGGAAGTTGAGCATCGGGTATATGGAAAGGGAGTTTGGGTCAGACATGTGAAGGTCTCCAAGTGCCCTGCCAAGAAGTCTGGCCTTTATTCTCCTCACATGCATTTGGAAGCATTTACTGGTTCAGTGGTTTATTCAACTATCTGAGTAATTGGCCCCTGGGTGCCAGGGATACAGTGGTTTGCAGGGATCTTCCCTTGGCTCCTTCGGGTCCACCAGGAACCTGTCTCTGAGCCTCTGTGTGCCCTGAGAGCCTGACCTGTGTCCTCTGGGTTCTGGCTAGAGGTGACAAATTAGAAGCATTAGCAAGAAACCAGAGGGTGAAGGGAGAGAAAGATCGGGTATTTACTGCCTAGTTCCCTCCCCGTGGGGCTACAGTGCCTGACATCTTCAGGCCACAGCTACTGTCAGTCCACCCTCTCCAGACAGCTCTCTCAGAGTCAAGGAAGCTGCTCCTCCTCTTGGTCCTCAGGCCTCTGCTGGTGCTGACATCTCACTGATGCTTGTCCTGGGTGCTGCACCATTTTTCTAGCTCTCCTTAGACTCTGCTCGCAGTGTTCTAAGCCTCTTTATTAAGCTTTCGTCAGTTACCCAGCTTGGGGTGTGTGCCATCTGTCTCCTCCCAGGACCATGACTCATAAAAATGGCAAGTGAGGTCCCAACTCCCTGCAGTTCATCATCTAGTATTCTTGGACTTGTGGATCGGATATTTGTGTTTTAGGAAAACCATTGGATTGAGGAGAAAGATTTCAATGGAGGAGAAGGGTACTGAGGGAAGGGGTTGTTCTTGTCCTGGCAACAGATGCAGGTGGCTCACATTAGGGAGGGAAAATGGAGGAATGGGCAGAGGTACAGGAGGGGGGATGCAAGAGCCCTTTGGCAAACTATGAGGGTTTGACAGGACCTGGTAAGTGAGACGGAATAGTGAAAGGTAGTGCTCATGTCCTGCCTGGGGTAACTAGGCGGATGTTCCAACCCTGAGCTGGGGAACTCAGGAGAAAGAGTCAGTTTGCAAGGGGAGAAAATTAGAACTTTGGCATTAAACATATTAACTGTATATTTTCAGTGGGACATCCCAGTGGATGTGTCCAGCCAGCTATTGGATACGTAGGTTTGAGTATGTGGGATCTGGGAGTCCCTTGGAGTCTAGGTGGGCATGAAGTCAAGGATGTGTCTAAGACAGCCAGGAGAGAACATGCTGAGTGAGCACTGCAGAGGGCCCTGAGAGACCTCATGGAGCTATGGTCTGTGAAGACCAGCTCAGCACTGCCGCAAGGGCCCAAAGCTCCCTCAGTCAGTGGTGGGGCCTCTCATCTCAGCCCCAGGGTGGTGGTTGGGGTCTTAAACCATGTGCATGTCTAGCAATGCCATTAAAGCTTCTCTTGGTGATTCGGGTTTGCCAGGCACCCCAGGCCCCTGTTCACCTGAATATGGAGATGGGTAAGGAAGAGGTAGGACAATATGGGTCTGAATTAACCCCAGACATATTCTGAAAGTGGGATTTTTTAAAATCTCTGGTAGGTTCTGGTCTGTGATGGCACTGGGGTTGGAGCTGGGGTCTGCTCCCAAAGCCATTATTCCCATACTAAAGGGAAAAGAAGAGCCAGGTAGGGGCTGGCAGGAAAGGCCAGGTGGAGGAAGGACAGAGGGCCACCAGGTGGAGGTAACTGCTGGAGTAGAAGCAAAGGGGCAATTTGCCAGCTGAGAAATGGCAAAAGACGTGTCTGGAAAGGAAGGTTTGATCAAGGGGGCAGGGTCTCCTGTGCCACCCTAGGTGGGTCTTTGTGCATAGTCACTGAAGGCCACATGGGGAGCAATTCAACCTCCTTCACGCTTTAGGAAGAGTTGCTCTTGTATGGAGCACCTACCGGAGCACGAGGCATGGTCCTTCCACCCACATGCTGTAATCCTTTTCAGGCCTCACCACAACCTATAATTGTCATTCTGAAGGCACAGAACCACCACTCAGTGTCAGTAGGCTCCTTGAGGTGGTGGAGCTGGGGCCGCAGTACAGGCCTTGCGTCTCTCAGCCTCCCCCCACCCCCAAAGCTCCCAGCTTGGCTGGCAGGAATCGTAAATGCAAGAGTACTCTGGGATCCCTGACATACTCCTCCCCAGAGATGGCCAGTGGCCGGAGAAGCTGATGCTTGCTTTCTTCCACCCAAGTGTCCTCAGACCCAGGAGCAGGATCTCTGATTAGGGGTGTCCAGGGGCCACGAGCCACAGAAGGCTTCATCTATGTTGTTTTCCTCACTCTTGCCTCTTGTTTTGGTCTGAAGGTGCCTGCTGTGTTTTGGGAGGCCCTGTGGATTGGGGAAGTAGAGTGGCCCAGGTAGGACCCAGGGAAGGCAAAGCAGAGCCTGTTCTGAGTTTCGTGTGAGGGAAGCTTGGCTGCCAGCCTGCCCGGCAGATGCTGTGACCCAGCAAAGGTGTACTGTGGGAGCTCTCAGTCTATTGGGAGCTGCACATGAAACCCCACATCCTGGAGCAGTGAGTGGGATAGGAAGGTGTTATAGGCTGACTTGAGTCCCCCCAAATTCATATGTTGAATTCCCAGCCCCTCAGTACTTCAGAATATAACCTTATTTGGAGATGAGGTTTTTAAAGAGGTGATTTGGTTAAAATGAGGCCGCTATGGTGGGGCTCTCATTCAATAGGACTGGTGTCTTTATAAGAATAGAAAGAGCACCAGTGTCACCCACACAGAGGGACAACCATATGAAAAGGGCAGCCAAGGAGAGGCCTCAGAGGAAACCAACCCTGCCAGCACCTTGATCTTGAACTTCAGCCTCCAGAACTGTGAGACACAAATGTTTGTTGTTTAAGCCATCCAGTCTGTAGCACTTTGTTATGGCAGCAGGAGCAAACTAGCACAGAAGGCAAGGTGAAATAAAATTAGTGAGTTATGGTCTCTCAGAATCATGCTGCTACACCTGCTACAACGATTCACTCCCTGCCTCTGCTTTTCACCTCCCCCCAAATAGAAGTTGCCTGAAGGATGAGAGCATTCCCTATGCCTTTATGCCCTGACATTTTCAAATAATTAAATTATTTACTCAAGAAAAGTAGTTCGTTGACACATACTGACTGGTTAGGAGGAAGACTGGACAGTGGACAGTTACCATGTGCAGTGCAGGTGTTCTCTGCTTTAAATATAATCTCTCTCAATCCTCAGAACTGCCTTGCACCTTAGGAACCGCTGGGCTGCAGGCAGGGTAGCTAACTTGCCCCAAGTCATAGCTATAGTACCAGAGCTAGTATCAAACCCAGGCCCAGCCAAGTCTAGAGTCATGGTGATTTCCACTATCCTCTGTACTTAGGTCCCTGGGGGATTAAAAATGAAGACAGGGACCCTGTATTGCCTACCACAATCTCACAAGACAGGCTCACAAGACAAGTTATACACCAATGAAAAAGTGATGAGCAGTCCCAGGTGACATACCTACTCGCCACGCACCTGCAACTATTGGGGTCTGCTCTCAAAACCACCCACATGACTGCCTGGTGGAACTGGGCTTCACAGAGAGGTCCACAGTGAAGAGTTTGGCCCGGAGGTTTTGCTTGCAGACATCACTCCAACACTTACAGTCATCTGAGTTCATAACACCCAGCCCAGTTTGCCCTAGCAACTGATTAGCTGTGGCTGTAGCCCTGCATCCTCAGCTAAATATTCCTGGTCCCTTGCTCTTGGCCTCTGACCTCCCCATCTGTCCTGGTTGCAAACTGTGCACACCTTCCACATCCTTCTGACTGGTGCCTGCAGTGACAGCACAGCTGGCTCACCAGCTCCTGGATCTGATTCCAGGTGGTGATAAGAGGTCATTCTGGGCAGGTAATGATCCAGTGTAAGAGGAAGAAGCACCCACAGGAAACAGAAGGCCAGAGGCATTGAACACAGCCTTTTGGACATAAAGCGAAAAGACTTGCCGCTTCAGACAATCTCAGTAATGGCTTTGGCATTTTGATCTGTGCAATTCTCTTCTCCTTTCCAGGAATCCGTGTGTACACTCATCTGACTCGCTGATTGGCTTGTAAGAAGGCATCGCCACACATTATCAGTCAAAATGCACACAAAACAAAGAGCATAGAGGAATTTAAGTTACAATGGTACAACCCTGGGCAGAGAAGCTCAGAAGAATGAAAGCAAAAACATACAAAAGACACGTACGGAAAAGAAGGTAAGGGAGCAGCACCCCCCAGTATCAGGTGAAGGACTCCCACTTCTCACACCCACCTGTTCCCCATGGGTTCATCTGTGAGTAGAAAGGGAGCACGTTGATTTAACTTCATTTGGAAAATGTCATTGAGAAGGAATTGGAGACTTCCAGAGGACATTTTTGTGGTGGATTAGTTATGTCTGCCAGGCACACAGGCTGCAGAGCGGTGGCGTGTAGCTCACCTATTTGGCATACCAATTAAGCCGTGTTTGTTGCCTGCTAGATTTCAAGTATCATCGCAACCTGATTTCTCCTGCTCCCCACCCGCACAAAGTTGGCCCCCCTCTGATATAGATGCTGCAACCAACCCCATGTGTGGTAAGGTATGTCCCCTGTTCCCTGATGATCATCCACCTGAGCTCTCCCTTCTGGCTGGGATAGTCCGTCCAGTCTCCACCTCTACCTGACCCCAGCTTCCTGCTTGAGAGGAATAAACAAGCAAATGTGTAGAGCATTTCGCATTGTCGGCACATAGTAGGTACTCCGTAAGTTACTAATCTTATTATATCACAACAGTCTTCCTTAATAAATGATCATTGAGTGCCTACTACGTATGGTATTTTCTGTAACTTCTCCCATTTAATCTTCCTGAACACCCTAGAAGGGAGATACTACTATCATAGTTCTCATTTTGCAGATAAGGAAACTGAGGTTCAAGATGTGAAATCACCTAATCAAAGTTAGGTAACTTGTAAGCCATGAACCAGGGATTCCACTCCAGTCATGTCTGGTTGAAAGCCCAATCCCTTTTCAGTGTTTGCCATGAAGACTCTCCAAGTTCATTCCTGTGGTCAGAGCATTTCTTCCCTCTTAGTCTCCTACACACAGCCTACAGATCTTCAGTACTCACAGTGCTGGTGTCAGCCTGCACTTCTTATCTATAGAACATGGACACATTTGCTGAGTGTCCTTGTGCAGTTCTGGTAGGACAAAGTCATGAGCTGTGCCTAGCATCCATTCCCACTCCCCGAAACTCTCCAAAAAACTCTGGCCACAACTCTGGGACCCCAAGTGTTGGCTGGTAGATACTACTGTCCACGCTGGCTCCCATCTGCCTTTGCATTTCCAGCAGGGAAATTACACTTAATTGTCATTTAATACATTTACTTGAGTATTCATTCTGGCTGACATCTTCCACAGCACCTTTTGAAGTGGAAGTAGGGGTGGGGGGATTCAGAGGTATCATTTCAAGGGCTTTATCCTGGGGCTGAGCTGGCTCCATGGGGCACTGCTCCCTTCAGATGCAGCTGCCCTGGCCACCAGCTTGGCTGCCTACTGTACTGCCGTGGATTTCTGTGTGCTCTCAGCTTCCTCCTCTGCTCCCCGCTGGACATCCACTGCCCAGTGAGGCAGCTGGGACATGGACTTGGAAAGGGCAGAGGAGGGGAGGGAGATAGTGAGCCTTGGGGCAGTGGCTGGGCACCTCAGGCATTCTCTGTGCCTTTGTTTCCCATCTCAGAGGATGCGTTTTACTTCCTCCATTCCCACACTGTGGAATTATACCTGGCTTTTTGCTGTCCACAACAGCCACAGATTCACCCCAGTTTCTAAGCCAATCCTGACCAAGGCAGGAGGTATACCAGTAGCCCTGGCACCAACATCCAGTTGTGCCCCACAATTCTGAGCCCCAGGATAATACCCAGGGAACAGGCACTGTGGATTCACCACCTGGACCCCATCTGAGTGCTAACAGTGCCTCCTCTGGAGAGCTGGTGGATAAAACCCCTGTTGGGATAGCTCGAAAGCATGTCCCCGGAGGTCCCCAGCAAGGCCAGGCTGTAGTTGTCTACAGGGGTCATGTGGTAACAGTACCCCTCCCCTACTGGTATTTCCTAGGATCACCTTCCAAATAAATGATTTATGATTAAACACTTGCTTCTGGGAGAATCAAACCAAGACATTTCATACACCATTCCCAGCCTTGCCTGGCTGCCCCAGCTTAGGGATGAGCTCTCCAGAAGACACATGTCAGTTTATCCCAGTGGACTCAGCCGTCCTCTCTCCCCCCACTTCTTTTTCTAACTTGTTGTACTCTTCCCACCACCACTACCTTCAAGATGGGGGTCTGGCTATCAGCTAGGGTCTTGCCTACTGAGGCCTTAAATATTGGCCATCACTTGGGTTCCCTCCACTCTGTTCTACCCATACCAATGGCAGCTATCTTCAGCATCTAAAGCTGTTTGGATCATGTGGCTGGTACAGTCACAATTCCAGAGTCAGGTCTTCATTCTTTCCTTCCCATGAGTGAAGGACCTGGCTCAGACAGGAGGCAAGTCAGTGCCCCAGGCAGAGACAGGACTGCCCAATACAAAGACCTGAAGTTTGGGAAGCAGACAGATGTGTGCTCGGATCTCAGCACTGCCATGTACAAGTTGTTCTGCCTTATGTGAGTTCATCTTTGAGATGCAGCATCTTTATTCTTAAATGATAGGTGGTGGATATAGCTTGTGCTCCCTCATCTGCAATACAGAGTTGAATAGTGGCTGCCCAGCCAGGAACAGCATTTCTCAGCACTCCTCACACTTAGGTGACTAGTTCTCACCAGTGAAATGAGGGGAAGGGATGTGTGTCACTTCCAGGTCAGTGCAATTAAGAAGCAAATGTATCTTCATCATCTCTTTCAACTTCTTCCTAGATGGGGAGGTCTCCAGAGTCTAAGCCTGGGTCCCTGAATCACCGTGTGGAGGACAGCTGCATGCCAACTAGAAACACCAGCATTGGAGCATGTGAGCACAAAATATCTCCTAAACTACTAAACTGGGGGAGTTTATTTGTAACAGCAACTGGCACGATCCTAACCAATACATATTCATATCTCTATGTTGTCACAACCTAAGAGATAATACCGGTAACTGCTGTGTAAGGAACATTGATTGTGTGCCAAGCACTGTTCTTGATATGCATGGTTTTATTGAATCCTCAGAGCAGCCACATTATCCACATTTTGTAGCTGGGGAAACCCTAGCCCAGAGAGGTAGAATCATAGGGCCAAGGTCATATAGCTAAGCAGTGATCTGGGTTCTTAACCATTAGGCACAACTGGCTGTTGCGCATGCACAGCATGAACACAGTGCCTGCCACAGAGTAAGTGCTTCCTAAGTGGGCATCATCTTTGTTAATCAAGCAGAAGAAAGTTTGGCTAGGGCCTCCTGATACTTATATGGAGCCTTTGTCCAGAGAAGTCAAAGCCCTGCTGGTCTGGGCAGATGAAATAGACAAGGGCACTCCCTCTAGTGGGGGCCGAAGGCTAGGCTTTCAGCCTCAGGGGAATCCTCCACAAGGGTCACCCTGGAATGCTGACCTTTCACTGCTCCCCAGACATGTGCCTGAGGGAGTCCTCAACTGTACCGCTTGGTGGTGACGAGCATGAAATGAAACCCACTGTCCCAGATTTCCTGGGGCAAAAACATCCCTTGGGAGCCCTTCCCTGGAACTAGCAGGCCTTCAGGGGACTGGGTGAGCAAGGCCCATGCTCCCCTTGAAGAGTCCTCCCTTAGGCCCTCTGGGACGGCTTCTGGTCCCTTGGCCTCAGCCCAGCCTCCCGCAGGACTATTTCTGGCCAGGCGGGTAATAGATTTCTGTCTCCTTTTTGAGGGCCTTTTGTGTGCCCTCAAACCCAGAGCCAAATGCTCCCCCTCCAAAAAAAGAAGAAGAAGAAGAAGCTGTGTTTCCAGTCCCTGCATGAGACTTGTGGAACTGGAAGGTCTGGGGGAGAGCTGGCCCAGGGTTTTATTTATGTTCATTGCCCTCCCCTCTTCCTGGCCCCGCACATCACAAAGCTCCCTTGTGGGACACCAGTGAAGCATCTAATGTGTAGTATATATTGAAGCGAGGGCGCCTGCCCTGCATTTCCTGGCTCGTGATTTATGAGGTGAGGCTGGGCTTGCCTCCCTCCCTGCTTCCCGCCCCTGCCTTGTCCAGGAGATACAGCCTAGAATTCTCTCTGATGGGGTTCCAGGATCGGGCACCCCGCCACACCACTCCAGGAAGCTACTGTGCCTCTGCTTGCCCGTCAGAGGCTCCACAAAACCATGGTTTCCACTTCATGCATAGGGACACGGAGGCACAAGTTAGGTGGATGGGGGTGCTCATTATGGGGACCTGAGGCAGCAGAAATTATCTTCACTAGAGTCCAGTGTTTTCTACACCATTCTGCTCATGGAAATCTTATGCGAGGTGTTTAAGAATAGTAATTTAGTCATGTTGGGACCCATGGTCACAGAGGGTCAACTTTAATAGGCATCAGGGAGTTGCTCAGGGATCATTTTGAAACATACATAGTCCCTGGCGCCAACCTGAACCTGGACCCCGTCTTGAATCTTCAGGAATGGGGCCTGGGTATTTTGCTTTCAATGAAGTTTGAGAAACTCCCAAATATGAAACCTGAAAGGGACTGTGAAATCCATAGAGTCCAGATCTCCCATTTCCCAGATGAAAACATTGAGGTTTGGAGGAAGACGGGGTCTCGGCACATCAAGGGTGTTGGGTCTTTCTCTGAGGACTGGAGAAGGAGTGTGGGGATCCTGGATGTCTGGAGGAGGTAAGAGGAAGAGTTTTCGTCCAACTGCTCAAGTCTATCCACACCTAAGTTGGTGAAGCTCTCCTCCATCTTCAGAGAAAGACCCAACCACCCTTGATGTGTTACCTTTGCCAACACCCCATCTTCCTCCAAGCCTCAGTATTTTCATCTGGGGAACACTGACTCAAAGGGAAATCTGGACTCTATGGGTTTTAGTTCCTTTCAGCCTGGTGCTAGCACCTAATCCTAGGCATTCTGTCCCCCCACTACTCAGTCCCAGTCCCCCACTTTCTCGAGGTGTTACGGAGTCCTGTTCTCCAGCTTTATTAGCACTTGGCATCCATAGAGTTGTTTTGAAGACTGTCAGGCCCCTGGGCAGGAGGCCTGGGCTGTTCTAGAGGAGGAAACCACAGCCACAATTTAGCCTGTGTGGACTTGGTCCCAGTCTGCTTTCCCCATAACCCACCCCGACAGCCCATGGGCCCCCGGGGCACCTGTCCCCAGCCCCACACACAGACTGCTTTGACAGTGGCTGCATGGGTGCTTGTGTGAATTAAACAGACATGGATGGATGGAAGGGGAAACATAACTAATGAACAATGATGCTTGATTTAGAATTTCCTTTCCTTTCAAGTTTGGGGATGTTGGTCCAATGTGAAGAGGCAGCAGTGACCTAACAGAGGAACACAAGACTCAGAGCCAGACCTCTGAGAGCTTACATCCCAGTTCTGGAACATGACCGTGTGCCCGTGAATGCTGTCCATCCTCTCCCAGCCCAGGCATCCTTATCTGTGAAGTGCAGGTCATCCTCTGTCCTGCACAGCTTGTTGGGAGTGTGGCATGAGATATGTAGGTAAAAGTCCCTGGCACACTCCAGGGTAAATGATTGTTAAATACGAGCCTGAAGGGGGCACACACACAGTTCTCAGAGTGAGCCCTCTCACCTGTGCACGCAGAGATTCTGCACGCCAAGCACATTCTTTTCCGAGAGGCGTGTTAGCAGACATTGTTCCTGCAGTGCTTCCAAAAAGAGCAAGAATGTTGGGTAAGTATTTTTCAGGAAAGTTACGTCTTTTGACACTTTTTCTGCCCTCCAGGTGAAAATGCAGGGAACGAACACAGAAATATCTTCTTGAATGTTTTTTTTCCCCCCCTTAATTTTTACTAAAGTATTATAGACATACAGAAAAATGCACAAATCGTTGAGTGTTAGCTTCATGGGTTTTGCTAGCTGACTACCTCCATGAAACTAGCACTCGGGTCCAGAAGCTTCTAGTACCAGCATCGCAGAGCCCCTGTGGTGCCCTTCCCAGCCATTTCCTCTCCTCTGCCTGCTTAACCACTGTCCTGAGTCCTGCCCGTATACCCTGGGACTTTATAGGAATGGAATCCTACAGATGTGATATTTGTGTCTGGCTTCTTTTCTTCAACATTACGTTAATGAGGTCCATCCACACTCTTCCGACATGTGTGTCAGGTGCTCCACATCCCTGAAAAATCCTGTATTGTCTGTCTTGCATTTTAGTGATTCTGTTGGGTGTGTAGAGAGACTTCACTGTGGTGTATTTACCTTTCCCCGATCAGTGATAAGATTGAGCCTTCTTACATTTACTTATTGGCCATTTGGACATTCTCTTGATGAAGTGCGTCTTCAAGTTTTTTACCCAGGTCCCTAGTGGGCTGTCTGTCATCTTACCGCTTTGTAGGTGCTCTTTATATATTCTGGATACTCTTTAGTTTTTTTAGGGCCTTTTAGAAGGCTCCCCGCTCTCACCCAGATGTTTCACCCTGAGTACTGTGGTTGCTCTGGTGTTGATGGGAACCCATTGAGTACATGCATTTGATAGAATTACTGTTCCCCAGCTGTCAAACACAGCTTCATGCTGCCCTGTTCCCCTGCAGAGAGCAAGGCAGCGCCTCTGAACACGGAGAAGCTGGAGAAGTTTGACTCTGGCCTCCTCCCTCCTCCACCTCCCTCTGTACCTCTTTTTCACTTTTTGGTACCCACCACCTAGGTTTCATTCCCACGGGTCTTGCTGTCATCTGGAAAAAAACAAATCACTTTTAAGTTTTCTATTGACGAAGAGGCTCCATTCCCTTTGGTTTCTGGATAAGGGGTAGGAGGGGAGGAGTTTTACCTTAGAAAGTGGCCAGGGCCATCCTACCACCTGTCACTATGCCAGGGATTCCACCATTAAAGCTTTAATCCAAAGTGGCAGCAGCTAGTTACAACATAAGGGAACTATTTCAGTATTTTAACAGGTTTCTGTGCCCCAGAACATACCAGCTATAAATGGGCCCACTTGTTTCTAAGCCCCAACCAGGTCTGTGCTGCTTTTTCTTGTCTTAGCCTCACCCTTGCCTAGAGCCAGGAGGAGCAGCTCCTGGAGACTCCTCTGGCTCACTTCCATCCCATAACCCTCCCTTTTCAGCGGTTCTCAACCTGTGGGTCGCAACCCCTTTGGGGGTTGAACGACCCTTTTACAGGGGTCACCTACGACATAACAGTAGCAAAATTACAGTTATGAGGTAGCAATGAAAATAATTTTATGGTTGGGGGTCACCACAACACGAGGAACTGTATTAAAGGGTCGTGGCATTAGGAAGGTTGAGAACCACTGCTTTAGATCCTCAAACCTGATGGCAATCACGCATTCCTATTCACAAGTCAACAGCTTCCCAGTTTCTACTTTGCTTAACTCCATAATAGAGCTAGAGGCCAGAGGAATAAAGCTTTAATGGTGGAATTACAGGCACCAGGAGTGGTGATTGAGGGAAATGTTTTCAGAGGGGGTCAATCCAGCCAGCTTAAGTGAACCAGTAAAAGGATGAGTTCTGTGCTGTTCTTGGACATCTTTCTAGACTTGGAGGGTGGATATACATTACTCTGTGCTGCCTAATAATTGTCCCCAGAGCAGGAAACTGAAAGGTCTTGTGGAAGTTATTGCCTTGACATTTTGACTAAACCATTTCCCCTCCAGGTGGGTGACCCAAAGCCTATTTGTGTTGAGCAGAGACCAAAAATAACATCCACTGGTTTTAAAGCCATGTACCCCCAAAGCATTTTCTTCTGCACATCCAAGTTCTGAAAGGGCGTTTTAAAAAGGTTAGGCATCTCCTCTGGGAAAGGCATTTTGTAGTCTTGCTTGATAAAAGAATGTGATTAAAGCTTCCAAGGTACCCTGCCTGTCTGGGCAGAAGGAAGATTTCATCTATGAGGGTCAATATGAGGGTAAAACTTGAAACACTTTTGAACCAGTTATTTTTTTAAGTGAAATGCATGCTCAAGAGCAAAAATTCAAATAATACAGAAAATCTTAATACTCAACCTAAAATTTTCACGCTTTGTGGCAAGAAAAAAAAAAATGTTACCAGCACCATTTCCGTGGGTGCACCAGGCAGCATAAGCTAAGTTGTGCTGTGGTAGAAAGTAACCCCAAGTTCTCTGTGGCTTACAACCACAAAGGTTTATTTCTTACTCAAATTACCATCCACTGAGGACTGGCTACGGTTCTGTTTCATATCTGTCCACTCTCGGACCCAGGCTGGCAGACAGCCTGGGGTATCTGAGACATCGCTGTCTCATAGTAAAAGGAAAACAGATAACTCAGTGGCACCAGGCAATGGCTCTTAAAGCTTCTTCCCACAAGGGACACATGTGACTTCCTCTTACATTTCTTTGGCCACAAGTCACATGGCCAAGTCAGAGGTCATTGTAGAGAAAGAGCAAATATTTTGATCCATTATACAACCTTCCATAATGGGCAAAGGTCAGAATGATCTTCTTCTTCTATAGACCATTTATTCCCACCACCCGAAGACCCCTGTACCGTGTAGAATGCTCTGTTCCCAGCATGTCCTAAAGTGTGTTCCTGCACATTGCCATTTTCCTATTGTCAATAAATATTGGGAGATTAAAGGGTTCTGTTGTTAACTACATTTGGGAAACATTGGGTTTAATGAGGGTCTTTATTGTAGGAGCTCTCAAAACTTGTAATAGAAAGTGCATTGTTGGTTTTTAAGGAAACAGTCCATCGGGCCCACTGCTTGGTGCTTCTAGGTCAGTGTTCATAACTTTAACTGCAAATTAGAATCCACTGAGGGAAATTTTAAAGATATCCTGATGCCCAGATCATACCCTAGAGACTAGGGGGGCAGGGGGACTTTTTTCTACCAAGGGCCATTTGGATATTTATAACATCATTTGCAGCCCATACAAAATTATCAACTGAAAAATTAACCTGCTATATTTGGTCATGCTAATTTGGTGAGGCGTGTGATGTCAGCTGGTATTGATTTTGCAGGGGACCAGACGTTCCCCAACCCTGCCGGCTAGACCAATGACCTAAGCATCTCTTGGATGTGGGTATTTCTTAAAGCTCCCCTGGCAACTCCAATGGCAGCCAAATTTGGGAACCATTTCTAGGGGGATGATAAACCAGGAATTGGCTCTCCCAGGCTCCATCCAGCAGCCAGGGCTCAGATGGGGCTAGGGTTGATTTGCAGTAGATTTTCGCATGTTTTGAGCAGACTAGCTGCTGTAGCCAGAATGTTCAGCACAGTCTAGATGAACCAGAGGAATGGAATGGCCCCAAAGAACCAGGGCTCTAATGTTGGCAGAGTCCTCCTATCATATAAATGGTAGCACTGCCTTAGCAGTGCCGGAGGCCTGAGCCCCTACTCCTGGGGCTCATGTTGGGACATCACCAGATTTGTCTCTGAGCTCCACACCAAACAGAAATGTCTGTATGGCCTTTGCCCTGAAGAAAACATTAGATTCTTTAACAAGGTCAGTAGTGTCTTAATCTTCATCTATCCTGTTGGGATCCCTGCAACACTGTGCATGTCTCAGATTTACTGGATCACAAACCTTGTCATAAATAGCATCTAGGCACTGGTGTTCCATGGACCCCCTTCGCCCCATAAAATAAGCTTGTCCTAAGTGTTTTAGGTGAACTTACAGGTCCACTTAAAGGAGACACACTCTTCTACCTCTGGTCCCTTCTTCCTCGGAAGAAATGATGAGATGTGCACCCCCTAGGGGCTGATGTGGGTAAATACATACCTCTCTGCTGTTGCCAGGACCTTCCTGTTGAACAGAATATTAAGTAGTAACAACACCTTAGCTCCCAACTGGGGTGTTCTCCCCAGTGCATACAGAAACCCTGAAATGCCAGTAGAAAAACAGAGGATGAACTTCTGAAGCATTTTGTGCTCAGATTTCTCTCATCAGTGGTCTGTAGAAATGAGTCTGGAAAGAGTAAGGCAAGGGCCAGAGCCATGTTCTATATTTGTCCTTGGGTGGGGTGATTGAGTATGTAACCACTGCATCCCTCGGTAACTCATGGGGCCAGGATACTAGGGTCAGAGTCACACCCTTGTACCTTGGACAACCCCCTATCAGTCTTTGCATGCACTGTGTGGTAAGGAAATAATCCGTTCCATCTGTCTCTCCAGCCACTCTGAGGTTCTCCAAATCAGGGCTGATGCTCACTCACCTCTGCATCCCCATGATCCAGCACAGTTCCTGGCACATAGTAGGTGCTCAATAAATCTTGTACAACAGAGTGCAAAACCTTCTCTTAAAGGACCCCTGATGATCTCAAGGCTGAAGTTGTCCATGTCTGTTTTACAGGGATAAACTCAGATAAACCCCAGGGAAGCAGGAAGAGCATTTAGATTCCTTTGACGTCCACGCTGGGGACTATCAGTGCAGGTTTAGAGATTAACAGCTTTACTGTGGCTGTGGAGGAAATGGAAAATTAAGGCCTGTGTTTTGGGTTATGGAATGGAATTGGTTTCCTTTATGACTCTCAGTGGAAGAGAGAAACATTTCCATCATCTCAATTTATAAAAAGCAATCTTAAGGCCAAGAAGAGATAAGTGGAGTAATTTCAGAAACCCTCAATTTAGGCAGTTGCTTAAAGCCCACAAGTCTGAGACTACTGCACACGAACTTTTTTGCAAGCATTGCATTTCCCAGGGCCGGCTGATCCTCCGAGAGCTAATCCAGCAGGTGAAGGTACTGTAGACTGGGGGCTGGGACAGGAACAGGAAGGGAAGGGTGGGGGCTGAGTGTGGCAGTGACTTTGAATGGCAGGCTAAGAGTCTGGGCTTTATCTCCTAAGCCAAGATTTTAGTTTATCTAAGAATTAATTGGGACAGTGTTGAAAACACATCTGCCTGTACTTTTCTCCTACTCTCCATGAGATTCTTCTTCAGGAAGTCTGAGGGAGGGAACTACTCAGGCAAATACATTTGAGCAGGTACATGGCATCATAGTGTAGAAAGCCCAGCCACCTGGGTTCCCAAGCACAGCAGCAGACTGTCATGTGTCCTGCTTTATCCTCTCACCTTGACCCCTGTAGTGCACACCTGCCTGACTTCCACCTCCTAGCCCTGCATTCCTTTCTTGAGGCTCTCTCTGGTCCCAGAGCCACTCTGCCCTCACCGACAGCCGACAGCCGACAGCCGGCCAGAAATGCCAGGGGGAATTAACACCTCCTAGAGCAGCCTTGAACCAATGCTGATGGGAAGGGCGTATAAGCTCCCAGCTCCCTCATCCATAGAGCAAGAGAGCTTGGAGATGCATGTTCTATGCTGTCTCCCAGAGGTCCCGAGCAGGACTGAGCTCCAGCTGCCCACAGCGGCCACTGTTGATTACACACCCTCTATTGACTTCCTTCCCTTCCCTGTCTCACTTCTACCTGCCAGCTGTTTCCAGAGATCACCTCCCAACCAACTGCCCTCAGACCCTTGTGCTCTGCTTTTGGGAGAACCCAAACCATCACTGCCAGTGAGAGCTGTGTGACCTTGGACAAGTAGCTTAAACCCTGGGAGTCCCAGTTTCCTCGTCTGTGAAATGGGGATAATGTTACCTAAGTCATATGCAGGTGCACAAACAGGAGGCCTAGAGACTAGATGTGCCCTGCAAATAGGTTTTATCTGCTCTCCAGATGGTATTAAAATAATTTACTGTGGAGTTCATGGATTGTATTAAATATATATATATAATGTACATATAAGGCATAGAGAATCATGTGATAAGCATCTGTGTACACACCTTCCAGCTTATGAAATAAACCAACCCCAAGACTGCTGAGCCCCAAGGTGACTTTGCTCACCTTGTCTCCTTTATCCCCAAAAGGTCAGTATTATGCTGAATTGTGTGTTTATCATCCCCATACTTTATCCACAGTTTTACTTTAGATGTACATGATATATTGTTTAGTTTTGCATTTTTTACAAACAGAAATTTCCTATCAAAATCCAGATTTCCAACTCCTTTTAAAAACAATCAGAAGGTCTGGCCACGCCGGACTCACATCTTCACACTGAGCACCAACCAGTGCTCAGTCCCAGGGGGCCCACCTGCCCTGGGCTGCATCATTCCTTCACGCTAGCTGCCTGTGGTTCCCTGCAGATATCTGGGCTGGTAGATTCTCTTCGAAAGCACCATTCCGGGGAGATAACCCAGGGGAGCCCTTTGCAGAGAGCCTGGCACAGAATTAGTGCTAAATGAAGCGGCTCCTTATCATTGTTAGTATCAGCGATGTCCTAGAAGGCAGCCAGCCCCTGCACCCTTGACTCGAGGCTGATGAGGTGACATCCCTGTGAACAGAAATGGCATCAGGACTTCACCCAGCACCAGGCTTGGGCCAGAGCATCTGCAGATCTGGGCCTCCACTCTAGGCAGCAGGTGGCCCACAGTGACCTCCCCCAGGCCTCATGTGGGCGTCAGCTGATTCTGCCAAGTCCGCCCCTAGCCTAGACCCACCTGCCTTTGCATAGCCCCCACTTTAAAACCAGAGGCTGGGGCAGTGGGGAGACCTTTGGTTAAATAGTTCCTATCTCGTCTCCCGGGATGAGAGAGAAAGGGATGCGCCGGAGCCCCGCCTCCCAGAGCAGACCCGCCATCTCTCCGCACGGAGGTGGACATTGGGGCCTGTGAATCATCGCCAGCGGATGGAGCTTTGTTTGCCTCGCCGAGTCCCCAGACCAGGGGCTGGCCGGAGAGAGGGCTCTTTCCTGAGGGGCTGGACTTTCCCACAGGAACAAAGTGGGGCTTGTTAGCCGGGCATGAATCCTGGCGTGGGGTGGCCTGGGCCAGGCTCGGCGCTGCCAGGCGGCAGTTCAGCGATATCAGGCAAATTCCGCCTTCCGCACAGCTGGGGCTGACAGCAGGAAGCCCCAGGGAGGCTCCGAACAAAGGCAGAAAAATGGGCCACGTTTATTCATTCACTGACCAGCCCAGGCCTGGCTGGCCCATGGGGCCCTGTCTCCATGGTGATGGGCAGCCTTCGGAGCTCTGGGTTGGCTCCTCCGTGACCACGGCCTCTCTGTTCCCGTACACCCGGACACATAGGCACACAGCACCCTGTGGCTGCCTCGGTACAGCTATGCCCCATGTTGTCTAGGGGAACGTGGGCTAAGCCAATGAAGAATCAAGAGCTTGTAAGCAGTCAGGGGCGAGCCTGTGTTGAGTTCTGAAAGCCAGACCCATGGCCAGTCTTTGCCGAGTAGGGTGAAGGCGATGGCTGCGAGTTCATACACTAGCTAAGCACCTACTGTGCGCTGGGCCAAGGGAGCACACATCAGGCCAATTCAGCTTGTCCTCTCCAGTCTCATTCTAATATAGCATGCAAAACCAGAGGACTGTTAGAGTCCAGTGAGCAAGACACTGCTTCTGCCATGCGGAAGGAGCATCAGATAGGGAGCTTCCCAGAAGCACTGACACAGACATTGAGTCTTGGAGGATGCAAAGGAGTTTGCCAAGTGGGAGGACGTGGGCATTCCAGGCGAAGGAAACAGCTTGAGTGAGCAAAGGTCCTGAGGCCTAAAAGCATGTGTTGTGGTTCATAAGAGTAATTGAACGTTTCTATTCAATTACTAGAGTTAAGGGGACATTGCCGGAAATGAGGCAATAATGGGAACGGGGTGGCCATGTGGTGTGACTCGGACAAGCAGGGCCGTCTGCTCCCCAGTCATTGCCCAGGATAGGCCTCTGGGACTTACTTTAAGTTATGAATTTCTGGGGGGGTGGACACAAGTCAATGTATATACAGTATTTTGCAGGTTACGGAGCCCTTTCATGTACACAGTATCTTATTTAGTACTATAGCTACCTTACAGGAGGGACCCTCCAGATGAGGAAACTGAGGCCCAGAGAGGTGCCAGGGGTCTCTGTGCCAGGAAGTGGCCCAGCTGGGCTGGGGTGCAGGGGTCTGAGTCTGACGTTCATGCTCCTCTCACTCTTGGTCCCCTCCCCCTACAGGGAGCGTGTGACGGCACATGCCCTAGGAGCGGTACTTAGAGCCCAGTAATGTTGATGCCGCTTAAATCTTAGGAGCTCTGAGATCCCGAGAAAGGGCTGGGACCCTGACACATGAGTAAATGATCATGATCGCCCCCTGGTCAGTGCTCTGATGTTCTAGAACAATTGCAAAGAAAGGCACCACAAATTCCCTTCCCAGCACCATTCCTAGCTGGGACCAGAAAGAGCTAGAAACCCCTGGGTAGGGAGAGGTCTAAATCCGAGAACAACTTGGAATCTGGAATAGTGGGGACTTGCCAGGGCCTGGGAACAGGGACAAGGGAGGCCATCAGGGATTGATGACCACAGAACACTTGCTGTCTTTGGCAGGCCCACTCCAAGTCTCCTGGACTGAGCCAGTGGGCTGGGTCTGTAGGGGTTAACTTGGGGCCCAAAGGCTGTCAGGAGAGGGACACTGTGAGACACTGGGACACTGCTGGGTAGTCACGGCATGATGCCATTTAATCTCCACAACACCCCCGGGTAGAACCATGGTCTCCATTTTACAGGTGAGGACACTGAGTCTCGCCTGAGCCACCCAGCTGTGGAGCAGCAGTACTGACCCCAGACCTGTGCCCTTTCCACGCCCCCAGGCCGCCGCTGTGACTGAAACATTTGCCCACCATGACTGCGTTTCCTCCTGCTCGTCGGCCCCTCCTGACTGGACCTCTGGTGCCCCCGACCTTCACTCAGAGAACAGGCCTCCTCCCCACCTCTGGCTCCTGGCGATCATGCCATTGGCTGTCTGTGTGTTGCCCTCCATGCGTCCAATTTTGGCCAACTGAACCATGCTTCCAGTTCCTTCTGCTCTTCAGAGTTGGTTGGATGTTACTGATCCTGAAATCTGGCCTGAATCTACTTCACCTGGTAATACTACATGGGAAAAAAAGCAAGGAAGGAAGGAGGAAGGAAGAAAGAAAAGGGTATAAGAGATGAGCAGCAAAAGCTTCCTGCATATTGGCCTCTTTTCAGAGTGGTTTTGGCTTTGGACTAAAGAGGAGATGAAAATAAGGATATCTTACAACGAATTAGGACAAAAATGGCAAATACACAGCCCAGGAAGGGGCGCCCTCCACTCACTCTTGGACTCATGGCGACACAGCCAAGTGACCACAGCCCTCCTTCTGGCTCGGCTTGGCCTCAGCTTCAGAATCCTCGACACAGTTACCCTGGTTGCTCCTCTGTGCTCTCTGAAGAGCTTGCTCACAGAGGACACATGTAACTACCTTCGCTTCACAGACGAGGAGGCTGGGGCCCAGAGTGACTTCCTCTGCAGCACCCAGCAATGTCATAGCAGAATTAAGGATGAGACCTGAGGGATCTCGGCTCTTACTCTGTCTGGGTTCTGTTCGGAAGGCCCAGTGCAACCCAGGTGGTGGCATTTGAGTCCCTTTTCCCTCCTGGAAATCCATTTTGTCCCACCTTCCACTGCTTTGACCAGGGAATGAGCCCCCCGATGTCATGGAGACATGAAGCATCACTAAATCTGGCCATCCCCTGAGCGCCCAGCCTCCCGGACTTCCTGGGGCATGTGTGAACGCTGCTGCCACAAATTTACTCTGACAGCGCTGACAAGGAGAGGCGAGCGATGTTTGTACAGCTCTGCGGGGCCAGAGGGAGCTGCTAGGGGAGCTGGCAGGCCAGGCACCTTGAGAGCAAGGAGGGCAGCCTAGAGGATGGGTTCACAACCCCGCAGCTGACGGCTGATTCTGGGCATGGATGACCCAGGCTCCCTGACCTTGCATGTTAGTTCAGCTGCTGAACTGAATGAAGCCTCTTTCTTAGAGCCAAGCCTCTGCTGTGTATTTTACTCTCTTGCTTTTCTTTGACCTTCCTCTGTATCTCCACACTCAGTGGGTCCCAACTGTCTACCACCTACCCGCCTGAATTCCTGCCCATGGCCTGCTCCCAGGTGGCTGTGTTTTTCTGCTCACCTGCTGGGATACCCACTGGACATCTTCTCCTGGCTATCTGCCTTGCATCTAGGTGGGAGTGTCTCATCTATTCCCATTCCACCCGCCAGGCTTGCCTTCTTTCCCATCACCTGCAGATAGGTACTTCGCAGACACACCTGTCCTGCTCTGGCTCATTGGCATGGTCAGCCCCTTCTCTCCTGGGTAACATTAGCCCTCCAGATATAAATTCACCTGAACCTTTATTGATCAAACTCTGTCCCAAAATCACTACCTTTGCTGTAACGAGTACCAGTATCAGCTGCCGGGTAAAGTGACAGGTACTTGCGCACTCACCTGTCTCAGGCACTGGAGGGTGTCTTTCTTTTACTCTGTGGCAGTCTCCACTGAGCTAGTCTGCTTGTAATTCTTTTCTTAATCCTCACCTGAGGATATGTTTATTGATATTTTTAGAGAGAGAGGAAGGGAGAGAGAAAGAAAAAAAACCACACTGATATGAGGGATAAACATAAATATGTTGCCTCCCATACACACCCCGACCAGGGACTGAACCTGTAACCTAGGTATGTGCTCTGACCGGGATTGGAACCTGAAACCTTTTCGGTGTATGGGCTGATGCTCCAGCCAACTGAGCCACCCAGCTGGGGCTGCTTGTAATTTTATAAACTTGGCTCACCTTCTTCCTTTACCTTAGTAATCAGGCTAATGATACAAGTTATTCTCCACTGAACACCTGCTCTGTGCCAGGCACTGTGCTAGGGGCTTTGCCTACATGGGATCATGGAATCTTTACGATATTCTTGTAAGGGAGGCAGCATGCTCCCCAATTTTGCAGATGAGGAAACTGAGCTTTAAGGATGGAGATCGCGTTGCCCCAGTTCACCCAGCCTGTAAGGGGCGGAGTTGTGCCTAGAAGTCAGAATATCTTGCTCCAGAGGTCATGTCCACCTTGGCACCCTGCCTTTCCAGCCAAGGAGGGAGCTTAAGGACATCTGCCATCCAGAACGCTGGGACCTTTGTTGGAATACAAAAGAGAATAAAGAATCGATACCTTACAACTCATGTTGCCAGCCAATATTTATTGGAATTTTATATTAGAAAAAATGGCAAAGAGGTTCCATTTCACCTGCCAATGCCAATCATTTGGCGATCTCTGCGTGGGACAGGCATCTAAGGCAGCCATAGACCCCGGGGGGGGGGGGGGGGGCGGGGAGGTCAGCAGTCAATTATTAATGTCTGTTTGGGGCACAGGAGTAGGTAGTGGGGGGTGCATGTGCCACAAAGTTCATTTCTCTGTTTCTACACAGTAGAAAACATGAGAATTTCTATTAGGTTCCTAATTGTGTAAAGCAGACTGTTAACAGAGGAGGGAGAAAGAAACTGGTTTGATTCGAAAAGGCTGCCTGAAGGGGGTAAGATATGAGCTGTTTAGAGTCACTACACACCCCTCCCCCCAGGGTCTGAGGTATCATCTGGGCCAGGTTGAATGTATTCAGATGTGATAAAAAGTTTGATTCTTCCCTATGCCTTGGTTCCCCTTCTTTAAAATAGTTAATTCCACAAAAATTAGGACTTGGAAGGCCCTTTCTGACGCCGGTATTCCTAAATACTCTTATGTCATAAGGGTGGAAGGCTTTAAATGGTTCTCAGCCTCAGCTGCAGTAGAAGCCCTTTGCCCTGTGGCCAGAGCAGGGCATTGTATGGTGTGTGCTGTCCTCATGTGGCTGAGTCGAGTATTGCACTAATATTGGAAGGGCCTCTGCTCCTGGGCTGGGGCGGGAGGGGGGGGGTGGCGGAGCAGGGGCAGCGGGGACTCTGAGATGCTGAAAAACCAACACAGGGTCCAGCCGGTCTGCTTCTCTGGGCCTGACATCACTTGTTGGCATGCTCCGTCAGCTAATGGTTCTTCCAATGTGGGGTGTGGATCTCCCATGACCTCATTACGGTCCCAAGATTTGGGAGAAGTAACTGCCATGTATTGGGCACACACCTGCTAACACTCTTTACATGGTCTGTCTGATTTGATCATCTCACTGACCCTGCCAGGTAGTTGGCATGATGGCTCAGAGAGATTAAAGCTACACAGCAAATTGAGGACAGGGAAACCCTCGAGGATTCCAGAGTATGGCAAAGAGGACACCAGCCTTCCTCTGCTGGGGTGGAGAGGACTGTAGCTCTGGAAGGGTGGCAAGCAGTCAGGGAAGCTTACAAAGGCCCCAGCATTTATGTACACACCTACTCTCTTCAGCTGTCCCTGAGGCACCACCAGTCCTGCTCTGTGATCCGGGGAAGTTACTTAGCCTCTCTGAGCCCTGCCTCGATGCTTCAAATGGGGATAATACTATTCTTGTTTTATAGGGTTGTCATAAGAATACTTGACTGAATATAAGTAAAGTTCAGTGTCAGGCGGACAGTGCATGCTCAGAAATTGCTCCCCGAGACCACAGCATCCACAGGGGCAGGCTGTGCTCACTCCTATAACCCCAGCCGTTTAGATGAGTCGATTCTCAAAGAAGAGCAAGGTCAGAGTTAGCAGTGGGGCCTTTGCAATTGGATACCGGAGTCCAAGTCCTGGTGCTGACTCTTCAGTCCGGGTGACCTCGAGACGACTCAGTTTCCTCGTCTGTAGAATGGGGATAACCATCTGCTCTATGGGATGGTGTAGATGAATGGGCAAATGTAAAGAGCCTGATATGTAGCTAATGTCCAAATAAGTGCTAGCTAGTAGTCAGATGACTCTAAGGTGGGGATTCAATATTAGCTGTTGGTGCTGTGAGGAGGCGGAGTAGTCAATGGGTTATTCTTTCCCCTTCCAGGCTGCACCAGCTGCAGCCCTACCTGACCTCATCTGAATTCATGTGTTGGGTAGAAGAAGGGCAGTGAGAGAGTACCTCCTGGTCCCCTGGAAACTACCACCAGCACAGGGCCACCCAGCCCTCAGCAGTGACAGGTTCCCAGGGACGGGGAGCGGGCTGTAGACTTGCACTGTCCCCACCCTGGGCCGCTCTGCCTGACCTGGGCTGGGGGGCTGGGGATTGGCACACCCCAAGGGACTCTTTCCTCTTCTTCAACAAATTAAACTGATCTTAGCACACATCAGTGCTGCAGGCAGAGCTGCCTTAAAGGTGGGAAGAGAAAGTGGCACAAGTGTGCTGAGCTCTAAGACAGGCGCCTCGGACTTCAGCGTCCTAGGACTCACCTGAGCCTCTGGCTGGAATGCAAGATTCTGACCCCGGAGGTCTGGGGCGGGAGGCTGGGGGTTGAGGTTGTGCATTTCTAATGAGTTCCCAGATCACACTGATGCTGTTGGTCCCAGGCCCTGTTTGGAGTATCGAGGTTTACGGAAAAGCAGGCTGATTCACGTTCCAGGTCCAATGCAAGGGTGAATCGCAGCAGGCCTGGAACTGGCCTGAGCTGTTTTGCTGAAGCAAGAGCCGCACCTGCATGGCACTGACCCTGGTAAAGGCACGAAGGGTACGGACTTGTGACCATGGGTCTGCGGGAGTTTCAGGGGGCTTGGAAGTATTAGCTTGTCAACATCTATTGATATAATGAGATCAATGACCTGCATCTGGTCTCCGCGAGCCCATCAGAAGCTCTGCCTTGGGGCTGGTTGCAGACTATGGCCATGTGACCAGCATGTTTTGAGAAGCCCTGAACTAGACTCCAACGTGAGCTTCCTGGCTCTAGTATCTCACGTGTATGCTTTAGTGGTTCCTGGTCTAAAAGAAGAAGCACGTTCGATGTGGTTGTGGTACACATCCGTACGTTAACGCTATCCTCTTTCTTCCAGTTTTATGATTGACAAATGAAAATTGTCTATGTTTAAGCCGTAAACATGATGGTTTGATATACAAAACATTGTGTGAAATGTGAAGTGATTACCACAGTCAAGTTAATGAACATATCCATCACCTCACATGATTACCGAGAAAGAGAGATGAGAACACTAGAGATCTACTCTGATAGCAAATCTCAAGCATACAACACATTATTACTAACTACAGTCACCATGCCGTACATTAGGCTATGCTGTTACTGTCTTGCATTTTTTCTTGCAATAAACCTCAGATGAGTAAGCATTACCGTTTAGGGTCTTGCAAGTTTTTTTGTTTTGTTTTTTACAATGGAACCCAGTCTAATTGCCACTATTGCTACAACAGGCATACACATACTGCCTCCTGTGGGCTGGGCACTGTGCTCAGCTCTGTGGAGATAGGTGGTTAAATCTCAACTCTTCTTCCAGGAGAGCTGTGGTTCTCTGCATTGGCTACACATTGGTAGCCCCTGGGAGCTTTCAAAGTACCGGGCCTGGGCCCCATCCCCAGAGGTTCTGATGTAATGATGGTCAGGGTGTGACCTTGGCATTGGGTTTTTAAAAAGCTCTGCAAGTGATTTTAATATGCAGCCTATACGGCATGAATCACTGGCATAGATCCTGCCGCAATAATATTATTAGAAGGGGAAAGTGCTGAGTGTGGTTGGGAGTGAAACTGGGCCACCATCACAGTGTGGGTCACGAGAGAAAGGCCCTTTACCAAGTCTTTTCCCTGGGTGCAGTTGGTGTTAAATTTTCTACTAGTGATGGATAATTTTATGTCAACTTGCCTGTATCAAGGGGTGCCCAGGTGAAAAAAATTGGGGGGGGGTGCATCTGTGAGGGTATTCCTGGAAGAGGTCAGCATCTGAATCAGAGGACTCAGTAAATTAGATCGCCGTCCCCAATGTGAGTGGGCATCACCCAATCTGTTGAGGGCTTGATGAGAACATAAAGTGCAGGAAGGAGGAACGTGCCCTCTCTCTCTATTTTCTTCCTCGCGGCTTAAGCTGGGACATTTCACTTAATCTTCTTCTCTCCTGCCCTTGGGGTGGGATTTATACCATCAGCTCCCCTGGTTCTCAGGCCTTCAGACTCCGCCTAAATTATACCACCAGCTTTCCTGGTTCTCCAGCTTGGAGACAGCAAATCATGGGACTTCGCAGCCTCCTCATGACATGAGCCAGTTTCATTCTCTCTCTCTCTCTCCTCTCTCTCTCTCTCTCTCTCTCTCACACACACACACACACACACACACACACACACACAATCTGTCCGACTGTCTGTCCTGGTTCTGCTTCTCTCTAGAATCCTGACTAATACACCACCCCAGGTAGAGACCAACGTGGAAGTCTTGCATTTTTGAGGCAGTCGATTTATTTCATTTCTCTGGGGCTAGGTTTTCTCACTTCCACAATGAGCAGGCAGAGCAAGTATTAATTGTCTCTAGAATCAAATACACATAAGGACTGAAGTCGGCAACGAGGGTGATGAAGCGATATAGTCAGATCTGAGGCTGAAATCTCAGAGGGAGATCAGGGACAGCCTCTTTCCACTCCAAGATTCCATGTGTCAGTCCCTGCGTTCCTGGTTAGCACAGGCCTCAGCCAGGAGTGGAAGGCACTCCTTAATACTCAGAAGGGGACTAGGGGGAGACTTCTCCACCCTGGACAGGTTTGCTGGGCGAACTGAGCTCCTCTCGGCCAATGCAGGCTCGGCGCTCTCCAGGGTCCTGACCTGAGCCTGACTTTGGTTCTCTGTCCTGGAAGCTCCATCCTCAGCCACAGGTTCCCGATAGCAGGATCCCAGGCTCAAGGGCCGCTTTGCCACATCACCCTGGAAGACATTTAGAAATTTATTTTTAATCAGCTTTAAAATCAATTAAATGTTTTTTTTCCTTATTGATTTGAGAGAGAGGGGAAGTGAGAGGGAGAGAGAGAAACATCGATGAGAGAAAACATCGATTGATCACCTCCTGCATGCCTCCCACTGGGGATCGGGCCCACAGCCTGGGCATGTGTCCTGAATCGAACCAGTGGCCTCTTGGTGCATGGGTTGACACTCAACCACTGAGCAACACCAGCCGGACTAAAATCAATCTTTAAAAATTGGTTTTACCTTTCCCTGCTCATGTTTTGTTTTTTTAAAATCTTCACCTGAGGGTATTTTTTTCATTGATTTTCAGACAAAGTATGAGGGAGGAAAGGAGGGAGGGAGGGAGGAAGAGAGAGGGAGAGACATTGGTTGGTTGCCTCCTGAATGACCTCAACCAGGGTCAGGGATCAACCCACAACCAAGGTACATGCTCTTGACCAGAATCAAACCCATGACTCCTTGGTTTGTGGGCCAGTGCTCTAACCATTGAGCAAAACTGGCCAGGGCCCTGCTAATGTTTTAAAATTACTTATGGAACAAATGTTTTCAACAGGGGTCTAGAACTTTTTTGGTTTTTATTCTTTGATAGCATTTGTCTATCAAGTCACATAGTCCCCTCTCTTATCCCTCTCTCCTTTTTTCTCTTTCTCCCCTCTCTATTTCTCTCTCTTTACCTCTCTTTACAGACTGTCTCCTTCTCCCAGGGGGAAAGTAAGCATATTCTAATCATCTTCTTTAAAAAACAGTGGTCGTTGACTTCACTTAATTTAGTTTGAACTTGCACTTGAATAATTCTTCAGATTAGAAAACCCTTATTTCTCCACAAGCTGCTTTGTGGCTAGAACATTTTCTTGCCATTTGGGGATAAATTGAGCCCACTTCCTACTCAAATCAAAGTGGAGGAACTTGGTTGCAACATCCCTTCGTTCAACAAATATGTACTGGACCCTTGCTATGTGCCTGGCATTGGTCTAAACGCAGAAACACAACCTTGAAAAAGAGATGATGTGACTACACTGGCAGAACGAAACCTTCCCACTGCTTCACGAGGCTGAGAAACCACACAGAAAGCACACACAGCCTTCTTCAGGACCAGTGATAAGCTGCTCCCATGCATCCAAAGTCAACTCAAAGGGTGCTGGTCTGAGGTGCAGTTTCAGATTCCCATTCGGGGGGGGGGGGGCACCAGGGCTGTGGACCTCCACATTAGAGGAAAGGGGGTGAACTGACAGGTCCACAGGAGAAAAAGCAAGGGGGGGTGTGTTTCTTTCTCCAAAATTCTTTACTTGTTCCAGGTGTCAGAGAACTGGGGAGAAGAAGGAGCCAGACTTGGTACAGAGGGAGAAGGTTTGAGGCCACTGGGGCTTTCAAAGGGCGAGCTCTGAGCCAAATCACAGCTTTGCCTGAAGGTCAGCTCTCTCCCTGAAACTCACATCTTTCTAAAGCCCCAGAAGCCCTAAGATGTCTCAGATGTTTCCAGATACTCCCTGCAGGTATTCACGGCCGGTCCGGTGCCCGCTCCCAGTCGTGCGTGTGTTGTGGAACGCAGCACAGGTTGTGGAACCCTGCAAGCACTGGGTGGGGGTGGAGGGCATTAGCCAGTGGGGATTAGAGCCACGCACGTCAATCCAGGAACACCAATTCTGGAAATGTATCCTGCGACAACATTTAAAAATACTTTACGGGGGGAAAACACATTTGTAGCAGTGGAAATTAGAACTTGAAAGATCAGAAACAATATAAATGTCTTATAGTGGGGTGAAGTTAGTGGTAGTGTATTCATTGGTGGGGCATTCGATTTATTACTGAAACATAAACCCAAGGCCCCAACGGATTGTAGATGTCAGAAGTCCTCCAGCCCCCCGCTTCTCGAGCTGAGGAAGCAGGGCCGGAGAGCAGGAGCCACTCTGGAGATGTGTGCCCGGCTGGAGCCAGGCCAGGGCCAGCCTCAGGGCGCCGTGCAGTCCAGCTTCCTCTCCACCATTCCAGAATCCCAAGGGAGGCTTATGCCTGATTCTGAAAGTGAGTTTGAATTTGGGGGGAACATAGGCAGGGCATTCGGTGCCATGACTTTGGGAGCTCTACATGCTTTTGAGGGGCCTTGTGAGAAGGTCACTGCACCTCCAGGGCCTTCCAGTGCTGATGGCTCTACTAGATGCCTCGGTGCGGAGCTTCTGGGTCATTTCCCCCAGTGTCATTGAGGCATAATTAACCAATAAAAGTGTGTATATTTAAAGTGTACAGTGCTTTGATTTGATATGCATGTACCTAGTGACATGATTACAAGTTAATTGGCTCATCTATCACCTCACATAGTTACCATTTTGTGTGTGAGAACATGTAGGATCTATCCTCTCAGAAGATTTCAAGTATAAAATACAGAATTAATAATGACAGTCACGCCCTGGCCAGTTTGGCTCAGCGGTTAGAACGTCGGCCGGCGGTCCAGAGAGACCCGGGTTCGGTTCCTGCTAAGGGCACGTACCTCGGTTGCAGTTTGTTCCCGGCCCTGGTTGGGTGGTGCGGGTGGCAGCCACTCGATGTGTCCCTTTCATGTCAATGTTTCTCTCTCTCTCTCTCTCTCTCTCTCTCTCTCTCTCTTCCTCTCTCTCCCTCCCACTCTATCTGAACAAAAAAATGGAAAGATGTCCTCGGGTGAGGATAAAAAAAAAAAAAGTAATGACAGTCACCATCCTCCTGGGTTTCTGATGTCTCTCTGGTATGTGCTAAGCTCTCTTTTCACAAAAAGCAAAGGGGTGGAGGAGGTCCTGGCCCAGATGACAGTCTCTCTGTCTAGAATTTAATCACATTATTTTTGTTTTTATTTTATTCTTACAGTTACATTTTAATTAGGGGGAGTCACACTGATTCCTCATATTTGGAATTCCATATATTTGGTAGTATAATAAGATTTTTTAAAGTAACTTTATGAGTTATTTTAAAGAAAGACACTGAGGATGTGGCAGAAGTTGGGAAATGGAGCCAGAATGGGGAACACCTGGGAAGCGCCGCCCCGAGCCACCTTGCACCCAGAACACTTGTCCGCCTGTGCGGGAAACAGTTAGGTGAGAAAGAAGAACTCAAAGTTGTAGGTGCACATTGGTGGCAATTATGTAAAAAATAACTATGCCTCTGGTCTGTGGTGAAAGGAAGAACAACGATAAGCTACATAGGCAAGGGAAGGTTTTTGTTTTGTTTTATTTGTTTTAAAAATAGAGACTTGGCCGTGTTTGCAGGCTGAGGGGAAAGATTTGGCAGAGAGGTGGGCATTTATTCATTCGTGCATTCATTCATTCCATAGCATATATTAAGCACCTACTTTGTGCTAGAATTCTGCTAGTTGCTAGACACACAGCAGTGAACAAAAATAGAAAAAACCTTTGCTTTCAGGAGTTTGCATTCTCATGGGAGAAGAAAGCAACAAATAATAAACAAATATATTACATGTCCAGTGGTAGAAAATGTCACGCGTGAAAAAATAAGGCAGGAAAAGGGAGATAGAGTGATGGGAAGGGTGGGGTGCTGTTCTTCAGTGGGTGGTCAGAGAAAGTCTTGCTGGTGAGGGATATTTGAATAAGTCCCAAATGAGGTGAAAGTGTGAGCCAGGGAGGATCCAGAATAAGAGTGCTTTAGGTGGAAGAAAGAGCAAATGCAAAGGCCCTGTGGTAGGTGTGTGTTTGAGAAATGGCAAGTGTGGTTGGGGTGAAATAAGTTGGGGGAGAGCAGCAGGAGAAGAATCAAAGATCATGTGGGACTGGGTAAGACAGTGTAAGGATTTGGGGTTTTACTCTGAAGTGGGATCCACTAGAGAGGGTTTTAAGAAGAGAAATGTCAATTTTTTGCTGACATTTCATGTGAAGGACCTTGGATATTGAGTTGAGAAATGACTGCAGTGGGGTCAAGCGATATGGGTGAGGGAGCTATTGCAGTAGCTCAGACCAGAGCTCTCAGTGACTCAGACCAGGGTGGTAGTTGTTAAATATAAACATCAAATAAACAGTAATGTGAATGGTAGTTAATAGGGTGGTTAATGGTAAGTAAGGCAAGAGGCTGCAGAAGGCAGGGAATGAGACCAGAGGACTGAGGGGAGGGAAGTGAGGAATCAGTCTGAAAAGGGAGGCAGAGTTGTCTTTCCTCTGGGGAAGAAGGAGATGCAGACCATAGAGCAACAGAGACATATAGAGAGGATGTGAGGGAAAGTGAGAAAGGTCAGAGGCAGGACCTTTGGTACTCCAGGAAACAGGACCCAGAATTTCCTGTAGATAATGGTAGGGGAGAGGAGGTCCCCAGGTAGGAGAGCAAGTACCTGTTCCCTGTTCGTTGTAAGCCCACAAGTTCAAGTCCTTCCTTGCCTGGTTCACCACTGTCTGCTGAACCACCAGTAATGGGCCTGGCTTAGTGTGGGTTCTCAACCAATTGTTGAGGGATTGAATGGATGAAGTGGATGGAGATGGATGGGAGGAAGTTTCGATGGAAATATGGATGGCAGGAAGGATGGATAGAAGGATAATGTGCTAGAATAGGTGTCGGAACTTCTAGCTCAAAATTACTTTAAAATGAAAGAATGGATGAAGGAATATAAAAGTGCATTGGGTAATAACAGATTTGGATCAAGATTTAAATGGATGAAAACCAATGTATAGGTCAAAGTTTCCTTGGAGGATCAGAATTAGAGTACAAGGAGCTAGTGGTCTGAAGGATGTTTAATCAAGCTGCCCAGCCTGGCAAGTGAATGTCTTCATCCACTGTGGACTTGGGAAAATTGTAGTTCTTGGAATTAGGGAATCTGGGTACAAGTGAAGCAGTTGTTTCCCTTAAGAAGGTACAGAGCGTTCTCTGACAGAACTCAGTCCTGTGGGGGATGTAGGTTGGGAAGACAAGTCATCAGGCCCCCAGCCAAGCTTGGGTAGAGTCAACATTTTCAGCATAAATTTAGTCATATAGCATACAACCTTTCTCTTCCCTACACCCACACTTAATTCTTTTATTTCCCATTCCTTCAAGATGCACCCAGGAAAACAATCTAATCTGATGGGCTAATTCATACTAAAGTGTTGGTGGCTGTTGAGTAATCAGCCATTCCACTACCTTACATCAATTTATAGGATGAAAAGAGGGGAAGTGACTTGATCAACCTGGAGTAGACAACGGGTCATGGAGAGCTATTTAGAGATGACGTTTGAGCTGAGTGTGGGGAGCAGGTGTTGTTGATTGAACGAGGGGGAGAGAATCCCAGGCAGAGGGAACAGCGCGCGTGAAGGCATGGATGCATGGGGCAGGGATGAGGTTTAGAGACAGATGAAGCTGGAAAGCTGAGATGTATCAAGTTATATGTGATGCTGTGTGCTGAGCTAAGGAATTTGGACTTGGTCTTGCAAGCAGTGGGAAGCACCTGAAGAATTTGGAGCCAATCATATTAGAGGCAGCAAATTATAGTGGTTAAGAGCATGGACTCTGGAGCCAGACTGTCTGGGTTCAAGTTTTGCGTCTGATAATCATTAGTTGTAACCTTAGTTACCTCTCTGAGCCTCAGTTCCCCACCTGTAAAACTGTACCTTTATGAAGATAGTAGGTGTTATGTAAGCACTGAGAACCATACTTAGCACATACTAAGTACTCTGTGTTTCTATGCTAGCAGCTTTCTCCTCCTCCTTCTCTTGCTTAGCATCATCATCTTCACTATTGGGTTTTTGAAAGATTCTTTTAATAGCTAATGTTTTGGGGTGGATAGGAGCAGGGTCAGCTGCAAGTAGGAAGACCAGGTGCAGTATTTCAGGGTGAGGGGAGTTGGAGTATGGCCTGAAGGCCAAATCCAGCCAGCTGCCTGGTTTTGTAGATAAAGTTTTAAGAAACACAATTACACCCCCTTAGTGACACACAGGCAACTCTCACTTTTATACTACAGCAGTATAATTGAGGAGTTGCAACAGAAAGTGTCCCTCAAACCAGAAAAAGATTCACTATCTGGCCCTTAACAGGAAGAGTTTGCACACACACACACACACACACACACACACACACACACCCCGCCCCCTCCCCTGCTCCTGGCCAGGGCACATGCTTTCATGCCCTCCAGCCATCTTCAGGAGGGACTGCCCACCCTTTCTAGGCTCAGAATACTCCTAGCTCTGCGCTTCCTAGCAGTCATCCTGAACAGATAGGTCTGACGCTTAGCATCTCCCAACTCAATTTCCTCCACAATTTGTATGCCTTTATTGTTCTTTTGCAAATTAATTCGTGCATCTTCAAATCTGTAAAGGAAAGAAATATTGAGAGCAGCCCATGACCTTTCTGGCGGTTTTCAATTTTTTTCTCTCTCTTCATTTTTAGCTTTCATTACCCCCAGGATAGCATCTAATTATTTCTTGAATAATCACGTCTCCTGGGCTCTGAGGAAATTTGAGAAGTTTGCTCCCTATTATGTCCTCCAAATTAGTTTCTCTTCAATTTTGGTGCACTCTCTTTTGTCTTTTCATCTTGGTTCAGCCAAAAATAGTTCCTCAAATTGAGTGCTAAATTCTTCGGGATTTCGTTCACTTCAATTAATTTTCGTCAGGCCTCTCTTTGATTTTATAAATGAGGTCTTTGCTGGGCTGCCTCTCATGCCAGTCTGGCCTCTCGGCCTCTTGTCTTCATCCTTTGTGAAGGCTGGGGGCTGCAGGGGTGCAGGGAAGCTGGGGGGAGGTGTAGAAAGAGGTGGAGGATCTGGTGTGTCTGGACTCTTACTTACAAGATGAAGGATGTTGGGCAGCTTGACCTTGGTTTTCCTCATCTGTAAAATAGAAGGAGATGCCTACTGCACTGAAAAGCACCTTGATGTGAGGTGTCAGTAGTTTAATGCAGGCGTGGCCACTCTCAGATGCTTGCAGTCCAATGACCAAGCCCTCAGCAACAGCAGGAGAAATTCGGAAAGCAACTGGCAATACTTTTTAAAAATCATAATGATATCATCTGTATAGCAAAATGCTTTCCAGTTTGCGGATTTCATGTACACCTGTTCCGTTACTTCGCGGCCTCCCGGAACCCTGCGGGCTAGCCTGAGCAGTTCTGCAGAGGTACAGGCATACCTCATTTCATTGTTCTTTGCTTTATTGTGCCTCAGAGATGTGGGTTTTTAACAAGTTGGAGGCAGGACCCTCTACCAGCAAAAAAGATGACAACTTGCTTTATTACAATACTCACTTTATTGGGGGTGGTCTGGAGCCGAACCCACATATCTCTGAAGTATGCCTGTATTTCTAAAGAATGACTAAAGAGGAAAAGTACATATAAAACAAGCCCTGGGCCAGGGGAACTGAGTTCAAATCCCGGCTTTGACGTGTTTTAGCTCCATGACTCTGGACCAAGTATGTCACCTCTCTGTGCCTCAGGTTTCTCACCTGCAAAGTGGGGGGAATGATGGTTCCTAGGTCACAGGGCCATTGTCAACCTCCTAGGACATGCTGGGCAGTGAGCACTATTAATAATCAAATAGGAATGCAAATAAAATATGTAATGCTTCTGACCAGACCCTGTGGCAAGGCCGTATCAGGCGGAGAGTTGCATTCCAGCCGTTTTTATTTTTTGACAGAGCATCGACAATTGCCCATAGCTACCTCATCCTTACAAGTACCATTTTTAAGGGGTGCCTGATACTCCATCGAGTCCCTGCCTGCCAGCCACTGGGTGTTGGGTCGTTTTGCTGCTGTAGACTCCAGCCATACTCGACCTTCTTGGCACCTGCGGAGCTTCCCACCTGGGGTTTCAAGTCCCTCTGTTGATCTGCAAGTTGATGACTGAAGAACTGGGTGTAAGGAAGACATAGGTGGGGAGGGAGGGTGGCGGCCTAGGTCATCGCAGATCCTAAAGGCTACTGAGGTTCCCAGGAGCTGGCCCAGGCTGGGGCACACTGGGGTTGAGCTGGGAGATGCAGCTGCTCTGCCTGGCTCCTGTGGTGGCACCTAGCAGCACTGGGTGGCAGGCTTGTCCTGCTTTTAAAGACACTAGTGTCCCCCACAATGCATCCCAGAGCGAGCGCGGAGGAGGCTTTGCTGGCGGGAGCACTGCCCCTCCTCTTCTCGTGCCCTTCTCTCTTCCCAAGCCCATGCCCACCTGCATGCCCACACCCTCTTGATTCCTAAGGAAGGCTAGGAACTGTAACAGCTCTCACCGCACAACAGGCACAGGGCTACTCAGCATTTCACATGTTTAATCTTATGTCATCCTCCTCACCAGCCGCAGGCTTCATTAATGTACCCATTTCACAGCAGAAGAGACTGAGGCACAGAGAAGTCAGGGCACTTGCACACCTGGGGGAGAACCCCAGGTCTGGTTTCAGAGTCTGTTCCCGTGTCTGCCAGAATTTCCCAACTGGGTCACTCATCTTGTTCACTAGTCTTGGCTCCAAGTGACTGAAAGTGGTCAAGGATTGAATCTACTACCGAAGGGCAGAGGTTTGCATTTCTTGAATGTATTCAAAAGAATTTGAATTTGGTGTCATCGTTTATTGGCCTGAATGCTCCTTTCCACCAAGCTGTGCAATTGGTTAGGCAGGAATCACGTGCTTCACCTTTGGGTCTCGAGCACCTGTCACGGGGTGTTCACATATCTGGTGTAAGAGCTGACACTCCAGCCCAGTTCTGCAGGTGCTTTTGGAAAGGGAATTCTTAAAGGGGAGTCACAGCAGCTTCTTGGAGGCAAACAGGTGCTCTCCTCTCAAAGGTCATTTGGAAGTTGTGGTTCAGGAACTGTGATGGTACTTTTCGTATGTCCAAGTTGCTTAGTGCATACCACACCCTTAAGGCTGGGATCATTGTCTCATCTCTCAGAAGAGGAAACCGAGGCAGGCGCGTATATGTACGAGGAGGTGCAGAAAGAGCGGTCAGCATCCACGGCTGGCCAGGCTGCTGTGGGTTGCTACTTCTGCCCATAGTTTCCTATGCTTGTGTCTGGTACAAATCCCAGCTCCAGCCAAGTCACTCTGATCCATTATCTCAGTCTTATCTTCTTTGCCTCCCAGGAGGATGTCCAGGTCTGTGTCATCCTGGCAAACCCTGCAATGTTTCCTCTTGGTTCTAATTTTCGTCATCTCTATTGGGGTGCCTTGGCATCTCCTTCCAACCTTCATCTGAATGCAGTTGTCCTGGTGACAGTTGCCCCGTGACGCTCCTGACCCCACACTTGTCTTGGGATGAAGAAATCTCAACCGCTCTCTCTTGCCTGCCTCTTGGGAGCAGTGTCGGGCCCTGGGCTGTCCTAACAGTCAAGATACCCATGACTTTCCTCTGCATACCTGTTGCCCCAGGATGTTTCTGAGCAGTCAGCATCCTTCTCTCCTGAGAGTTGTGCAACTTCTGCTGGTCTGGCCAGAAGCGGACAGCCTACCAGTGGGGTCTGAGACTCCCAGCGCTGGTCTTCGCTGACACCCTATTTCTTGAGCCTATCTCACACCAGCCCCACCCAGTCCATCCCAGGTGGGCAGGACCACATCAGCAGTCAGCTCCCTACATCATGTGTGTGGGGCTTGAAAAGGTTGGGGCCAGCCCAGTCTGACCAGCCCTAGTCCCCAAGCAGTCTCTAAGAGTCCCTCCCATTCTAGGGGACTAGGGTTTTGCTCTAAGTCCTATCCTGTGGTCTGCCTAGGGCCCTGCTTTGGCCCTCAGTCTCCCTCTAGGGGCTCCCCTAAGATGCTGTGCAGTAGTCACCCCATGCTATCTGACTCCCAAGTTCCAGCCTCCCACCTGTACTCTAACACTATGGAACTCTTTCTTCCCAGGAGCCGCCTTCGCCTGCATCAAGCCTGGCCTGTGCTGTCTTCAGGTAACCACTCATCCTGGTCCAGGTCCCCTTATTGCTGTGTGGCCTTGAGTAAGTCAATCTCCTCTCTTAGCTAAGCCATCATCACATTCAATAGAGGGCCAGTAATTTCCACTTTGTACATGCGAGGGAGGAGAAAAATGTAAAAACATCCAGCTAACATAGTCTCCTTCATTGGTGGAAGCATTCATTCATTCATTCAGATGTATTGAGTATCCGTTATGACCACAGCAGTGGGAATACAATGATGGGCAAAGGCCAAATCTGATCCTTCTAGACACATAGCAAGTTTAGGCTATGCGGGTAATGACTAGTGCTGTGAAAAAATAAGGCTGTGGGGAGAAGGGTGGGGGTATTTGAACAGAGACCTGAATCATGTGAAGAACAGCCTTGCAGCAACCTGGGGATGGGAACTGCTGTCACAGGTCCTGAGACAGGAGCGTGTCTAGGGTGCAGCTAGGAGATCAGTGTGTCTGGGGGGTGAAGGGGCAGATGGGGTCAGCGTGGTTGGCTGGGCTGAGAAGGAGTTTTTGTTCTTCTCCGTGTGTAGTGAGGGGCCAGTGGGAGGTAGAAAGCAGGTTGTATGTAACATGATCTGATTCTCATTTTCCAAGGCTGCATTGAATCCCAGTTATTGGCCTGTGCGGGGGCCTGGTGGGCCTCTGCCAGGTGTGTACCCGGAAGGGGAAATCACCAGATGGGGAGGGGAAGCCAGACAGGCTCCCAGAGGGTTCTGGATCCTGTGGCTGTTCTGGGAGGCCTGGCCTGCCACTGGCCCAAGAGCAACCCTGGCCGGGGCAGCCTCCTCCCCCGCCCCTGAAACCTGCAGCCAGGCGGATGGTGTAGGTTCCCCAGAGCTAAGGAAGACCCAACGCCCCAGTGCTCAAGGGGGATAACAGGCAGGTTTCCAACCTCTGGACTTGATCCTAGGGTAACTTGGTTTCAGTGAGGAGGCTGGTGAAAGGGGAGAACGGGGAAGGAGACAGGTGAGGAGGGGAGGAGGAGGAACGGTGGGAAAGAGGGGGTGGAAGAGAGTGTCAGTGCATTTACTCTACTGGAACAAAATTTTAAATTCACCCTGGGGGGAAACTATGTCAGAACCCTTCTGGACCCATCAGTATTAGATGCCCATAAGTTTTAGGAGTTGGAAACCAAGTAATTTTAGAAGAAAAAAAAAAAACCCACTGTCCTAGTTCTGTAATTGGCTCCCAAGGCTCTGCTCAACAATGATTAAAATACTGGCGTGAAACCTCCAGGAGAAGCTGCTCCGGGCCCTATCATTTGCGTCGGTAAGACAAGCAGAGGTCTTTCCATGGAATGTCAGCCATGGTATGTTTCAAGGTCAGATAATTAACTTTATTAAGGAAGAGTCAGATTTGCAAGGGGAATGGGGACTAAGACTTGGGTGTCCCTCGTGTAACGGAATCTTGCTGAACAGGACTCCCGGCCTCTGGAAGTCATGGGTCTGACCTGTCATTTCTTTGAACAGTGGTTCTTAAGGCGAAGTCCGCAGGCACTGTTACTTCCCAAAGTGCGCAGGGAGGCTCCAGGAGGTCTATGCCACTGCGGACAAAGTTTTCCTCGGCCAGTGGTTCCTGCGGTGAGACCACAGCAGCAGCCTCACCTGGGAATGTATTGGCAGTGCAGATTCTCAGGTCCCGCCCCAGACCTACGGACTCACGCACTCGGGGACTGGGGCCCACTCATCTGTTTGAACCAGCCCTCTAAGGGATTCTGATGCTCACTCCCGCTCAGTGCTGGTGAAAGCTGTGCTCCTTACCAGGACACGGCAGCGCGGGCGAGGCCTTGGGAGTCACCCTGACCTGGGTTCAAATCCCAGTGCTGCTACTTAGTAGCTGTGTGAGCTTGGGCAAGTCACTTAACCTCTCTAAACTTCTGTTCCTCCATTTATAAAGTGAGATGATAAAAACCTTGGGGTATTAGGGGAACTTTTAATACAGTGGTGGTGACAGCGTTAGTCTTCATCACATGAGAGTCCTGATGAGAGGAGATAATGTCTTTGAGGACGGTAGTGGTAGGAACAGAAGTGTGGATTAGAAAGACGACTCTGTAGGGTGGCTTGAACACCTGAGTGGCTACAGATAGACCCACCAGTGATTAGAGTCACAACTACAGTGGCAGCAGTGAGCGGCACAGGTGGGCGGGGGTGAACGGGTGATCAGAGGTCGAGTGGACAGGGCTTACAAGCAGTTTGATTCATTCAACAAATATTTATCAAGTATCTACAACATGCCAGTCCTTGTTCTGGGCGCTGGGGGTACCGATGACTGTGACAGATCTCATGTGCTTATAGGAAATGAAGTCAGTGAGCAAGCAAACGGAATGCATAAGGATTTCAGAGCATGGTCAGAACCATGAAGAAGGCTGAACAGAGTGATGGGGCAAAGAGGGACATGGAGGTAGGGTGGTCAGAGCAGGTGACATTGAGTGGAGACCTAAACAACAAGTAGGAACCGGCCAGGAGAGGATTCTGGGGGTGAGCATCAGGCAGAGGGAAGAGCCAAAGGCCTGGAGACCAGCAGAGTGTGGTATGTGAGAGGGACGGAAAGAAGGGCAGGTGGCGTGGAGAATGGGCCTGAGGTGCCCAGGCACCGTGACTCTCACCCCGAGACTGCTCTCCTTCATGAAGGGCCACTGTGAGGAACCAGTGATGCAATGAATGCAAGCAAGTCTGGCACGTAGCAAGTCCTAGAAAACTGTTCACAATTGCCCCACAATGTCCAGCTTCATATTCCCCGTGGTCTCACATGAGGATTCTAGCCAATTATCAAGCCCGAAATCAGCTCGACCATTGGAAATAAGAGTTCTAATGGCTTTGGACCCATATAAGATGTTAAGACAAGAGGCAGTTTCCTTCAAACAACAGATACTGATCGAGCAACCACCAAGGATGATGACCTGGGGGTCACAGAGAAGTGTGAATGTCCCCATGCCCAACACAGTTTACCACCTCGTGGTCCATTCCAGGGTCCTCTGTGAAGGGAGGTGAGATGTCCAACAATAGTTTAGCACCGTAAATACTTACTGAGTCTAGCCCCCTAGAACATGTACAGTGGTGGGATCCGAAACGGACCCTTGATAGGATGTAGCAGCAGCGAGATGGGGAACATGAGTACAGACCATGGGAAGCTGTAGACTCAGTCCCTCCTTAACTTCACTGAGCTTTAGATTCCTCACCTGCAAAAGGGGAATAGTCTCAGTACCTACTGGAGTCGTTGTGAGGATTATATGATGGAATGTACAGTGCTGAGCGCAGTAACTGAAACAAACTAAGAGTCACTAAATGGTAGCTGCTATTATTATTAATGGCAATATCACTATTATTATCAATACTCTTATCAGCGAGGGAAGCTCTGCCTCAGGGCTCCCTGGAGGGACACTAAGCCATCACGCATCTGTGGCCAGGTATAGGACACTGGAAGAGTAGCCCTTTGTCAGCCAGGCAGAGCCAGAGCCAGAAGCCCCAGAGGAGAGAGCTCTGAGCTGGTGGCAGCAGGGAGTATAAAGCTGAATTGTGGTCGCCTCCACCTGATAGACTGCCTTGATTGTTTTGGGTGCTCCCAGAGCCCTTGCACTTACCTTTGCAGGGGTCATAGTCTGTCTTTCTGTCAGACTGAGAGCTCTTTGATGTTAAGGCTGGAGAATGACTCGTGTTTGTACTTCTAGGTTCAAGAATAGTCACCTGGCCCTGGCTGGTTTGGTTCAGCAGTTAGAGCGTCGGCCTGCGGTCCTGAGAGACCCGGGTTCGGTTCCCGCTAAGGGCGCGTACCTCAGTTGCAGTTTGTCCCCGACCCTGGTCGGTTGTGCGGGTGGCAGCCACTCGATGTGTTCCTTTCACATCGATGTTTCTCTCTCTCTGTCTCTCTCTCTCTCTCTCTCTCTGTTCCTCTCTCTCCCTCCCACTCTACCTGAACAAAAAATGGAAAAATGTCCTTGGGTGAGGCTAAAAAAAAAAAAAAAAAGAATAGTCACCTGGCCCTGGCCAGTTTGGCTCAGCAGTTAGTGTGTCAGCCCATGGACTGAAGGGTCACAGGTTCGATTCCCTGTCAAGGGCATGTACCTGGGTTGCAGGTTCGATCCCCAGCCCCAGTCAGGGTCATACGGGAGGCAACCAATTGATGTGTCTCTCTCACATCGATGTTTCTCTCTCTCTCTTTCTCTCCCTCCTTCCCTTCCACTCTATCTAAAAATCAATGGGAAAATATCCTTGGGTGAGGATTAACCAACCAAGCAAACAAACAAACAAATAAAAATCAATAGAAAAATATCCTCGGATGAGGATTAATAAAGTGAAGAGTGAATGATCTAATGAAGGAGTAAATGCACTGGCTTGTCCAAGGACGAGCAAATTTGGAGTGGAGAAGGTGAGGAAAAATGCCTCTCTCCTGACATGATCTTGGCTTGAGACAGCTGCACCTCTTTTCTTGGACACAAGGGGCACTGTCGCTGCACACCCACCGTGGGGAGGCTGCAGGAATCACAGTTCCCAGCAGAACTGAACTGACACTTGAGTCAGCCCCTCTCAGATCTGAGTGGCGGGTTACAAGAGAACAAAGTTGCCAACAGTGACAAGCAGCTCACAGGAGAGGTGGTGAGCTCTGTGTCCCTGCAGGTGTGCAAACAGAGGCTGGCCTCAAGTCCTGGCCCCTGGAATCAGCCCCGGGCCTTTTCCCTGAGATATCCTGGGGCCTCGCCAACACCTGCCTGAGAAGGGAAAGTTCTCACTCCTCCTTGCCAGGGGTGAACCCCTTCATTAGATAACAACTGCAAGAAGTTCCTCAAAAAGTTGTTTCATTGTGTTGTTGTTGTTTGTTTTTAATCATTTCAAATTTACAGAAAGTTGCAGCAGTAGTACAAAGAGTTGAACCATCTGAAAGTAAGCTGCTAACATGATACCCTTTTACCCTAAACATTTTGTTCGTATTCCTTGCAAACAAGGACACTCTCCGTCTCACCACAAGCACCCACATCAGGAAATTAACATCAGTGCACCATCTAATCCTCAGACCTCATTCACGGTACACCAACTACCCCAATGAAGTCCTGTGTAGCAAAGGGTCCTGTCCTGGATCATGTCTCTTTAGTCCTTCGTCTCCTTCCTTCTAGGATAGCTCCTCACTCTTCCTCAGGCCTGCACGACCTTGACCCTTCAAAGATCGCAGACCGAATGTGTTGTAGAATGCCCCTCAAATTCAGTTTGGCTGCTATTTCTTTGTTACTGGGTTCAGGTTGCCTGTTTTTGGTAGGAATATCACAGAAGGGATGTATCCTCATTGCATGCTGTTAGGTAGCACACAGTTTCTGTTTGTCCCATTGCCGGCACACTAGCTAAGGTGCTGTCTGCCAGGTTTCTTAGCAGAAAAATTCCTTCTTTCCTCCCGGTCACCAAAAAGTATTTTGTAAAACAAGTATTTTCGAATTATGTGAATAATCCATTTCACCTACTGGATTTAGCATTTATTCATGATTCTTGCCTGAATCAAGTATTACTAGGACTGTTGCCAAATGGTGATTTTCTAATCCCACCCTTTTCTAAATGTATCAGTTGGCAATCCAAGCATAAGGAAAAGCTTTCCCCTCTCCCATTTATTTACTCATTTATATAGGGGCTCATGGATTCCCATTTTATTTAATGGGTTATAATTTATTACTGTGGATGTTTATTTTGATGCTCACATGGCACCCTATTTGGCCAGCTCTTTCAGGCTGGCTCCAGTGTCCTTTGAAAGTGACCCCCGCATTCTTTGAACACTTTCTTACTTTCTCACACAAGGTAGTGCAGGCTCACCTTGTGTTTGTGCCCCTGTTTTCCCTGTTTGGGAAAAGCCTGAATTTATTATCCTTCGGAAGGGCATTTTGCAACCTCCGTCGCTCTGACTCCCAGGCCTGAGAAGCCTCACTGTGCAAGAGTTTGGGGACTAGAATCTGCAGTCAGCTGACCTCGGTCAGATCCCACCGCTTACTAGCAGTGCTTTCTTGGGTGAGTCACTTGCCTTTCCTTGTGTGTAAAGTGGGCACAGTAGTCCCACTGCCTCACAGGGGAAGAAACGAGAGAGACTGCTCCTAAGGGTGGGTGATCAGCCCCTGGAGCTCACTTTGCCACCACTGGTTTAACACACCCCAGAACAACCACATGACCAATGGCCTGGGAAATGGGGGGACTCCTGGATCTGCTGCAGAGGGTAGAAAGCCCAGTTAGAGACCCTAACTCAGTGGAGCTCACCTGGTGGTACAGCTTTCCCTGTCTGAGTTGCCACTTCATTCCTTCCTGTCTGCCAACACCTTATGGATAAGGAAAGATGACCGTTTGTAGGAAGGAGGCACACGTGCAATTGGGGTTCTGTGAGGGGGAGCCCTCACATTTTAGAGATGCACTGCAAAGTGAACATGTACCCTAAAAACCTCCTTGAGGTAAAGCATCTGGCATGCGATAAGTGCTCGATAATTGATAACCACAACTATGCTTCTGAAGCTCTTCAAATAGGTAAATGAGTTTGGGAAATGCTTTCTTTCAGAGCACTGTTGGAGATTCATAATGCAGGTCAGGATAATATAAATGCTGGTAACATAGACTTATATTTTGCTCTGGAAGGCAGGAGCTGAGCCTTTCTTATCTCTGAACTCTCCATGCCAACAGCTCAGGGATTGTCACACAATAGATATACAGCAAATGCTAAATGGATTAGCATCTCCTCATCCATCAATTGTTCCTCTTCGTTTTCCCATATTTATGCCAATGACCTGTCTTTCAGTCCCTCTGGCTCAAATTTTCTTCTCCCTCTGCTCTGTCCTCCACTTTCTGTCTTTCAGCCCCACCTCTATGGTCTCTTAAACACACCATGCATCTCGAACTGCCTCTGCAGAGGTCCAGGCCCCCATCACCCCTTGCCTCACTGGGTCTCCATCTCCAGTCTGCAACAGTATCGCCCATGCATTTCAGACCCTTCAGCAAACCTGTTGCCTGTTGAAATCCACGCCAGCTCCTCAGCCTGGCATTCAAAACCACAGCCTTCCAGTCCTCTGGGGTAGTCTCACCCCAGGTAGAACTCAGGAGCGCACATTTTAACCAGGGTGCCCTAGGGAATCCTGCTTCGCCGCAAAATATGAACAGAGCCATCCTAGTTTCCTTTGGATTTGGATTAGCATGACAGGGCCTTTTCTACCCTTCCCCTTTAAACCAATTTATACCTTTATATTCCAAGTGGATTTACAGTAGACAGCATGTTGTGGGGCCTTACTTTTTTTTTATCTAGTCTGACAACATCTGCCTTTTCACTGGGTGCTTATGCCATTTAAATTTTATGTGATTATTGATGTAATTGGGTTTAAAACTACTGTCTTGTTATTTGCTCTCTATTTGTCCCACCAATTCTTTATTCATGTTCCCTTCATTTTCTTTTTACCACTCAAGTATGTTTTTATGATTGTACTTTATCTCCTTGTTGGCTTACTATAGACCCTTTTTCAAGCAGTTGCTTTAGGGTTTATATACTTGTCTTTAACTTACCACTGTCTATATTCAAGTATGCCACTTTGCACAGAACGTGAGAACCCTAAACGATACTTCAGTTTCTCCGTCTTGGCTTTTGTCTTATTGCTGTCATGCATTTTACTTCTTGTATCGTAAAACCTATGATAAATCATTATTTTTGCTTTAAACAGTTACTTATCGTTTAAAGAGATTTTAAAACATTATTTTGTATTAACCCAACTATTTCTTATTTCCAGTACTCCTCATTCCATTGTGTAGATCCATCTTTTCCATCTGATTATAATTTCCCTTCTGCCTAAAAGAGTTCCTTTAACATTTCTTGAGGGGCTTCTGATGAAATCTCTCAGCTTTTGTGTATCTGAGAAAAGTCTTTATCTCAACCTTTGTTGTTTGTTTAAAAAATTATCGCTCCGTTGACATATAATTTACAATTTTAAGGTCACCTCTTAAAAATCTACAATTCAATGTACAAGGCAACTATCACCACTATCTAATTTTAGAATTTTTATCACCAGAAAAAAAAACCCTACACCCATTGGCACTCACTCACTCATCATTTCCCCCAGCCTTAGGCAACCACGAATCTTCTTTCTGTCTCTATAGATTTGCCTACTCTGGACATTTCATACTATTGGAACCATACAATACGTGGTCTTTTGTGTCTGACTTCCTTCACTTAGCATGATTTTGAGGTTCATTCATGTTGTAGCATGTATCAGTACTTCATTTTAATGACCAAATAAATATTTCATTATATGGGTATTCCATATTTTGTTTATCCATTCATCAGTTGATATAGACTTGGTTTGTTTTTATTTTGGGCTATTACAAATACTGTTGCTATGAACATTTGTGTATAAGGTTTTGTGTGGAAATTTGTTTTCAGTTCTCTTACGTATATATCTAGGAATGGAATTTCTGGGTCAAATAATAACTGTATTTACTCTTTTGAGGAATTGCCAGACTAATTTCCATGTCAGCTATACCATATTACAATTTCACCAGCAATATACTACAGTTCCAATTCCTTCACATTGTCACCAATCTTTCTGGTCTGTTCTCTTTCATTTTGAAAGATGTTTTTACTATGTATAAAATTCTAGGTTGACACTTTTCTTTCAGTACCTTAAAAATATTTCACCTTTTTTGGTTTTTATTGTTTCCCATAAAAAATCTGCTGTTATTCTTTTCTTTCCTTTGTTTCTCTGTACATAATGTGTGCTTTCTCTTTGGCTGCTTTTAAGATTTTATCTTTTTCATTAGTTTTAAGAAGTTTAATGATGGTGTAGTTTTTTTTAATGTTTCCTGTGCTTGAGCTTCTTAGGTCTGTGTATTGATAGTTTTTGTCAAATTTTTTTAAAATACATGTTTTTATTGTTTAGAGAGAGGAAGGGGAAGGGGGAGAGAGAGAGAGAAACATTGATCGCTTACCTCCCGCATGCACCCTGACAAGGGATTAAACCCACAATGGGGCACGGTGCACAGGACAACGCTCAACCAACTGAGCCATATTGGCCAGGGCTCATCAAAATTTTTAAATGGCTGGCCATTATTTCTTAGCATATTTTTTTCAGTTCCTTCCACAACCTCTTTTCGTCTCTACTTTGGAGACTATAAATATTTAGCTCTTTGTTTCACAGCTCACAGATGTTTTGTTCATTTTCTTCTTTTTTATTCTCTCTGTATTTAATTTTGGATAGTTTCTGTTGCTATTCATAAAGTTCACTAATATTTTCTTCTCCTGGAGCTAACACTATTAATTCCATCAGTATCCCAGACATTCTACTTCTAATCTCTAAGTGTTTGATTTGGGAGTTTTTTATATTTTCCACATCTCCTCTTTATATGCCAGTGTTTTCCTTATCTTTTGTGTATATCGTATGTATTTTTAAGTAGTTGTTTTAATGTCATTCTACTCATTCACGCATCTGCATCATTTCTGGACCTGTTTCAGTTGAATCAGTGTCTCCCTATGGGTCACATTTTTCAACTTCTTTGCATGCCTCGTAATTAAAAGAACATTTTATTGTAGATTTAATGTTGGGTAATGGATTCCTTCAATTTCTTTAAATATTCTTTAACTTTGTTCTGATGCAGTTAAGTTACTAGGAAACAGTTTGATACTTTTGAGGCTTGCTTTTAAGCTTTGTTATGGGAGAACAAAACATTCTTTATTCTAAGCTTAATTTGGCCCTGCTACTAAGGAAATTGCCTTCTCTACTTGATGCCCTGTGCATTAGAAGGTCTTCCACTCTGGCTAGAATGAATATAAACCATTATAGACCCTGTGTGAGTTGGGGGATTGGGAATTATTCTTTTCACTCCTTTTTGGTGGCTCTTCCCAACCCTTTGGTAGTTTTCTCACATGCATTTGCTAATCAGTACTCAGCTTAAGACTTGAAGGGAACCTTCCACAGCCCTCCAAGGTCTTCTCTGTGCAGCTATCTACTCTCTGTATTCTGCCCTGCAAATTCTAGCCTCCTTGAGCTCTATGAATTCTCAGTTCTACCTCCTCAACCCTCCCACAGACATCTACCAGACTGTCTATGGGTTCATTTCCTCTGTTTTGTGGCCTGGAGACTTTCACCAGAAAGTAAGGCAGGGCATTATAGGGATCCCCTCATCTTTCTCCCGTCTCAGGAATCACTGTACTGTACTCCTGTTGTCCAATTGATATTATGACTATAATCTTGTCTGTTTTTCTTTTTAGTTAAGGTGGTGTGTGTGTGTGTGTGTACGTGTGTGTGTGTGTGTCTAAATCACTCCCCTGTGGCCAGAGTAGAAGTCCCTATTATTTATTAAATCTCATTTTAAGAGCAGAGTCCCTATTATTTATTAAATCTCTCATTTGAAATAATTTTAAATTGTTTCCTTACTACTAAGGTTAAAGTTGTGTTTGAGTATATTAAAAGCCATTTGTAATGCCTCTTTTATCATTTGTTCACATCTTTGCTCATTTTTCTAGTGGAGAAGTCTTAGTGTTTTCTTATTGATTTTTATCCACTCTTTATATTTAAAGCTATTACACTTTATCTTTTTGTTGCAGATTATATTTAAAGCTATTACCCTTTGTCAACTTGTTGTTTACATTTTAAAATGAGTTGTTGTTTACTTTATTGCAATATACATATAGAAAAGTACACAAATCTTACATGCATTGCCTGATGAATTACCACAGTGACCACACCTTTGTGACCACCACCAAGGTCCATAAATAGGGTGTCCCAGAAGCCTCCCCTGTGGCCCTGCTACTCAGGATCCCCACCTTCTTCCCCAAAGATAACTGGTATGCTGATCTCTCATGATACTGATTTAGGTTTGCTGTTTGAATTCTATGTAAATAGAATCATATGGGATATGTCCTTTTGTATTTAACTTCTTTCATTCAGCGTGATGACTGTGGATCCAACCATGTTTTTGTATATAGTAGTGATGTGTTTCTCTTCAATCTTGTATGAATATGCTCAATATATGTATGTGTCCTTCTGATGGTGGAATTTTAGGGTGCTTCTATATTTTGACTATTTTGAGTAACACTGCTTTGTTTTACTTTCACATTTAAATCTAAAGTCCACCTGTGTTTTCCTACCTGTGTTTTAACACCATACTGTCTCAATTACTGTAGGTTTAAAATCCATCTTGATATCTAGTAGTGTATATGTTCTAACATTCTCTCCCTTGTTACTTTTTGTCATTGCCCATGATCACATACCTGATCGATAGAGATAAGCTCAGGTTAAACTAAAGCTTAGTCTTTGCTTTTTGTTCAGTCCACCGTGGGCATGGAGATCAGCTTCTCCTCCCTGCTAACCATGACACTGGTGACACAAATCCTGCCTGCCGTTCTCTGCTATGAAAGCCTCCCACTGCGCACACCTAGACTCTCTTAACCCACCCTCCCACGTACATCTGTTTCCGAGTCTGAAACTTGGAGTCTGACAAGCCTGGGTTTGACTCTCTCTGCCACTGTGAGACTTGGGTGTATACGTGAGACCCAGGGCAAGTTGCTTTTCTTTTGGAGCCTCTGTTTCCTCATTTATAAAATGGGAATAGTCATACTATTTAACTAATAAGGTTTTTGTGAGGAGTGTACAATGTGTAATAGACAGATATCATCATCATCATTCTCATCCTCATCCTCATCCTTATTATTATTGCCCCATAGTCCCTCCCAGCCTGTTACTAGGATGAGCCAGACCCAAGTCAACCATCTTGCTGCATTCACACCGATCATGTGGCCCTTTCTGAGAACTGGGCTTCCACCTTCTTGAGCCAAGACCTGTCTTACCAGTGACCCCTCGCCACCCCCACACCAACATACCTCCAGTTGTCCAGCCCTTGGTCCCAGACACTTAGTTCTTTTCTTCTCCCATATGCTATTAGTGGGCCCAGCTCTGGGAACGATTTCAAGAATGGAGCAAATGTCACCTCCATGGAGAGGCCTTGCCTGCCCACGTCCCCATTCTGTGACTATCTGTCTTTCTTTCTGCTTTATTTTTCTTTGTAACTCTTAATTCCTGCCATTAGATAATATATTTCTTTCTTTATTGTTTGCTTTTGCCACTAGAATGTAACCTCAGTGGGAACAGGGAGTTTGTTTTGTCATCACTGTTTTTGATGACAGCACCTGAACAATGGCTTGCATACAGTAGCTGCTCAATAAATATTAGTTGATTGGATGGATGAATCCTGTATCTGAATGCTCATTCCAAGGTTGAGGCCCCCTTTTTTCCAACATAATTCATCCATTGATTCAGTAGATATTTTCTGAACACCTACTGTGTATCTGCCTCTTGGGCATTTGTTATGAGTTGAATTGTGTACCCCAAAAGGGCATCTTGGAATTTTAACCCCAGTACCGCAGAATGTGACCTGATTGGGAAATAGGGTCATTACAGATGTAACTAGTTAAGATTAGGTCACACAGGAGTAGAGTGGGATCTTAATCCAACATAACTGGTGTCCTTATAAGAAGAGGGCAGAGATACAGAGACACAGACACACAGGGGAGGATTCCATGTGACAATGAAGGTGGAGATTGAAGTGCGACGGCTGCCAGTCAAGGAATGCCAAGGATTGACGACCACCACCAGATGCCAGAAGAGGCAAAGAAGGATTCTCCCCTACAGGTTTCAGAGAGAGCATGGCCCTACCAACACCTTGATTTTGGACTTTTATCTTCCAGAACGAAGAGAGGATAAATTTCTGTTGCTTTAAGCCACCTGGTAGAAACTAATATGCCCCCCCCCCCCCCCGCTCATTTGCCTGATAGGACACCAAATCTTTGCTCCTGTTTGGAGTTCCCCATTCAGTCAGCATTCTTGATTTCCACTGATAGAAACCAGGAAAGGAGTTAGCAGAAAAGGATATCTGGCAGTGTAAGGAATCACCTGGAAAGCTATTGAGGGATTCTTGGGGAGTGGGCTGAGATCAAGGAGAGAAGACACTAGAAACAGCCCAAACCCAACGACAGCACCCACTGATGTGAGGTAGGCAGACGGTGCGATGGTCCCCAGAAATCCTCATCTTCAGGTGCTCATACCTTTATGTGATCCCCTCTCTTGTTTTAGTGACCTACTTCTAATGAATAGCATACTGTAAAAAGTGACGGGGGCATGTTAATTCTTATACTGGGTACAAAAGGCTCCGGCTTCCCTCTGCGAACCCTTTCTTGCTCTCTCGCTTGCTTACCCTCATGGCAGCTGCCATGTTGAGAGTTGCTCAGTGGAGAGACCCTGTGGAGAGACCTCTGGCCAACAACCAGTGAGGAACCAAGGCCCTTGGTCCAACACCCTATGAGGGGCAAAATCCTCCCAACAAGTGTAGGAATGATGTTGGAAGCTGATCCTTTCTTGCTTGAACCTGTAGTCCTGGCTGACACCTTGATTGCAGCCTCATGAGAGACCTTGAGCCAGACGACTCAGCTAAGCAGTGCCTGGATTTATAGCCCACAGGAACTATGAGGTCATAGACGTGTGTTCTTTTAAGCTGCTCCCTTTGGGGGTGATTTGTTACACAGCAGTAGAGAACGAATACAGGGTGCAATCACTAGGAGAAGCCCTGGTCACTAGACGGATGATTTGTGCTTACCTGCAGGAAGAATCGCTCACTGTCCCTGCCCCCTTAGCCCCTCACTCCAGAGAGAAAAACTTCTAGGTGGAAGCACTTGATTGGCAGAATTTAGCTCATGTGCTGAAAAAAGAGGCTACAGATGCTGTGTAGACAAAAAGAAAAAAAAAATCAGACTGTTTAGGTTTCTTGTTTGTATGCTGATAGTAATCCTGTCTTCTTCTTAGCACTTCTCTGTGTCACTAAGTCATTAAAGTCTTGTCCACTACACTGTAGGTTCCCAGAAGGGTGTTGTTCATTCATTACCCTGCACCTAACACATGGTCTGACCCACAGTAGGTGCTCATTAAATGTTGGCTGGCTGGCTGGCTGGCTGGATGGATGGATGGATGGAAGGAAGGAAGTTTGGTACCACTCATTATAGTTTATGCACATTGTCTTTTCAACATGGAGCAATATTTCCTAAGCTTTTCTTGTCATAAAAATCAGTTGGGATGCTTCTTTAAAATCCAGAGTTATGGGGTTCATTGCAGTTCTTGGATGAGGACAAGGAAATTATATTTGAACAGTGCCCCATGTTATTTAGGTAACCTAGAACTATAACATGTTTTGTCTCTAAGACCTTGTTCCCCTTGCTCTAGCCCACCACTAGCTGAAACCCATCTGGATGATATTTTGTAGTCTTCTACTCTGGGACAAATGACCCTTGTTCTTTCCTTTTTTTGGAAGACCTGCTGGTCTCCCTCTCTAGTCATCTGCAGTGTCCTCTTCGCATTCTCTCTGACCTTCAAACATTGGTCCTGTCACTGGTCACAGAGGAACTCTCGTGCACCCTGTGTATGGGGCATCTCAGCCTCTTCAGCACCCACAGGCAGCATTGAGGTATGGGTCTCACTTAGTAGTATGGGGCTATGGGGATGTGCAAAAAAACATGACCCCTGAATTTGGGCTGGAAAATGAGCATAAAAAGATGATGATTATAAAAGAGATCCATCTGTTAAGTGCCAGATGAACAGTAGGGATGGTGAGTGCTATGGGAATTAATGTAGGGAGCAAGGCCAAGAACTGAAGCTTTCAGGGACATCTGCATGGGGGAGGAGAGACTTGAGCTAGGCTTCAAAGAAAGACGATTGAATCCGTGAGGAAGTAACCAAAGGAAAAGAGAAAAGGGAAGCCTACCCCAGGCAGGGAGAATTGAGCGAGAGAAGCTGTGGAGGTGAAGTGGCCATGGCCAGTGTTCTGGCTGGTACAGTCGTTCCCCTTGCCATGGGGGATGTGTTCCAAGGTCCCCCGTGGATTCCTGAAACTGAAGATAGTACTGAACCCTATATCCAGGGTGGGGCAAAGGTAGGTTTATAGCTGTGAGTATGCACAACGCAGATTTTATTCTTATTATTTATTAATTATTGTATTATTTTCCATATGACCAACTGTAAACCTACTTGTGCCTCACTTTGTATACTGTTTTTTTTTCCCCCTATACATACACACCTATTATAAACTTTAATTTACAAATTAGGTACAGTAAGAGGTTAAAAATGAAATAGAACAATTATTACAACATGCTATAATAAAAGTTGTGTGGATATGTTCTCTCTCTCAAGACATCTTATTGTGTTGTATTCACCTATTCACTTTGTTTTCTCTTTGGCATGTCCAAATTGTCAGCATCACTACTCTTGCACTTTGGGCCATTATTAAATAAAATAAGGGTTACTTGGACACAAGCACTATGATACTGAGACAGTTGATCTGATAACTAAGCGGGCTACTAAGCGACTCAAGGGAGAAGAGCATACCGGGAGATATGCTAGACAAAGGGGATGATTCACACCTGGGCAGGATGGGGTAAGACGGTGAGAGATTTCATCACGCTGCTCAGAATGGCATGCAATTTAAAATGTATAAATCATTTATTTCTGCAATTTTTCATTTAATATTTTTGGATCACAGATGACCATGGGTAACTGAAACCATGAAAAGTGAAACCGCAGATAAAGGGAACTACTGTACTGTGTAATAATTTACCCCAAAATGTAGTGGCTTAAAATAACAACAATTAATGTATTATCTCTTGTGGTTTCTGTGGGCCAGGAAATCAGGAAAGGCTCAGCTAGAGGGTGCTGGTCTGGGGTTTCTCATCTTGTCGCTGTGAGTCAGTAGCTGAGCTGAGATGGGGGTGGTGGCTGAAGCATTGGGAGGTAGCTGGCAGGACATTTCTCATCGCTGCTCCTGGTTCTCAGGCCTTTGGACTCATACTGAATTACAGACCAGCTTCCCTGGGTCTCCAGCTTGCCAAGAGCAGATCATGGGGACTTCTCAGCCTCCATAATCATGTCAGCCAATGTCTATAATAAATCTCCTGTCATATATGCATATACATATATATACACACATATATACATGTACATATATACATATATGTATAATCTCCTGCGTGTGTATATACGTGTGTGTGTGTGTGTGTGTGTGTGTGTGTATATCATGTGTGTGTGTGTGTGTGCGTGTGTGTGTTTATAATTGGTTCTGGAGAACCCTGACTAACACAGTGTCCATATGGTGGTTTGAGGAATTAAGAGGTTAGAAGTGGTGAGCTTTTTGGGAGAATGAATTTGGACTTGGTCTCAGGAAGAGGAGAACAATGAAGGTTTGTGAAACAGGAGTGAGTTTCGCATGGCTTTGGGGAAAGTAAAATTTGATGTTGCTTAGGAAAAGGATAGAAGGAGAGCCATTTAGGGGTGGCAACAACTTCATATTGTTGACTCCGCTTGTGAGCACCTGTAACCCCTGGGTCTTTTTCTTCTATGCCTGGGCTCATTACTACATTGGAATTGCTTTTCCATTTCTACCAATGTCAAAGTCATTGCTTTTACAACTCCAAAATTTTGAGTTTCTGTTGTTGCTATTTTTGTTGGTTTGTTTGCCAGATCATGCTTTTCCATAGGTCTGGAGCGCTCTGAGGGTTCTCTTCCTTTCTCCTAGAGTGTTAGAAACCACGCCTCAGCAGTTTGGAGAAGCACACTCTAGGACCCTCTGGCTCTGATTTCAGTAGGCTTCTGCTCTGATGCCAGACTGTGAGCAGTCTCCTGCACAGGAAGCCCCTGGCACGGGCCCTTCCTAGCTGCCTCACTTAACCTCTCTGAGACTCATTTTCTTTGTCTGTAAATGGAGATTATAATGGGACTACTCCATAGAGTTGTGCTGAGGATTTAGCAAGATAAGCCGTGAAAAACACTCAGCTCAGAGCCCAGCCTCTAGTGGCCTCTTAATGAACATGAGCTGTTGTTATAAGACCCGAAAGCATCATCTGGTCCAGGATCAAGAACCCCATATGGTGTGGTAGAAAGAGCATAGGGTCTGCAGGCAGAGAGCAGGTTCACAATCTGGTGGGGCCATTTGCTAGGAGTTTGACTTTAGACAAATCACTTTATCCATCCATCCATCCACCCACTCATCCATCCATCCATCCATCCATCCACCCATCCATCCACCCACCCACCCATCCATCCATCCATCCATCCATCTATCCATCCATCCAAAACCATTTTTTTTTCTTAGTACTTTTCTGCCTGAAAGTGAGTTGTGGTCAGGATTTATCAATGGATAAGGCAGTCCCAGTTCCTACTCTCATGGAGCTTATCATCTCTCAGGGAAGACAGATGTTGAACACCTAGAAACCTATGGTCTGTGTGTTCATGGTGGAGGAACAAGGTGCTGACCCCATGATTTTCAATCACAGATGATTTTGCTTCCCTCATTGGACATTTGTTCATGTCTGGACATATTTTGAAGGGTGCTACTGGCATCTAGCAGATAAAGGCCAGGGATGCTGCTAAACATTTCATAATACACAGGTCAGCCTCCACCACTAACAATGTGCAGCCCCAAATGTCAAAAGTGCTGAGGCTGAGAAACACTATAGGAGCTCATGACAGGGAGCCCTCAACTAACCAGGGTGGGGGTAAGATGTCAGGGAAGGCTCCCCTGAAGAAGTGACATTGGAGATGTCAAGGGTAAATTAGCCAGTCAATGGGAATGTATGTGGAAAGGGAGCTTGTGGGGTGGAAGAGTGTTCCTGGCAGAGGAACAGCATTGCAGAGGCATGGAGGTGAGAGAAAGCAGAAAAGTTCACTGCTCCTGACATATAGAAAGTGATGGGGTTTGGGAGGGACCGATGACATTGTACATGTGAGGCACATCCTACAGGAAAGGTGACCTTTGGCTCTGGGCCAAACACTTTACATGCATCATCTCATTGAATCCCCATTGTAACCCTCTAAAATATGTGCAGTTGTTTGCCCTTTTACAGATGATTTAGAGAAATGACAAGTTTAAGGGCATGATACTTTTGTGGCCACAGAGCCTGGCACCAAACACACCTAAGTCCAGGCACCAAGGAGGGGCCCAAGTTGTTTGTTGATTGAGTAAATGAGGAAACTAACCTAAAGCAGAACTGAGTTAAACAGATGGCCGTCCTGTTGGGCCTGTAGAATTGAGGCAGAGCCATACCTGTCTGTCACTTAGACAAGCGAGGAAGTGTCCTGGCTGCCAGGTGTGATTCACCTGAGTGGCTCTGAGTGTCCTGTCTTCTCTTGTTCCTTCTTCCTCCCTCAATGGAGAGCATATTCCAGAGGCCACCCTCGTTCTTGGCTCCATGTCCTGTCATGTTATCACAGAAGGATGTGGAATTGGCCTGGCAAAATCTCCTTTCCCAAGGCCATGTCATTGCTATGGGGTCCGCTGAGGATACATCTGCGGTCCTACATTGTACCTTTTTACAGCACGGCCTTTGGGATCCACAGCAACCCACAAGGATTTCGTGAAAGCGTAGGTTCCCAGACCCCACCCCGACTCTGAGGGCGGTTGCAGGAAGATTTAACAGTCTGTAGGTTGTGGATTTTCACAGTCTCCTCAGATGACTTTTAGGCAGGCTAAAGTGTGAAAAATGGCTCCACGAACCAGCAGGACAGCCCGCATTTTGGCATGCCACCTGCATCTCCACAGCGGTCCCCGCATGTCCCACACCTGTTGAGACCTGACTGTGCGCTGGGCTCCAGGCTAACCCTTCCTTGCATGGCTTATTCAGGGATCTGCGTGATATGCTGCTGCTATTCCCTTATTTTACCGGTGAGGAAACTGAGGCCCAGAGCATTGAAGCGGCTTTTCTCCATCTGAGTAGCCTGCTCTGTGGCTCAAAAAATACAACTTCATCAAATACAGGGCTGAAATCTGTTTGTGGCCTGGAGGGGTTAATTTGGTTGAACTCACCTTGCTGGGTTATGAAATAGCCCAGCTCTCCCTTTTCCTTTTTTTTTTTTTTTTTGCCTAGTCATTTACTCAAGACAAAGCCCTTAGAAGTTATTGGAATGAATGAGCTGGGGGGGACCCAAGGGAGGAATGAGGAGAACTGAGAGCAGGGAGGTCAGAAAAACCCAGTGAGGAGCTGAGTCAGCGACCCAGCAGGGCTGGTGTCCTGTGCAAGGGGAATTGATTCTCCGAGACCTCCAGGCAAAGCTATCTTGCACCCGGCAAGCAGAGTGATGGCATTGAACTTGTACGTAAACACTAGATCTTCACTTAGCTAAGTTGGGTTCTTTCTCCAGCACCTGTCTGCAGCCTGTTTGACCCTCCATCCTCCAGGCCACACCACCTGGCTGAGGGCCCCAGCTTCTGACTGCATCTGCTGCCCACCACCTGCACTCTTGTCCCTTCCAATCCAGCCCCTGCAGTGCAGCCAGAGGGGTCTTCCCATGACACAGTTGGGACCAGCACATCTCCTCCCAAACCCTAGCACCTGTCCACCAGCTCATTTCCTCAGGGCCCCTACATTTGGCTCCAAACCATCTTTCACTCTGTCTCCACCAATCTTCTCCAAAGCATGGTCCCAAGGGGTTTCATGGCTCACAGGGAGGAAGTTGGGAAGCGCAGGGTAGGATGAGGCCACTTCACTGTGGGCCCATGTCCCCAGTAGCTCATGGCTCTGCGGTGTGGAGAAGGGCAGGTAGACTGATCCCTGGATACATGTAATGTGTGTCAACAACCCTACCCTACATGCAGGACATGTCACAATGTCGTACCCAACCCATGAGGGCAACAGGGGCAGGTGCAGGGAAGGCCTTTGTTGAACCCCTTTTTTGGGCCAACTTAAAGACAACAGGAGCATAGTTCTGCAGGACGAGCTGCCAAGGGGGCACTAACCCTATTTGTTGCGGCTGCTCCACTGACCAGCTGTGTGCTTTATGAGTCACTCAGCATCTCTGAACCTCAGTGTCCTCATCTGCACACAGAGCTGGTGTGACTCATCTCCACCGGGTGGCTGGGAAGATTTTGCAAGATAATGGGTGTAAAGGTGCATTTCGGCCTCTAAATGCTTTGTGCGTACTGGATACTATTATCAGGCATTACCAAAGAGAGCTGGCCCTCCATCCAGAATCCGAGATCTCCAAACCCTTTTACTTTAGCTGCTCCCAATAATGGCCTTCCTGGTAAGACCGGCTGTTTCCGATTTTGACTTTGAGGCAAGCATCGATCTGGGGTGTGCTTTGTGAGGATGGATGAGTGGACATCCAGCCACTCTCCAAATGGGATCTTGGCCTTTGAATGATTAATGTATTCAGGCTGCAAATAGTATCTTACATCCCAGTGCCTGCAGGATGCTTGGAACATCCTCAACATTTTGGAACACGAGGCAAGGCGGAGATGTGGCCTTATTTGCTAAATTTAGGGTTGGGTGCTTCTTTGTGTAATCAGGATGGTACAGTGCTGGGGGCAGGACTGGTCTCCTCTGTTCAGATGGGTATGAGGTTTTGTTTCCTTCTTGGTAAACTGGAAAGAAGCCTGAGTTAGGAATTAAGAAGTGCGGACTTGGGTCTTGACATTATCTTCAACTGGTTGTGTGACTTCTCTAAGTATTGGCTTCCTACTTGTAAAATGGAGACATCAGACTCACCATGGAAAAGCTCTTTGGAAACCAAGAAGCAAGCACCAGGCAGGCACAAATCTTCTGGGTTTGTTTGTACTCTGTGCCTTGACTAAAAATTGCATGGAGGCTGCCCTGGCCAGTGTTTCTCAGTGGTTAGAGCATAGGGCCATGCACTGAAGGGCCATGGGTTCGATTCCTGGTCAAGGGTTGCAGGTTTGATCTCCAGCCCTGGTCAGCGTGCGTGCGGGAGGCAACCAATCAATGTGTCTCTCTCACATCAATGTTTCTCTCTCTCTCTTTTTCCTGCTTTCTCCCTCACTTCCACTCTCTAAAAACCAATGGAAAAAATATCCTCTGGTAAGGATTAACCAGAAAATTGCATGGCAGCATCTGTATGCTCTTAGGCTCACCTATGGGGTATAATGGGATGTCAATTAGTTTCGAACTCATACTTTTCTGATTCCAGGGCAGCTGACTTTGAGCATCTGGGTCCCAAAGATGTTGCCTTTTTTCTTTTCATCCCTTAGTTCCAAGGACAGGCCTAGCACATAGTAGGCTTTCGTAAACATGATCATTGGACGGGTAAGGGCACCACTGCAGTGATAAGACTAGATCATCCACCCAGTCCCATGCACTGGATGGAAACATCTCAAATAGACTGCATCTTGCCTGTCAGTGACCACTGCTTCTGGTCCCCCTGAGGACAGGGACAGTGGTGTAGAATTGCATTGTATCCATTTAAATTAGATGCTAACTTTGAGCCCACCTCGCCTGAACTTCACCCACAGAAACACCCACGAGTGTGAGTGGCACCTGGAACGTCTTCACAAGAGAGCAGTCGACCACGCAGACAAGTAGAAGCACATGAGCCGTCGCCGCTGCCAGGGCTCGAAATCTGGGAATAGCCAGACCTCTGTGTGTTCACTTGCCTTTTGTTTCTCCCTCTAGTCTGACTCACTGCTTTTCACACTTTGTTGGACCTAAACCATTGCAACAGATAGGCATTTTTCAGGGAAAGTGTGACTCTGCCTCATTCACCTACCTTAGGCCCTGCCTTTACCACTGCAGTACACACAGCCCTGCTGTACACAACTCGATCACTGCTTTACCCTGGACACCTGGTGCATGTGTGGATGGATGCATAGAGAGATAGATGTAGACAGAGATATATGTAACTGCTCAATATATGTGTGTTGCTTGAGTTACTTGGTATTAATGAATGGAACAGACAAACCTTTGAAATCTCAGAGGCTTAGTATTAAAAAGGTGTATTTCTTGTTCGTGCAAAGTCTCTTTTCCATCTGGTGACTCAGGGACCTCCTGGTTCTGCCATCTGCACTTGTGGCCCCACAAGTCTCCGTGACACAGAGGGAAAAGATGGAGGAGATGCATCAGCTCTTCTCTGTGTCAGCGTAGAAATGCACACATTTCCTCGGCCCACAATCCATCAGACAGAGCTAGTCATGCAGCCCCAAGTCAATGGCAAGGGGCCTGGTAAGTGCAGGGGAGCAGCTGGACTCTTTGGAGCACCCTAACCACCGTACCACAGAGCCCAGGCTCGACCAGGAGATACCCCTTGATAATCCCACCCTGACTTACTGAGCAGCTGTGTGTGCCAGGCACTGCATGAGGGGCTTTTCCAGCATGCCCTCCTCTCAACACTGCAGGGAGGCAGAAGTTACTAACTCCACTTAGCAGATGAGGAAACTGAGACTGAGTGTAGCCAATCACTTGCCCAGGATTACATAGCCACCACGTAGCAAAACCAGCACTCAAACACAGGCTTGTTTTTTTAACTCTAACCCCAGTGCCTTCTCCCAGTGGTCCAGGTGTTTTATGGGCACACATGGTCAAGAGGCTTCAAAACAAAGAAGAAGGTGGGACCTGAGAAGATGCAGGAACGTGGGTAGGGGAAAGGGTGTCAAGGCTCAGACCAGCCTGGCAGAGGCCAGAGGAGCGCATGCTCTGCCATCTTTGTGTGGTATTGTTGCTCAGGAAAAAGCACCAGGCTGGGAAAACAGCTACTTTTACAATGAGGTGTGAAGACAGGAGACATCTTATATATGCGACTCAATTTATTGACTGCCCATCACAAAAGTCCCTTGGACACTCAAGAGAGTCATTTAGATTTCGCCTCCTCTTCAGGAAACGAGGATGGTCTCCCCATACTTCCAGGTCGTTTTTGAAATGAATGTTTCCTCCACTCTACAGAGACCTCATTATTCAGCATTCTTTTTTCCCCCTGTCAACTTATTTTTTGGTCTATTTGAATCCCAGAGGGGATAATAAATATAAACAGTAGGAAGCAAAACAAATGAAAAAAGAGACAATCTCGGTGTTCAGCAAACTACCTTTAACAAGTGGGTTCGGTATTGTTAACAGGTCTTCATCTGCACACCTTTAAGAGGCTCTGTTCTGAATACAATGACCATAATTTGGAGAAGTGGAGTTAAGGAGTTGGGGAATGGAGAGCCCCGTGGTTTTGATCTAATCCTCTGATATGGTGCTAGATTTGGCACAACTACTGGCCTAGGGTTGTTTGAAAACCTGGGAGACAGATTCATTAGGCAGCTCTGCTGAGTGATTTAAGGAAGACCATTTGGTCTCTGGGCAGCTCTGGCCAGGAGAATGTTCACTTTTCTATTGACTCCACATCTGCCTTCCTGGCCCTAGCAGCCACTGCTGGGGAGGTGTGGAAACCTGGAGGACAGCACTTTGGTCCCAGAGCCACAGATGTGGCTGGCACATTCATGACTGTTGGTTGCAGGCAGGGGCATGGAGTTGCAGAAGCTCTTCTAGAAATGCATCTCTGTCACTCTGATCATGTCACAGCTGCTTAAGCCCACCCACAGCTCCCTGTTACCTCCATGATGGGATCCAACCACCTCATGTGGCTTCTGAAGCCTGTGGATTTCTGGCCTCTACTGAGGTGGAATGCTACTTCATCTTCCATTATGTGTACAAGCTTCCCGAGTGCAGACTCCAAAACCTAGTCACCTCCATGCACTATGCTGTTCCCACCTCAGTGCCTTTGCTCTTGCAGTACCTGCCATCAGGCATGCCCTTCCTTCCACTCTCATTCATGCCCACACATGCCCCTACGTGCACACACACAGAGCCCTGGGTAACTCCTAATTGTCACTTAAGATTGAACTCCAGCTGGCCTGGACTAAGCTAAAGGTACTTTGTCGGTCCTGCCTTGTTTCTCGATCGCATGGGCCAGTGAGCTCTGTATGGGGAAGGTCTTATTGTCAGTGTCTCCTTCCACCCAGCAGGGGGCCTGGTCCCACAAGAAGCTCAGCAAACAGGTGAGTGATCCAGTGAAAGCATGAGAGAACCAGGGGCCCTTTGTGCCTGTGGAAAAGGTTTCCAGTGTCCCCCGTGTTAGCTCATGTCTCAGATTTCATCAGGCAAGTCAGTAGAAATACAGAATTTGGTCCTGACAATTTTCATGCTCAGGAAGCCTTGCTGTGTTCCACAATCCAAAGGAAAGTGCCCATATTGGGCAAAAAGTACAAGAGGAAGCCCAAGAAGACAGAGGCCATCACAATTCATTCTCTTCTGATTTACTTTCCTTCAAAGGATATAATGGCATTAAAGGGAAAAAAATTAATAAAACAAGACAAAACACAAAATTGTTTTCCTTCCCTATCTCTTCTCCTTCTCGACAATTATACATAATTTTATGTAGTCATAATTAGGGTATTGGCAAACTTTGTATTTCTTCTAATGAGGTTTTCCCCGGGGCCCAGCCTCTGGCTCCGTCCCAGCTAGAGACTGGGGTGAGGGACTCTGTGTCTTCACGTGGGCTCTGGTTCCATTCCAGACTCCTCCCCAACTCCTCTCCTGTCTTCACCCCCTCCAACATCCCCAGTACCACTACCACCCTGCCATGGGAACCTGGCCTGTACGGAGCATGCTCAGCGTTTGACTGCCCCGCAAGGTGCGCATGGTGTCCCCTTTCCTACTGATGTGGAAACTGAGGCTCAGAAGGGCGGCGGCTGGCCCGCCAACCAGGCCTTCCCACTCTGAGGCCTGGGATCTTGACCACTTCCGATCAGCCTGTCCCACATTTCTGCTCCAGCCACCTGCCTGGTACCCTGGTTCTCACCCAACAAACACAGGGATGACCAGAAAGGGCTGATGCACAGCCCCTTTAGAATCCAGTTCTTGGGCTCGGGAGTGGAGATGGACCCCACACATGATGAATGGGTTTCCTGAGAGCCAGGGAAAAGTCTTGGCTGAGAGCATGGTCAGGCCTGTTCTGCTGCTTACAGGCTGTGATCTTGGGCAAGTTTCTCAAACTCTCTCTGTCTCAGTTTCCTCGTGTGTAAGATGCAATCTACCTCACATGGCTATTGTGAAGATTAAATGAGCTAATAAAAACAGACCACTTAAAACAGGGTGGCACATAACAAATACTATATAATTGCCATTGTAGCTGTTGTTATTGCATGATGATGATCGTCATCTCTGTGATATGTCATTCCTAGGCGGAATACACTCACCCCTGCCCCCTTGGCCTCTCCACTACATTTTTTTTTATTCGGCAGTTGAGGCCTTACAAGTCACAAGGTTTTCTGAGAGAAAACATTTACTATCATCCTACTGTGTGTCAAGTCTTTTATATCTATTATCTCTACTCCTAACACCAAAATAGGTATTGCTACCACCGGTTTCCAGAGGAGAAAACAGGTCCAGGCTCCCACGGCTGGTCAGAGGCACAGCCAGGTATCAAACCTGGGGCTGTTTGGTATCAGAGCCCTTCGCTTTCACTGTCATTTTTCACTGGTAGATATGGTGCTCACACTGGTCTCTCCTTGAGGGTTCTTTCTGATGTAGTTCGGTTCTCACCGAACTTGATGAAACTTGGATGGCGTACCATAACCTTCAGCAAGGAACAGCAGCTTTGGGGGCATTATGTGAATTGGACTTCCCAGATCATCACTGCTGTTGGCCAGGAGAAGCTGGAAAGACCAGGACCCTGTCCCGGGCGGGAGCCCGTGTCCTCGGCACGGCATAGCATGCCTCCCCAGGTCTCTGGACATTTCCCTTTGGGAAGCTGGATGTAAGAAGCTTCTTCCATTCTTTCCTCCTTTTGCCTTTTTCATCCATCACCAAGTTGTTTTTTTGTTTTTTTTTTTTTGAGCCCTACTGTGTGCCAGGTCCTGTGATAAGTGGAGTATCAAGTGCAAAGGCCCTGAGGTGAGGGAGAGTTTGGTGTGTTGGGCACAGAGAGGAGGCCAGTATGAGTGGCACTAGCTGAAGCTGGGGAAGTGGGACAAGATGAGCCTGGAGAGGTGGGCAGTGGCCAGACCTTGGTGACCTCCTCTGCTCTGGGAGGAACCGAGCTCTTGTTCTCAATGTAGATGCCCTCAGCTGTTCTGAGGCTGAGATCCAGTGTGAGCTTTTCAGTGGCCCAACCCGCACCTGCTCCACCCTCCCAGGGGCCCTTCATTCATGTTCTCCCACCCCTTTAACTACTCCAGCTGGAACTGCAGAGTCATCCTCTCACTTCCCTCACCCTCGTGTCCATCTTATCTACTTCCCCTTCTAGAAGTTTCTCCAACACATCTCTTCCTATCCAGCCCTGGACCCTGCTTTGGGTCAGGGTCTTCCCTCTCCGTGCGACCTTGCTATAGCCACTTTCTGCCAACTGTCTCCATCCTTCACAAACTCCCTTAAACTGGAATTGAGCCGTGCCACTCCCCACCTACAAAACCTTCCAGTGCTACCCCGGGTCTGTGCTGTGCTGTTCAATACAGTAGCCACTAACCACAGTGGCTATTTAGATCTAAGTTATTAATGTTAAATAAACTTTGCCTTGGCTGGTTTGGTTTGGCTCAGCAGTTAGAGCATTAGCCCATGCACTGCAGGGTCTCAGGTTTGATTCCTGGCCAAGGGCATGCACCTCAGTTGCAGGTTTGATCCCTGGCCCTGGTCGGAGTCATGTAGGAGGCAACCAATTGATGTGTCTCTCTCACATTGATATCTCTCCTCTCTCTCTCTCTCTCTCTCTCTCTCTCTCTCTCTCTTCCCCTCCCTCTCTTCCACTCTATCTAAAACTTAATGGAAAAATATCATCAGGTGAGGATTAACCAAATAAATAAATAAATAAAGTTAAATAAAATGTAAAATTCATTTCCTTAGTCATGTGAACTACATCTCAAGTCCTCAATAGCCACATGTGGCTGCCATGTTGAGCAGCACAGATATAGAATAGTCCCCTCATCACTGAAAGTTCTGTTGGACAGTACTGGACTTCATGAGATGAAATCCAAATGTGTTAGCCTGGTATTTAAAGCCTTAAGCGATCTGGCCCCATCTGGCTTGTCCTGGTTCACTTCCCACCAGCCCTTCCCATGCACACTCAACTCCAGCCACACTACACAGCTCTACAGTTCCCAATCATACTTGTGTTACTGTATCTCATGTACTCTTCTAGGGTTTTTGCAAATATGTATTGTGTGTGTGTGGACATGTCTTTTTGTGTGAGTATATATGTGTATACGTGTATATGTGTGTCTATTTCTTGCACCCCGTTTCTAATGTAAAGGTAGAGTACTAAGGCTTCTTTCGTGAAAATGTTTCAAAGTTAGATCATGTTGATGGTTGCACAATTCTGTAAATATACAAAAAGCCACAAAATCATCACAGATGAACCTTATGGCAGATAAATTATATCTCAATAAGCCCTTTTTTTTTTTTTGGTAAGGTAGAATGCTACATATGCTGATATAGACTGTTTTGCATCTGCTTTTTAAAAATTTCACAATATATCCTGGAGCTCTTTCCCAATCACTGTATACAGAGCTTCATCTTCCTCATTCTTTATACAGCTGCAGCATATTCCGTTGTGTAAACGTTCCATTGTGATTTACCATAGCTCCAGCTGATAGACATTTGGGGTCATTCCCTTTGCTGTTCTGGACAATGCTGCAGGAATGTGTGGGCTGGTGTATCTGTAGAACAAGTTTCTACAACTGGGGTTGCTGGGTCAAAGAGTGGCTGCATTTTTTATTTTGACAATTATTGTAAATCTCCCTTCATAGAGTTATACTGATTTGCATTCTCACTAGCAATAAATTAAAGTACCTGTTCCCCAAGGTTCAACCACAGACTTTTGAATGAATTATCAATGCACTTTTAAATTACATTTGTCTTATGAGTGAATTTAAGCAGCTTTTGGGTTTATTTGGGAGGGGGAACTGCCTATTCATGTCCTTAGCTCACATTTATTACATTGCTGTTGCTGGTCTTTCCATCTTGATTTCTAAAAGCTCTTTATATATTGCAATTACCCCAGTGTGTGATATAAGATACTTTTTCCCCAGTTTGTCATTTGCTTCTTGTGATTTTGCTTATGTTTTTGTTTTCCCACATAGCAATTTAAAAGGTTTTTAAAAAATCTTGACAAATGCACCAATTTTATCTTTTTGGCTTTTGGATTTTGAATTATAGAAAGACCTTATCCTCTCCAAGGTCTTCAAAGAATTTTCCCAAGTTTTATTTTGATACTTTATGTGTTTTATATTTTTGCGATTGAATCAGAATTTTTGATCCACTTGATCCATTTAGTGTGTGATATGTTGTATGGATCCAACCATATCTTTTTCCAAAGGACTACCCATCCATCTCAATATCATTTATTAAGAAGTGCCTTTCTTCCCCACTGATTTGAGATACTGCCTTTATCATGTACCAACCTCCCATACAGACCCAAGCCTCTTTCTGGACTAATCTGTTCCATTGGTATGCCTGTCTCTTCATGTGATAGTACCAAACTGGTTTAATGATGGAGGTTTTATGGTATTAATATAATTTAAATCCACCTCCCCCATGATACTTACCAAGTTATCGTTAAACAAATAAAACCTCCCTCCCCCTCTGCTCTTAATGCACACTATGCTTCTGACAAGGACACTTTGTCCTGCTTTTTGTGTTCAGAAAACAAAACAAACAAACAAAAAAACTTTTTCTGTTGACCCTAGAGATATTTTTGCAAGTCTGGGCCAGTTCCTGGCTATCAACTCTTTTTACACATCAAGCCACATTAAGGGTTGGCCAGCATTTAACAAACATGTCTGGAGCCCATCCTCATACCAGACCCTGTGCCAGATGCCAGAGAGCACCGAGGTGGCTTCTATCTGCCTTAGCTTCATTTTCAGTAGCAAGCCTGCATGGACACAGGGAAAAAACAACAGCCAGGAAAGCATTAAATATGATGGGGTATGCATTGGGTGGTCTTTCTGGGTTCCTGATGCAGAGGATAGCACAGTATGACATTTTCTCAAGCTAAGATGGACCTTATGCCTGTCTAGGCCACCTCATCCTCTCATTTTACCCATGACATCACTAAGCTTCAGTGAAGTGACAACGCTCCAGATCCCCAAGGTCTGAGAACTGGGGCATGGTTCTCTGGCCTTCCACCAAACTTACTGTCTTCTCTCTGTCCCTCACTCCCATGGCTAGTAACCATAATCCTCCCAAACATTTCCTAATTCCCTATATTCCCACCACCTCCACTGTGGCATGTGGGATCCAAGCCAGCACCATCTCTCATCTGCATCATCTCAATGTCTCCTCATTGCTTCCCCTCTGGTCCTCGGGGAAGCCAAGGAGATCTTTACAAAATTCCGTTCTGATCAGATCCCTTTCTTGCTTAGTAACTCTCAATGGCTCCGTATTACTTTTTTCTAATTACTTAAACTCTTTATTTTGAAATAATTGTAGATTGGCATGCAATTGCAAGAAATAGTAGAGAAGTCCTGGGTACCTTTTGAAACCCTGTTTTCCCCAATAGAAACATTTTGAATCACTATTCCCTGCTGCTTTTAAAATAAAGATAGAGATTACTACTACAGTTTGGCACTGAAGTCAGAGAGATCTGGATTCAAATGCTGGCTTCATCACTGACCCAGGTGACTTTGGCAAGTTATTTTGCCTTTCTAGGTCTCAGATTCTTTGAGAACAAAGTGTATAGTAAAGGTACTCACTTCAGAGTTGCTTGAGGATTAATAAGATAATACTTATAACGTGCTTAGAACAGACACTGCCATCTTGACTGGCCTTCAATAAATGGTAGAATGGCCTGGAATGGTGTGGCCCCTGCCTACCTCTTCCTGCCCACACCTCCCTTGCTCTCTCCACTCTAACCATACTGCTTTCTGATTTTTCCTGCTCCTTCCCCACCTCAGGACCTTTGCTCATGCTCTTCTATCTTTCCTGAATATTGTTCACCTCTGCACATCATTGATTCTACTTCAGTCTTCAGTCCAAACATTCCTTCCTCAGAGAAGCCTTTGTGACTACACAAACCTACCTGCACTCCTTCCTTCAGAGTGCTCATCATTTTCCCTTCCAAGTACTTACTTCAGGATGCAAATTTGTAACAATATTTGTTTTTATTTGTTGTTGTTCCCCTCCACCACACGATGAGTACAGAGAAGTCAAGATAATGTTTGTTTTGCTCATCAAAGCATTTGCAGCACCTAGCTGAGGTTGAGGAGGCGCAAATATAAATTTCACAGCTGAATCAATAAGCAAATGGCAGGGGTAGGTAGGGAGAGGAGGTGATGATGAGGACAATGGTGAAGATTTTATTAGCAGATATTTATTAAATGTTTATTGTGTGCCATGTAATACACTCAACACTTTGTGTGAATTATCTCACTGAATTGCTAACGTTTAAAACAACCTCAGTCATTCTCTATCCAGCTTCATTTGTTCCCTTGGTTTTTTATCATTGCCTGATATTATGTGCTTAGTTAGTATCTGATTTCCACATTAATATAAACTTCAAGAGCTCGGATTTAGCCTTTGTTCCCTTCTCTGTCTATAGAACCTAGAATAGTGTTTGGCATGCCGTAGGTGCTTAGTGATTATTTGTGGAATGAATGAATGATCACAGAAATTTATGAGGTAGACACAATTATTACCCCTCCCTCATTTTAAACATGAAGTGATGGAGATTTGGAGAAATGAAGTACCTGGTCCAGGTAAAGGCCAGACCTAGGGTTTGAACCTCAGCCCTTTGACTTCAAAGTCCTTACATTGAACTGTGATGTTCTCCTTGTTTGAGTTCTCCCCAAATGGACTCTGAGACCAGAATTCAAGCTCAAGAAATTATTTTGTGAGGTGATTCCAAGAAATATTAGTAGGGGGAGAAGGAAGTGAGGCAGGGAGAAGGAGGCCAGTAAAAGTGTGTCATCAAGCAGCTTACGCCGTGACAACTGGAGCTGCCTCCCACAGGGTCATCTGGGAAGTGGTGTAGACCAGCAGGCTCAGCGTTCTCCTGCCTGAGGGGTGAGGGGCTGGCGAACTTACACACCACCAGTTACTCAGTGAGGGTATTACCTCTCCAGCAGGTCTGGCCGAGGCTCCCAAGTCAGACAGAAATTCGCAGGCAAACTGTGACACGTTTTTGCCAAGGGCAAGTGGTGGGGCACTAGCCAGGGCCTTTTTCAGATGCCACTCAGAATCTCACCATCAAAAGGTTGCTGTATTTTCTCCCAAGATGACATTTAAAGACCACGTATTTATAGGTGAAAAGCCTTTCCTCCTCCCGCCCCCAGCTCTGCTGCTCTCCTCACCCACACCCTCTTCCTCTCACTTGTTGGGGTCCTAACATACTTTACGGTCTGGTTTAGATCCCTTTCTGGGTACAGGCTGGAAGAAGCCCCAGAGATTACCTGGTGCCCCTTCCAACTCAGTGAAGGGGTACAGCCTAGCTCTATGGGAAGGCCACCCTGGTCAGGGCTGCAGTCTGATCTCTGGGTGGCTCTATTCTACTCTCCCTAGTCTCACCGAATACATCATCGTCCATACGCATGGCCTGAAAACCCTCCTCTCCTTCCCCTGCATTCTCTGCAGTTCCTGATGTGGCAGGGTTTCCTGCCTCCAACTGCATTGGTTTATACAGCAGCCACCCCTGGCATATGTTAAATCCACAGTCAATTTGAATCCCCAGCATTCTCCGTCAAACACTTTGCTTCTAAGTCAGATGGAGACTCCCCCATTCTGCATGTGCAGAACCACAGGACAGGACAGGCTCTTGGTCCGTAATGAATTTCATCTTGATAGACACAGAGGAATCAGCCTCGTCCCTCCTTGCCATGTTGGTTGATGTTCAGCCCAAGAGTCATTCTGTTTCGTGGAGAAGGGGAGTTGAACACATTTCCATCTTTTCTCCTTGTATTTCAAGGAGGGGCTCTGTGCCTACCTATTTTTATTACAGAACCCAGCTAAAATTGCCACGTTGCTTTCCTTAGCACTTGGGTCTGGTGCCAACCTCAGCTTGTGTGGACCTATCCCATTCCTGACCCCCTTCCCATCCCACCAGCCCTTTTTGAGGAAAAGAATTTATACACACTCATGTTTGAATCCTTCACATCATACAAAGGCCTGACTCACCATAGGTACACACATAAATAAATGGAGGATGAATTCTCAGCAAGGGACCAAAGACCTTCTATGGTCATCTTCCTTCCCGCCTCTCATTCCACGTCACGCTTCACACGCCCACACTCCAGCCCCACCAGATCTCTCGCCTCTACTTCTCATCTCCCATCTGTTGTCTTTCCCTTGCTCCTGCTCTCTCCTCCTCTTGGAGAAGTGTTCCTGGGCTGGAGAAGGGGTAGCTGGCCTTGCTCTTCCTCTCTAGATCAGTGTCTTAGCTGATCCATGCCTTCATTTGCTCAACTGCAAAATGATCTGAGGTCTGGTTCCCCAGAAGCAGAGCCTGAAATGGGCATTCTGGGGCATGGGATTTAATTGAAGGAGTGCTCTCTGAAGAAATCTATAGGGGAAAGAGGGAGAAGGAACTCGGGAAAGATGTGGTTTCCAAAGAAGTCCACCCTCAGCCTGATCCCAGGGGGATCTGGAGGGTGAGTTGATCCATAGAGGTTATTGCCACCTGGGGGTTCCCATCAACCAAAGACAATATCTGCAGAAAGGGGCAGGTGGAAGAAGCCACAGGCACAGAGCTAGGAGGTGGGTGAACCTGCCGGGGGGGGGGGGGGCATGAATAGCATCTGCTAACAAATGCCTGCCCTATAGAATTGTTGGGGGGATGAAATCAGCATATTTAAAATACTAAGAATAGCCTGATGTGGTTCAGTTGATTGGGTATCCTCTCACGCACTGAAAGGTTGCTGGTTGGATTCTTGGTAGTGGGGCGTGCACGAGGCAGCCAATCAATGTTCTGCTCTCACATCAGTGTTTCTCTCTCTCTCTCTCTCTCTCTCTCTCTCTCTCTCTCTCTCTCCCTCTCTCTCTCCATCTCCCTTCCTCTCAGTCTAAAAATCAATAAATAAATAAACTTTTTAAAAAATACTATGAATAGTCATCAACACTAAATAGAGTTTAGCTTTTGTTCCTGCCATTTGTACCCTTGCTTCAAATGGAGCTAAATTCCACCTCTGAATCTTCTTCACTCACTGTCTAGAGAATAATTTGTCCCTTCCCCATGCTGCCTCAGAACTTGGCATCTCTCCTTCTCATTTGAGTTTTAAAACTGCACAAGTTAAACATGGGGGCATAGTTATCGTAGAAGAGTCTAACAGGCCCTGAAATATATAAGGCGAATTGTTCTCTCTGCCTGCATCCTCCCCAGAGAAAGTCCCTGTTAAATCTCCACTCGTTGCACTTTGTGTCTCAAATGTGTCGGCCTGGCTTGTATTGGAAGAGTCGGGTTTTCCTGGCTGCATTTAGAGTCCCTTAATGGGAGGCATCTGGCTTGTTCTTTTCTTTATCCCTTGCTCAGCTCAGTCATCCCAACTTTCTAGAGCATGGGGGTAGTTGGAGTGGGTGTCAAATACACATTTCCAACCTCCTTCCCTTGGAGATGCCAACTCTGGAGATGTGTCAGCCTCAGGAATCTCTTTACAGATTCTGCTAACAGTCTCCCGGTATGAGGTAAAAGTATAGCTTAGAGAATGTTGCTTTCAAGGTGGCTTCCATCTGATGAACATCTCGCTCATTGATTTATTTCAGTGCCTCTATCTTTTTGCTTAGTAGGAGGACCATTTTGAGTGTATGCATTTAATGACTGTGATTAAAATAGTAAGACATGGTCATTGTGGGGAATTGGAAAGTAAAGTCAGCTTTAATCTCATCTCATCAAAAATAATTTTGAGGGCCCTGACCAGTCTGGCTCAGCAGCTAGGGCATTGGCCCTAGGACCAAAGAGTAGTGGGTTTGATTTTCAGCCCCAGGTCGGGGTCATGTGGGAGGCAACCAATCGAGGTCTCTCTCTCCCTCCCTCCCTCCCTCCCTCCTGCCCATTCCATCTAAAAAAATCAATGGGCCCTGGCTGGTTAGGCTCCTTGGTTAGAGCATCAGCCCATGGACCAATGAGTGGCGGGTTCGATTCTGGTCAGGGGCTCGTACCTCGGTTGCAGTTCATTCCAGGCCCTGGTCAGGTCATGCGGGAGGCAACCAGTTGTGCCTCTATGACATCGATGTTTCTCTCTGGCTGTCTGTCTCTCCCTCCCTCCCACTCTATCTGATAATGAATGGAGAAATATCCTCGGGTGAGGATTTAAAACAAAAAGACTTTTGAGGGACTTCCACGGGCCCTGAGATGACACCATCAATCCCAGTTTTGCTGTTGGCCACTTCTGGCCCCTGCCCCTCTAACAGGCCAACAGGGACCCATGCTTCTTTCTCTTCTTCTTAGGAACTCAGAGATGACATGCTCACCAGCTCACCATGCGCCAGTCACTTCCCCATATCTTCTTCCTCCTCCCCCCGAGGGAAGAGGCCATTTCCCTCCTAATTTGCTGCCAGTTTCATCTTTTAAGAAGTCTTCAAGTTTCAAGAGTGTGTCAGGGGCCTATTTTTAGTGGAGTGGGACTTCTCCTGGGTGTCCAGGTTGTTGCAGCGCCCTCACTCCCAGGTGTGCTTCTGCATGGTCAGTGCAACCTCCTGTGTCCCTCACGTCACACACTCATCACCTCACATGACATCACCCTCCCCTGCCCATTATCAGATGAGGAAACTGAGGCTCATCTTGGAGAGGTAGCTTGTCTAAGTTCCCACGTGCATAAGGAGGCCTTCCACTCTGGTTCTGATTCCAATGCCTCAGCTGATTCCCCCATGCCCCATCCTGTCAGCTGCATTGAGGTGCTACTTCTACTTCATTCCCAGGATGCATTGTGTCTCTGAGGTGGCCAGGACCACATTCCGCCAGAGAGAGAAGGGGAGTGTGTGTCCGTGTGTAAGTAGATAACTTTGATCTTTCTCCTGCTAACCCAGAGGTCATAAACTGCCAGAGACCTACCACAGCTATACTGTGTTTGGTCATCTCAGAGTTCTAAATTTTTAAAAATTAGTTAATAATATTTAAGGATCAAGAGTATTCACATAAAATTCCAGATGTCGGGCTTCTCCTGAAAAAAAAAAAAAAAAAGTAGAAAACTGGCAAGCTAGGCTCATATCCCTTCTTGGCCACAGTCAAGTGGAGCTGAGTAGTGGCTATAACAGGGCATATGCCACAGTCCCCACCCCCCTTATCACCTCCCCAAACCAAGCTAGTGTCAGCTGCTATTTGTCACCCTACATACATTGTTGCTTTTTCTTATTGGTAGATTCCAGGGGTGACAGCCATCAGTCAGACCAGGCCACCTCACTCAGTATTGCCAGTTCCTTATAAGCATTTGAGTTTACAATCCTTGCGAATCCTAGAGCCTTAGCACACAGTAGGTGCTCAAGAATAACTAGAGCTACCATTTGTTGAGTGTTTATCCTCAAGGAGGCTATTTGTCACCTTTTCATGGGGATTTGTCACCTTTTCACAGATGAACTGACAGGCTCAGAGAGATCATGTCCAAGGTCACACAGCTGATGGGTTTTGTCACTAAGACTTTGGTGGTGTCATTCACTTTTGCACTGAGTTGTCTCATGTTTTGCAGCTTTTCACTCCCATTTCTTTTGCCTTTTCAACGTGCCTGCTAGTTTCTGAAGGTTTCATGAAAGAGATAGTAACTAAAGCTAAACTTTGGCACTATGACTGGGCAGAGACTGATTGAGAGAGGGAGAAAGGCATTTTCATCCAAGGAACAGAAGAGAGACACAGACATGGTATAGTGCTAAATATGTATCCAGTAGTGAAATTGTGAACCAAGGTGGGGAAGGAGTGGAAAGGGCACTTGGGGCCAGAGCATGAAAGGCCTTGAATGGCAGCCTCAAACTATGAGACTTCTGAGATGTTTTAGAGCAGGAGCAAACATGATCTGTGTGTGGATTCATGCAGGCTAGTGTGGCAGTAGGATGAGGCAGTGAGGATGCCACTGTAAGAAACCAGAAGAGAGGTGTTAGGGGTTTGAAAGAGAGCCATTCCACAGAGGGCAGAGAGCAGATTCCAGGGGACTACAGGCCAGAGGGGGCATCAGTCAGGACTCGGTGACGGGAGTGCCTGGAGCTGGCCATCTAGAGGTGCTGCAGTGTCATTAGCTGGGATGGGGAAGGTGGGAAGAAATGTGGGTTGGTGGAGCATCCATGGAGAGATGTCCTCTGGCACCCCAGAGAGAGGACAGGACTGCAGAAGGAGTTGCAGAGCCACCTGCCAAGCCAGGTGTGGAACAGTGAGAATGGAGTGCTCTGAGCCAAGAAGAGCCTGCAGATACCTCCTCTCGCACCTGTTGGATTTCCTGCTGGTCACTGACCTCCCAGGCTCCCCTTCTTCCTTCTATGCAAAGTCCCCAGGAGTGAATATCCTCTGCCCCATCCCAGGGCTGCAGGGCACAGGCCATGATGAATTTTGGCTTCAGGAATGGTAGCGAGATCCCAGCCATTCTCAGGAAGCAGGTGATCCAGATACCCAGAGCCCAGCATTTCCCCAGGCTCCTCATTCACCAAATCAAGGCCTGGGGAGGGGGATTACCATGTGGTCAGCCCCTCCCTGCCCCCTACCCCCTTGGGGACCCATCTTCTTTTCCTGCCAGCAGAGCAGTGCATTTGGCTTTTTATAAAGCCAATAAATAAATAAAGCAGGCATGATTAATTGATGGCATGGAGCAGACCAAGGCTCTGGGAGTCAGGTGGCCTGGCTTCCTGGTGGAGCAAGGCTTTTCAGAGACCTGGGGCCTGGGCCAAGGAGGGGAAACCGGCCCTGGGGAGGTGCTTTCAGTGTGTGCCTGGGGTTTTTGCTTTCTTCTCAGACTGGGACTCTGTTCTGAGCTCCTCCAGGCCCTAGGCAGAAAGCCAGGTTGGAGGCCAGGGGCCAACAGGTGCCCCTGCCCTACCCCCACCCTTTCTCAGAGTCACTCCACCAAAGCTATGTCTTCCCATATATGGGCTCCACACCTCAGTTCACCCCACACTGTGCGACCCTAGCCACACAGGTTACGGTTGTGTTGAGGGCGAGGGTGGGCTGGGGCATCTGAACCAGGGAGAAGGGCCGAGGCAGGTGCCTCCAAGTGTCGGGCTGATGGTGGAGGTGGAGTGGGGTAAGGGGCAATTGCTGATACAAGTACCTGGAGAAGACGCTCAGGAAAGGCCAGAGACCCCTCTCCGGGCAGCCCCACACGTGCTCGTGGAGGAGAGAGAGCGGGCTGGACGGCGCGCTCCGGTCCCACGGGGCGCTTTCCGTGCGGAGTTTGGGAAGGGCCGAGGGGGAACGCGCCGGGTGGAGGGAGCGGGGAGGAGGGAGAGGGGAGGGGAGGGGAGGGAGGCAGAGAGGGAGGCGGGCGGAGCGCAGTGCAGCGGCGGCAGAGGCGGCGGCGGAGGGAGGGAGGCAGGCGGGCGGCGGAGGGGCCGCGGGGCGAGGCGAGAGCGGGCAGCCGCGGCAGAGGAGCCGCAGCCGCAGCGGGGCCGGGCCGGGCCGGGCGCGCACCAGCGGCAGCGGCAGCGGCAGCATCTCGCTCGCGGAGCCGGCGCAGGTGAGGCAGGGGCGCCGGGTCCGGGGCGCTGGGCCTCCTCCTCTTTCCCCCGGCTTCCCTTCCGTAGGTGCTCAGTCCCGGGTATCCCTGCCGGGCCAGAGTCTGAGCCCAAGCCAGTGCACGTCCTGGGTACCCTCGCCCAGCGCTGGCAGGAGCCTTGTCAGCAGTGACCTTGAGCGGGCACCAGGCGGCGGGCGGCGCGGGCCAGGGTGGGCGCCTGCGGACCCGGCGCCTGCGGATCCGGCGCTTGCGGACACGGGGAGGGGGCGCAGTGCGCCTGTGGCGCGCAAACTTTCCGGGTTCCGAGCAGCCCTGGAGCTGGGGGGCATCCAGGGTACTAGAACCCCCCCCCTTTTCTCCTTACCAGTTGGCTCTGACTTGTCTGCCTGGTCTCCCCCTAGTATGGGGGCCCCCCTTTATCCAGGCCTTGATTCCTGCAGGTCAGGAACATGACCAGCGCTTCGGACTGTGACCCTGGGTTGGGGGCTTCTCATCTCTCCAAAGACGGTTTCTCCCCTAAAAGCCCGAGTGTGCGCTGGCAGACCTCCCACCAGGTGCTCTCCGCACCTCCAGCCTTGCCTTTTCCTTGAGCCCTTCACCCTGCCAACAGCCCTTCTGTAAGCACGGTGGGGTTGGGAGGGGTTCCCAGGGGAGTCCCCCACCTAGTGACACAAGAGCTCTGAATCCCCACACTCTATTGGGCTCTTAGATCCTCAGCTTGATGTTTCAGCCTAGCAGCAAAGGCTTCTTCAGAAAGAGTGTTCAGGCAGGTGCCCCGGTCCTCAGACCCCCATGATGGATCAATATGTTCCTGGACATCTGGACTCTCCCAGAACCTGGTTACCCTGAAGCCCTGCGGTCTCAGGAGAAAGGGATGTCCTGGCCTTGGGGTGTGTCCTGGCCTCCTAGAACATTATTAGCCTTGGAAAGGGAATTGAGGCTCAGAGAGAGTGAGCCAGACTCAAGGTCACACAGCCAGCCCCAGAGGAGCAAGCACTGGGCTTTCTTACCATGGATTGGGAGGAGTGGAGAGGACTCCTGTTTGGTTCCTCTACCTGGGGGATTTGGCTCTGGGAACACTCTGTCTTTTACTATCTCCGTGGCCTCCGACAAATCATTCTCTGACTCACTTTCTCCATGTGTAAAATGGGGGTAGCTACCTCATAGGGCTGTTCTGGTGGCTGAGTTAATGTTCTGTAAGTTCTTACCATCATGCCTAATGTATGGTCTGTGTCCAAAAATTTTTTTACTACAACATGTGAAATTTTCTTTCTGGGCCTGGAAGAGAAAAAAATCTTTCCTATCCTTTTCCTTCGGCTTCTGGCACCTAGACAAATGTAGGTTCACCCCTGTGGCTCTGTGGGTTGTTGGGGGCAGGCACTGCTTGCTGGAAGCCTAGCACCTGTGCTCTGTATGGAATGTTGGGGGGAAGCAAGGGTTCCCGCACACTCCAGAGCCTGCTGGCCCACCAGGGGGGCTAACCTAGGCTGTGGCCTCCTGCTGCTTCCATGGGGAAACCAATCCCTAACTTCTCTCTGGGAAGTGAAGACAGAGCTCTGCTGTGGGACCAGGAAAAGACCCCCTCTCCATGCAGTATCATGGGAGTAGCATCATCCTCACCTCCTCCATCTGACCCACTCTTCTCCCTACCTCCGTAAGATGTCATTTCTTCCCCCAGAGGTACTACTGGCAACAGAGGAGGCAGTGGTGTTGGTGTTGGTGGGGGATTCATTCATTTATTCATTCACTCACTCATTCACCAAGCCTTGATTCATGCCTTTTCTTGAGTCAAGAGGTGCTTAGAAATACAGAGATCAGCCATATCTGGCAGTTATGAAGCTTCTGCCAGATGCTAGACATTTGCTAGGCACTGGGGACATATTCATTCATTTGGCACTTTTTTGTTAAGTACTTAATATTTGCTCAGCACTGTTTGATGTGCCAGGGACACTGATAAATAAAATAGACCTCCTCCCAACTACAGTGGCCATATAATTGTCATCCAAACTGATATACTTTTAAGAATGAAAAACGGCATTATTAGTAATAACACCAGGACCACAGGTCCCAGAAACTGGGACTGTTCAACCAAGTTGTGATGTGTGGCTATCCTGTGTCCTCATGTTTCTATACCAGTGTTCAGGAGAACACTTACTATGTTTTGAGCTTGCTTTTTGCCAGGCTCTGTGCTAAGCACTTTCAGGTTATCACCTGATTGAATCCTCACAATGTTATGAAGCTTGTTTACCATCTACATGCAGCTGGTTACTAGTGGAGCTGGGGCTGCTTCTGCTCTGTAACTACTAGGCTGCACTGCCTCACCAGAGATGGCTGAGACAGGGCCCAAGGGTACCCTCTTTCTCTCTCAAAGAGGCACACAGACAACTGTTAAGCAGGAACCCAAATGCTGTCGAAGATGTGCCATGGGGGGTAGACGGAGGCACAGATTCTGCCTAGAAGGATCAGAAGCTGCTTCCTGGAGGGGGGAACCTTTGCTCTGGACCTTGAGACATGAGTTAGGATTTTGAAAGACTACAGGTTTGAAGGGAGGGCATTCCAGGCCCAGGTTGCTAAGGCTTGGAGGCGTGGGATACGTGGACTGTTTGGGGATACCAGCTCAAAGTAGGTCTGGATCCAGTAGTGACCAGACATGAGTTATGTCTGAAACAGTAGGAGCCGGCGAAGATGAAGTCCAGGAGTGGTGTGCTGTGGCACTCGATGAGCTCGGCATTTCGGAAGATGCTCTGAAGATGGGACTGTTCTGTGGGCTAGGAGCAGAGAGAATTTGTTGTACTGGATTTCCCTTTGACAAGATTTACTATTGCCCAATCTATACTATGGATTGCCTGCAAGGTCAGGGAAAACATTTTGTTATATGAAGTCACTGCAGAAGAATTTTACCAGCATCTGTAGCAGCGAAAAGGTTTCACCAGGCAAAGTGATTGCCAACAAGAGAAATATTAACCTACTTAAGGGAGAGGGTTTTTAGTAGCACCATTTGCAAATAAGGGATATGCTCGTTATAAGTTAAATATTTTCTCTTTGTTAAATCGCATCTAAAACGATTCTAACTTCCTTCCCTTTCTTCCTCTCCGTGCCGTTTCTGTCACCATATAAATGTGGAAGTAATAAAACTGTATTTTTTTTTATTTTATTTTTTTAGTAATGTCTCATTTCTCAGACTTTTCATTAATTCAGACTGGCCTCCTTTCCTCCCTCCCCAGTGAAGTGGAAATATTAAAGCTTTATGGTATCTAAAAATTCTGAACCCATTAATAGAGAACCAAAAAAAAGGGGGGTCTACTGTTGGGGCCTGGGGATTGGAAAATCAGACTAGAAAGATCTGAGAAGCAGAAGAAAACTTGATGGAAAGGGGGAGGGGAAAGGGGTGTGTGACAGGTGTAGTTGCACAGGGCCCGGTGTTGAGAAGGGCCACACACGTGCATTAATGCTCTGTGGTTGTCATATTGACAGTCTTAATAATTTTTGGACAGGGGGCCCCACCTTTTAATTCTGTACTGGCTCTCACAGATTATATAGCCAATCCTGGGAGGGAGGGAAAGATAGAGGTTGGAAGAGGTAGGGGCAAAAATACAGGTAAGGAAAGAAAAAAGGAAGTAAAATATAACCCCCCCCGCCATAAGCCAGCTGCTTTCTGAGACTGATTTCCATGTTTATCTACTTTAATCTTCATGACAGTGATATGAGGTAGGTGATCTTGTCCCTGGTTTAAAATGTAGGTTTTATTATGATTCCGGTAAGGTGAGGTCAGTAGATCAGGAGATGACTGCTGTTAAAAAGACAGTTTCTTACAGTTCCCAGGAGGATGAGGCACACCACACAATGGGGGGGGGGGACGGGGGAGCACTGGGGTTGGTCAAGAAGTAGAGGGAGCAGGGAAAAACATGGGCAGGAGCCTTTATTTTGGTTTCTTCAGGGAGAATTGGGAAAGGTAGGTTTACAGGTTTAGCATTGGCTGGTTTGAATAATTTCAGTGGCTTTGGGAATAGGGGCTGTCCCTAGTGATCTGGTACCTGATGCTGGGGTGATTGAGGCTGGAGAATAGTGACCCAGAATGCAAGAACCCCATAAAGGAAGTAGTAGGGAAGAGTATGTAAGTATGCTCTCTGCCTCTTCTCACCTGTCAGGAAGGGGCAGAGAGAGCATACTTACATATTCATAGAACTTTTCTTTTCCTTTTCTCTTTTTAAATTTATTTTTGTTACAGATGTTTCTCCTTTTCCCCCACAGACACCCTCCTCCCGATCTCGCCGCCCCCCCCCCTTCCCTTCAGGCACTGTTGTCCATGTCCACCGGTTACGCATACATGCATATAAGTTCTTTGGTTTATCTCATCTTGCCCCCCACCCCCACCCCTCCTCTGAAGTTTGTTCGTCTGAACCAAACTCCTTTCTGACTCTGCGTCTATTTTGTTCAGCAGCTTTTTTTGTTCATTATAGTCCACAAATAAGTGAAATCAAGGATTTGGCCCAGATACTCCTAAAGGGGTATCTTAGTTTTGGTCATAGAACTTCAAAGCTAAGATACCCCTTCAGGAGTATCTGGGCCAAATCCTTGATTCCACAGAAAAAGATTGGCCCGTAGAGGGAAAGCAACTTCTCCGAGGTCACACATTTCAAGGGGGCTGAACTACAATTTGTTTCTTCTGCTACTCAAACCACTACATTATGATTTTTTTCTAGAGCAGAGTTATAACTAAGCCAGATCCACCATACTGTGTACATGTTGGGATCTGAATTCCTGTCTCATTTAATGTCATCCTCAGTGAGTCTGAAACATAGTAGATGCTCAATCACAATTGTATCAGTTTCCTAGGGCTGCTGTAACAAATTACCACAAATTGGGATGCTTAAAACAACAGAAAGTTATTCTCTCACAGTTCTGGAAGCTAGGAATCCTAAATCAAGGTGTCAGCAGGGCCACACTCTCACGGAAACCTGTAGGGAAGAATCGTTTCAACTCTTCTAACTTCTCATGTTTGCCAGCAATCTTCGCTGTTCCTTAGCTTGTAGCTACATTTCTCCCATTTCTGCCTCTGTCTTCTTTCTATGTGTGTCTCTATTTCCACATCTCTGTCTCCTTATAAGGACACCAGTCATACTGGAATAGAGCCCACCCTAATCAAGTATGACCTCATCCTGATTACATCTGCAAAGACCCTATTTCCAAATAAGGCCAAATTCACAGGTACTGGGGGTTAGGTCTCCCACATGTCTTTTGGGGAGGACACAGTTCAATGTACAACAACAGTGAACCAAAGAGTGAGGGAATGTTTATGATTTCAGATGAGAATGAGCTCTCCTTCTCCCAAAGTGAACACCAGTTCTGAAGAATCAAAAGTCCGTTAGAAGGTGAAAACAATAGCCACAACAATTGCTCAATCCCCATGTAGAGAAAATAGTCCACGTGTACATAACAGCATCTCCTGTACGAGCCAGCCTGCTTGGCTTACAGTCCTGGCACCATGACTTTCTAACTGTGTCTGTTGGGTCTTGGGTAGGTGGCTTCAGCTCTATCTGTTTCCTCATATGTATAACAAGATGCTAACAGTTTCTACCACATGAGAACTTTTGTGAGGAATGACAAAAATTAAGACAAGTCAAGTTCTTAGAACAGTGTTTGGCACACGGTAGGCACTTTCTAGATGTCAGCACACATTACCACCACCACCATCATCATCTTGTAACTTACAGAGGCCTTTTCACATATCTTTGTATCTTTCGATCTTCGCCGCTAGCCTATGATGTGGCTCAAATATCAACTTCCAGCTCACTGGTGTGAAGATGCTGCTATCCAATACATTCTGGTTTCATGGGGCTGGGAGATTGGGGAGCGGTGACCTGTCAGGCCATGGTAGTAATGGATGTGAGGGGAAGTAGCCAGTACCCCAAAATGGGAAATGGCTTCAGCGTCTGTTGTCTAAGTGTCACTGTGCTTCCTGGAATGTAGGACTGATTGGGTCTTTTTTAGCTTTGCACCCTCAGGCCCTAGCGCATAGTAGTTGGTTATAAATGCGTGACGGACGAATGGATTTCTTATAGAACACGAATAGTCACTGCCCCAACCCCAACAACAACAGAAGACCCTAGGATGAGGCTACCTTGCCTAAGTAGTGATTTCTGTTCATCAAAACTTACAGGTGTGCTGTCAACCTGTGGTCAACTTGAAAAACCTGATTTTGATGTTATTTGAAGGAATAAACTGTTGAAGTGAACATCCAGCGGTCATGTTATAGCACTGGGTGAATGATGAGGGGTGGAGTTGTTTAGAGGGTCCAACATGTAGGGGGGATATAAGAGGAACCATGTGTAATGAATGGGCATTAGAGAGAGAGGCCACGTTGAACAGAATTTCCCAAACATTGCCATCAGGAGCAGATAAGAACATGAGGCTAGGAAAGCGCTCTCTCAGCAAATCAGTGCAAAGGGCAACCAGCTGAATTCCAAAATAGCTAAATGTTTTTATTGTTCAGTAAGATAATGATGGTTAAGAGTGCATAGGAACAGATTCTCAACAGACCTCTTACTAGTTGTGTGACTTTGGCAAATGGCTTAACTTCTGTGTGCCTCTATTTCCTCAGCAGTAAGAAAAGGAAAATAAAAGTAGTGCATAGGATTGTTTTAAGACTTAAGATTTGTGAAGTGTTTAGCAAAAAGCCTGGGTCATAAATATGATTTCCCTCACTTGTCCTCTTCTTCATCCTCCCACTCACCCTCTTCTCCCTCTTCTTTTAAATATAGTGATTTGGTTAGTCATTAGTGATATAGAAATATTTCCAGCTTCTTATTCTTTAGGCACATGATACATTGAACTTGCTCACCTCATTTGACATGAGTTGAAGCCATGTGTCTTGTTTTGGCAGTGAACTTGGAGAAGTGATATGTGTCATTCCTGGGTGGAAGCTCTAATAACCAGCATGCTGTTTTCCACTTTTCCCTTTGCTTCCCCTTGGCAGTTGAGGCAGCATGGAGATGGAGCCTCCTTCAGTCTGAGTGAGGATTCCTGAGTGAGGATGATATAGAGCAGAGCCTCCAGCCAATCCTTGATGGACATCACTGGGAAGCAAGCCTTTGCTTTAAGCCACTGGCACTTTGGGCTTATTTGTTACTGCAGCATAACCTGGCTCACTTTAACTTACACAGATAGGGAGTGAGTCAAAATAATCACAACTGGTTTAGAGATAGTCATGAGTCTTTTAATTCCTGCAAGGGTGATGCCAAAAATGTTAGTGTTTGAAAGTGTCATGAACACAAAATGGGGGAGAACCACTGTTCTGTGGGGTGAAGGCCAGTTTCCCTCACATGACATATATGAACCTTTTCAATTTCACCCTGGCTTCATTAATTTTGTCTCTACATGTTCTCTGTGCCCTGCCTCACAAATTCCACAGCATCCTTGAATGGGCCACATGTTTGCACATCTCCAGGCCTTTACTTGTGTTCTGTCTAGAATGGGGCATCCATCACCCAATGAATGTCTAGGGTGGACGGGGACAACTGCATGGGAGGAGAGGGGAGCGCTGGGCTTGTTCTGTGAAGCACAGAAGGCATAATTAGGGCTGAGATAAGATTCCTGTTCAAGGTGAGTTTTCTAGCCACGGGAGCTTGGCCTGGCCGAGGGTGTCCCAGGTTGGCAGAATTAGTGCAAGCTCTTCAGTCCTGTTGCATGTGACTTTAGGTGAGACCGGTTTAAGAAGATGGATCTTAACTGCAATTCTCTATCTATTTTTACCTTTTCAAGATAAAAATAACTTTTACCCCTCTGATTATAGACATGTTACATAATGATTATAGAAAATTCAAATGGCATTGAAAAGTATAAAGAAGAAAGCAAACTCAATTAAACGCTGTAAAATAGCCAACCTCCATTAACATTTTGTCAAATGTCCTTCCAGACATTTCTCTAAGACTGATAAGTAGATAGATAGATGGTGGGTTTTTGGTTTTTTTTGTTTTGTTTTGTATCTTTCTCACTCAATAATAGAATATGGACATCTTAAAGATTACTAAATATAACTTTCATATTTTATAAGTAGCTCTGCCATACTTGATTTAATGGATCCCTTTCTGATGGGCACTTAGGTTGCATTCAGAGTTTTGCTATTATAGACATACATTATGTGACAAACATTCTTACATGTGGACCCCTGGGCATGTGCCCAGGCATCCCCTGAGGATGAATTCTGAGAAGTGGAGTTGCTGAATCAGGCAAAACTGTTTGGGATGAAAGAAGAGACGAAAGCTGTGGTATGATCAGGTAGAGAAATCATTTCTGGCTTAAGGGCAGCCTGCAAAGGGTCTGAAGGAACAGAGAGATGAATGGGAGATTGTGGCTGGGCTAGAAGGTTGGAGGGAGTGGAAGAGAGGAGAGGAAGTGAAGGGAGTTGGTTTTAGAGGACCTCAGTTCCCAGTTTTAGATGAGCCATTCTCCAGGCAAAGGCAAAATGCATATGGAAGCTATGACGTATGTAGATCCAGACAATTATAAGCACTTTTGTGTGCACAGTTCCATTTGAGCTTCATCACCACCTTGCCAGAAAGGCCTCTGTTCCCATTTCACAGAGGAGCAAAGTGAGGCCTGTGGAGGATGTGCTGAAAGGAGCACATGGTGTCCTCATTGATAGTATGTGGGCTTTTTCGCAGCCCTAGACCTTTCTTTTGCACACACCCTGGGCTAGCTCATGCCTCCAGCCTTTGCAGATGCCATCTCATCTGAAAGGACAGCACTTCCTCACTCTTGGGTAGGAAGGCTCTTGGTCATATGTGACTTCTTTGTGAAACTTTTCCGCATGACCCCCACCCCCCCACCCCCAAGAGCAAGACAGAGCAGGTCATGGCTCAGAAAGCAATATTCTGTAGGCCATCACTAGAGCATTAGCTATTTTGTATTAACTGTTGAACTAAGGAGTCTGCTTTTGGCTTCAGTGAATTGGAAACCCTAATTCAATGGCAAATAATAAGACCCTTTATTATTGCATATAATCAAAACTTTGTAGGTGGGTAATTCCACAGCTCATCCATGCCCTTGAAACCCACAGTCTTTCTGTTCTTCTCCTCTGCCATCATCAACCAGAAGATTTTCCCGTATCCCAAGCATCCCCTGCAGATGTCACAGTGCCCACAGGTCAAAAGGCAGAGGGCATTTCTGTGTCTCTTTTATCAGGGAGGATGTCCCACCAACTTTCCTGTGTCTCATTGGCTTGAGTTGGGTCACATGGCCAAGCCTAAACCAATCACAGCCAGAGAAATAGGACCAAGGGCTTCAAAGGACCAGGACTTATCTCTGAGTCAGTTTGGGGCACAGTCAGGACTCTTCCAGCCAAAAAGGAGGAGAGAATGGCCATTGGTGAGGCAGCCCCCAGAGTCTTCCCAACTGTGTACTCACTCTCCTGGCTCCCCTGCTAGACTGGGAGATATGAAAAGACAGGGACTTGGGGCTTATTTCTTCCCCTGTCCTTTGCAGGCAAGCACAAGGTTTTGGACATATAGATATTAATGAAAATACTGGTTAAATGAATGAAATTAATCAGTAGGTATTTCTAGAGATTCCATCAGACCCGTAGATTTTAGGATTCTCTGGGTACCAGCAATGCCAATGCCCTGTTAATTTGGTGGGTGGTTTTTCTATTTTGGAGAATATATAGGAATGGTTTTGCCCTCATAGACATCGCAATTTAGTTGTGCAGAAAACACTAGAACCTAAAGAAGATGTAGAATAGGTGCCCAGAAAAAGCAGGACACGGTGCATTAGGGACCAGACAATGAAGGGCCAAGGTGGGTGGTGGGGAAAAGCACTTGTGTACTTGGAGAGTGGGTGTGAGTGTGATAGATCTGAGGCAGTGAAGGCACTGACTAGGACAGAAGGGGACTCATTTTGAGGGCCTACTCTGTGCTGGGCATCATACTTGTGCTTATTTTGTCTCATCCTCCTTGTGTCTTGATGTAAATGGGGAAGCTGAAGCTCAGAGGGTGAGGTTGCTTGTCCAATGTCACTGAGCCAATGAGTTGTGGGATTTGGCTCAGAAAGCAGATCTGTTCTGAAAAGCTGGCTCCCTTCTGCAAAGGGGTCATGATGGCCATAAAAGACCCACCTAAGACCAATGGGTTGTAGATTAGATGGGAAAGGAAGCCTGGAAACTAACAGGGGGGCCTAGAAAAGGCTTGGTGCCATGAAAATACAAGAGAAATATCCCAACAGAAGAGGTGTTTATACTAGAATCCAGGATGGGCTTGAGGAGCCACAGTCTTTGGTGTTGAACTTGACTTCAAATCCCTGATCTACCAATTAATAGCTATGATCTTGCACAGGACACTTCCCTTTTCTATACCTCAGTTTCTTCAATTATAAAATGATGATGATGATGATTAAATGTGTGCCCATGGACTGGCATATAACAAGAATTTAATAAATGGAGTGATTATAATTATCAATACTATTATTGCTATTGTTTTAGAACTTGATGGATAACCAGATCTAGAGGTGGCTCCCTTACTGGGTGGTTCTGGGTTTCAGTTATGCCTTGGTCACTACTTCCACATTTGACCTTGACTTCATCCCTCCCAGCCTGGCTCTCTAAGCTTCATCTGTACACCAAAGGGGTTGGGCCTGTTGACTTCTGGCACCCTACCTTGTTCCAAATGCTGCACTTGAGTGAGGCGGAAGAGGGAGACTGTGATGACAAAAGGGATCATAGTGGAGTGAGGGGATGCCTTTATTTTGGAGAAGAAAAGCAAGGGAAGGGCAGAGAATGGAAGAAAGAGCAAGGGGGAGCCAGAGGAGGCTGAGCAGCCAGAGAGGACCAGGTGTGCAAACCCCAGGATGGGCAATTTGGAGGCGGGCACAGAGGTGAATGGCTGAAACCAAATGAGGCAGAAGCATCTGACACCTGCCCTGGTTGTGAAAGAACCAGAGGGAGAGGAATCAATCACAGCTCTTCCTGATGCTTAATACCTGGGGGGGAGGGGGGGAGGGCAGGGCTTTGAAGAGCATGTGTTCAAAGACTGAAATTGAATTTTTCCAAAGTTTGCAGGAACACTGCAATTATGCCTGAGAACTTGTCTATGAAATTCCCTTGAAACCTATTTTTGGGCACAAGGTTTTATAACCAAGATTCAGAAATTGAGTGGAAGTGTGTGGGAGGCTGACCCTGGACAATTTCCATGTTTGAGAGGAGGGGAAAGAGTATTTTTAACTGCAAACACCATGTTTCATAGAGTGAGACGGGGAGGAGGCAGTCTCACCACTTGGGGTTTCTCACCCACTGCCATGTTAAGACGGAAAGTGTCTTTGACAGAAGTTGTTCAAGTCTCTTACTCAGAGTGGGTGGCAGGGGGCCCGGGTTTGAGCAAGGGAACTTGTCTGAGACTTTTGCACATGGAAACAGAGATATATGAAACTTAATTTGCCAGAGACCCCTGCACTTGTGCACCTGTTACAGTGCCCAGGGAACTTTGGCCGGAGACTTTTCTCTTGCATTATTATATCGGTTAGCCATTGCTACATAACATATTGCCCCAAACTCATTATCCTACAGTAATAAGTTTATATTATTGTTGCAAAATCTACAGGACAGCTGGATGGTTGGCTGGGTTCCCTCACGTGTCTGTGGTTAGCTGTTGGTCAGGAAGCAGCTCTGCTGATCTTGCTGGGCTCTCTCACGTATCTGGCTCTGGCTGGCCTAGGGTGATCTCAGTTGGGATGGCTTATCTCCACTCCATGTTGGGTTTGTTCATTGGCAGTGGCAATGGCAGGGCTGTGTGAGACAGAGGACAGAAACACGGAGGGACTCTTGAGACCCAGGTGCAGAATTGGCAGAATGTCACTTCTAAAGCGTGCTGTTGGCCAAAGCATCAAGAGGTCACCCCAAATTCAAGGATGAGGAAATATGACAATACCTCTTGATGGCAAAGTCACTCTGGAAAAGGCTTGGATCCAGGCAGGCCTTTATCTAGGACTGTCACTACCTTCAATCTGCACAACTGCCAGGATCAGTGTTGGCCTCCGGGGTTGTCACTGTCACCGTGGTGGCCATCCCTCCTGAAAGTCCTCCTGAAGCCCAGGATTCCCTTGCTGTGCAAAGAGTTTTTCACAAGAGTCTTATTTGTGGAACCAGGAAAATGTATGCCGCCAAACAATGAGAGATTCATTTTTACTCGTGAGACTGGCAGATTTAAAAGGTGTGATCCTCTCAAGTACTGGTGATATAGATACTGTATGCACTACTGGTCTGCATTTCCATTCCATGGCCTATTCAGGGGGTCAATTCTGCAACATCTTTTAGAATTGAGAATACATGTAAGGGTTTAACACACTGGTATGACCATCTTGTGGAATACTACTCAACAATAAAAGGGAGTGAACTGTGGATATAAGCAACCACCTGGATGAATCTCAAGGAGTGAAAAAGGCCATTTCCCACAGCTTACCTACTGCGTGATTCCATTTAGGTAACATTAGTGAAATGACATAATTGTAGAGATGGAGAACAGGTTAGTGGTTGTCAGAGGTTAGGGATGGGAAGAAGAGCATGCAGCCATAAAGGGGCAGGGGGTGGGTAGGAGGAAGCCCTGTGCTGATGGTACCGTTCAATATTTTGGTGGTGGTTATGTGTGCACAAAGATACACATGTAAAATCGCCTAGAGCTGCACATATGCACACACACGTGCACACAACTGGTACAGTCTGAATAAGCTCTGTGGGTCATACCAATGTCCCTTTCTTGGTTTTGATATTGTATTCTATTAATGCAAGATCCTGACTTTGGGAGAGGCTGTGGGAGGGGTATGTAGATCTTCAACATACATTGCCTTTAAACCTCCTGTGAATCTACAGTTATTTCCGAATCAAAAGTTAAATGTAACTACATAGGCTCTCTGGCCTGGCAAGTCCACACTATTGTTAGTGTCCACCACAGAGACATGATCCCGTGCCCTGGGAGGCTTATGCAGATGGTCACTGAACACTGTTTGATATAGGAGCATTGGAAACAACCCAAATATATTCTATTACCTAATAATCATTTATTAAGCTCCTACTATGTGCCAGGTGCTATTCTAGGCTCTGGGAATATGGCCATGAACAAAATAGCCCAAGTTCCTGCCCATGTGGGGTTCACGTTTTAGTGATTGTCCCACAACAGGTGATTAAATAAACCATAGAGTAGCTGCACCGAGGACTTTCACGTAACGGAAACAAATAAGTGAGGTAGGCCCGTGTCTCTACTAATGTGGTTCTATCTCCAGAACATATTACTGTGAGAAAAGAGAAAGAAGCAGAATCAGGCATTGAGTATGCCATTTATTTAAAAAAGAACAGAGAACCTGAATAGATGTTTACAGAACATGCCATCTAAAAACAGCAGAATGCACATTCTTTTCAAGTTTACATGGAACGCATATAGGCTTGACTCCATGTTAGGCCACAAAACAAGTCTCAATAAACTTAAAAAGATTGAAATTGTATGAAGCATCTTTTTCTGACCATGATGGTATGAAACTAGAAATCAATTACAAGAAGAAAAGAATTGGGAAAAAAGAATAAAAAAAACCCACAGTCAAATAAAGGAAGGGCCAAGCTTTGGCATGTGCTCTGGCATGCGCTTTGCCAGCCATTAAGCTGGCCCACCTCACTAGACTGTAGGGCCCATGAGGGTAGGAGTTGTGGCTGTTTTGTTCCTTCAGTAACCCCACCCAGAACAGGCCTGACACAGAGGAGGTACTCAACTATCTGCTGAAGGAAAGAGATTCTTTGTACCCATTTTATAGGTTGGCCAATGAAAGCAGGAAGTCCTTACGATGATATGTTGGCTTTATTCCCAAGGGAGCTGTGAAGTGTTAATGGAATACCCATGACCTTAAGGATACCACATACTTTTCTTTCAACTTTGTCATCATGAGTACATTTCCCGCAACCCCAAGAAGCTGTGATTGTCAAGTCTTCGGTCTTACTTGTCCACACTGGTAGGTTGTGGAATGGTTTCACACTGTGGTTCATGATACAGCGTGCCAGGTACACCTGCCTGCATTATCTCATTTAGTCTTCCTATCAATCCTGTTTGGGGTAAAATAGATCTTCATACATTCTCTATGTAATCTCAGGCCCCAATCCCTCATGTGAGTTTTCATGTACACAGAGATAGATGGCTGGAAGCAGAGGGGTCTATCACAGGACACAAATTCCCTGGGACCTGTATGAGTGCCTTGGATGGCTGGGGTGCATTCTCTGTTCTCTCTGCTCCCCATTAGAGAATCCACCATTGCCCTGTGGTCCACGGGAAATGCTCCTCACTCTCAAACTGGGGGGAATGCTTCTAAAACCCACTATGTTTCTTCATCTCCCTAACCCCCATATGTGGTTTAGAACAGAACACAGAATAGACTCTTGGGAACTGTTTGCTGAGTTGTTATGAGTTGAGAATTTTTAAAAGCAAGTGATGAATTTTCAATCCCAAGTAATACTTGTACAGCACTTAGCTTTTAAGGCAAGAGAAAAGAGTGTGTTCGTCTCCTTCAAACCACATGGGAATTTATGTCATAGGATAACTTAACCAGCAAGGGCACAAAGACTCAAAGCAGTTTACTCATTCACTCATTCATTCATTCTCCAAATATGTCTTGAGGGCCTCATCTGAGCCCATGACTGGTCCTGGATATGGGCTTTAACCCAGCACCATCCTCAGGACGAAGAAGTAGGTAGTGTCACTGGGAGCGTGCACTGTGGGGGTCCACAGCACACAAGTTGCCAGGGAAGATGCTGAAACATGAGGATGCTCTTGGGGTCACCGAGGGAATCATTTCAAACCCAGGGATCCCCCAGAATGTGGGCATCAAGTAGCTGTGATCATGACCTAACCCATCCCCTCATCTGTTTCCCTGCTGGGTCTTTGCGAATCATTTATCACTGTGCTGCAGGAAAAAGCTTGCGCGTCCAGACGACTTGTCTGCAGCCCGCGAGTCTCGGCGCCCACAAAGCAGAAATTAATGAATGATGGTTGGAGAGAGAGTCAGGGACTAGGACAGCAGCTATTTTAGGCTCCCTCTGCCAAAGCAGATCCTAATGCCTGCATCTGTGTGTTAACTGTCCGCCCTTCGAGCAGAAATTGAAATCACATTGGCTTGATTTTGTTTGCTCGCCAACTCCACGCTCCTCAAGTTTGTACGCCTTGCAAAAGCATGCAGATTTTGAATTAATAAAAAGAAAATAGAGCTACTGTGAAGAGGGATTCTCATTCTCTCTCTTTCTGACTTGATATGAGTCATCAAAACTTTCTCAGAGACAGGCAGTAAAGTAGGCAAGGTCAGAATGACCTGAGTTACCAGCTTCACTTTTTCACTTTAACTGCCACCTGACATCTCTTAGCTTTAATTTTCTCAACTGTAAAGTTGGGGATCAGAAGGTAGCATTGTAGAGGATTATGAGAGATACTATGTGGGAAAGTTCCTGGCACCTGTAACCCCTTCATTGATGTTTACCCCTTATCTATAAGGAAAATCATCACCTCCATTCTTCCTAGGCAGAATGTGGCCTTGGGGTGTCAAGGCTTGGGTGTGAGCTGCTGTGTGATCCTGGGGGTTTTTGACATTGCTGGGTTGAGACATGGAAGGTGAAAAATCCCCATCCTTCTGCCTGAAGGTCCAGGTATGGACAGACAAATGGAAATATAACATTAATTAATTATCAGAATTCTGCTGAGCATCTCTAAGCACAGTCACATGGCAACCATGGGGTCCCCCTGGTGACTTCTGGTGCAGGTCTTTGGTGCTGGCCCACACATCATGGAAATAGATGTGTTCAATGTGGTTGTTCTCTGAAGATCAGCAATTTGTTTTCATGGACAAACCTGAGCACTTCCCTCCTGGGGTTTGACTGTGACAGGCTCCAGGTAGAGGACTGGTATGGAGGACCAGGAGGAATAACTGTGAGCTCTCAGGGTGAAGCCCAAGGGCCCTACGGAGGTCCTGTCTTGGCAGTGGGGGTCCAGAGAGCCACAGCTGGAGCACCCAGGCCCTCTCCTGGCCAGATGGGGCTGCTGATCTTGTCCTCCTGCAGCTGCTGGGTCTGTGGGACCTGGACATCAGCAACGGGAGAGTGACTTAACATGGTAGCCCGGGGGCCCCACCTCACGGTGCTCGTGGCCTGGAATGCTTCCCTTCGTGGCACTCTATGAGCAGTCCTGTGATGGAGAGAGATCTCTCTCTCCACTTTACAGATGAGACCCTGAGGCTCCAAGAAGCTAAGGAACCTTCTGGAAATCACACAGCCAGCAATTGGGATTTGGCCAGAATCCCCACCCCCACCAACACGTCAAGGCCTGTACTGTTTCCATTCTTGTGCTAAAAGAAATATTCCCATTTTGACTGGAAGAACTGGAGGGCCTGAGTGGACCTCAGAAAGTGCCTTCCATGTGGGTGAACAGTTCTGTAAAGACCCCGCAGGCACCTGTCGAGCACCCGCCGTGTCTACTGTCCCGGGGGGTGGGACTCACCATGAACACAGAGGTACACAACAGGCAATGATGGACTGAGTTTTAAAAACTTGATTCAAAGGCTTTTCTAAAATGGGTTTGGGCATCTTTTAATTCATAACTAGGTGAGAATCACCAAGCCATAATCTTTCCTGTAAATAAGTGAATGATTTCCCTCTGACAGTTGACTGCTGCTTCCCACCGCTGTATGCATGTAGGTCCTGGGCTCCATCAAAGCCACTTCTCTGTCTCTAAGTAGCCCTAGAGTTCTAAGAAAAGTTTTATGTATCTGCTTCACACAGTTTAATCACACAAAGGTAGAGAGTTTAAAGTCATTTAACAGCTTGAGTGTGTGACTAGAGCCAGTGACTTAAATTTCAGAAGCCTCGGTCTCTTCATCTGTAAAATGGAAATAGTAGTACCTTTTGTAAGAAGAGATTGAGATATGGAGAGAGATAGCTGTGTTTGTTTATCTGTCTACCTATCTGCCCATCCCCCATCCATTCATCTCTTAGTCTGCATGGGCACGTGTGAGTCCTCTGTGTCAGCTATTAAGAGGATGACAGTCCCAGGTTCCACAGTCACGCCAGCTCCCCGTGGATTGGATGTTGAGCCTCCTATTGATCTTACGGGGCCTTGTTCCAGAATCTGGGGTGTATCTTCTGTGTCAGTCCCAGATGGTGAACAAAGGCAAAGCTGGGACCGAGCTCCCTCCCAGTCCCTCTTCTGCTTTGCCCTTTCAAAATGAAGACTTGTATTTTGCCCTAGTTGGTTTGGCTCAGTGGATAGAGCACTAGCCTGTGCACAGAAGGGTTTTGGGTTCGATTCCCCATCAAGAGCATGTACCTGAGTTGGAGGTTTGATCCCCAGCCCTGGTTGGGGCATGTGCAGGAGGCAATCAATCGATGTGTCTCTCTCACATCGATGTTTCTCTCTCTAGCTCTCCCTCTCTCTCCCTCCCTCCCACTCTCTCTAAAAATCAATGGAAAAAATATCCCCCAGTGAGGATTAACAACAACAAAAAGACTTGTATTCTTTTGACATGAACATTATTGTTGCCGTTTGTCCCCAGAGCCTTTGTGCCTGCTCTGCAGTGTGAGGACAGAGTCCTCTGTATGAGGGGGTTGGACAGGGGGATGGCAGGAGTGGATTGGTATGTGTTGGCCCCCTGCCCTTCAGTTTTGATCTCTGGGATGGACCTTCTGCTGTCTCTAGGATGTTCTTCCCTCTCTCATTTGAGCACCTACTCCGTCAAGCACCTGGCTTCTGCCCACACAAAGCCCACCTCTGGGTGGAGGGTGTGCAGCAAATATCTTAACAGCATGGCAGAGTGTGACAAATAAGGAAGGGCACTGATAGCCACCAGGCTTGCTCCGTGTGCCAAGTACATCATCTGAAGTGGTTTCCCGGCAACAGCATGAGGCCAGTGCTGGTCCGCGGCAGGGTTCTCTGGTCCTAGGAATGGAGGGACAGTGGGAGAGCTTTCTGTAGAGCCAAGAGAAAAGGAAGCCCTTTGTCCTGAGACTACCACCTGCCTACTCTTTCCGTGTTAAAATGGTCTTTTCTCTACGATGCTGATGCCAGAAGGAAGTCTTTTATTTATTTATTTTTGTATTTGGCAACACTGGATTGATTTGCCTAATGACTGTTATTTTGTTTGGTTGTTTGTTTGGTTGGTTGGTTTTGTTTTGCTTTTTTAATTTTACTGGCCCAGCACATTTCTAAGTCTGGGAAATACTGACTTATCTTATTCTGGGAGGGTTGTTTTTTTTTTTTAAATCTTAGTTACTATTCCTAACAATTTTGTGAAATAGACATTATGGTTGCCATTGCATGGATAAAAAAAATTGAGGTGCAGAGAGTTCATAATAGCAAAGACAAGTCTCAAACCCACTTCTGATTCATGCCAAAGCCCTCACTTGCCCCTTCCCTAGCCCAGGGCTACTCCGAGAGAGGCTCAGGATGGTCACGGACATGGACCTAGGAATAGACTGAGACCTGTACCAAATCGCTAAGGGTTGATTCCTGTTATAAATCCACAGGAAGGCACAAAGCCCCTTAGCTGACTAGTGTTGACAGATGGATAGGTGGTCTTAAATCTCAAATCTGATATTCACACACAGCTCAAAGGGAATCACCTGCGCTGACCATGGGCCTGCCCTTCTCCCCAGCACCTCCCGCCAGGTGATCACAGCATGAACATTGGCCCAGGTGGTTTTACATCAGTACAGTGAAGGAGAAAACTCTTATGATCCCTTTGCTTTGCCTTTTTTCTTAGGAGAGAGAGAGAGAGAGAGAGAGAGAGAGAGAGAAAGAAAGAAAGAAAGAAAGAAAGAGAGAGAAACATGGGTGTAAGAGAGAAACATTGATCAGTTGCCACCCGTACATGCCCTGACTGGGGATCGAACCTGCAACCTACGTCTGTGCCCTGACTGAAATCCAACCTGCAACCTTTTGGTGTGCGGGACGATGCTCCAGCCAAGCGAGCCACACCAGCCAGGGCTTTGGTTTGCCTTTTTAGACTGAGGGCCACACTCGTACCTTTCGGGCTGCATCCCCTTCTCTCTCCACTGCAGTCCTGCCCTCGGTCGGCCCAGGGCTTCCATCTTGCCCATCTGATGCCACAGGAAATTAATGGCCTGGCATTCTGGTGAGTAAGTACTTGGCGGGCTTTGTGAAATGACTTTACTGGTTTGGCTTCTTGTGCTGGCCATAAGTGGTCTGGCGAGGGATAAATTATGATGACATGAAGGTCTGTTTGCCTTAACTTTGTCCCCCTCTGAGAGCGAATTTTCTTTCTCTGGTGGCTGTCGTAGAGGACTCGGGTCATTTGGCATAAACCAGCAGGGATAATCTATAACTAAAATGGATTCCGACTAATTTCTGAATAAAATGTTTTTTTCTTCTGATCTTGAACAGTAAGACACTGAAGCAAAGGATGTATAGAAGAATGTTGACAAGTAAGACATGTCTGTTATTCTGGTTCCCCAGTGGCAGGTGGCACACCTTAGAATTGGGGTGTCCTTCCTACAGTGGGCCACTGGGTCCCTCTCTGTGGCTGGAGGTCCTCAGGGAATGGCTGACATCTGGCAGCTGGGACCAGCCCTTACCGTTTTGGGTCTGAAAAGCAACTTCACATATCTTGTCTTCTGGGTGTTCCTGATAACCCCACAAGGTGGGCCAGTGTGCACATAGTTGGAGAAACTGAAGCTGGAAAAAGTAAATAGCAAAAACACCTAATACCTTCCTCACAGGGATCATGGTAAGAATTAATTGAATATATGATATGAATAATGATAAATATGTGTGTGTGTGTGCGCGCTTAAAAATAAGAACAAATAGCCCTGGCCGGTTTGGCTCAGCGGTTGGAGCGTCGGCCTGTGGTACAGAGAGACCCGGGTTCAGTTCCCGCTAAGCGCATGTACCTCGGTTGCAGTTTGTCCCCGGCCCTGGTTGGTCGTGCGGGTGGCAGCCACTCGATGTGTCCCTTTCACATCGATGTTTCTCTCTCTCTCTCTCTCTCTCTCTCTCTCTCTCTCTCTCTCTCTCTCTCCCCTCCCTCCCTCCCTCCCTCCTGCTCTATCTGAACAAAGAAAAAAGTGTCCCCGGCCCTGGTTGGTCGTGCGGGTGGCAGCCACTCGATGTGTCCCTTCACATCGATGTTTCTCTCTCTCTCTCTCTTCCTCTCTCTCCCTCCCGCTCTATCTGAACAAAAAATGGAAAAATGTCCTCGGGTGAGGATTAGAAAAAAAATAAGAACAAATAGTTGGCACATAGGAAGTGTTCAATTAATATTGGCCATTGACCATTATTAATATTATTTCTAAGGCCATACTACTGATAACTGGCAGATGTCTTGAGTCCCAATAACGCTTTTTATTTCCATCATTTTATCACCTCATTCTTTGTTGTTCCACTGAGACAAAAAAGTTTGATTAGAGAAAATTTCCTCAAGAGTTGTTCCCAGAAGATTCTGTACTGAAGAAAAATAGTGTTGGCCTGAAATGCCACTGGAAAGGCATCTCATATTTGATTTGTTCATTCATCTTATACTTGGAACAGGAGCATCAACAGCATTCTTCAGCAAGATAGTGCAAGTAGACAGTACTTGAGCACTTGGTATATACCATGCACCATGCTAATCATTTAACACAGATTATCTCACTCAATCCTCACGGCAATATGTTGAGCAATGTATTTGTATTGTTTCCATTTATATATAAGGAGACTGGGATGCAGAGTGATTGTCAACCAGGGGAGGCCACCAGTAAAAGACAAAACTAATTCCCAAGCCCATGCTATTTATTTCCTAAGGCATACATGTATTAGGAGGTCTTCCATGTATAAGCAGTTTCTCTATACCACCCCTTTGGGTCATGCATAATGTGTCAGCCATGACCCTATATTCTCAGTACCGAATGTGTTTTCAGAAGGTTCCAAGCCTACTCATGCCTCTCTAACATCTCAGACTCCTCTTTGGGCCTCAACCTCCCCATCTGTATAATGAGCATGTTAGGTGGTTTCAGCACCACACCACACCCCCACCCCAGTGTTCCAGAACTAGAAGCTTCCATGAATGGAGCCTAACTGCGTTTGTTCTTAGTTTTCTCTCTTTAGGGCATAGAAACTACTGTTTAGAAAATGTTCTCAGTTTACTTCTCTGTGAAATAGGGTTGTTGTGCAGATTTACTGAGAATGTAACAAGCACCATGAGTGCTTAATAATGACTCACTTTAAGAAGACAAAAGTTGTGCTATTTTATGGAGACACTTGTCACAGATACCTGTGGGGGCCCCAAGACATAGTCCCTGTCCTCCACAAGCCCAACATCAGTTTGAGGAAACCATGTAGAGAGTTGATTGGTCTCTTGGTGCTTTTCTTTGGAAAATGATATATGCTGGGTTGCTTTTTATCAGAGAGATTTAAGCACTCTCTGCATAAACAAAGTTCCCATCCCATATGGTTCAAATGGGGGCAACCACAAGGAAGCAAAAAGGAAGGGAGGAGGATGAGGGACACAGGAAGGAAGAAGGGATGGAATAAGCATTTTACAGGTTAGCCATGAGAGGAGAATGAGTGGCTCATTAAAGCAAAGTCACCCCTGCACCAGATGGATCCATTTGATTGAAGACTGTCCTTTGGTGTCTTTAGCGAAAAAGACCACATGTCATATAAAAAGAAACTTAGTTTTAGAAATGGGAAGCCTTTGAGTTGGGGCTTAAAAGACAAATCAGTGGAGCATGGAACTAGAATTCTGGTTGCCAAAGAGTTGTCCATCACAAAGGTCACGCATGTATGCATTCATGTGTATATTTGAGCGTGCACATACCCACCACTAGAGCATAGAGCACCCTTGTGCACATTAGGAAAAGGTGCCCCCTCTGGACAGAAGCAGCCCCAGGGCACATCAGTTGGCAAGCAGACAGTGGCCTGGATGTAAACCCTCCTTGCCTTCCCAGCCAGGTGTGTGAGACTCTGCACAGAGGTGAATGTGGCCACACACATGCACATACTTCCAGGAGGGGGAGGAGACCTTTAGCTGAGATTTAGTAATCTCACAGTGAAGTGGAGACGCCTCAGCTAGAGTCTCCACTGGACACATAGCAGTGCTTGCCTTCCAAGAGTCACTTCTACAAAACCCACAGCTTTGCTCTGCTTTCTCAGTTGCCTGCTTGAAGATAATCTGTTTTGTTCTGTGCCTCTTCCCAACCCATCTGGTCTCAGCAAGCACACCTACTGGTTTGACTCCAGAGTATGGATTTTATTCTTCATTGGGTACCTGCTTTCACTGGGAAACAAGATTTGAGCCCTGCCATTTACAGAATGCCTCATTTGATCCTTACAGTGACCCTAAGGATTAGATGGTTGAGAATTAATACACCCATTTTACAGAAGAGGAAATGGGCTCAGAGAAACAATATCATGGGTAATCTGGATTTAGAGAGTCTGCCACGTGGTCTTGAGTGATTCCACAGCTCAATTTAGCTTGTGGTAAATTCTCTCAAAAGTGTGGACCTTCACAATCTCCCAAGCCTAGCTTCCCTTCTCCTGTCCCCTCTGACCTGAACTCTCATCCTGACTATCTTCCGTGATGAACTCACAACAACAGAAACTCAACAGTTGTCTTGATTTTGTCATTGTCCCAAATGAAATAGTCATCCAGTTGCTATTGGAACTTGTTGCCAAACACTCAATTAACCTTTGTTGTTAGTGTGATCCCTGCTGTGGTTATTGCTGTGGTCGTCATTGCTACAAAACTGCTACTAAGAGCTGGACCTGGACCCAGACATGTTGAACACTTCTCTTTAGAAATTGCCTTCAGAGCCTAGTTCCCATTGCCACAAATATCCTAAGATAATAAATCTTCTCTAATTTCCATTTAGGCAGATAGCATATCAGTGCCAGGCCCAGAGTGAGTACTAAATAGATCATTGATGAATGAGGCAATTAATTGATGAATCCTTTGAGGGTGGTATTTAATAGAATCTTTCAGTTGCCAGTGGCCAAATCACAACACAAATTAATTTAAGCCAAAAAAAAAAGGAATGCATTGGCTCACACAACTGCAAAATACAGGGGTGAGGACATCAGTAAAGCTGAATCCAGAGGCTCAAATCATATTACGAAGGCTTGGTTTTCCTCTCCTCTCAGCTCTGCTCCCAGGACTCTTTTCCTCGTGGTAAGACAATGGCCACCAGTAGTTCTGGCCTGACCTGGTGCTTGCAACAGTTAACAAACTTAAACAAAGAATAGTCTTTTCCCTTCCCTGTCCACAAAGCAAGTCTCAGAGGTGGACGGAGATGGGGAGATGGCCTGGCTTAGGTCCTGTGCCTTCCCCTTAGACCAGTCACTGTGGGCAGAGAGGTGGGCTGCTGTGATTAGCCAGGGGAGGCACCGTGATTGACAGCTTCACCCAAGCCCTGTAGGATGAGGAAGAGATCATTCTCTAATGAAGACTGGGGTTCTGCAGACAGTAGATGCTCACTGCAAGGGCGGATGAGGTTTCTGGAAAGGGTAAAATGTCAATAGGATTATAAATTGAGTGATAAGACTTTAGGTCAAAATGAGAAATAAAGCAAGGAAACAATTTCTTGGATGATTCACCACCGACCTTGAAATATGGATTGACAGTGATGTTCTCCATGGTAGCAGCCAAAAAGAACAACTCGTGCTTCTCCCAGAGACTGCTCTGATGGGCAAAGCTTCTTAAGGTTGGAGTTCATATTAGCCACCCACCCCTATTTTACAGGAAGAAACTGGCAGAGCCATGAAGTCAGCAAAACTTGTCTTTACCGAACTCTCACACCCATTCCCCTCTTCCCAGCCCATGAGGAAGTTCTCAACTACCATAATTTAGTAGCAGTATCTTCCCTCACATTTCCCTTGCGTCTCTTTCTCTGGTTCATCCTAAGGATTAGAGAACATGGTTAAGAGTACAGGCCTTACCGCTACCCAAACCTGGGTTTGAATCCCAGAACTACCTCTTCGTGGGTCAACCTCTCTGAGCCTTAGTTTTCTCATGCGTAAAATGGACCTAATAACAGTTCCTATCAGGCAGGGGCCTCGTGAATGTCAGTGAGATCATGGGGGTGAAGTGCACACAGCAAAGACTCAATGGGCCCATATGTGATCATTATTAGTAACAACATTCATTTTGTGGCCCCATCCTTTAGCATAGCAGATTCCGTAGAGAGAGCTAATATGTGCACAGCACTTAACAGTGTACAGTCTAAGGACTGTGTGCGCACAGAGAACAGGCCGGTCTCCCATTCCAGTCCTCATTCCAGCTGCAAGGCTGCTTCCTGCCAGTTACGCTGTGGTTGTCCTGTGAGAAGCCAGTGGGGCCATGAACTGACCTTTGAAGCCTCCCATCTTCAGTCTTTCTTTAACCAGGCCCAGACTAGGTATGGAGGATTCTGGAATTTCTTCTTTCTCTTGGATGTATTCACCTGAAACCCTACCTGGCCCTGCTTCTGCCCTAGTCGGAAGTTCTCGGACTCAGAGTCCACAGGGACCCCTTGCCCTCTTTATGGACCTTCATGCAGCTCCTCTGATTTCCCATAAAGCTTCCAAGTTTAGAATAGTAAATTATTTTATTTTAAATATTAATTTAAAATATAGGCTATGCTTACTAAGCATTTCCCATGGTGCTTTTAAATATTTCTACTGACTAATCACCAAACAGCCCTACAGGGTAGGTACTGTTGTCATCGTCTTTTTACAGGTGAAGAAACTAAGATACTAAGGAGTTGAGTAACTTACCTAAGGTCATACAGCCAATTACTGGGGAGCTGGGATTTGAATCCAAGCCTGCTCCTTCCAAAGGTCATGTTCTTGGCCAGGATCTGATTCTGCACTGCTCTGATTCGAGCTTCCTGTCTTAGGTTTTAATCTCAGAGCCCTTCCTTCCTTCCAAGGTAACACAGGCATTTAAATGGGACTCAGTGCTCCAAACTTGCTGTCATATGCTGGCCAAAGAGGATTTCAGACCTGGTGATAGAGGCAGAAGGAAAGTCCCTAATGACAGATCTTAGTAAGTCAGGGATGGGAGCCCCAATAATCCTAAAATCCCTTTCCAGCAGTCTCTGATTATTAGAGAATCAGTATGGTTTGTTGAAAGAAAAAATTATGAATGTGGCGTCCTGGTGAACTCCTACTCCTCCCTTGATGCCCAGCTTCGATGCCTCCTCCTCAGGGAAGCCTTCCCTAACTGCCTCAAGCATTTGTGATCCTCCTTTACTGCCAATCGTCCTTTCATCTACCAAGTACTTTCTAAGCACCTATTGTGTGCCAAACTCTAAAGGCAGGGACCAGATTAGCAGAATAGTTACCTTTGCAGGTTTTGGAGCTAGACTCTGTGTTTGAATCCTCGTTCCTTCACTTACTAGCAGTATGACTTTGGGAAAATTCCTTAACCATGGTCAGTCTCAGTTTTCCCCTCTGTTAAACGAGCCTAACTATAGTACCTGCCTCACAGTGTGTGGTTTTAAAGATTACTTGAGATTATATGTCTGAATATGGCAGATACCTAATAATTCTTGCCATGTGGCAGGTGCTTTATAAATGTTACCAGTTGCTACTGTTTTTCATGTTTGTATCTTGAGGACCAAGCACAGTACCTGTACCCAGTAGGTGCTCCATGAATGTTTGCGTGAACAGAAGAGGGAGGGAGGGAAAGAGGGAGAAGGGAAAGGGAGACTCAGACCCTTCACCCCTCTGCATATGAGTGCCCCCCCTGTGTGAAACAGAGAGACAGGCACCTGCCTCCCAGCTTGTTGTGAGAATTAGTGGGGGTTCCTGAAATGTGACAGCACCTTGGAAACGGGGAGCTGCCTTGCACACAGTAGAGAGATTGTGATCATATTGGCTGCAGGGACAAATAACCTCAGCCTCAGATGAGTCCTGAAACCACCTCAGCTCTCCAGGAAACTCATACTTTCCAAGAAGCTTTGTTGAGGAAGAATATATGAAAACCTGATTTTGCTAATCAATGAGAGGGCATACTCACTGTAGTGCTTGTTTTTGGAGGACACAGAATGAGACCTAAAAGGGCTCTCACCCTTGTCGTAGCTTGTGACTGGCATGAGGATGAATTACGATGCTCACTTTCTGGATGAGAATACTGAAGCATTAGAAGTGAACATTTATTTAAGGTCACACTGCTAGCAAAGGCCAGAGTTGGGGTTCATGCCCATGTAACCTGGCAGAGTCTGACCCCAAGCCCTTCAAAGAATGAGGATAACTTTAGGTTCAATAAAAAGGGAAATTTCAAAGGGACAGATATCTGCACTGATCCCTGACGACCCCATCCCTCGCTCTACTGTTCACACAAACATTCCTGGGGCACCTACTGGGTGCAGGTACTGCACTTGGTCCTCTAGATACAAATATGAAACAGCCTCAGTAACAACTGGTAACATTCATAAAGCACCTGCCACATGGCAAGAATTATTAGGTACCTGCCATATTCAGACATATGAACTCAAGTAATCTTTACAACCACACTCTGAGAGGCACATACTCTATTTAGGCTCATTTAACAGAGTGGGTAACTGAGGCTGATCACTCGCCTGGGCCTCTGAAATCCTCAGAGACCACAGACTCCTGCAGCAGGAGGGAATGGAGGCCAGTCCATGCAGTGCTCCATTGTACAGATGGCAAAGTCGAGGCCCCAAGAGGGGCAGTGATCTCTCTTGGGCCACAAAGCAAGTCGGTGGTTGGCAATGGGATGTCTCTGGTACCAGGGGATTTTCAAGGTTTTCTTTTACAGGTTAAAATATCTAACAGCAGATAATGTAACAAACATTATTTATATATTCATCTAATATCTATTGCAATACCTACTTTGTGTCAGGTACTTTTCTCGGTGCTGGGACTCCAGCAATGAACAAACCAAAGATCTCTTAGGGAGCTGACATGCTACTAATATTCGTGCACCATTTACTCACCACCAGCTTAAGAAATAAAACATTATTAATATAATTGAATCTTTCTGCTCACTTATTCCACACATACCCTATGACCCTGGAAACACTACAATCCCGATTTTAAGGTTTATCATCCTACAGGCATCTTCTTATATTTCCAGAATATCTGCATGCTTTTATACTTTCTGTAAGTAGCATCATACTGTTATCAGACAGGGGCCAGCACAGAGTGGGTCTGCTTCAGGCCGGCCTGTAGTGTGTGGGTTCTTGACTTCATGTAGGAAAGATTTCACAATACAAGTCCGGGGGGTTTTGAGAGTATGTTTATTAAAGCTGGGGACAGTGAAACAAAGGAAGGACTTAGGGTGGAAGAAGCAACAGGAGAGAGCCCGGGCGGTGCCCTGCTTTGGCTCCCTAGAAATGTTATAGGAGAGAAGTGAGCCAAGGCAGGGCTGCTTTTACATCACTGGGAAGTCAGAGAAAAGGGGGCCTGAGAGACAGAATCAGGGGGTTAGCCCAGGACAAGCTGCTGCTACTCGCTGCTCCCCTGGTTGCAAGTCGTGTGGGGACCCTTCAAGTTTAGGAGGAAGTAAAAAGTTCATGCGCTGGGTCTCTGTCTTGAGGGTTTGTTTGTTTTTTTTCTTGTGGGTGAAAATTTTAGGGGAGGGTTTAGTAGAATATTTATCAGCTCCAGGTGTGTTTTTAATATGCTGATGCATTAAAATGAACATATAGGGGAGTTTGGGATTATTCTTTGGTCTGTTTTACTTTTATCTCGAGTCTGTCTGGCTTTAGTGGGGTTTTTGTTGTTTTCCCGACTTCATCTGTCCTTGGGTTTAACTGGCACAAATGGCATTAATTTGGGTCTCTGTTCTTTATGTTCCCCAACCAGGGTGACTTAAGCTATGTAGTCTCTGGTTAGGGAGGAGAAGTATAAACCATTTGCTTTCAAGTGTCCTTGGTTAGGGAAGGTAAGTTCTTGCGATTCACCAGCTGGCTGTAAATTGTTCAAATTGTTTGGCCTTGTTTAACTTTCTCGTCTCGGTTTCCCCATTCCACCTGCCCAGGAATTTTCCTAGTTTCTTACCATCCTGCCACAATACTGTACATATCTTTCTGCAACTCACTATTATTTGAGGATATAGTCACATCAATACATGAGGCTCTAGTTCATTTTTTTTTTTACTGCTGTGTAATATTCCACTGTATGGAGATATGACAATTTATTTGTTCTCCTGGTATTTCACAATGACAAAGCTACAGTAACATTTCTTTGTACATCTTCTTGTGCAGATGGGCAAGAGTTTCTCTCCCCTTCAGACTTCAACTTCAGCCTTGACCCTCCTGACTATTCCCCAGAGTAACAGGAGCTGGAGGCCAAAAAGGATATCTGCTCCTTTTATTCACTTAAGTAAATTATTGGTTACCAACCATCTACCATGCAAGGCCTTGGATAGCTGTAATGAGGAATGACATGATGATGGTGGCCTACCCCAGGAGGGTACCCCCTAGCTCCTTCAAGCCTATTAAGGGGCTCTAGGCTGGGGTGCTAGGTTTAGCAGAAGAGCAGTGCTGAACGGAATCTCCCTACTGATGCCCTGGGTCCCTGACATTTAGAAGAAGGGAAAAGAGATCAAATAGCTGAGCGTAGATCTTGTGTGTGTGTGTGTGTGTGTGTGTGTGTGTGTGTGTGTGTGTGTATGTGAGAGAGAGAGAGAGAAATGGCATGTACATTATCTCATAAACATTCCTGTGATATAATTTATTAGTTTTCTATTGCTGCATAACAAATCATCACAAACTTAATGGCTTAAAACAACACACATTTATTGCCTCACAGTCTCCATAGGGCAGGAGTCCAGACAAGGCTTATTGGGGTACTCTGTTCATGGTCTCACCAAGCTGCAATCCAGGCTGGGGCAGGGGTGTCCTCTGTGGTTCAGGGTCCTCCACAGAGCCCATATAGTTGTTGGCAGAACTCATTTTCTTGCAGCTGTCAAGCTCATTGATTCTCCAAGCCAGCAAGAGAGAGGCTCTAGAGTCTAGACCCTCTGTTAAAGGATCACCTGATTAGGTCAGGCCCAGTCAGGATAATCTCCATGTGGCTTTAACTTAAAGTCAACCAATGAGGAATCTTATTTACATGTGCAAAATCCCTTCACCTTTGCTATATAACCTAACAGGACCACAGGATTGATATGCCATCATACCTACAGGCCCTGCCCACACTCGGGGGAGGGAATTATTCAGGGTGTGTACACCAAGGGGTGGGGAACTTGCGGGCCACTTAGAAGTCTGCCTACCACAGGTGGGTGCTATTGTCTCACTGTTTTAGCTCAGCAAAGTGAATTGGTTAGCTGAAGTCACACCTTAAGCAGGTGGGTGGAGCTGGGATTCACATACTAGCCTACTCACTGCTTCCAAAAGCTCTCAGTGCTTTTCTGAGAGAGGAGAAGGAACCTCCTCCCATGTTTCACAGACATGGGTTCTCTTGGGTACCACCCCTTCCTGGGGCACTTCTAGGAGAAAGGCCATCTTCTCAGCCAGACCTGGATTCCCAGCAGCCAGGGTCAGCCCCTTAGCCACCAAGGTAGTCCCGCACACAGTAGGTGCTCAGCAGATATCCGCCTGCTGTGGGCAGCTGGTGTCTCCTTTCCGTTTCTCCCTCCCAGCTGGCCACCTCTGGGACTGCTGAGCACTCCTCTCCTTCTCTGGGGAGCACGAGGCTCATGCTACAGAATTTCACCTCCCCATTTGGTGAGGACACGATGCTCCAGTTAACTTAGTGGATGCCCGTCCGGACTTCATTAAACATTCTTATGATTCCTATTATTATTATAAAAACAATACATAATCCTCTTTAGCATAGAAAATACCAACGAGCAAAGTAATAATTAAAAAGATGTTAAGCACCTGTCGTAAGACCACGTGGAGCGCCTTCTTTCGGCACCCAGTGTAGCCTAGCAGTTAGGGCACATGCTGGCATCACTGGCCTGGTTCTTGTTTTTAATGCCAATTTTCCTTTGGATTTTTTATTTATTTATTAGTTTATCTTTGTTACAGATGTTTCTCCTTTTCCACCCCAGACACCCTGCTTCCTATCCCGTCCCACACCCCGTCAAGCATTGTTGTCTACGTCCGTTGGTTATGCATACATGCATAGAAGTTCTTTGGTTCGTCTCATGCATCCCCCCACCCCACCTCCTCTGAGGTTTGTCAGTCTGAACCATACTCCTTTCTATGTCTCTGGGTCTATTTCATTCATCACCTTATTTTGTTCATTATAATCCACAAATAAGTGAGGTCATGGGGTAGTTGTCTTTCTCTGATTGGCTTACTTTGCTTAGGATAATACTCTCCAGGTCCCTCCATGTTGTCTCAAAGGATAAGAGATCTATCTTTTGCTCTGGCCGGTTTGGCTCAGTGGTTGGTTGGAGCGTTCAGTTCCCGCTAAGGGCACATAGCTCCGCTACAGTTTGTCCCCGGCCCCTGTTGGGGTCGTGTGGGCGGCAACCACTCGATGTGTCTCTCACGTTGATATGTCTCCCTCTCTTCCTCCTGCTCTGATTAAAAAAAAAAAAAAAGATCTTTCTTTCTTACAACTGCATGGTATTCCATTGTGTACATGTACCACAGCTTTTTTATCCGCTCATTTATTGGTGGACACTTGGGCTATTTCCAGATCTTACACTGGCCTAGTTTTTAATTCTGGCTTCTCTGTTACTAGCCATGTGATCTTTGGGACAAGCTGTTTACCTTTTCTCTGCCTCAGTTTTCTCACCTGTAAAATGAGTGTGTCACTTGCACCTGCCTCATAGAGCTGTGGGAGGCAAATGGGATCATGGATGGAAAGCACTGTGTTCTAAGTTCACAGTATGTTTTATGTAATTGTCATAATATTATTTTGATAAAAAATAAGATCATATTTAATATACTATCTTATAACCTTTCTTCACATCACTTATATTTCCTTGCCGATAGACATTCACCCATGACATAATCTAAAATGGATAAATCACCTCCCACCTCATGTATTCAAGCAATCCTTTATTTGGGACCTATATGTATTTGCACTCTTTAACTATTGTAAGTAACACTGTAGGGCACTGCCTTGCAGCTAGATTTTTGTGTAATCCTTACTTTTATCTCCTATGAATGGCTTTCTTAAAAGATCCATGGGCCAGAGGCCATTCAGTGCCTTGGAGAGATCCCCACGGCCCTCCTGATGAGTGCCAGGCACATACAGAGTCACACTGACCTCGAGATACTTTGCCACCAGTTTACTCCTCACCAGAAGTCTGTGTGTGGCTCTGTCCCCCACGCCCCAACCCCGCCACACAGGGTGTTGGTAGTTAAACTCCCTACCTGAAGGTGAGTGAGGGGCTGCTCCCTGCTGGGAGGGCAGCGTGTCCCTGTGAGTGTGATAGCCCCTCACGTCAGCCATCTGCATGGTCTCCCTCATGGAGGGTCTGAGGCTAGACCACTGCCAGCGACCCAGGGATCCCCAGGGCTTTGTGGCACCCCATCCCTGGCAGCAGAAGTGTCTGGAACCTACAGGGGGCGCCAGCTGAGGTCCAGAAAAAAGGCAAGATCCAGAGACCAGAACCAGCTTCCTTCCTTCTCTCCTTCCCCCTTCCCTCCCTCCTTCTTTGCTTCTGTCCTTCCTTTCTTCCTTCTTTACTGAACGTAAAAAGCGCCATATCTGGTGCTAACACACAATCTCTCCCCTCATGGAACCAGGGGAAGAGATGGAGAGAAAATAGATAACTTCACAGCAAAGCTGCACTGCTACGAGTGAGAGTCACAGGAACCAGCACCCGCCTCGGTCATCAGGGAAGTCCTCTGTGAGGAGCAGCATGTGAGCTAAGGCCTGGAGAGGAGGAGGGAATCACAGGAAAAGGGCGGGGGAAGGGCATGCCAAGCAGGGAGCTCAGCATGTGCAAAGGCCCCAGGTGGGGACTGCAAGGCCAGTGTGGACGGAGTGCCCCAGGTGAAGGGCTAGTGAATGGAGAGGGAGGCAGGGCAGATCACCAGGGAGGGCCTTACATTTCTGAACATCAGATCCAGAGGCTGATGGGATGGGTGGCCCAGCTTGGGGTCAAGGCTAAGATCTGACTCATAAAGTTGGTGTGAGTGAGAGTAGGACAGGACCAGCTCACCAGGCACCTGGCCTGTGCCCGAACCCCTGGCTGCATTTGGGATTCAACATATGAGCAAGGAGGTGCCCCAGTGAGTAGCAGGCCAGGCCAGTTAGAGGGCCAGAACAGCTCCAGACACTCCAATTTGTTCTTATGCGGCTCGAGTCATTCTTTTTTTTTTTTTAATCCTCACCCGAGGACATTTTTTTGTTTTTTGTTCAGATAGAGCGGGAGGGAGAGAGAGGAAGAGAGAGAGAGAGAAACATCGATGTGAAAGGGACACATCGAGTGGCCGCCACCCGCACGACCGACCAGGGCCGGGGACAAACTGCAACCGAGGTACGCGCCCTTAGCGGGAACCGAACCCGGGTCTCTCAGGACCGCAGGCCGACGCTCTAACCGCTGAGCCAAACCGGCCAGGGCTCGAGTCATTCTTTATTACTATAAAAATAATAAATCAGTAATCATAAATGCCGTGACCACAGATAAATATGTAGCAGCGTGCCTAAATCTCCAAAAGACAATGTTGAGTGAGAGAAGGCAAACCCCAGCGGGAACTTGCTCCCTGATCCCTTTCATGTGAAGGTCAAGAATAGGTAGAACTCCCTGGCCGGTGTGGTTCAGTTGGTTGGAGTGTTGCTCTGTATACCAAAAATTTGCAGGTTCGATTCCTGGTCGGGGTGTTTAGGGGAGGTCACTGATCAATGTTTCTCTCACATCGATGTTTCTTTCTTTCTCTCTCCCTCCCCGTCTAAAATCAGTGAGCATGTCCTCAGGTGAGGATTAAAACAACCAAAAAGAATAGACAGAACTAATCTGTGATGACAGAACTCACAGGGAGACCAGGAGGGACATAAATGTGGCTTCTGGGAGGCTGGTCATTTCTGTGTTTTGACCCAGGGCCTGGACACAGGTGTGTTCATTTTATAAAAATGTGGTACCTGGTCACTTTTCTGTATTTCTGTGAAATTTAATAAAATTTTTATACAGTTAAATCCTATTGCCCTCACTCAACATCACCTATGCAGTATTCCTGTCTAGAATGTTTACTAAGAATCTAACTGTAAGAAAGAGTAAGATGAATCCAACTAAGGAACTTCCCCCAACTACCTACATTGCAAGAAGGAAAAGATCTGGAGAACTGCTCTAAATTAAAGGAGCCTGAAGCTACATGACACAAAACATAATGCTTGATCCTGGGTAGAAAAAGTAGTTGTAAAGACTAGGAACAACTGGGGACATTTACACGGACTGTGGATTAGATGAGGTACTGTGTCAATGTTGACCCTCCTGGGATAGAAATAGGACGGTGGAGTTGTGCTTGTGTGGGATAATGTCTTTGTTCTTAGGAAATTCATGCTCAAGTACTTAGAACTAAAATGGACTACTGTCTCAGGGGAAAAGGAGGAAGATTAGGGAATGAAACAGCACAGATGAGGTTGAATGCTAACAATTGGTGACTGTAAGTGAAGAGTAGATGAACACATTAAAATATTCTGGCAAATCTTCTGGGGGATTAAAAATTTTCAAAATAAAAATTTGGGAAATAAGAAAAAAATACTATTTTCTTTTTATTATTATTATTAAAGGAAAAGAAACCTACCAACCAAGTTATGGCACTGTGTCCCTTGCCTGTTAGGCATTTAATATGCATAATATACAATCTCATGAGTCCTTTGGGTCTTTACAAGTAATACAAATCCAACGAAATAACTAAAATTGATATTTATTGGTCCACATATCTGAACAGTCCAGAGATAATCAGCTTCAGGTCAGGTTTGATCCAGGATCTAAAAGGTTTGACCCATTTTCTCTCCCTCTGTTTCTCTGTTCTCATTCTTCTAATTTGGCCTCATTTTAAGCATATTCTCCTCTCCCAAGCAGTAACTGGCTCCAAGGCCAACTGGGTAGAGGGCAAATATCCTAAAGGGAGGAAGGAGAGGATGTTGGCAGGGTCCCCCAAATGGCTTCCACACTTGCACATAATCCATGAAACAGATGGTCTTAGTCTTACCCCTCATGTGTATTAGGAACCCATGACTCAGAGAAGTTATGTCAAGGTCTCACCACCAGGAAAGGAAAGCTGAGATTTGAACCTGGGTCTGCCTGCCCTCCTTTCCCCTCTTTTTTATAAAAGCACCTATGTTATTACAAAAAGCCTGGGAAGACGGCAGAGAAAAGAGCACCTGCATGCCATCCTGACACCATCACTTTTGTAAGTTTTCTTCCACTCTTTCTACATCTACAAAGGTTTTCTCTCTCTCTCTCTCTCTCTCTCTCTCTTTTAAGGAAAGCATATGAAATCAGATGTTGATATGAGAACCCCTGAAGACCCCAAGCTACCAGGACACCCTCCATTTGGGAGCATCAAGAGTCAGGTGTTCCAGCCTGAATTTGAGGTTAACCCTTTCCAATGCAGGGTCCCAGATCTGCCTTTACCATTTGGTAAACCACGTCTATTTAGGCAACTGGCAAATACTTGAGACATAAAAGCAATAGTGATGGAATTAATGGGAAGCACTGCATGTTCCCCTGGCTCATAGGGGCAATCACAACATATCTCAACCCTCACAATATTCCTCAAAGCATACATTATGACCCCTATTTTTCAGAGAAGGAAACTGAGGCTCTGGGAAGAGCAATGACTGGCCCAGGTCACCATCAGCATGTGGCAGAGGCAAGAACCAACCCATGCCCTGTGGCAGCTCTTAGAATCCTGGGAGCGTGTGCCACCCCACCCCCACCGTGGGTTATAAGAACCTGAATCAAAGGCCCCTCTGTTGTTGGAGAAGTCCTCCAGCTTTGCTTCAGCCCAGGCACTTTCTGTCAAGGGGTAGAATCTGTGCTAATAAAAACAAGTGTCATTTTACATTGCTTTCTATAAATCTGTTAGTGACCTTTAATAAAAATTTATGACCCTAATAATTCTGTTCTGCACATCCTGGTCAGATCGTCGCTCACTGGCCAATAATCTGCAAACCTTTAAAATTTAGTGACTGGTCCTGGGTCCGTGCCAGGGGTCCCGCTCCTGGTGATGGGCAGGGCATGAATAATGATTAATCCAAACCACTTGGTGCTAAATGCAAAGCTGTTTTCTCGACCAGGCCATTGGGCCGGGAATCCCAGGAAGAGCAGTAATTGGAAGACACCTGGGCTTCCCAGATAGCCCATTAAACCAGCTGTAACCAAACTTCACTCCACCTGCCTGCTCTTTTCTTGACATCTTTCTCTTCCTCCAAGTCATCAGAGCAAGGAGCTAAAAATAGTGTGACCTGCACTACCTAGCTGTTGTGGACAAAATCCAAGGGCCTCTCCTGAACCCGTGAGTGTGTCCACTTTGCTTATGGGGTTGGAAACTGGAGCGCCGCAGGGAGGTTGGGAAAGCTGGGGTTGACCTGGGTCTTCAGCGTCTCTTTTGTTCACGGTTCTCTCAGCAGAAACCCAAGTGGGTGATTGAACCAGTGGGGATTTAGGATCTTGAAGGATCGCCAAAAGTGGCAGGCCCAAAACAACTTATCAAATGTTTGCTTGGCTGTCGGGTTGCATAAAATCATACTTTGTTTGCTCTGAGGCCCTGGAACAGGAAAATACAGACATTTGCACAAGCACTGCAGTGCCTTGGGCCGCCTGCCCACAGTGCCTCCTGCAGAGGTCCCAACAACTTGCGCCTTCTCCATTACTCAGGATTTGGGGGACTGATGCATCATGGGGACTTTAGAGTGAAGCATTTTCCTGCAGCAAAGGGGCTTCTCCCAGGCCACCAGCATCCTTGGGTCTCCCACCTCAGGCTGCTAACCAGCTTTGGAGCCTCTCCCCCAGTTTCCTAATCTGAAGAAGGGGCATTTGTAAGTCACCTTGGACACCTGTCCCGAGCAGTTCCTTTTCTCTGTAGAGGAGGGAGCAGGGACTCTGGAATCCCAGACTGTCCAAACAAAAGGCTCTGGAAACGGCTAGATCCTTGCTGCTCAAAGTGCGCCCCTCCCCCCACCAGCAGCTTCCATGGCACCTGGGAACATTACACAAATGCAGAATCTCAGAGAAGGCTTCCCGGGACCAGGAATTCAGGGCTCAAACAGGATGGGTACCTGCCCTTCAACAAGAGCCCCAGGTGTCCATGTGCACATGGAAGCTTTGCGTTGACCTAGTCCACACTTCCCCATTGTGTGTTTTGGAAACTGAGGCACAGAGAGGGCCCCAAACCACACAGCAAGTTAGTAGCCAAACTGAAGGCAGTTCTCCAGATTCTCAACTTTCTACTTCCGTCTCCTGCCCCATGCCCTCAACCACGAGCTCGCATTCCCACTGCGCTTGCTGCCACACTCGCCGAGAGAACGGGAGGCATCCGACTTGTTAGGGTATCTCTAGGGCGGTGTACTTCAGGTGGCCTGCTGGTCACACCTGCTGCCCAGAGGGTAACCATTCAGCTGAGAAATGACCATGTTTGAACCTAAAACATTCTGGAATTTCAGAGTCAAAGGAACCTTAGAGGTCATCTGTTGCAGAAAACCCTCTACAGACTTCTTGTGTCCAGGCCAGCCGGCTCTGCTTGGATGCCTTAGTGACACGGAAATTACTACCTCAGAGGACGCCCACTCAGTTATTGGAAAACACCAATTGTTTTTGTGTTCATTTCCAATGTCAGATTTAATTCTTCCCTGCTGAGCTTCTACCCACCAAACCTGTTTCTGCTCTTTGGAGTAGCTGAGAAAGGCCCAAGCTCTCTTCCACTGAAGACTTCTTTAGATACTTAAACGCTAGTATCAGAACTTACCTTCTCCTCTCTACACTTCCCTGTTTGGTGATTTTTCGTGTGTTCTTCGAGTAAATGATATTGGGATGCCTCTCCTTCCCTGCAACCTCAAACCGCCATCGCAGTCATTCTCGTCAGAGTGATAGCTGCCTGTCAATAGCACTCTTCAAGGGAGTTGAATATCACGCTCTGCCTCCGGTTGGCCTAATCTAAAGGAGGAGCACCATCACCTCCTTGATTAGATATGCTACCTCTTTTAATGCAACCTAATTTTGGTGTTTTTAAATATTATTTTAAGCAAACACATGACAATGTTGACTGCTATTAAACCTGCCCAGTATGCCCCTCAAAGCTTCATCCCATGAACTACTACCAAGCAAGTCCCCCCCTGATTTGTACTTAACAGTCTAAGTCCAGATGCCTGACTTTCATCTATCCTTGAGTATCATTCTCTCTCGGTCTGGCCCAGGGTTTCTGCCTATTGGGCTAATTTTGGCTCTCAAGTATTTCACCTTGTGAATTAGTCATCCCTCCCAGCTGGGCTAACCTCAGCCAACCCTCAAGAATTTATTAAGCACCTACTGAGCATTCAGGGTCAGAGTGAGAAGATAAAAGTGGGACACATGTCCCTGGCTCTCAGGGGGTTTACAGTCTGGTTGTGAAATGAGGACTCATCTCCAGGACACAGAGGCAAGTGCAGCCAAGGCCAAGGCTGGAGGCCCAGGCTCTGAGGAGGCGCTTGCTTAGGGAGGTCTGTGGATCGCCCACCTTACAACTGCCCAGGAGCTTGTCAAAAATACAGGTACCTGAACCCATTCGGTCAGGGACCCAGAGTCTGGAGGTGGGGCCCAGAGCGTCATTTGTAACTCCCCAGGTGACTCTGACACAAGCCAAAGTTGGAATCCACAGTTTAAAGGGCCAAAGGAGGTGAGCCCAGGACATAGGCCCAGGGAGGAGCTGAGAGAGGGCAAGGAAAGGAGGGGAGGGGCAGGGCCCTCTGGATGCAGAATAAGAACGGGGCATGGGCTCAGGTCAGGTGGGCTCTGGATGTGCCGGGGGAGACAGATTAGCTCAGCGGCTGTGCCCCAGCCCTGCGCAAGAAAATCCTGCAACATATCCATGCCGTAACCCCAAAGATGTGACTGTGGGTTAAAAAACACCATCAGTGTCCTGAGTGGGGTCCCAAACTGAGTTCTCTTTTAGACAAGAAGAGAAAAGCATTTGGCAAATAGCTTTCTCCTGAGGACAGTGGCTTCCCACAGGTTGCCCACCCAACATTCTGAAAAGGGTCATCCCCCACCCCTACATTACCACCCCTCCATTAGTCTTAGTGTCTCAGTTGTTGAATGTTTGCTTCCTGGGGCTGAATTTAGCCTTTATGAGCAGTGTGACTTTGGGACACGTTCTCTAACATCTCCTTTTATAAAGGGGAGATGGAATAGTACCTCTGTCCTCAGGTTGCTGTGAACAGTCATGATTCAAAATGATTCACCGAGTGCCTTCTGGATGCTGCCTACTGTGTGCTGTGCTCGATGCTCAGGGCTGGGGCACGGCAGGAAGGAAGCAGATGAGGGGCCCTTTCCTTAGCAAGGGTAAATTCTCATAGGGACAGACAGCAAACAAAATGCACTGAGTGTTTTAGATGGTGAGAAGTGCCACTGACAAAAACTAAAACAAGACAGAGGGATCAGGAATTTGGGGCACAATTTTAAATAGGGGATCGGGAAGGTGACATTTGAGCAAAGATTTGAAGGTGGTCTGGGAGGGAGCCATGAGGATAACTAGGAAAGAGCCTTCTAGGAATGGGAACAGCCAGTTCAAAGGCCCTGAGGCAGGGGCATACCTGGAGGCACAGAGGGTCAGTTTATGATGATCACATACTATGTGATTTAATTGCTCTATGTTATTGTTGATGTCCTTATTAGTACTGATAATCTTGGTAGAGCACAGAATCTCACTTCTGAAACATGTGGCCATTAGAGCATGGACCACGATCAGTCACTCAGTCTGGGTTTGCATCCGCCTCTGCAGTTCTCAAACCGTGTCATCATGGCCAAGTTCCTTAACTTCTCTGAACTCCCAGAGTGATAATTAGGTGAAAACAATAAGACCTATAGTTCAAGTTAGTCATGGGGATCAATCAAATGCACAGTAGCATGGAGTTGGCCCTAAAGTGCAGGGCACTGGTGAGCTGCTGTGAACACCCAGCATCACCCTCCCACAGTGCAGGTGGGGAAGCCATGCCCCAATGCTGCCGCACAAGGTCACATGGCACCAACAAGGCCTGAGAGCCCCCTCACCCACGCCCAGCCCCACACTTCCCCATTTCCCCCCACTGATCCCCTCCACCCTCCTCCTGCCTCCCCCAGGCCCTCACCACACTATTGTCTGCGTCCACCCACTCCCACACCTTCTATCCTAGTTCAGTTCATTCTTGTTAAAAGTGAAACACAGCCCTTGATTTTGAAAATAGATCACTCAGAGCTCTCCTCCCTCTGATTAGGCTCTGTCCTCTTGTTTATTTTGCATAGTGAGGAAGGGAGCTTAGAATTCACCTGGAGAACTGGAGAGCCACCTAGGCTGGGAGAGTTTTTTGGCCACCAGCTATGTCTGCCTGTCTCTCTGTCGTGTTCTCTCCGAATGCGGCTCCTGTTGACAACACACTGGATCCGGAGTCAAAGGATTTAGGTTTGAATTGGGTCACACGTGAACTTAGCAAAGGTCTCCCTCTTGACCTCACTTCCAAATTTATAGACTGGGGTCACAGTCAAGGTGCCCTGTAGAGCTCAGGGGCTCTTTGTAAAGGTCGAAGGACAAGAGACGTGTTGAAGTGCCTGGGCCGTGCTGACCGGCTGAGTGTTCCGACAGTGTGGGACTCCCTGATGCGGAATGTGGCCCAGGTTGACATGCTGAAAGCAGGAACCCAGAAAGGCCATGCTCTAAGCCACCTTTCCCGCTGCCTTATTTCTGGGGGATTTGTACTAAGAAAGGTCAGCCTCAGAAACCCATCCAGGTCCTCCAACCCCGAGATGTCTCAGAATCACCCAAGGGCCTGTGACTGAGAGCAAGCACAGCTCTGACTGGACTTCCCCCACCACTGATCAGCTAGGTGACCTTGAGCCAGCGATGTTGCCTCTCTGCCTCAGTTTTCCCATCTGTGAAGAGTGGGGCATAAATAACTCCTCTGGCCATTGCAAGGACTTCTGGACAGTGCCCAGCGAAGAGTAGGTATCGGTAGGAACCATCTCTGAAATGGTCCTGCCCAGCCCCTTCATTTTCCAAATGGGGAGACTGACGCCCAGGAGGAAAAGGAGTCTGCTCAACAGCACACAGCCAGCCAGAGGCCAGGCTGGGCTCCTTGGGTCTCTAGGGCACTGTCTTGCTGGAGCCCCAGGGAGGGTGGGAACCTTGCCTAGATCCTTATGGGAGTCTCAAGTGTGTGAGTGGAGATCGTCCCTGTTGCCTGGTAACCCCACTAAAGTGGGAAGCCGGGAAAACCTCAGGTGGTGGGATGTTAAAGCTCAGAGGGTAGTTCAGGCAGAACTTCGTGTTTCTGAAGGGGTGAGAGAGCCTCCCCTCTCGGCCGGTCATGCCCACCGAGCTCCAGAGGAAAGCGGGTCTGGGTGTGGGGACCTGTGCCCCTCTGCCACTTGTGGGCTCCCCTCCCGGAGATTAAACACATGCAGGGCCCCCCAAGCTGGGAAGAGAGTGGGAGAAAGGTGCCCAGGGCCTTGCCAGGAATTGGAGCCTCATCCACCCACCCATCCGCCCTTCCTCTGGGCTCCCAGCAAGGCATTGCAAAGGGGCTGAGTGGACAGAGGACACCATTAGATGTCCCAGAGTTCTTTTGCCTGGGGTGGAGGAGCAGATGTACACATGGAAATTCCTAGTGAACAAGAGGCCACAGGGACTATGAACCAGAGAGAGTGGGGAGCACCCTTAGTGAGCTGGGGGGCTGCCCACAGAGGTGGAGATTGGAGAGTGGTGGGATTTGGTGAGGAGGGAAAGGTGCTGGCTACTGGTTGGCAGCTCTGTGCAGATCAGCTCCGGGGGCTCCAGGGAGGAAGAGAGAGCTTCCTAGAGAACGAAGAGGGGCTCTGGGTTCAGAGAAGATATGTGTCAGGCATGGGGCACAAGGCCATGCTGTTTATGTTTCTACCCCTAGTTGGAAGAGTTGCTTCCCCGGGCCCTTTGGTGGTCTCTCTCCATCTCTGCCAAGTCTCTGCTTTTAGAAGCAGCATGGGGTGGGGGAGTCCCTGACCAGCCATATCCCTCCAAGGGTCAGCGGGGACTCAGGCCAAGAAGCCAGGGGCACAGTGTGCAGCAGGGAAGCTCTAAGCCATGAACTGGGTTTGATCTCTGCTCTACCACAGGCTTCTTCCAACCACAAGCAAGTCCTTCACCATATCTGACTTTTGCTCGCTCTCTCTGTTAGATGGACAGTGGAGGCCATTCAGGAGCCTGTGGGAAGTTCTTGCATCCTGAAGAATCGATCCCTCCCTGGGTTTGCCTCCCAATGAGGACAGAGGCAGAGCCCTTCACCAGTGGGTTCAGGCAGCAGCCCTCGGTCTTTTTTTCCTTCCATGATTGCTTTGTCTGCTGCCAGCTCTGACACCTGCCGACTCCCGTGCCGAGTGGGTGGGACCCCCAGAGCGAGAGATGACACCATGCCTGTCATTCCTTCAGGGGCTTCAGATGTCAGAAGGGGATGTGGAACCTAAGTTTTAGGAAGAAATTAATCTTTGGCAAGCACTGAAGTGGTTTCAGCTACTCGCTCCCACACACCTTTGCTTTTCCCACAAGTATTCGCTCATCCAGGCAATGTTTATTGAGGGTATACTATGTGCCAGGCACTGGAGATATGCCAGGGATACAACAATGAGCAAAACCAGAGGAGGTCCCTTCCGCATCCACCTGGGAGACCACCCTTAACCAAGGAACCATATCGCTGTGTGCAAAGCTGTCTCGATGGTGAGAGAGGCACACAGCATGCGTGGAGCTGGGGGAGGCTTGCAGGGGAGCAGCCTGTGCAGCATGGTCGGGAAAGGCTTCCCTGAGGCAGTCATGTTGAGCCACAGAATACAGGTTTGGGAGAAGTTATTGAGGCTTAGGAGAGAATGAAGAAACAGCAAGGTCAGTTCGTGCAAAAGGCCTGTGGCCTGAACTCTGAAAGCAAGGAGGGAGTGGTGCAAGCTGAGGTGGGTGGGGCTGTACCTGGGCTTGGCCGACCCCATGTGGGACGACTTCTTCATCCCCAGTGCAAAGGGAAGTTTCGTGGATGTTTGAAGCCGGGGAGCTGAGGAGCGGGTGGGGAGGTGGCACAGATCCGTTTGCATTCCTGAAAGGTCAGGTGGTAAGGGGCCAGGTGGTGGGAGCCTGGGGAGGAGCCACGGGGATGATCTGGGCAAGAGACCCAGAAGAGGGCAGCAGCCACAGGAATGGAGAGGTGTAGCTGGATTTGAGAGCAGCGTGGACAGAGTGAAGTGACAGGGCGTGGAGAGGGAGCGCATGGGGGCGAGGATCTCGGGTGACTCCAGGTTGCTGGTGTAGGCATCTGTGCGATTGCTCGAGCTTTTTCCTGCGATCGGAGAGGCTGAAAGAAGATTCAGATTGGTGGGGAAAAGATTAACTTTTTCTTTTTCCCCAAATTAGGCACAGGTAGCCTTCTCCATTTCCTTTCCTTTTCAAGGCACCAGAGAGATCAAATACCTTTGCTCTTGGGTTTCCAGCGATCTTTTATCATCTCTCTTACCTCTGAGAAAAAGCAAATTAAAAATATGCACTGCAGACCCAGGTCCGAGGCTCACAAAAGAGTTCTGGTGAAATAGGATTAGTCCCTAAGCCCCAGGAAAACTGTGGGGCCACGCCAGGCGGAGAGGGAGCTCCAACCTGCAGCGAAGCCGAACCTCATGACCAGGGAGCCTCTCAGAGGTGCCCTTGGTGACGCCCGCTTGTCGCAGGACACACCTTTCAGAAAAGGAGCTCCGGCCTCTGTAAGTAGTTTGGAAGCCCTGGAAATGGGGGCTAGGCAAAGGGGACTTTGCTCTGGGGGGAAGGGGACATGTGGGATGTGGGTCTCCTTGGGGACCCCAGAAGCTGCTTTGTTGTCCTCACAGCCACGGGGCCCCAGGGAGAAGGGGAGGTGTGATCTTCCCCCAGGAAACCTGCCAGGGAGGCGACGGGTGCACAGGATGGAGGGACTCTGGAAACCTGCTCTGGCTGCGGGACCTCGCTCTACCTCTGGGGCCTTAGTTTCCCCGTCTGTAACAGGCATGACACGGTTCCTAACCTTTCAGGGTAGATGTCAGCAATCAACAAGACCCCTTATAAAAGTTCTCTTTCTGGCCTGGCTCCTAGGCTTCTCGATGAGTTGGAGTCTTTGTAAAACAGTCCTTTTGACCACAAGGCCCTCGCTCACTCAGTGATGTCCTCCGTGCATAAAGATGGAGGGGACCCAGTCCTGTCCTCAGAGAGCCCGAGGTCTCCCAAACGAGATAATCACATCTTAGCCTCCACTCCCCATGGGTGGGGGTGGGGGTGATTCTTGCCGGGTCCAGACCCAGTGGGTGGAGTACTGGGTACAGTGCATGTCCCCTCCTACCCCAGCTGTGTCTGCACTCCCCTCGCCCAGCTGGGGTGAGCTTCTGCTTCAGACAGCTCCACCTGCGACTCTTCTTTAGCAGCCTACCCTCAGGTTCCTGAAGCTGCCTTGCCAGCACCCGCAGAGAACAAAATGCCTGGGAGTTTCTGTCCCCTGCTATGGAGACCCTTGGGCAGTGACTGAGGGTAGAGGAGGGTGAACGCCCAGCTCCCTTCCCTGCTAGGTGACCCCGAGTGGGATTTTCTTATATATATAGCGCTCGCTCGCTCGCACTCTCTCTCTCTCCACACACACACACACACACACCCACACACACGCACGCACGCACGCACGCATGCACGCACGCACCACACCACACCCCCAACCCAGCCCCTCCAGCCCCAGCTTTCAGCAGCAGTGGGTTGGAGCTGCCCTGGAGAGTTCTGCCTGGCATTGTGTCCTCACTTGCTCCCTTGACTGTTCTTCCCTGGGAGTGCTTTCTTTATATATCACTGGCACAGAAGTCCTCATTCTAGCATCTGCAGTAAGTGTAGCTGTTTTCCCATTCTCCAGATGAAGGGAATGAGGTTCAGGGCACGTCAGCCACTTCCTCAGGTGTCTCACAGCCAGTGGTGGCTGAGCTGGGCCTTAGGCCACCTGTGGTCTGACGTCAAAGCCCAGGTTTTTCCATGCAGCAGCATGTATGTGATAAGGGCTAAAGCAGAGAGAGCGAGAGAGGCATTTTCAAATGAGGTCAGAGGAAGGGGCAGCAAACTACCATGTTTGGGCATGAGCGTCGATGGTGTGTGACTGACTCTGAGCAGCCCGTGGAAACACAGGTGAAACGTTTCAGATGGAGATGGGAATGGCATTGCAGGAAGAGGGAACAGCACGTGCAAAGGCACGGGGGGCATGAGGAGACTGTTGTTGGGGAAGCATATGTGCCCCCTCTTCTGGCCTCATCATTTCTCACCTCCTGAATGCCTTCTTGCTTCCACCCCAAGCTCCCCTAATCTAGCCTCCAAACGGAAGCAGCCAGCAAGGAGGCTTTTTAAAATGTAAAATATAAAAATGTCTTTTTGAAATGTCAATCTGATCATGCCTCACTAAGCCTCCTCCAAAGAGACCCTTCAGAGACTTCTTCTCCACTTGGAAAAAAAACTAAACATCTTTCCATGTCCAACTAGCCCTGGTGATGGGACCCAACCAGCCTCTCCTCTCCTCTCCAGTCCTGCTCCCCTTCACTCCCTCCAGCCACCCCGGCCGACTGTTCTCTGAACACTGGCTCCTTCCTGCCCCAGGGTCTTTGCTGTGTTCTCGTCGAGAGAAAAAAGCTTTCTTCCTCTAGAGTAGCAATCTTCTTGTGCCACAAGAATTTTTAGAACATGCAATACCTGACTATTTAGTCAGGGGCCCTGACCTCTTTTCCCTTAGATTGTCAAGTTAAAAAAATGACGCCCTGGCCGGTTTGGCTCAGCGGTTAGAGCGTCGGCCTGTGGTCCGGAGAGACCCGGGTTCGGTTCCCGCTAAGGGCATGTACTTCGGTTGCAGTTTGTCCCCGGCCCTGGTTGGTTGTGCGGGTGGCAGCCACTCCATGTGTTCCTTTCACGTGGATGTTTCTCTCTCTCTCTCTCTCCCTCCCACTCTATCTGTACAAAAATTGGAAAAATGTCCTCGGGTGAAGATAAAAAAAAAAAAATGACAACAGTCAACACAACAGCAGCCATCCAATGTAAATGAATCAAAATTATGCCTATTATTTTGTCATATTGGCAAAAAGTATCTAATATATATTTTGGTGTGCCACAGATTCTTAGAAATTAGTTTATGTGTGCCATGGGATGAAAAATGTGAAGGTCACGGCTCTAGATCTTCACGGGGCTGGCTTCTTCTCATCCTTGATGTCTCCATTTATGCCATGACTTAGAGAAGTCACACCCCAGCGTGTTGCCCTGTTGGATTCATCTGTAACACTCAGGACACCTCCGGTCGTCAGGCTGGGCTGCTTCCTCGTCTGTCTCACATCTCTCCCCTGGAATGTGAGCTGAGTGCCGGGACCTTGTCTCCCTCACCTCTTTATCTCCAGTGCTTCTAGCAATGCCTGCCACTTAGTAGGTGCCCAAGAATAATCGCTGCATTTGCCTGGTGTGTGTGGAAGGACCCGAGGCTGGGCGAGGCCTTGAATGGCAAGGTAAGGCATTCGGACATGATCCTTATTAGGAGTTACCAGTTCAAGCTGCAGATTCATCCACAGCTAAGGAAAATTGGGCACTCTTAAGTCTTGAAAAGAATGTTCCAAGGGTGGGTTGATGGACAGCAGCAGTATGATACGAGTCATTACATGGCCTAACTGCTTTGGGGTACACCCATGAGAAGTCCCCCTATAGAAGATCTGCCCGCCTGCTGCTCTGAGTGCTTACCTTAGAAATACCCAGTAAAGAACACCAACTTTTTTTTTTTGCTTTTTTTTTTTTATTGTAGTAAAATATACATAACATAAAATTTACCATTGAAATCATGTTTAGGTATACAGTTCAACAGCTTTAAGTGCATTCACATTGCAGTACCACCATTAGCACCATCAACACCATCCATCTCCAGAACTTCTCATCTTCCCAAATGGAAACTCTGCCCATCAAACACTGACTGTCCATCCCCCTGCTGCCAGCCCTGCCAACCACCACACTTTCTGTCTCTCTGAGGCTGACTGCTCTAGGGACCTCATATAAGTGGAGTCATACAGTATTTGTTCTTTTGTTGTGGGCTTATTTCACTTAACAGTATATCTTCCAGGTCCGTTCATGTTGTAGCAGAATTGCCTTCCTTTTTAAGGCTGAAAAATATTCCACATTTTTTTTTCATCCTTCATATCTGTCCATTCATCAGCCATTCATGAGGATGGATGGACACTTGGGCTGTTTCCATGCTTTGGCTCTTGTGGAATAATGCTGCTAATTAACATGATTGTACAAGCATCTGTTCAAGCCCTTGCTTTCAAACATTTTGTGCACATACCCAGGAGTGGAGTTCCTGGAACACATAGTATTCTACTTTTAATTTTTGGGGAACCCCCGTGCTGTGTTCCATAGTGGCTGCACCAAGGACACTGCTTTTCACTGCATTCCTCCAAGTACTTATGCAGCCAAGACCTCCTTGGACCCAGCTCACCCTGCAACGGTAACCTTCGTGTGCAGTGTTGTGACAACTTAAGTGACTAAGGGAAAGCCAAAGTCTAGTTTGATGAAGTGAGCATAATCCAAAATAGGATAGGTCTGCTTTGTGAGTTTAAAAGATCTTATCTAGGTTCACCTCCTGTCTGACTCATCGAGGGGACTGCCCATCTTTATTTTCCTTGATGTAATTATGGATGAGTGATAGATTTCATCTGAAAAATGATGGAAACTTTGTACTTGAGGATGGATGGCCCAGAGCATCTGTCCCTCAAGGCAGTGTGTGGGGTTATCATCCTTCGGAGGCAATTCACACCATCCGGGCCACATCTGGGGATAGAGTGGACATAAGAGGGTCTATTTATTCATTTATGATTTTTTTAAATAACCCCATTATCTGGGCCAGAATATTCTCTCCTTGCAGCCCCAGGCTCCATGGGAAACCAAGTCATAATAGAAAGCCATTATAATGATTTACCACTGAACCACCATTATCCTGACCAGAAACCTGGAACTGTCAAAATCAATGCATTCTCTCCTAGTTTACAAGGTTATGTGGGCATCAGAAGATAGCCCCACAATTAAGCAAGGGAGTAAGAGGGAAGGAGTGTGGGATGGCATCAAGCTGAAGAACTCTCTCAATGGGTGAGGGCTGGCCAGAATAATATAGTCTTTGATACTAGCTAAATCTACCACTACCTTCATCCACCCATTAACCGCCCACCCACCAATCCATCCATCCATGTTTCCATCCCTAAGCTAATACATCTAATAATACAGAGAAAAGTTCTCCAAGCTGAGGGAACAGTATGTGCAAATGGCCTGTGGGGAGAGAGTTTGTTGGCCAGTAGAGCTGGATCAGGGAGATGAGCAGGATTGTACACAAGACAAGGCTAGAGGGGTGAGCAGGGGCCAGACTCTGCAGGCATGTGGGAGACCTAGGGACTTCTAACTATACCAATAGTATCAATAGAATTTTCTGTGATGGGAGTATTCTGTATATGTGGGTTCAATATAACAGCCACTAGCCACTTGTTGCTATCGAGCACTTAAAATGTAGCTAGTATGAGTGAGGAACTGAACTTTTGTTTCTATTTCATCATAATTAATTTAAATTTAAATGGCCACATATGGCTCATAGCTGCTGTGTTAGACCTTGTAGGTCTATACCCTAAAAACAAGGGAAGGGTTCTAGCAAGGGCTGAATCACTGTGATCTCAGCCATCTCTGGCTATGTGTGGAGAATCGATTGGGAGACAAGTGGATGTGGCAACATCCAGTGAGGAGGCTTCTGCAATGGTCCATTGAAGAGGAGTGGACACCAGGTCTGGTAACGGGATGAGGTGGAGGTAAAGAGAAGTGAGGAGATTTGGGAAAGACCAGGGATGAAAAATCAACAGGACTTGGTGAGGAGAGAGATGGTGATTTGGAAGTGTAAGCATTGGGATAACCTCCTGGTCTCTGGCAGACACAGTGGGATGGAAGAAGGGTGCTTTCCCTGAGACAGGGAACCCTGGAAGAGGACTGTATTTGAGGGAGTTTGGAGTTCCTGAGCTCTGCTTAGGTCACGCTGAGCAAGAGTGGTTTTGAGTTGCCTAAGAGGAAATGTCAGTTGGGAGCTGGAGCTCTGAGGAGAAGTGTGAATGAGTAGAAATGAAGAGCATGGGTGTAGATGGTCAAGGAGAGGGCATGGGCCCAAGCCTTGATGGTCTCCAACTTTGATGCTGGGTGGAGGAAGGTGCATCGGCACAAGTAATGTCAAAAGAAACCCAGGATGCTGTGAGATCATACAAGGTCATTGCAAGGACTTAGCTTTCATTCTGAAAGCAATGGGGAGCCACTGGAGGGTTTTGAGACAAGGAGTCAGATAATGTGACTTGGGTTGAACAGGACCAGTCCTGTTAGGAGGAGGCCTGGAGCAGAAACAGAGATCAGTGATCCCATAATCCAGGACAGAAGTAATGGAGAGGGAAAAAGACAGTAGTTGGCAGTGGAGATGGTCAGATTCTGCATTACTTAAAGGTGGACTGAATGTGAAAGAGGACTCAAGGGCAATGCCAAAGTTTTGAGCTTGAGAACTGGGAGGATCGAGTTGCCTTTAACAGAGATAGAGAAGATGCTCAGAAAAGCAGGGTGGGGAGGAATATTAGGAGTTTGGCTTTTGAATATATTAAACTTGAGATGCCTATTAGAAATCTCAGGAAATGTCAAGCAGGCAGGTGGATACAGTGGTCCAGGCTAGAGATATAAATTAGGGAGTCATCAGCATAGAGAAAGTCTTAAGATGGGATGAGATCATTTAGGTAGTAAATGTAGATAGAGAAGAGGACCAAGAACCCTGGAAGAGTCTCTGATTCTGGCTATTCTCTCTCTCCCTCCCTCCTTCCCTCCCTTTCTCTCTCCCTCTCCCTCCCCCACCCCCCATCTGTCCTTCATCTTTTGTTCTTACCATCAACTGTCCTCACTCCACTCAGCCATCAAAAACTCCTGAGTTTACCAGTCCTCAGTTCGGGCCACAAGAAGAGAAAAACTAACTTCTCTTTCTCAAGCAAAGTTCTAAAATCTCAGGAAGGAATCTTATTGGTCTAGTTGGCTCAGGTGCCTACCCCTGAACCAATCAGCTTTGCCAGGGTGGAATCATGCCATATATATATATATATATAGTGGCTCCCTCGGTAACCATGTGGGTAGAGGGAAATGAGGCGCAGTTCTGGGCAGGCGCAAATCCAGTATGGTTTTCAAACATGTATTTAGGGGCACACGGGTGACTCTTTCCTGAGGGAAGACGGGCCCACAAGACATGGACCAGGAAATGCCTGTGTGAGGAGTGCCTCCTGTCTACTGGCCAGCACGGTTCCTTTCCTCAGTTCCTCAATTGATTTGCTGGAGAAAGTCACCGGCTGGAGCTGAGTCATGACTGACTGTCATCCTCAGCACCTCGGTCAGCTCTGCAGTCTTCACGTTGATGTCCTTACCGATTTGCTGAGAAGACTGTTTTCAACCTTCTCCCAGCCTAGACTCCCTGGTGCTCCCATCTCTGCATCCAAGGCACCCCGGCCCCACTGCTGGCCCTCTGCTTTCCTGTGGTATGCCACCTTTCAGGAACACGTCGAGGAGGAACGTGGAGAGCAGCCTGCCATCTGGCGATAAGGACCGTTGCATGGGGATGTCGTCATCTTCTCTTTACACCTTGTCCACCCTCCCTTCTCTCTGTGAAGACAGGTGGCTCCTTTGTGCACTTCCCTGGACTTCACACCTGACTTTGTTTCCCCATCTGGCTGCTCTTTTATCCATCAACTTCTTTTCTTCCCAGACATGTTTAGGCTTCCTCTACTGAGGTGAAATGATTCTTTCTTGGATGCTCTCTCTGTACATGAATCATCTTTTAACCTCTCCTTCCTTCTCTGGCCTGAGTTTCCAAAAGAGAGCTCTACACCTAGGGGACCATTTTCATGCCCGTCCTCCCCACTTCCCTACAGCAGCTGTGGTAACATAGTGGGGACAGTCCCACCCATCCTCCTCTTCAGGGACCTCTGCTCCTCTGCTTCCGTGATAGAAAATGTTGAACCTAGATGATTGGGGGAGAGCAAGAAGCAGCCCAGAATAAAACAAAACAAAGCAGAGAGGGAGAAAAGGACTGTCTAGATTTCAGTTGGATATGAGGGCACTTTTCCAGCCCTCACCCTCCTCTCTCCCAGACTTACCCACCCAAGGCCCCTGAACATACCTCTTCACCCATTTTCACTTTAATAGGCCCATATCCCCTGTCAGTCATGCCTTCCCCTCATCTAACCACCCCACCCCCACCCACAGAAACCCCCTCTGTAGACTGACCAACTCAAATTCTTCTTTTGCCTCAATTCTGCCCCTTCCCATACCCACCCCCTGTGGAAGGGGCTGTCCATTTGCTCTTACCCCCATCACGCACCATGCACAGAAGCCCTGTGGCTTTGCTGAATCACAGCATCCTATAATGTTCCTTTGTAGTCTGTCATTCACCTGGCAATTAATCACATCCCGCTGTGCCCCATCTCTGATGCCGTTGATTTGCAGGGCGCTTCATGCCTTGTATTATTATGTAACTCCCCACGTGTTGTCTCATCAACCCGAATTAAGTTCCGGTGGGGGTGGGGGGAGTAGGCAGGGTGACTTATCTGTCTTTGAATTCTCCAAAGCTCTTAGCAGAGTGGCTCACACAGGAGATGCTCAATAAATGCGTGATGATTGATGGGCTTGTTGTTGATTTTTCTCCAGCCCATCCTTTATGCTGCTGTCAGAAAAATCTTTCTCAAGGATTGTTCTCATTACGTAACTCATCTGGCTCCCTCAATTCAGTCTGCCAGCATTATTGGGTGTTTGCTGGGTGGGTGGTACTGGGTAGGGACTTTGAAGGTGAAGAAAGGGCAAATGAAGAAACAGATGATAAGAGGCCCCCATGGGTCTGAAATGCTCAGGAAATTGTCACAAGTGGAAGGCACATATGGGATTAAGTGATGAATGGAGGAACCGTGAAGGCCAGGGGAAATCAGAGCGGTGGGGGTGTCCTAATGAGCTCTGGTCATCAAAGCTGATGTTGGGAGGTCGAAGAGCTTGAGCTGAGTCTCTTGAATGAGGAGGTTTGGGACAGGAAGGGATGAAGACATTCCTGGTGAGGAGAACTTGAGGAGCAAAGTGATGCAGCCAGGACTATGACTGCAGCACTTGTGTCCTCTCAGGCATTCCCAGGACAATGTGAGAAGGTCAGAAACCAGTATGATTTGCAGAAACCCAGGAGTCTATAGATTTCAGGAGGGTTACCGATGTCCCCAAATAGGCAATTGCGCCCAGTGCATCAATGCCAACTCACAAACAGTGATATCAGCCTGAATCCTCTCAACACCCCACTTGCTGTCCCATCTCCTGCCAGTTCATCTCCTCTCCTGTCACATGGCAACCCTCTGCCCCTGATCAGCCATGGTATCTGAATCTAGAGGCGCAAAGGGTGGGCTTTGGGTGCTGGTCTCTGGGAAGGATGGTTGCAAGCCCCTTAGCCGCCTGTGATAGACAGCATCTACCGAGCTGTCCAGAGCAGGGCTCCGTGCATCAAGGTTTTCTACAACAGGGATGCTGCTGGGGCCAGGTGGGTTCGCTGAGATTCTGTGAAGCCACATCAAAGATCCTGTGAGCGCCACAATGCCATGGGCCTTATGTTGCAACACAGGAGGGTGAAACCTCCCAGTCCTCCCTTTGACTATATTCTAGTCACATGAGGAGATGCTGAATGTTTTAGGATAAAAGAAAACCCGGGTTGTCACCCCAGGAACTGGCCACAGACGAGGGAGAAATGGGAACCTTGGGGGAACATGTGGACCAAGCTTCCAGGTTTCATCCAGGGTGGTATCAGAGGAGATCAGTACAAACACAGTTTGCGGACCTTGTTTCTCACACCTGTCTCCACTATGGCCTCTTTTTTGTCTTTTTGTAACTTTGGGGAGTGTAATTTAAAATTGCAAGAAAAAAAAAAAACCTCTCATATATTTTCATTCACAAACACCCACTGTTTACATTTTCCTCATGTGCTCTGTGTGTGCTCACGTGTGTACATCTTCTGAGCAAGTTGCAGACATACTTACACTTCACCTCTAAATATGTCAGTGTGTGTTTTCTAAGAGCATAAAGCCAGTATGGTAATCAAAATCTGGAAATTTACCATTAATCTAATGCTATTGCTTAACCCACTGCCCATATTCACATACCATCAACTGCCCCCGTGATATTCTTTAAAGCTCTTCCCTGGGTTCTTTTGAGCACATACACCCCTTTTTGATTTTCAGCCTTGTGTTTGCAAATAATTTTAAGATTGCAGAATAGCCACAAGAATACTGCAGAGAACATTTATTGGTTGTATCTAGGTTCACCTACGGTTGACATTTTTCTTCATCTGCTTTACCATTTACACACATTCTCACTTTCCTTCTTTCCTTTTCTTCCTCCCTTCCCTTCTTCCTTGCTTCCTTCCTTCCTTCCTATCCATATACATAATATTTTTTTCCTAAACCGTTTGAGAGTAACTTGCATTCAACATATTCCTTTACTCCTAAATATTTCAGTGTGTATTTCCTAAATATAGGGTCATTATTTCACATGACCACAGTACGGTTATACACTCCACAACAACAACACTGATATAATTATTTTTTATTGAGATGAAATTCACATAACATTGATCATTTTGAAGTGAACACTTCAATGGCATTTAGTACATCACAACGGCATGCTGCCACCACCACCTCTGTCTAGTTCCAAAACATTTTCATCACTCCAGCAATAAGCCTTGCACCTATTAAACACTTTCTCCCCACTTCTCACCTTCCTCTAGCCCCTGGTAACCATCTATCTGTGCTCTGTCTGTACAGATTTATCTATTCTGGATGCACCAGTGGAATTATACAGTATGTGACCTTTTTTGTCTGGCTTCTTTCACTTAGCATACTATTTTCAGAGTCATCCACATTGTAGCATGTATCATCAAGTTATTACTTTTTATGACTGAATAATATTCCATTGTAAGGATATATCACAGTTTATTGCTTCATCCATTGATGGACATGTGGGTTGTTTCCACCTTTGACTATTGTGAATAGTGCTTCTAGAAAGATACATGTACATGTATTTGTTTGAATACCTGTTTTCAATTCTTTGGTGCATATGCCTAGCAGTAGAATTGCTGGGTCAGATGGAAATTCTATGTTTAACTCTTTGAGGAGCAGCCAAACTGTCTCCACAATAGCTGTGCCATTTCAGTTTCACCAACAATGTACACCGGTTCTGATTTTTCCAGTTCCTCACCAACACTTATTATTTTCCATTTTGTTTGTTTATTAGAGCCATTCTAGTGGACATGAACTGTAGTTTTGGTTTGCATTTCCCTAATGGTTAATGATGCTGAGCATCATTGTATGTGCTTGTGGACCGTAGGTACATCTGTTTTAGGAAATGTCTATTCAAGTCTTTTGCCCATTTTTGAACTGAATTGTTTGTCTTTTGTTATTAGTTGTAACAATTCTTTATATAGTCCAGATACTAGACTTACCTCAAATGAATTATTTGTAAATATTTTCTCCCATTTTGTAGGTTGTCTTTTCACTTGCTTGATAATGTCCTTTGATGCACAGACATTTTACGGTAATGAAGTCCAATTTACCGGTTTTTCTTCTGTTGCATGTACTTTTGGTGTGTGCTATAATTCTTTTATCTAATTCACTGCTCTATTTCCATTTTTTCAAGTGACCTATCTTCTCCCCTCTACTACAGGATCCAGCCTAAAGCCAAATATTGCATTTGCTTGTCAGCTCTCCTTAACTTCTTTTAATTTGGAACATTTACCCAACCTTTCTTTGACTTTTATGACACTGAAATGTTTCAAAGAATCCAGTCCCTTCCCTTTTTTTATAGAAAGTTCTTCATTTAGGGTTTGTCGGATATTTCCTCGTGATCAGCTTCCAGTTATGCCTTTTCAGCCAGAATACTGCCTAGGTAGTGCTGTCCTTCCCAGGACATCAAGCCTAGAGGCACATGATGCCCGCGAGCCCCACATTGGAGATGTTCATTTTGATGATCTGGCCAGGTGTCATTTAATTTCTCCACTGTATTCTTACTGTCTCAGCCTGTTGGGAGACACCCAAAGGCCATGTAAATACCCTGCTTCTCCACAATTCTTCCTAGGCTTAGCATCCATTGGGAGCTCTCACCTGACCCATTCTTTACTGTGATGGTTTCTGAATGCTGATTCTGCAACTTCAGCACTCTCGCTGCGTTTACCAGGTAGGCCGTGGCACTCGAAGCAAGAGCTCTCCCTTCTCCCCGCTGGTTCATTGATTTGTCCATTGTTTTTCTATGTGAACTCGTGAATTCCTGCTTATTCCCCAGTGGCTTAGAATTCATTACTGTACGTAATCATTTTGGTGGTCAAATCATCTCAAAATTGGCCAGCGGGAGCCCTTGCAAGCTGGTGTTTATGTCCTGTGACAGGCCTCCATCCGTGTGTGTGTGTGTGTGTGTGTGTGTGTGTGTGTGTAAGTGTGTGTAAGTACCACCTTAGCCTTCTGGCACAACAGTATGTTCCTCCTGGCTCACCTTGAACCCAGCTCTGCAGTCAGCCATTTCTCTAAGGATCTATGGTTCTGGTTAGAGGGAAATTACATTAGAAAGCAAGATCTTGGCTCCAGGTGACTACACACCTTTGCCAGGCCTCCTCCATATGTAGGTGACGTGTGGGAATGAGGGCTGCTTCCCTCCCTGACCCTCTGCTGTCACAAGTGTGAAACACCCAGCCCACCGAAACAGATTGACGCAGGCATCACTTCATGCTGCATCTCTTTTTGGCTAAATCTCTGTGCATACCTGTGATAATTTCCAGAGGAATAGGCCTCCTGTGTCATGAAAAATCATGTGTTCTTTAAATATAGAAATGGATTGTTTTGATGATGTGTGAGCACAGGGTTCTGCTGAGTTTTGTGCAAGCCGGACCACACTGCCCTTGTGCTTGCTGTGGTCCCCACCCATCCTTCCTCACTCATCGTGTTCTCGCCCCTAGAGGGCCTGAGTTTGCAGTCCCAGGTCAGGACACTGCCCCTAGTCAACCAGTCCCGGCTGAGATTTGCTTTCTTGCAGCTCCATCTTTGACACCGCTGAGCCAACAGTCGTTTGCAAAAGCAATATCCCCCTCTTCCACCTGCACCCCTGCCACATGGGTCCTGCTCTGTTTCTACGTGTTTCCTTTTGTTCCGTTGTGGTCCCAAGGTGGTTAGTTGCCCTGAATTCAGTTGAGACTCTGAGGTTGCTTCTCACCCTAGGGATTCACCAGACCTCTCAGCCTTGAGTCACAAACCCACACTGCTGGTCAGGAAGCTATTCCTATTCTCATCAGATACGGATCAACATGTTGAAGGGGGAGGGCAGAAAGACACGCGATCAAAGATGCCCTCTCGTTGACACTTCCACATTCATTTCGTCACCCAAAGTGAATCCCTCTGCTGTACTGTGATCTAGTCTTCTTCTCTCCAACACTTCCTCAAAAGCATCAGGAGATACCAAACCCCACACTATTCTTGTTTCTCTGCTCCAGGAGCCCTGGAGAGACAGCGGGAGGCGGGAGTATTCCAGGCAGGGATTGGGGGCGAGCTGAGGACGTCCAGGCCTTACCCCCTCTCTTTTGGTTATAAACTGCCCTCCTCCTCCATTGCTGAACCTCTCGGGAATCCCCAGGAAGGTCACTGCTATCACCCTGCAGCCCCTGGCTTCTCCTGCCTCCTGACCCTCCCACAGTTCCTCAGACCCCAGCCAGCCGCTGGGAGATCCTGTCACAGGGCCCTCACTCCCCCTCAGATGACCCCTCGAGAAACCAAGTATTCCCAGGCCAGCACCATGCCCTTGCCAACTCCCATGCCCCCTCTGCAGAGCCTGCAGCCTGAGGATGATTCTCCCTGACAGAGAAGACAGAGCCAGATCTCAGAGGAGCTGCTACACTGTTTTCTCCCCTTAGGCCACCTGAGTCCTTCTGTGCCCACCTCTGGCATAATGGCCAAGTTATTCCCCGCCGTCAGAGCAAGTCCTGTAGGGTGAAAGAGTACCTCAGACATGAGATCAAACCCTGCTGCCTTGCTGTGTGGACAGGTGGCTCAGCCCCTTATCCCTCAGTCTCTGTGTCTATACACGGGGAATGAGAACATCGCCCTGTGCTGGCTCCTCTCCATCTGCCACTGCACCGGAGGGACCCTTCCCCAGTTTGCCTGAGACTAACAGGTTTCCTGGGATTCAAGATCGTCAGTGCTAAATCACAGACAGTCCCTGGGAAGACCAGGGTGGTGAGTCACCCTCTGACCCTACCCAGATTCACTCTCCACCCTGCTCTGCGATGTGGGAGGCTGTCCCCCAGGAACTGTACCCCTGAGCTCCTGTGCCCTCCAGCTTTAGCTCGGGTGCAACCAATGGAAGACACCAGCAGGAGATGGGAGGGTCGGAGGAGAGCAGAGGAGAGGTATTTCTTCCTCACTCCCTAACAACCTGCCACCCAACTGCTAGCCTTTGGGTGCCTTGACATCCTTCCCAGGACCCCGTCCACACCTTGTAGGTATTCCTTGCATTAAGTCTCTCATATGAGCCATCTGCGGTAAATTCTGCTGGGTGTGTGGCAAGGATGAAATGATATACTGTGTCTGAAGGACCAGCTCAGTAGCTGGCCCAAGATGAGTGCTCTGTAATCTTTTTACTGTTTACTCTTATTATCATGCTAATTTGTAGCTGTTATTATAGAAAGTGTGGGTCCTGAATGTATGGCCTCAGGCAAATCCCTCATCTCTCTGAGCTTCAGTTTCCTCATCTGGAAATGGGGTTAATAATAGGAACCCTGCAGCAGGACTGCTGGGTGTCTTGAATCTGTGCCTGGTGTCTTCCAAAGACGTGATCAGTAGGGCAAGACGCTCCCCATGGCCTCCACTGCCCTGTGAGCAAGACGAGGGCCATCCTCTTTGCCCCCAGAAGATATATCTGGATGAGAAAATGCGGCTTCTCCGTTCTCGTTTGTTCCCAGGTAAGCGTTGGTGGCAAATGCAACAGTCAGCAGCTGTTTTCAAAGTTTCTGTCTTGGCCTCTGGCCCTGAAGCACCTCCTTCACTCATCTTTTCTATCTGGCAGGTCGAGAGGAGGATGCAAAGCGTGGGTTTCTGCCAGGTCCCCAGTCAGTACAGCCTCTCATCCTTGCTAAGCAGGGATGGCGCAGCCCCTCCCGGGCGGCCCTTTGAGCGTGTTGAAGTGGACTAGGAGCGACCATCATTGAGCACTGCCAGTGTGTCTCCCAGGGCGGGTGGGGAGAGAACGAGGGTGCAGGACTTAACACTGGTTTTGAGAACACCCTTCTCAAAGTGAATGGCCCTGATGTGGCTGGCAGGTGCAATGATTAGCATAGTACACACTTCGAACCCTAAGATCCCATCCAGCTCTGAGGTTCTGAGGTCCTTGTGTCCCCTATTACAATGCTCAATAGCCTGTTGCATTAATTTTTGTTAGTAGCACCCTGTCTTGTCTTTGATCATTTTGGCTGAAAGTGGTACCGAGTTCAGTTTTGGCTGTGGTATATCTTTCTCCATCTTTTTGCTTTTAACATATTTGTCTTCATGTTGAAATGCATTTCTTGTAGGCAGTGTCTTGCTTTTTTAGTCTAATCTGACAGTCTCTGCCTTTTCGTTGGGGCATCTTAGACCCCTTACCTTTATTGAAATCATAGATGTGGTTAAACCTCTCATCTTGCTATTTGTCCCATTAGTTCTGTTTCCTTTTTTCTCTTTTTCTGCTGTTTTTTGAATTGGTTGAATATCTTTATGATTCTGTTTTATTTCCTTTGTTAGTTTATTAGCTCAATTGTTTTGTTCTTTTGGTGGTGTTTTTAGGATTGATAGAATACATCTTTAACTTATCACAGTCTACCTTCAAGTGATGTGTTACATAACATGTTACATATAGTATGCCTTATCATAGTACACATCCACCCCGAGACCTCTGTACTCATATTGTCATATACTTTACTTTTGTGTATGTTGTAAACATCACACTACTTTTTTATTATTTTTGTTTAAACAGTCAATATCTTTTTTAAATTTTAGAATTATTTTTTTAATCTTCTCTATTTGCCTATTCATTTGCCATTTTCAATGTTCTCCATTCCTTGTGATGATCTGTGTTCCCATTTGGTATCGTTTTCCTTCTGTCTGAAAGACTTCCTTTAATGTTTCCTATTGTACAACTCTGCTGATGATGAATTCTTTCAGATTTTTGTGTCTGAAAATATCTTTATTTTGCCCTTGTTTTTGAAAGATATGTTTGCTGATAGTTTACAGTTTTTTTCTTTCTGTGTTTTGAAGATGTTGCTCCACTGGCTTCTCACTTACATTTCTCACCACGAGAAGAAATCTGTCATCATTATCTTTGTATAATGTGTCTTGTATTCTGGCTGCTTTTAATATTTTTTCTTTATCCCTTGTTTTGAGAAATTTGATTTTCATGAAACTTGGTATAGTTTTCTTTACAGTTCTTATGCTTGAGATTCTTTGGGCTTTTATAGTATATGCGTTTATAGTTTTCATCAAATGTTGGAAATTTTTCAGCCATCACTTCTTCAGATATTTTTTTCCGCACTCCTTCCCCTTTCTCCTCTCCTGTGAGGACTCCAGTGAACATATGTTAGTTAGTCCACTTAACATTGTCCCACAGCTCACCGACACTCTGTTCAGGTTTTTGCTCCCTTTTCTCATTGGGTTTCATTTTAGTTTCTGTCTTCAAGTTCACTCGTCTTTCCTTCCACACTGTCTGATGTTGGTCTCATCCAGTGTCTTCTTCATTTCACACATGGTAGTTTTCATCTCTAGAAGTTCCATCTGTGTCTTTTTAATATCTCCCTTATCTCTACTTAACTTTTGGAACATACGGAATCCAGTTATAATAACTGCTATTGTGTCCTCATCTGCTCATTCTAAGATCTGGGTCAGTTCTGATCGATTGATCTTCTCATTATGATTGTAATTTCCTTCTTCTTTGCACGCCTGATCATTTTTTATTGGATTCCAGACACTGCACTTTACCTTGCTGGGTGCTAGATATTTTTGTACCCCTGTCAACATTCTTGACCTTAACTGAGATGCAGTTAAGTTACTTAGAAGCAGTCTGATCCCTTTGGGTCTGGCTTGAATGGTTCTTAGTAAGACCAGAGCAGTGCTCAGTGTAGGGCTCCTTATTCCCCTCTGCTCAGGCCACACCCTTGGGAGTACTTACTCAATGTCCCACCAATCCTGAGGTTTGCCAGTCTGGCTGGTGGCAACAGGCACTACTCCCAGCCCTGCCTGAATGCCAGACTTTGTTCCTCCTAATCCTTTGGACGGTTCTTTCCCTGGTATTAGGTCGTTTCCTCACACAGACCCTCGCTGATCTCCAGAGATCTCTCTCTGCACCGCTCTCGTCTCTCTAGTTCTCTGTCCTGGACTCTCAGCTCCGTCTCCTCCACCCAAGGAGTTCACCAGGTTCTACCTGGGTGTTCCCTCCTGAGCAGCGGCCTGAAAACCTCTTGAGGCAGTAAGCCGAGGCAGTCACTGGGTTCACCTCTCATTTCCCACCGCTCAGTTATCACTTACCGTCATTGTCTGATGTCCAGTTGCAAACAAATGATTGTTTTGCATGTTTTGCCCATTTTTAATTATTTGCAGGCATGAGGGTGAATTGGTCTTTGTTACTCCATCTTGGCTGGAAGTGGAAGTCCCCTGAGCAGTTTAAATCAGGAAAGCAATGAACCAGCTTTGTTTGTAGAACAATCCCTGTTTCTAGAAGTTATTCCTAATCTCCCTGAGGTTTTAGGCATCTGGGCCCCTCTGCCTGAGTGAGCTCATTTCCTAGTTTCCTCCGGCCCACAAAGGTGGAGTGGGCATGCAGCCAGCCCTTCAAGACCAGCCCTGTGCATTTCCCGGGAAGTGGCCCAGCCTCCTCTGCTGTCACCTCACATACTTGTCTGCAGGTCCCTGGCACGCAGAGGCAGGGAGCGTTTGGGTGAGCAAAGCAACTTGTCACCGTGTTGGCAAGAGTGAGGGAGCTGATGCCAGGAGAGCCCTCATGGGCCACGGGAAGAGGAGTTAGGCTCTGCATGGAACAGCCCTCTGCATCAGACTCATCCACATCCTGACCCCCACGGGTCAGCAGGCGGAGGACCTTTAACCTCTTTCTAGAGGCTGGAGCTTGGGACGTCACCCGCTGCTAAGTGGTATAGTTTGTGTTTCTGCACACCTCTGCAGGTTTGGGGGCCCCGAGTATTGATTTGGGCAGTTCCAAAGGGTCCTCTACCCTTGCCCATGTCCCCAGGAGGCCAGCAGGAAGATGTGGGAGCGACTCTAACACCCCCACAGCCTCTCTGCCAGCAGGAATCTCTTCAAGCTGAGGCCAGAGCAGCTCAGTGAAACACCCCCTGGGGACCATTTACAGAGGCCGGCCTTGCCTGGTCAGTGCAAGGCTGGCAGGGATTGATGAGGATGACCGATGGGGGGGCCGTCCTTGTCAGGGAAGAGTAGAGCTTTATGGAAGGGTGCCTGTGGCTGCTGTGTTGTCACTGCATGCAAAATGCTACCTAAGAGTAGCCGGTGGAATTTTCCACCAAGGCTAAATCACGGCACACTGCGCTAGACAGCCGCCTGTGACTCTTGTCTGCCCCTGCAATGCCCAGCGCACAGAACACTGGAGAAACAGAGGGGATGCATATGTAGACTTCAGCATCTAAGGCCACAGGACAAAAGGCACAGGGGTGAGATGAAGAAGCTTCACTGCTCTGGGCACACCTAGCAGCCAGAGGTTAGCCGCGTTGTCTGGTGTCCTCAGATGTCAGTGGTGGAGGGAAGGGAACTACATGAGGCCTCTAGAGATGCTTTCTGATTACTTGACCTGCGGCATTCCTAACCAATGTGACTCTAAATCAGAGCCTCCGAAGTGGGGGGTCTTCAGGCTAATTCTGTAGACACATGTTTAATTTTGTGCATGTTACATAATCTTGCCTACTGTTTTAAACTGGAATTAGTTATCCAAATCCCCAAATTGAGCGATGTCGTGGGAGAATCTGGATTTCCAACTTCTCTTGAAAATTTAGAAGTCAGGCGACCCTGAGCTGAGCGGTGGCCACTCTCCAAGGCCCACAGTCCCCACCACTCCCTATTGCCTCCCACAACACCAGGGCCAGTGAGCACTCCACACTCACCTTGTGGTCCTGTGAATGTTGGAGGGCCCTGTCCTCTGTTGTGTAGGGCCTGCCCCCCTCCAGTTACCACTCAAATGGGCCCCTGAAACCACATGGAAGGGTCATGTCCCTTTCCATTTGTGACAGCCTCGAGCTGAGTAACATGCTGCTGTGTCTCCCTTGCATATCCGACTCAAACCTCCCAGTCTTCCTACAAGAGTCCTGGGTCCACATGTAGCAGGGCTTCCCGGCCACCCTGCCCCTCAACAAAGTGATCTGAAGCTCATTCCGGGGAAGCGGAGCAGTTTGTTTTGGCAAAGGGCGAAGCCTACACCACAGGCGGGACCTGCTCATGTGGTATTCTGGGTGCGGAGGGGTTCACAGGGCAATTACTTAGGGGGCAAGTTCCTTCTGGGTGGCCTGGCTGGTCTGACATGGGGTCAGGGTGCAAATGACAATCATTTACTCTTCTTTCATGAGGAGGCCAGGCCTTCCCTCTGGAGGCGGGGGATGGGCCAGTGGCCTGTGCTGGGCTCTCTCAGCCCTCAAAGCCTATGAGTCGCAGGCTCCCAAAGGGATACACTTTATATTTTCTTTCTGTCATAGTGACCCCAATGGCATGTGTCCTCAGACCACAGAGAAGGTTTGGGGCTCTCTTTATTACTGGGGAGACTGTTCAGTTGGTTGGGGTTTGGGCACTGTCCTGGAGCTTCTATCAGAGGCCGCGGAAGGTGCACATCTTGAGGGGAGAAGAGGCTTGGGCTACCCCTGGGATGTCTCCCAGGCTGAGCTGGACACCAGCAGGTTCACCTTGGGCTACCATGCTATGGAGATATTAAAACTGTGGTCCTGGCCAGTTTGGCTCAGCGGTTTGAGCGACGGCCCATGGACCAGAGAATCCGGGTTTGGTTCCCGCTAAGGACATGTGCCTCAGTTGCAGTTTGTCCCCAGCCCTATGGGGTTGTGTGGGTGGCAGCCAGTCGATGTGCCTCTCTCACGTCGATGTTTCTCTCTCTCTCTTTCTCTCTCTCTCCCTCCCACTCTATCTGAAGATAAATGTAAAAATGTCCTCAGGTGAGGGTAAAAGAAAAGAAAACTGTGGACACCAGGGTCTCACCATGCAGCCACCGCCGCCAGCTAACAGTGACTTGGCTGTAAGCAAGGCACATGGCCTCAGTTGCTTTGTGCACCAGGAAGGAGCATTTAGTACTAAAAGTACTAAAGCAATAAGCAGCTAGTAGTGAAAGGCCCCAGGTTGATTCAGTGAGGACCAGGTGCCATCTCATTGTGTCGGGAACAGTCACCTCAGTGCCATCCAATAGTTCACCTTGTGGGAGTACGGGGTCTAGAAGCCAGCTATTCCTATTTTGAAGAAAATCCAGGAATCTTCAGTTTTATATGTAGTTTTTCTAATTTTTAAAACTCTTTCCGAGATAACAAAAAATCATCTGCAGGCTGGATTCAACCCGCAGCTGCTGCCTACTGCTCAGGAGGCCCAGAGAAGGATAGGATTTTCCTGAGGTCACACAGCAAGATAGTGGCTGAGCCCAAATCTCCTGATCCAAGCAGGGGACCTCTTGGGCCTGCTTCACATGAACTTCAAAGTTCATTCTTTCTTCTGGATGTTGGACAATATTTTAGCTTTGGGCTCAAACTATGTAGAGTGAGAAATACAGCTCTCCAGAAACTTCTTCTATAAGAAACAAACTGGGAAATTGACAGCAAGTCATGTTAAATCTTCTGGCACCATCTGAAGAATGGCCTGCAATTTTTATCCTGAAGCTGTGTTTGACATGAGCCATTTCTGTTCCTTCTTGCTCAGAATGCAGAGGACCCAATGCCTCCCCTTTAAGGGAGGCAGAGACCATCGTTCATGGTGTGTGGAGCCCTGGGTCTTTCTCTGAGCTGCCAGGCCCTGTATAGGGCCAGGGGAAGGAGCTGTGGGGTACACTCTACGTGGTCTGTCCCTCTGTGTCCACAGTAGACCCTTGGCAAAGACATTTCTCCCAAAGTCTGGACCTCCAGGATGGTCTCAGCAGGAGCTTGAGTGTCACTGATGAGATGGGAGGCAGAGTAATGAACAGCACGGGTCTTGTTGCTGGATGGAACTGGTTTTGAATCTTGGCTCTGCCACTTACCAGCTGTGTGACCTTGAGCAAGTCACTTCGCCTCTCTGAGCCTCAGGAGTCTTCATCTATAAAATGGGTTAATAATACTTACATGCAGAGTTGTGGTACAACTCTGTTCCTACTTCAAGTTCCTGTAGGGAGGAAAGACAAACTTGTCACTTGGCCATTAACAGTAATGCTAATTCCAACAAATCAACATGCAGTTCACTGAATTAACAACAAAAAACTTGGGTAGCAACAAATTTGTCAAATCCCCTTCTGATTTATGCCTAGGTTAACTTTTTAACAATTATTTATGTGGCATTTACTACGTGCCAAACTCCGTGCTAAGCAGTTATAAATACTGACTCATTTAATCCTTACCCGCGCTCTCTGAAGCAGATTTATGGATGCGGACTCTGAGACTTTGGAGAGAGGAAGTAACTTGCTCCAGGAAATGCAGCTGACAAGTGGCAGGGCTGGGCTGCAAAACCAATCCATGTGGCTTAGAGGCTGTCCAAGTAACCATTACTTCCTCCTTTGCTGCTTTATTCCTCTGAAACACATTTTCTGATTTGGAATTGATCAACTCAAAGGAAGAAACCATTGTTTTTCAACCTGAGGAAGTGGTTGAAAGACTGTGACATTGGGACACAAAAGACAAGGGATCAAATCTGCCTCCTGCCCAGCTGTGTGACAGGGGCCAGGTAATTCCCCCTCCCCTGAGCCTCACTTTTCTCATCTCTAAACTGGGCTAACAGCACCACCTACCTCTCAATTAGAGGGAAATGGAGTCAGCCAGCGAATGTGAAAATGCTTTATAAAATCTTAAATGCAGTCTTTGGGGCTTGAGGAAGTTAAATAGAATCATAAAGCTGATTTACACTAAAAAATGTCCAGCACTTAAAGATTGGTCTCCATTGTCTATGAGGATCCAGAGATTCACAGGGAAACTGCAAGCAAAGAGCGACCCCCTCTCCTCGCCATGCGAGTGGTCATTCTGTCCTTGGGCTCCTTTTATGATCCTGCCTGGACTCTCTGCTCCAGGATTCGGTGGTGTTTACAGTCAGCCACTAAGAAGCTCAGCCCTCCCTCAATGCACAGCATCAATACCCATGTGGATCCTAAGAGGATTTCCACCTTTGCATTGCTTGGCAATATTTTGTTTAAATGAATTTATGCCATGGATTAATATAGTTTGTGAGCTGAACTGCTTACTTAGCTAGAAGGAGGAAATGAACAGGATTTTAAGACATCTGGTGTGGCCCTGGCCAGTTTGGCTCAGCAGTTAGAGCGTAGGCCTGCGGTCCGGAGAGACCCAGGTTCGGTTCCCGCTAAGGGCACGTACTTCGGTTGCAGTTTGTCCCCAGCCCTGGTTGGTCGTGCGGGTGGCAGCCACTCGATGTGTCCCTTCACGTCGATGTTTCTCTCTCTCTCCCCCTTCCTCTCTCTCCCTCCCGCTCTATCTGTACAAAAAATGGAAAAATATCCTCGAGTGAGGATAAAAAAAAAAAAAAAAAGACATTTGGTGTGAAATCAGTTTTAGAAGGAGGGTGTGCCTAGAGGCGTAGAACTGGACTCCAGAAGAAGCACCATTGCTTTTCATCCTTCCCGGGCCACTTCCCAATGGGGACACTCTACCTGCAACCAGGAGACTCTCCATCTCCTGCAGAAAACAGCCCCTACCACAGAGTGCTGAGGCAAGATGATGCGTGTAGCAAGGCTGCGCAGTCCGTGGCGTGTCGCACGAGCTCAGCCCGAGAGCAGGCTCTGCACCCCCAGTACCCAAAGAGCCTGTGGCACACAGGAGGCCCCGGTGAAAATGTGTGGAATCAACAAATGAACGGTAAATTGTCAGTTGTCATTCTACACAAATTCCATGTTAGTTATTAAGTTCTCCTACTTGCTGAAATGTGTTTATAACCCCCAACTCCATACTCACTGTGCTTTTGGAATCATTTGCAAACATGTGCAGAGCAGTAAGAATTTTGAGTCACCCCATGAACAAGTTCCCAGCTGAGGTCAGACAAGGTGTCACTCTGCCTTCTTGTCTCAGCTCTCCTACGTAAACAAGTATGCTGTTTTGCAGTCTACTTGGTGCCACTTTTTTCTTGTTTTCTTTTTTAATTCTCATCCGAGGATATTTTCTATTTATCTTCAGATAGAGTGGGAGGGAGAGAGAAACATTGACATGAGAGGGGCACATTGACTGGTTGCCTCCCACACGACCCCAACCAGGGCAGGGGATGAACTGCAAACGAGGTCTGTGCCCTTGGCTGAAATCGAACCCATGACTCTTTGGTACATGGGCCAACACTCTAACCGCTGAGCCAAACCAGCCAGGGCGGTGCCACTTTTTTCTCATTTTGCACTTTCAGTTGCTGGTTTTGCTGTTTAAAATGACCCTAGCGCAGTGCTGTCTAGTGTTCCTAAGCCCAGAAGGCTGTGATGTCTTCCGGAGAAAATAAGTGTGTTAGATGAGCTTCCTTCAGGGGTGAGTAGTAGCGCTGCTGGCCATGAGTTCAGTGTTAATGAGTGAACAGTGGATATGAAATAAGGTGTCTTTATACAGAAACACACATAAAACAAAGTTACGTATTGATAAATTCATGAAAAGTCTGCAAATAGAGGTTCGTGGCAGCCTAACCCTGTGTGTCCCCTAGGAACGGTTTTCAGTATCCACTAACTCAGCGTTCTTGGAGATGTTGTAAACATAACTACTGCTAATAATGAAAATTAACTGTATAGCAATAGTTATGATGATGATTGTTATTATTTTTATTCTTCAAATGGGAGTCAGGAAGCCCTGGTTGGGTGGCCCAGTTGGTTTGAACATCATTCCATTCACCAAAGTGTTGTGGGTTTGGTTCCTGGTAGGGTCGCGTAAGGGAGGCAATGGATCAATATTTTGCTCACATGTTGATGTCTCCCCCACCCCCACCTCCTCTCTCTCAAATCAATAAAAACATGTCCTTGGGTAAGAATTGTTTTAAAAAGGGAGTCAGGAAAGAGATTGGGGTTTGGAGTTCTCTCATCTTGACAGTGGTTATGAGGATCAAATATAAAGGCTGTGAAGTGTGGTTGTAAACTGTAAAGTCTGTGCATGAGCATTGTAAATGGCATCACCTTAACTATTGCATGAACATCTTACTCCAGGGAATTTGTTGTATATCGAGGCCCCTGTGGAGGGCCTGCCTTGGTCCATGGGGTTGAGACTGAGCTTTAGGGCCTTAAGACACCTCATTGAAAGGGGACAGGAGAGCCCTGGCTGGTGTGGCTCAGTTGGCTAGGCATCATCCCATGCACCAAAAGGTTTCTGGTTTGCTTCCCCGTCAGGGCATATGCCCGGGTTGTGGGCTTAATCGCCAGTAGGGGGCATGCAGCAGGCAGCCAATCAATGTTTTGTTCTCACATCAATGTATCTCTCTCCCTCTCCCTTCCTCTCTCTCTAAAAACTCGAATATATATAAAAAGACATGGGGCAGGGGAAGTCCTATTGGACTTCACAGGCTTCATTTTCCTACATATGCCAAAGTTCAGATGAGGGCTGTTCCTGCCTCCTGTCCTCTCTGTGGCCACCACTCCTTCTGGGCCACCGTTGTCTCTTGCCTAGCACGGCTGCCTACTGTGCTCAGCCTCTCCTCTGGGTTCTCTACATCCATTCTCCCCGTCAGAGAGACCGGGCCCCTCACCCTTCCACATTATACCCTTTCATGGGTTCTCATTTTTCCCAGGAAAAATAAAACAAAGTCCGGCCTATGATCCATGAGCCTCTGGGCAGCTCATGTCTCCAGCTTCCCTGACACCATGCTATTCCTCACTGTCTGCTGCAGCCATACTGGCTTCCTCTCAGAGCTGAAACGTGCTGTGTCCCTCCTGCCACAGGGCCTTTGTACTTGCTAAACCTCTGTTTTTGTGATCCAACCCCCCACCTCCACTACTTTCACCTAATCACAGCCTATACACATCCTTCTGGTCTCAGCTCAGGTCACTTCCCTGATGACCCTGCCCAGGACATAGTAGGCCCCTCGCAACCCCCACTCCACCCCACCTTTCCCTTTACGAAACCTGACACTGCACATTTATTTGGGTGATCATTTGGTAAATGACTATCTTCCCACTGCTTCCCCCAAACTTTAAATTCCATGAGGTCAGACAGTTGGGCTGCCTTAGCTCACCACTGAGTCCCCAGAGCAGACGAGAGGGCCTGGCACATTGTAGGTGCTCAATAAACACAGTAGGTGAGAAACATCCATCCCCATGCTGCCTTCTGGGGAAAATCCTACTGGACAAGATCCAGGCTCTCCCTGGCAGTTCACAAATGGAAGGACAATGAGGGCTAACATCTGTGGAGCCCCCAACTACACACATGGGTTATCTCCTTCAATTCCTCGGCCATCCAATGAAGTGGAGAGCTAATGTGTCCCCTGTATTGGAAGAAAATGATGATGAGAGAGACAGGGAGAATGGACCCAAGGTCACACAGCTAAGAATGAGCAAGGGAAAAATTCACACTCAGGCCTGGCTGACTCAAGAGCCTGTGCTCTGAGCTTCTCCCTCCGACCCTCCCTTGTCTTCTCACCCTGTACATGACAGTTTTATATGCAAAGAGATACATCATTTTGGGGACTGAGGATTTGACTTCATGTCACTAGCCAGTCTGATGTCTTCTCCTTTGTATACACTGGTTCCAAAGGCAGAGAAACCCAGAGGCCCTTGCTGATTCTGTTCTAAGCGGTGGGGGATGCTTCACTGGCTGCCTTCAGCATATCACTTTGCAGAAGCCAAATCTGACTGACACATTCAGTGCCCACAGTCAGCACTGGGGATGCTTGGGAGGCTTTGGCCTCTGGAAGGACTTGGAAGGGCCACAGGATGCGGAGGTAGTGGGACTCATTTGACTCACCGCCTTATTTACACATGGGGAAACAGGTCCAGGAATGGGAGGGAATTTATCCAGGACAGAGAGTGGGTTTCAAAAGCAAAATGAGAAGCAGAAGCTCTAGGCTCTCTGGGCAGTGTCGCTCACTTTTGCCACAAGGCCTCACTGGCAAAATGGGGACAGGGGAAGGCTGTAGTATTGTAGTATCTGAAATTTCACCATTAATTCTTTGGTCTTAGAGAAATTCTGCTAGTTCTCTATCAGAATGAATATGGTCTTGGATGGATGAAATGGGGAGAGAGATCCTAAGTCATTAGTCAAACAATTTATTCATATTTCTACCCATCCCCTCTCTCTCCATCTATATCTCCATCTATCAGCTTATCTGTCTCTCTTCAACCATCTATCCATCCATCCATCCATCCATGCACCCACCCATCCATGCACCCACCCATCCATCCGTCTTCTTCAACAGATTCTCACTAAACACCAGTTCTGTGACTGCCCAATCATCCACCCACCCATTCAGCCAGCCAGCCATCTACCCACCCACCCGTTCACCCATCTGTCCCTTTGACCAGATTCTCACTGAACTGCAATTCTGTGACCATCTCTGTGAGATAAAGCAATGAGTAAATCTTGGTTCTGGCCTCTGCAGAGCCTCCAGTACCCTCGAATCCGCAGATCTATGAGGCTACATTTCTTCCGCACTGTGAGGACCGCAGTGAGGTGTGCACAGCTGGGCTTCACAAGCAGAGACTCTGGAGACCCTGACGCAGAGTTCTTCATTCCAGCTCTTGCTATTAACTGGCTACGTGTGCTTGGGTACGGCCCCTCCCTTCTGGACTCAGTGCACCCATCTGTCATGTGGGTAGATGAGTGTTTCCCAGACTCCAGTCATTCAGATACCTCCCTCCACACCTGTAGATTAAATCACCTGCACTAAAAAGTATTTAATGTCTTTATTCAAATGAGCTCACTTTTTTATTTTACCCAAATAAATTTTAGAATGAAACCTTATTGCTATCATAATGGGAAAATATGATAGTAGCTGTTATAAATAGAAAGTAACCATAAAAAATATATATTTTCTTATTTTATTGATTTTTTTAGAGAGAGAGGAAGGGAGAGGGAGAGGGAGATAGAAACATCGATGAGAGAGAACATCAACTGGCTGCTTCCTGCATGTCCCCCACTGGGCATAACCTTGGGCATGTGCCCTGATCAGGAATTAAACTGGCGACCTCTTGGTGCATGGGTCAACACTCAACCACTGAGCCACACAGACTAGGCCATAAAAATAAATTTTTAAAAAGGAGGCAACCTGCTAGTATTATTAAATTCTAGGTAGACATTGCTTCCCACCCATGGAAGCCTGTTCTCCTTGGTTAGGAAAGAACTTAGCAAGTGCTGGAGAGGTGGTGAAGGTAACCTAGGACTCACCCCTGGAAGTGGTTTCCCTGCAGTGTGCTTCAATATCATGGGGTGATGGTGGGGATGAGGGGTCCCTGAAGGGTCCCAAGTGGAGATGCCACTCCTGCCCCAGGAGGGGAGACACTGCCCTGGAGGAAGCTTCAGGTCAGATGCTGTCCTGGCCACTCCCCCCTGTGCCCTGGGCCCAGCCCCTCCTGAGAAGTCACATCTCTCCTGCAAGCCTCCCAGAAGGGTCAGGAAGCCGTGAGCTGGATTCTGTAATTCAAACCAGGTGGTATCTACTTCAAATCCTGACTGAGGAGGAAAACCAATATGGAAATCTGAAGCTAGCCCATCTGAGAGCTTAGCAGGCATCAGGTGCTGCCCATCATTCAGATAGGGCCTGACCTTTTCTAGTCTTACCTCCGGCCATGAGACTTCTCCATCCTGTCTCCATCACCCCTCACCCAGGGTCCCCAAAGCCTATGACAGTATAGGGTCTCCAGCATGTGGTCTTTCTGAATTTCCTTATGGCATTATCAGGTATGATCAGAAAAAAATATGTCTCTTAGATATACCAATGCCTGAAGTGTCTCACTAACTCTTCATGCCCCCGGAAGGCAGGTGGTCTGGTGGCGGGAGCCAGAAGGTCCAGGGTTTGGGTTACCTTGTGTTCTGATGGCTCCCTGCATGTCCTCACCTCTGGGTTTCTAGGGGTAGCTGAGCCTGCTGCAGCAACACTAACATCAAGGGTATTATTTACTTGAAAAAATGTTCCATTTTGGATTCAGATTTCAGAAGGATATTTGAAATACTAAAGCTGTTGCCAGCTCTGTTAAGGACAGAGAAAGGCTTTGGCTCCAGCTGGGGCCCGTGGTGGGAGGGGTGGTCTTTGCAGCCCCCAGCCCCCATTCCCAGATCTCAACAGCCAATTCAGAAAGCTCAGAGTGGGGAAAAGGTTAAAACCACAGCTTTAGGCTTTGCCTTAGAAAGTGCTTTTCCTCTCCAGGTAATAGTTATACTCTTTCATGCAGTTTATGAACTAATTAACTCCCTTCCCTTCCCTTCCCTTCCCTTCCCTTCCCTTCCCTTCCCTTCCCTTCCCTTCCCTTCCCTTCCCTTCCCTTCCCTTCCCTTCTCCCTCCTTCTCTCCCTCCCTCCTTTCCACTAGGCTGTGTTCAACTAAAAAGCTTGGTCAGGAGATCCCTATAAGATATTCATAGCCAGTGACCCTCTTGGTACATGCCATGGCCATACTACTTGTCAAATATTTTAAACCTCACTCCTGTATTCAAAAATATTTATTGAGTACACACTGTGTGTTTTAGGCACTGAGCTTGTCAAGCCCTGGGACACATCAGTGTCCAGACGTGGTCCCTCCCTCAAACGCGTACGGTTCACTGCGGAAGGAGACATAACCCCAGTTGCGGTGCCAGCATCATTGTGGTGGAGATCCAGACAGGGTGGCTGCTATGAGAGCTGGAGGAGGGCGCCCTCACATCTTGGCCAAAAATGAAGCAGACATTTTGGGAAAGTTACCCAAAGGATGAAATTCTACACCCCAGACTTTTATTAAATCCCCTATTGACAGAGCAGGAAGGTACCTGAAAGATCTTTGAAGCTAGTATTCCCTCACAAAGTGGGTTCTGAGGAATGCTAATTTTGTGGTATGTTAATAGACGTTACTCAAAGAAATGTTCCAAGGTCAAGGTAGTTTGGGAAATGCTGAGTCAAGCAAAAACTAAGCTGGTTTCTTTGTTGCAGGACTTATCAGGGCCTTGATGTATTTAGTCATTGCTCTGTGAAATCTACAAGGGAGGTGAGGGCTCCAGCATGAAACATGGTGCTGTGATTTAGCCTCTCAAAAGACTAGTGCTCCTCAGTGTCACCTGGGAAACTCTAATCTAGTCCAACTTTCTTGTTCACAGATAAGGAAACTGAGGCCCAGAGAGTGACTGGCACTTGCCCAATGTTTTGCAGGGAGCAGAGGGCCAAGCTAGGACTAAAACCCAGGGCTCCTCCCCTGCAAGAAGGCTCTTTAGGGTGTGTAGTTTGAATGTTGAGTGCTAGTGGCACATGAGAAGAGTAAGATCCACGTGGGCTGAAGCAGTCCTGGGAAGTTCCTGGAGGAGGTAGGATGAGCTGGAAAGTCTGGGGCTCCTGGGTGCCAATGACGTGTGACTTAATTGTCTAAACAGTAGTGCCACTGAGAAGCAGATACACACTCCATGATGCCCAATTTGCCTGGAGAAGACTTCAGGCTGGGAAGGCTTTCCCCCGGAGAGAGATTAGTCCCTGAACTCAAAGGATGCGAGCACTTGCAGGTGCATGTTCCCTCTTCCTGGAAGCCTCCCCTGACTGCGCCGCAGCCCCCACGTCAAAATGATCCCTCCCCCAGATTCTCACCCTGTTGTTCTGTCCTGTCATTTTATGCGTCTCTGTTCTTCCTTGTGAGTTTTGTTTTTAGCCAGTGTGAGAGCCCCACTAGTTTCTACGTGATTTGAAAGCAGAGCTGATAGTTGATTCTTCCTCGCTGCAGGTAATGTATGTCAGAAACTCACTGCCCAGCACAGCACTCAGTGTTTTCCCTTCTCGTTTACCATCTCCACTCAGTAGCTATTTCTAACCCCATTTTACGGAGGAGAAAACTGAGGCTAGGGAACATGGACCAGGAAATGATGCAGAAACTCAAACCCAGGCCTTTGTTTCTCTTTAAGTTTCTGGCTTGTGAAATTGGACAGGACTGAGTCATGGATAATCCCACAGGTATGCTGTTCTCCTGGTGTGGTGACCTGAAGTCTGGTCTCTCCTGTGTCTGCAAGGCTGGGGTTGGGGCCCCTGCCTGGAGACCATGCTCCAAGCTCAGCCCTGTCTCAGCTTGTTGACTGTAAGAGGATCCAGGGTGTGAGGTACGGTCACCCGCAATGTAGAAGGGCACGAATCATAGCCTGACACCTGGCACGGCCCCCAGGCTCCCATACCCACTGGCCCCTATGCCCGGGCTTGCCCAAGACCTTCAGGAGTCCAGATCTCACTCATTCCCTTGTCACTACACAACTTTCCATGCTGGGGGTCTGACAGTTTCTGTATGAATTACTCTCGTCCCAACCCTTCACCTTTATTTAGTGACAGAAAAACTTGGACCCAGAGTTCATAGCTGTTGTCAGTGTGGATGAAATTGTAACAGGGGTGATACCCAAGAAGCACCCTGCCTGCAGTTCTTAGTTTGGACCAGGGCTGGGGTCTCCTTTCTTCAGTAATTAAAAATTCACCAGTGAAAACAGATTGCTCATCAATCTTTCATCCCAACAGTCCCTACTGGGGAAGAGAGCGGCACCAGCCTTGCTGCCCACAGCCCTGGACCTTGCTACCACATGCGTGAGTTCAGGGCCTTGGGCGGGGAGCAGGCAGGCCCACCCAAACCTGGGAAGGCTCCTTGAACATCACAAGAAGGGTACTGGTGGCCAATTCTGAGCTTTCTGCTCATATAACCTGAGACGTCAGGAAGAGGCCCACAAGGGTCAGAAAGTGAGGATATGGATCAGAACAGTAAGGAGGCATTTGAATAGCCACATGGCTGATCTTATCCAATTAAAACTAAAGGAGAGCCCTGGCCAGCATGCTCAGTGGTTAGAGCGTCTGCCGGTACACCCAATGGTTGCAGGTTCAATTCCTGGTCAAGGGCACATACCTGGATTGCAGATTCGATCCCTGGCCCCCGTCAGGGCACATGCGGTAGGCAACCAATCAATGTCTCTCTCATATCAGTGTTTCTCTCTCTCTCTTTCTCTCCCCACCCCTCACTTCCACTCTCTCTAAAAAGCAATAGAAAAAACTCTTCGTGGGTGAGGATTAACAATAAATAAATAAATAACTAGAGGAGATACACCCTTAAAGATTCTAAGGGAGTAGATTTTAAATGTTCTCACCACAAAAAAAGAAGTGGCAATTATGCAATATGGTGGCAGTGTTAGCTAACACTATGGTGGTAATGATATATAACAATCTGATCATTATTGAGTATCTCAGATCAATACACTTTATACCTTAAACCTATACAATGTCATATGTCATTTGTATCTCAATAAAACTAGAAATTTGATTTATATATATATATTTTTTTTTTTTTTCATGTTTTGGCCAAGTGGACCAAGTGGAACAAGTTAATGGAAACTCTCCAGTAAAACAAACTAGCAAACAGTGGGATCGGGTGTTTGAGGGCCTCAGGACAGGGCTAGCCTGGAGGAAACACCCTACTCAGCAATGCTAGTTGTTGTTATTCTGCTCCAGAACTCACCGACTGTGCTGGTCTAAGGATGTTAGGCAATTTCTCAGGGACTGAACTTCCTAATCTGTAACATGGGACTCTTAACAGTGCCTGCCTCATGAAGTTGGGGTGGAGAGTGAATGAACTGGTGATCCCTTGATGTGCTATTGAGCAAACCCAGCTTGACGTCAGTCTCCTGACACAGCCAGACTGTCCCGTGCGCTGGGCCAGGAGGAAGGGCCAGCCTGGTGGACAAAGCCCTGCGCTGCCACTTCCCGGCTTGTGTGGCCCAGGCAAGCCCCACCCACCTCCTGGCCTCAGTTTTCCCATCTGTCCAAAGTAGGTACCAGAGCAGATGATCTCCTGGGTCACTTCCGACTCTAGATTCCACGAAACCCGGCACGTGGTTGCCTCTTGTCAGACAAGTGCTTTTCCCAGAAGGGGTTTGGGGAGGGGAGCTCTGCTGGCCACTGGGTGCGTCCTGTGACTGCTGCGTCAGCCTCGTGCCTGTGGGTTCCCTGCAGCTGTGCTCCTGGATCTCTGGGAACTCGGGCTGGGCCGTCTTTCCAGGAAGGGGACAGCCTGCCTCCACAATGAGAGGAATTTGCAGGGAGTCCAGTGGAAGAGAACAGGCAGGGGCAGTGAGAGGGACTCAGGGCCCGGGCCCAGCTCCAGATGCCGGGGCAAGGGCACGCACGGGGGGGATGCAGCAGAAAACTTGAGTGCAGGCCAGGTGAACAGGACAGAGGCTCAGCAAGGGTGGGCACCAGCTGATTGTCATTGGGGTAGAACTGAGTTCCTGACCCTCGAGAGGACCTGGTTAGTCTTGCCTTGGGGTCTAAGGCTCCTGAGGATGAACAGGAACAGGACCACTGTGCTGGACACCTGCCATTTGCCCCTTGAAACCCACTCTCCACCCTTTCACCCCACCCATGCCCCAGGAGGTGACCTGTTTGCATCAATGCCCTCCCTCCCGCTCTGGCTTCCTGTTGACTTTGACGAATGTGGAGCTCTAGCAGGATGTGGGGGTGGGCGATGTTAGGGTATTTAGTCTCTCAGCTCCCTGTCTCTCATAGTCACCTTGAGCTGGCTGCACGCCTTGACCACAGGTGACGACTCTGTCAGGGTCTCTTCCACAAATTCCTCTCTGTGCCTGGGTCTGGAAACCATTCCCTCCTCCCACCCCTTCCAGACTGGGGCTGGTAGCAAAGGAAGCCTCACTCTGCTCCCCTCCTGCCCATGCCTTTGTCAAGATGCCTTGTATTAAACCCTCAGGATCCTGTTTGATTCAGCCCCCAGCTGCAGAGCAAGGATATTGGAAAGGGACCCTGGAGAGGGGGCAGCAGGGCTCCCCATCCAAACTTTGTCTACAGTCTGACTCAGTCTGCTTTCCCTTGATTTCTCCAAGGGACAGCCCTGGCATGCTCCCTCCTGACTTCTCAGTTTATGTGTCTGAGGCAGGAGAGGGGAAGGGAAGGCAAGTGCAAAAGGTGAACACACGGGCTTCCAGGTCCACGGCAGACGCCAGAGCCCGGGCTGCACACTGGAGCTCCGGGGGGGGGGGGGGGGGGGGACTGGCAGACAGATTGGGGTAGGGGAGCGTTTGTGGGCCCAAAGGGGTAGCACATGTGGGTCCAGCCCATCAGTGTCCTGCTGGCACGTGGCCCGGAGGTGCAGCTCTCCACAAAGGAGTCAGAAAGCGAGACGTATGCATGAAATCCCTCGGTTTCTAAATACCGGGATCAGTTCAAATATTAAATTTTAAACAAATATTAGATTTGAAACAGCCAGATCTGGATCCCTGGCCACCAGTTTGTGACCTAAAAGTAGAAGCCTTTCTGATGGGCCTTTCCGGTCTCTTTGCTTGTAGGTTTCCCACACCTGGAGCCAGACTGAGGGCAGCCCAGGGGACAGGTGAGTGTTTGAGCAAGACCCCTGGTTCTCCTGGGGGGCTCAGCATCCCTACCCACAGCTGTGCGCCACTGTTGGTGACCCCATAGCTCTTAGTGTCTGCAAACCGCCTGTCAGTACAGTCAACAACCCCCAGTCTTCCCGTCCCTGCTGTGGGGGCCACCTCAGCCTCCTAACACCCTTTCCAGTACCGGAGCTCTCTGCAGCTGTTCCAAAACCCGTGGACCTGGGGGGGGGGGGACCAGAGGAGGAGGAGGGGAGCCCCAAATGAATCTAAAGGTGTAGTTTGGACATATTTCCTTCATGTGTGACTTCCCCCCTTCCCAGTCCTCCCAGAACCTATTGTCATCTTTACTTCTGTGTGATCTTCTAACCAAAAGAGAGGTGCACTTGGATCAGTAAATGTCCTTTTGAAATGAAGAGCAATGTTCCTGTGCGGGCTGCATGGCTCTCACAGTCGTCACTCATACTTCAGTATCTCTGAACAGCATCCTGAAAGGAGGAGCACTGTGCAGGGGGCCAGGCGCCCAGCGGGAGGGCCTGCAAGGCCTGTCCTGGGAGCTCAGGGATTGTTGGTTCGACTATTTACAAACATTTGAAGACACAGCCTCCTTGCCTGGGAGACTGTCTGGGAGTTCTGCCAATGGCCCAGGGCTACTACTTCCCTAGCAACGTCTGAGAAATTGTCCTTCAGGGGGTGTGAGCTGGCTTCATTCCTGGGTGGAATAAGCTGTTGCTCCTATGTCTGATAGAAGAGAGCCTTCCCTAACCAGCACCCCTCCCCAGTGACCTGTCATAGCACCCAAATTGCCACCGTCTGTGTCACTCCTTGAGAGAGGATGAGAAAGCTTTGAAAGCTTCCATCAAAATGTCATGTGTAGGTTAGTAGTGGTTATTTCTAAGTTATGGAGTATGGGCAGTGTGAGTTTCCTGTGTGCCAAGTTTTATGTAATAGTCATGTGCCCCCCCCCCCCCAAATGCTATCTGGAATGGTCTAGCAACCCATGGGCAGCCCTGTCCATTGTAGAAATTACCTCACCGGATTAGCCCCAGCAGATAGCAGGGTTGGGGGAACTGGGACATGGGACAGGTACGTTTTGATGGAGAAGTAAAAGGTGATTAAATAGGGAAGGATTAATGATCTATCAAAAGTGAATGTGGCCTCCTTCTCTGATTTTGCTGTGGTCATGAGCCAGAAAGAGAAATTATTTTCTGAAAATAACATGGACTTGGTTTATTCCCCCTTTGTTAAAGCGCTTATCACCTCAGGAGAGAATTGTTCCTCCCTCTCCACACTCTGCTGGGCCCTGTCTACTCTCTGCATTTCCAGGGCTCAGCAAGGTGTTAATTTGTGTGGGAACCAGTACTCGCTGAGTCCCTGTCCCGTGCCAGGCACAGAGCTAAGGATGTGCTGGGAATCTCTTACTTCTATTCATACTGAGAACAAGACAGAATGCTTATCCCCATTCTGCAGGGGAGGAGACTGAGACCCAGAGAAGGGAAGCAACTTGCCCAAGGTCACACAACTGGTGAGAGGCAGGATTGGAACCCAGGCCCACCTGACTTCAAAGACCTTCTTTTACCCACCACATGCCTATGAGAGCAACATCACTTTCTTAAAAGGTTGGAAAACACAGATAACAATTGACTCTCAGTATTACCTCCTTGTTGCCACAGGGTTTTATCCTCCCTCTCTGTCTATACACACTCTCCGACAGCTACTGCATTATTCTCTAGGCTGTCACACCACTGTGGCTGCTCTAATGCAGTCAGTGTGTCAGGGAGAACTTATGACCCAGGTGAGCAAGTGGCCCGTGGGCTGTTGGACCATCACCTGGTGGAATCAGGTAGGCCTTGCTGGCTCGTGTGCCCATGGGGCACACACCAGCTCTGCCCCCTCCCAGCCCTGAACATGCAGCGCCTCATGTTGCTGATGAGATTGGAAGGGGGAACAGGACATTAGGGCTGCATCTGGGAACCATCCTGGAGTCGTCCTGTCCCCACAGACCCTGCCCCAGGGCAGTGTGGTATAATGGTTAAACCCTTGGTTGGTGGAGCCAGGCAAAACTGAATATTAGTCCTGACTGCTTCATTCCCAAACTGTATTGTATGTAGCCTTGGACATGTGCGTGACTGTGCCTCACTGTGCCTCGGTTTCCCAATCTGTAAAATGCAGTTATAGCCAGACCACCTCCTTCCCTTTCCTTTCTAATAACCAGGCTCTCGCCTGAGGGGCAGCCAGGCATGGACATCGCTTCCGGCATGGCCTGCAGCCAGGTAGCATAAGTTTTCTTTGTTCTTTGTTTTTTCTTTTTTTAAAGTGGTCTAAAATTACCACAGAGATTCTGGGGTATGAATGCGTGTGATCAGAAGTTGTTACACCCCAAAAGTGGCGTCACCTTATAGATCATTTTAAGAATTTAATAAAGTTTCCTCTTTCAAAATGCAAGCAACCAGTAATTCCACTTTTCGTGAACTTGCCCCGAGGAAATAGCCCAAGCCATGTACTAAGATTTATCTACAGGGATGTTTATGGCCGCATTTTTATCAGTTAAAAATAGGGAACAGTGTGGATGTCTAGTAGCAGGGTTTGGGGGAGCCCATCATGGCACATGCAGATAGTAGAAGATTCTGGGCAGCCCTTGTATATGATGATTGAGATAATTTTTTTTAAGATTCTCTAGTTTTTTGTTTTGGTTTGGTTTTTTATTATTTATTTTTGTTAATTCTCACCCAAGGTTATTTTTTTCCATTGATTTTTTTTTTTTTTTTTTTTACAGAGAGTAGAAGGGAGGGAGGGAGAGAGAAAGCAAGAGAGCTACATAGATATGAGAGAGACACATCAATTGGTTGCCTCCTGCACGCACCCCAACCAGGACCAGGGATCAAACCTGCAACCCAGGTACATGCCCTTGACCAGGAATTGAACCCATGACCCTTCAATGCACAGGCTGACACTCTAACCACTGGGCCACACCAGCCAGGGCTGAGATGAATTTTTAATAATTTAGGGAGAAATGTTCAGATTTCAGTGCTAAGTGAAAAGGCAAATTGCCAAAGCTAATCATTTTTTAAAATAGGCAGAAAAGAACATAAGTAAACAAAGCAGAAAGAAAGGGAGGAGAGAAGAGGGTGGGGAAGTGTGGGAGGAACAGGTAACGTATTTTCTTCTTTGTGCTTTTCTGCATTTTCTAAATGTCCCACATAGGAAGGTTCACGGTGTATATTATGATCACAAAGAATAGTTATAGTTCAGAAAAAAGGCTCTGCCCCCACCAACGTGTGTGTATGTATTTTGCCAGTCGGCTGTATATAGTGGCACTTTGCATTCGAGCGTGTTCTTTTTCTCAGAATGTTTTTTACCCAAAGCCAATGTCAGTGTCATGTGGCCTTCCATCCCTGGAACTGTGGTTCCGAAAGAACTGGCTCTGGGGTCTGTATTAGTTTGCTAGGGCCGCCACCACAAAACACACAGACTGGGTGGCTCAGGCCACGGAGATGTATTTCCTCGCAGTTCTGGAGGCCAGTCTGAGGTCGTGGGGTTGGCAAGAGCGATCTCTTCGGAGGCCCCTCTCCTTCCTTGGCTTGTCGATGATCACCCTCCCCTGTGTCCTCACATGCTCTTTCTGTCTGTGCCCTAACCTCTCCTTATAAGGACAGCATTCCTATATTAGGCCCACCTTAATCACCTCTTTGGAGACTGTCTACAAACGCAGTCACATTCTGAGCTGCTGGGGTTAGGGCTTCGACATATGAATTCTGGGGTCTCAACGCAGCCTATTCCTGGGGACTGTGGCCATTCATTTTGCAGAGCACTGAGCTCGAAGCTGGAGCGGGTGCAGGGGAAGGTAGATGGAGAAGACGTTTAACACAAGGGGTGCCCTTCCCCTCTCCAGCAGGACCCAGAAGCAGAAGTATCACCCTTTCTTAGCTGAGCCCATCCATCACCCACTGGCAGCCCAAGGCTAGAGCAAAAGCGTTCATCCCACAAAAATTAATTTTACTAAGAAACTCGCATGCCCTTCTATGCTAAGAAGCAGTGAGTTAGCGATAAATAATTAAAATGTTCAAATGGGCTTCTGGACGTGACAACTCAAATTTCAAAAATAATTTTTCTGAGCATCAACTCAAAAAGGATTTTGATTTATAAAATCAGTGGTGGAGAGAAGGAACAGGATGAGCAAGTCGGGTATGGAAGGCTGTGGTGGTTGAGTTGGTGGGCAGGGCTGAGGGTGTCAGTGGTAAAGAGAGGAAAAGTCGCTGAGAGTGAGTGAGGCAGACGGAGAAGCCGAGGCCGGCACCCAGGGGCCAGCAGGCACCTTAGATTACGGTGAAAGGCACTAGGAAGCCACAGCGGGTTCTTGAGCAAAGGTGGGGCAGAATGAGGACAGAAGGAAGAGAGATGGCAGCAGGGAGATTAGGTAGGAGGCTCCGCAGCGGTGCTGGAATGAGGGTCGAGACATAAATTCTGGAAGTGGAACTCCAGAGGACGATTTGGGAAAACGTTGGTCGTACTGTTTCATTTTTCTGGGCCTTTGTCCATGGCCTTTTCCTCTGCCTCACCCCCGACCTGGCAAAATCCTAAGCACCTTTTAAGGCCCTGTTCATAGAGCCCTTCTGTCCTGATGCTTTTCTCGACCTTGCAGGAAGTCGCCCCTTCTCTTGGGCTTGCTCCCCATTAGGGTACCGGCATGCCATATGACGGGGGTCTGTCTCCACATCCTCCTGTTCGCTGCTGGGCCTCACTGAGCTGAGAGGTGGGTGCTCAGCAAGTGTCCGTGGGGCAAGACTGACGATGTGAGGGAAGCCAGGGACCGGGTATAGGCTGCAGGGGTAGGTGGAGTGAGAGATTCAAGTATGATTCCAGGGTGACTGTAAAGTTTCACAAATCATCCAGCTCCTGTTATGAGTGTGGCGCTGGTAAGAGAGGGTGAGCAAGGCAGACTCGGTGGCTAGCCTCACGGAGCGTTCAGCCTCGTCGGGGAAACAGGGATAAATAATCATCATAATGTGAGAGCCTACTGGGGGGGGGGGGGATGCTAGAAGCAAGGAAGGGTTCCTTGAGGAAGCACATATTCAAGGTGCAAATGGAAAGACCTGTGAGAACGCACCTATTGGAGTAGGTCCTAGATGTTAGATGATGGACCCAAAGGAAGCTGAGGAAAGGAAGCCTATGTAAGGGGTAAAGGTATTCCTGCAAAGGCAGCCTGTGCAGAGGGCCTGCTGGGAGCGAGACGCACTGCAAACACAGAAACTGAGCCTCAGTACAACACAGGGAGCGAGAGGGGAGGCTGAGGTAACTGTCAGGTGAAGGAAGGAGGACAGCCTCATAAGACCACTGTCGTCAGGAGGGTTTAGATTTCAGCTTAAGGACGTCAGGAAGCTACTGAAGGGTTGTAGTCTGGAAGTGATGGGAACAGATTTCTGTTTTTAAAAGACTTCCCTGGCTGCTGCTATGGAGTGAATGGATGACGGGAGCAGGAAAGGGGCCCATTAGAAGGCCCATTGTTCAGGTGAGAGATGGTGGCGGCCTGGACTCCGTAGCTCTGGGTGGTGAGAAGGGGACAGCAAAGAATGATAGTCAAAACGTGGGGAGAAAGGGAGAGAGTCAAGAATGACTCCAGGTTTTAGATTTAGGTGAGGGCAGAAAGGGGGACATTCACAGAGATATTTGGGGGTACCTTTGCACTGAGCCCCAGTAGTCCTACCACCAGCCCCTCAGAGGGTTTCTGATTCACAGCAACCCCAGCTGACAGCCGGTCAGTAGACAGGGGGCGCAGGACCTTTCAGCCTGTCTCAAGGTCCAGAGAGCTGAAGAGGCCACTGCCCCGAGGCCCAGTGTCAGGGCGCAGGCGGGGGCCCAGGATTTGGAGTTGTGGAGGGGATGGATGATTGAGAAAACCTGTCCCCACAATGCATGGCAGCTTGGTTTCAGCATTTTCCTCCAATTCAGCAAAATCTCTTCCCTCCGCACCTTTCTTGGGATACTGACGATTGACTATTATTCCTAGAGATTTGCTTTGTACTAACTCTTTATTTCTTGCTCAAATGTCCTGGGACTTCCTGTCCTGGCAGAGGTTCACTTAGGGGTAAATTAAATACTATCCAGTGGATCTGCTCCATCCACCTCTCAGATGACCCTGGCAGTGACTCTGGGACACAGGCCAGGAGGTGTGAGCATTCTCCCATTCTGCAGATAATAAAACTGAGGCTCACAGAGAGAATGCCATTTGTCCAAAGTCACACAACTCAGAAATGGGGAAAACAAGACTTAAACCTGTTAGGAGATTCCACGTTCAGTACATTTTTCTTAATTGTGATTTTTGTCTTTAATCTCTCAGTAACTTTTGAAGTAAATGGTTTGCCACATTTTGCTTTCAGAGCATCCATTTGTTACCTGCTAACAAAGCATGTTTTTTTCTTTTGCAATCTGTTTAAACTGTATAGCCCTATTGTGATTCCTTCCACATCTACATAAATAAATCACTAACAACCAGCTGCAACGCAAGAGAGTCCACGAGGCACCAGATCATTTGTATGGAACCTTCCCCTGCACCTGGCCAGTTTTCTGGTAGCACATGTTTATTCATTTGACAAATATTTATCGAGTCAAGTACTGGGAGTACAGCAGCAAACCCAGCAGCTGTGGTCCCTGTGCCCAGGGAGAATAAAACCAGTGAGAGGAGGGGAGGGGCTGGGGGTAAGCAGGGAAGACCTCTCTGAGGAGGTGACCTGTAGGGCTAGAATGAAAGAAATGAGAACCTAGAACATCCCAGGCAAAGGGAAAAGCATAGCCCTATGGCAGGTGGGGGCCTGGGCTGTCTGGGAATATGAAGGAGGCAGGCTGGCAAGGGCCAGAGCAGGGAGCAAGTGGTAGGAAGTGAGGTCAGGGAGGGAGGCGAGGCATCAGACAGACAGTGAGGACTTTGCCTTTGTTCCAGGTGGGATGGGGCATGTGAGGATTCAAGCAGGGGGTGACTCAGGCTGACTTGCCTTAACAGAAGCCCCCTGGGCACAGGTGGAATCATGGAGACCAGGAAGGAGGCTGCTGCAGAGGGAGGGTGGGGCTGGAGCAGGGCAGCATCCATGGAGGTGGGGAAGGGGAACCCATATTCTGAGTACACATGAAGGCTGAGCTGATTGGACTCACCCTTAGAGTGCATGTGGGGGAAGAGGGAAGAAGAGGAGCCATGGGTGACGCTTGAGGTGTGTTCTGACACCAACTGGGGTGCTGAAATTCAAATCCAGCACTAGGTCCCCAGAGTTAGCACAGGCCCCCACCAGGTAAAGAACACGGTTCCCCAGGAGACCGCCTCTATGTCAGGTGCCAGCCGCAAGTGGGGTTCCCAAGCTACCTCATTTCTGATGGGCCAGCTACAAATCTGTGGGTTTCCACACCCCTCTGGTTTTATAACGTGCTAGAATGATTCCCAAAACTCAGGAAAGTGCTATACTTATCATTGCAGTTTTGTTATAAAGAATATAGATCAGGACCAGCCAAATGAAGAGAGATGTAGGGTGAGGTCTGGCAGGGTCCCACTAGGGACATGTCCACCCGCCTGACACATCAGCTGTTCACCAACCAAGCTCTGTTGAGCTCCTGAGATTTTATTGGGGTTTCATTATGTAGGCACAAGTGATTAAACTCGATTTCCATCCTCCCTGCCCTCCCCTCTGGCTCCAAGCCCCATCCTCTAACCCCTTAGTTGGTCTTTTGGGTGATTAGCCCCCATCCTGGACTAGCTGGTTAGCATAAACGCACGTGTGGTCCCAGGGCCTCACAAGCAACAAACACACCTCTACTGCTTGGGGAATTCCAAGGATATAGTCTCCCTCTCAGGAACTAGGGACAAAAGCCAGTCAAATTCTTTATTATACAACAGGATGGATGCGGGTGCCATTTATTAACTCTAGCAAAAGACTAGAGGCCAGGGGTGGGGGTGGTGAGGAGTAGGTTTGGTAGGGGACATGAGGGTGATGTTTTGGCCATGTTGACTTTAAGACATCCAAGTGGAGATGTGGAGTAAGCAATCAGATCTATGAGTCTGGAGCTCAGAGAGAGAGAGAGAGAGCGAGAGAGAGCGAGAGAGCAGTATATTGACCACGTTTTAAACCATGAGACTGGATGAGATAACTCTGGAAGTGTAGCTGAGGAGAAAAAAAGAGTTCAGGGCCGTGCTGCCAGGTGTCCAACAGTTAGTGGTTGGGGCGAGAACGAGCTGGCAGAGGAGAAGAACCCAGGAAAGCCCGGGTCACCCACCACCAGGATAGGGTGAGCATCAGTACTAAATGCTGCTGCAAGTCAAGGAAGAGGAGGACCAAGAAACGGCCACTGGACTTGGCCAGATGGGGCTGAATGGCCCCAGGGGAGGGGAGGGGGGTGATGGAAGAACCAAGGTGGGAAGGTCGGTGATGAAGCAGAGATGGAGCAGAGACCCCCAAGGGGCTGTGGTGCATGGGAAGGGGTTAAGGCAGCCAGGGGGGATGGTCTAGCATTCACGGTGTGCCATTTCTGGGCCAGGGCTGGTAGGCATGTTCTGGGAGCTGGGAGAGGAGAGAGGAGAGTCACAGTCCCATGTAACAGATGGTGAAAAATGGGATGTGGGGTGACAGAAATGTAGAGCCAGGAGAAGTCACTCCTGATTGGGGGAGATGGGGACAGGTCTAACAACTGCAGGTATTTTTGTTGAATGTCTGCCTTCTGTGTGTCTGGGAACACGCGTGGCCCTTGAAAGACATTCTCTATTTAGTGCTCTCTGTGCTGCGATTGTGCCACTTTACAGGGAGGAAACTGAGGTTAGAGCAGTTGAGTTCCTTATCCAAGGTCACACTCTTAGGACCTGCCAGAGATAAAGTTAATGCAGATTGAAAACGGTTTTTACACGCGAAGGTAAGTAGGAAGAGGAAACACACTGAAGTGAGCTCTCAGAGGCAGAAAAGCCTATGTGGGTTTGGGGCCCTGGGGAGGCTCATTTGGAACAGGAGTGGGACAGGTCCTGAATCCCATCGGAGCCGCTCAGGAGAGGGACCTAGTCTCCCTCTAGAACACAGTTCTGCTCAGGTCACCTGCGGTGTGGCCTGCAGCAGGGTCCCAACCCCTCAGGCTGCCTCAGCCTGTCAAGGAGAGGGTAACACCACCCCAGTGGGTCAGAGCACAGATGAAGGGAAGGGAGACCCCAAGAAGAGAGTGGCGGGGGGGCTAGATGAGGCTGGTGTATGAGGACACTTTCCTGGGGAAGGGCTGTGGGGGGAGAGGCAGGCATGGATCCCACACGCCCCGCCTGCCCCCTCAGCCACTCCCCAGCACCACCATGCTCACAGCCAAGGCAGGGGTGTGCCTCTGCTCACAGCCCCCATCTTCCCTGCACACCCCTGCCCATGCACAGTCACGACTTAAAATAACATTGGGGAGAAAGCATGAAGCAGAAATGCCCAGTGGAAGCCAGGAGTCAGGAGTGGATGGGAGCCACCAGTTCTAACAGACAGATGGATACAATCAGGACAGTGTCTTCGTGACTGGCAGCTGTTGGCTTCTGAGATGTCTCAGGTCCACGGTACACCTGCGAGCCCTGGGGGCCGGGGGGGCCTGTTAAATGGGCACATCCTGGCTGAGTCTAGCTGCGCGCCACCTGTTGAAGGGCCTGAGCGGAAGGCCAGCCAGGCGAGATGCACTTCCGTGGCCTTTTCTGGTCTCCGAGGAGCTCTTCTGCTGGTCCCTTCAGCTGCATGTGTGGCTCGTGGCAAGTCCAGGCTGGAAGGGCCTCTCCCACACCTCCCATTTCACAGAGGAGACAGGCTCAGAGAGGCTGGGTCAAGGTTCCTCTAGTAGGTGTTGATATTTCCTCCCTAAATCTTTTTAGACACCATGACAGAGGAGGGAGACAGGAGGGGAGGGGAGAGGGGAGGAGGGAGGTAGATCAGGAGAAAAAGAAGAGATGAGGAGAAGGATGAGACCCGGGTGATACCTGGATTTGGGAGGATGGAGGCTCACCTTTGTTTTCAAGACGGGTACTGGGAATCCTGGCTCCGTCTGGCGCCTGGAGAACAAGCGAGGCCTAAAACATTCTCAGTTTGGAACCTGTCGAGCCAGTCACTTTACCGGAAGTCCACGACCCTACTATTTCATTCTTCTCCTGTAGGCCGCATGGGGGTGGTTTAATCACAGGTGGCATGGGGAGAAGCCTCTAGGACGGCGGTTCTCACCCTGTGGGTCGGACCCCTCTGGGAGTCAAAGGACCCTCTCACGGGGTCGCCTAAGACCATCGGAAAACACATATTTCCGATGGCGATTCATAACAGTAGCAAAATTACAGTTATGAAGTAGCAACAAAAATAACTTTATGGCTGGGGGTCACCACAACATGAGGAGCTGTATTAAAGGGCCGCGGCATTAGGAAGGCTGAGAACCACTGCTCCAGGAGAAAAGGCCTTGGTGATACGGGCTATAGGGTGTTGCCATAGCCGCACACGCCCCGATTGTGAGAGGGGCTCGGCATGTGGGCGGGGCGTGGGTTTGACCACGTCTAGGATCCAGAGGCAGATGGCAAATGAGTCTGGGGTGCCTGGCCCCTTCCTGCTCCCACCCATCCTCTCCCGGCAGCCTCGGGGCCAGTTCTTAAAAAGCCAGTGCGTGGCTACTTCCTGGCTGTATTTCACAGCTTTCTGGAACTTCCCTACCTAGTTCCCAGTATCTTCCCTGAGCCCTTGGGAGGGGCAGTTAGGAGGAGGAAGGCACATCTCTTGAGCAGCTGCCATGCACGAGTGCTGTGCCCGGAGCTTGTGGGCACCAGTTCAGTTGAGACGTGCACCACTCGTCCCTCCCTCCGCTTCACATGCGGGCAGACAGCCTCAGGAGGACCCAGTCCTTCGCACCAGGAGCAGGATGGGAAGCGGTGTCTGTGGGACCCCAAGCCTGAGTCTGCAGTCTGCCTAGTGTTGCCCAGCGTGCACGCCCCGAGCTGGGTCTCTGAGGCAGGTGCTGGCACTGATCCTGAGCTGGTCTCTCGGCTGGCTCAGCTGCTCCTTTCTCCTTCTCCTCCGTCATCTCTGCAACCCCCGGGGGCCTGCTCTCCTCAAATGCACTTCACATTGGACCTCACTTTGGGAATCCCTTGGTCAAATCCTGGGAAAGCCTCAAGGTCCTGGAAATGCCCCTAACTGAGGTCACTCTATAAATAAGCAAAGAAAATGAGAAGCTTTAGGAGACCAGAGGACAGAAGTAATTGGTCAGGGCTAGAAGGAAGGCTCAGGCCAGAGCCTACGGTAGTGGAATCTTTTCCTAAGGAAGGATGTAGATAGATAGATAGATAGACAGACAGACAGACAGACAGATAGATGACAGACAGAAAGACAGAAAGACAAGAAAGAGAAAAGGGGGATGGGGAGAAACAAAAGAACCAGGAATAGTCAGGGTCGACTGAGGCACAGTGTTTTCCAGAACCGGAATGAGTCCATTGGGAATGTGAGATGACATCAGGAGTGTGGTGAGGCTGGGAGGGAGGGAGCTCAGTCGGCTGAGGAGTGACCCAGCACTGTGGGGTCGTTCCCTGTCTGGCCCAACAGCCCACCCACCCATGTGTCCCAGTGATGTGCACCTCGTCAGCCCTAAAACAGCAAAAGATGCTGAAATTACAAGTGAACTCTGCTGTATATTATGTTGTGAATTTTATATTCATTCCCATTAAAACAAAACCAAAACCAAAACCCTGGTAGGCAAAGGAGTTAACTCTCATTGGGTTCACCTTCAGTTACCTGGGGCTCCCTCTGCAGCCCCTCCCCTTGCATAGAGGGTCAGAGGGTCTTCCTCCACCCCATCCAGTGACATTTTTGTGTTGGCAAATGGTTCACTGTCCACCCCCACCAATGACCTTTAGTTCTAGGTTCTTCTTTAATTTTCTACTTTTTACGCACACTTACAAAGATCCTAGCTTCAGCCATGCGTGCCAAGAGGCTTGTGGTAGCAGGACTGATCAGCGCCGGGAGGCCCTCGCGGCTGCCAGAGCCGCAGTCCGGTGGGGGTGGCTGCGGCTCTGCAGCAGTGGCTGTCCGCTCTGTGCTGGCAGCCAGAGCTCCGGACAGCCACTCACCCCGCAGAGGAGCCCGGGGCACGGGAGAGGCTGCTCCTCGGTCAGAGCTGGCCCAGGACACACTTGGGAGGGTAAGTGAGGGGCTGCAGGTGCCGCGGACAGTGGAGGCTGGGAAGGAGCCATGGGCTTTGGGGCTTCTAGAAAAACAAAGCTGATAAAACTGTTGCTGCTGAGGTTGAAGGAGGAAACAGCTCAAGCGCTATTCCTGGTGATTCTATGAAGTAGCAGCAGGACTTGGCTCTGTGTACACTTGAGGTGGCCCAGAATTCTGGGTAAGGAAGGTTACTGTTGGCTCGCGCCCAAAGCAAGGTGGTTCTAGGACTTCCCCGAAGGACCTGAGCTCCTTCCCTCATTCTTTGCCAGGACCATGTACATGCCAGACTCCCTGCTGGGCACCAGGGGGTTCAAGGAGCACTCGCATGAGGCCTCTACCTAGAAATATCCCTGGTCTTGCCAGGAGGATGGTTGCTCAGATAACTGCAGTGCCGTGTAATATATGAAAGGAGAGGGTCTGCCCAAGTCAGGAAGAGGCTAACTGGGCTTCAGAATGCTAGAGAAGATTTTACAGGGAAGGGACCTTTTGGGTTGGGTCTTGAAGGATGAGTAGGAGTTCCTCAAAAGGCAGCCAAGCTGTTATGCAAAGAGGTTTGGACATACAAAAATATACTAGTGTGTGGTAACAGGCTCAGCAAGCCCGAGCAGAGACTACAGAATGTTAGCAGAAAAGACCGACAGGGCCACATCATGAAAGGCCTCAAAAGCCAAGTGAAGGACTTTGGGCTCAGTCCTGCAGGCAGAGGAGAAGCATTGAAGATTTTAAAACAGTGGTGTAATGTGGTCACTTTTGCCTCTTAGAAAATTCAGCTGCCTGGCTATAGTGTGGACAGGGGAAGGAGTAACACAGGAAGATCCTGAGGAGAACATCGTGACCCCAGAGGAAGGGGGCCAGTGTTTCAGACTGAGATGGTGCAGTCAGGCGGTGGGAACAGGGCAGTGCTGGTCTGAGACTGAGTGGCGAGGCTGGTGAAAGATCAACTGTGAGGGGAAAGGAGAGGTCTGGGTGATTTCAAAGTGAACAGGAGCCTCTTGATGAGAGGAGATGGGGGAGGGGGAGCAGGGAGAGGGCGTAGGAGTGGGGGGAATGACCTCCACAGGAAAACCCCTGGAGATACCTGGTCAGAGCTGGATTCCTATTACTCCACAGGTGGACACTGAACTGGTGATATCAGCCATCAGGCAGACGGGAAGGTCTTCCCGCACCCACTCCATGCTTACCCTCGTCTTCGCTGCTTGGGAATAACATTGAGTACAAATATGAAAAAGAGGTGTCCGTACCCACTGTGGGCAGATTTGCCAAAGATTGAACGGGAGTGCTACCATGCGGGTTGCTGCGAAGCCTGAGCTTGAATTTGGGCATTTAGAATGACCTCGTTTCTTGGCTAGGTGTCAGGAGACCCTGGCTAGTGGCAGAGGGGTAGGGCAGGGGTGACTAGAGACTAGCTAATCTGGCATTGCCTCTGCCCACCACTGACCCTTTTCCTTGGAGGCCAGGGATTCTGCTTGGCTTTGAAAAAGACCTCGGGGTCAGGAGAAATAGAAACATTGGTTAGAGAGTGTTTCTAAGTGTTTCTAAAGCCCCAGGGCTGGAGGTGTGGGGATCCTCCAGGCCAAAGTCACCAGGACAGACAACTCCATTATATTGGTCTCTATGCTGGGCATTCTGCTGACCAGACATAGTTAATCCTCACACAAGGTGATCAGAAAGGCAAAGCAACTGGCCAGTGTCACACAGTCAGAACTGGGTTCCTGCCCAAGCCTGGCCAACTTGGGTGTAGGGTTTCTCTTCTCCTTCCACTGCCCACCACACCCGTGGTGCACCTCAATCTCTGGGTAAATTGAGACAGTACCTTTAAAAACAGTATGAACTGTGTCCCAGAATAATCAAATTAGGTGTTTTTTAAAACAGATTGACAACAGCAGAGGTGTGTGTGTGGGGGTGTGTGTGTGTGTGTGTGTGTGTGTGTGTAGGCTCCATCATTCTTACATTTATTGGGCACCTACTATGTGCCAGGCCTTGGGGATATAGCAGTGATTGAGACAGGCATTGTCTCGACCCTCAGGGAGTTATGGGTGGGCATATGGGGAAGAGTCTCTCTACATAAGCAGGTATGTACACACACACAAGCACACACGTAGGCATGCAATAGTGTTCTAAGCCAATGTTATAAGGATAGACACATTTGAGTTGCCCAGACACACACACATACATGTCCCCTATGCTCACACTCACACATAAGCACAGCTCCATACACACATGTTCACCCACTGGATTTACATAAGGAGAAGGATCTGGACCTACAGCCTGATATGGCAGGAGGATTTGAAGTACAGCCTGTCCTGTTTCACCATAAAGGCCATAACAGGGTCTCAGCGCAGGCTCCTGTCTCCAGCCCCCCACCGGCCACGGGCTGCTCTGAAGTCGGTTGGTGCAGACGGCAGCCAGGTCCTGCGCGGAGAGTCTTACCACCATCTGTCAAACAGGGGCCTGAGCGCCTGGCGGGCACTGGCTCCTTCCACATTTACTCCAGCCCTGGAGGTGGGTACAGTTGTTACCTCCATTTCATAGGCGAGAAAGCTGAGGCTCGGAGACATGCGACATTTCGCCTAGGGTCTCATTCAGCTCAGGAGTGACAGAGCCTGGACTTGAGCCTGAACTTCTGCACTGGAAACAGCAGCCCAGTGCGGGTGCTGCTCAGGATGACCCAGAGGCTAGGGGCCACCTTGGACTGTGGTGTCCTGAAGTCTGTCCTCTCACCTCCTAACAAGCTGAAGCCTCTCAGGACATGGGCACTTCTTTCTTGACACCCTGGGCCTGGTTCCTGGAGTCACTTTCCAGTGTCCTCTCAGCATGGCCCCTTTGGGCTGTGACTTAGCAGGTGAGAAGAAAGGACTTTGAGCCAAACAAAGGGGCAGGAGGCTATTGTTCAGGGATGGTGATCAGTCCAGTGTTGCACTCCCCACCCCACCCCAGCCTCCCTCTCTCCATCCATACAATGGGGATAATAATTGCATTGCACACTGGGTTCTTTGGAGTGTTAAATGAGTCTGCACATGTGAAATGCTTAGCCCAGAGCCCGCACACAGGCCAGCACTGTTGTTTTGTTACTATTAGCATCTGTCTATCACCCACCAGAGATTTCCAGTGGGCCTGTCTGGTGGGGGGTCAGTGTGTTATGCTGTAGAGAGACGGGCACGCTCGCGTGCTAATGCAGAAATAGATGTATGCATAGACAAGGGTGCTTCCGCAGAGCAGGGGGCGTTTTCTCGTCCGACAGGGTGAGAAAGGAGATTCCAGGAAGAGGAACCAGCAGAGGCCAAAGGTCAGGACAAGAACAGTCAGATGCACTGGAGAAACTGGACATGGAACAGGAAAAGCAGGTTCTAATATCCACAGGACCCAGGCACATGAGCCACATGAGAGGAGCAGGTTGGGTGTAGAGCAATGCAGAGTGGTGGGGACTGTGGCCAACTGCAAAGTGCTTGCGGGCTCAGGGGGGAATAGGATTCACCTCCAGGCAATTGCTTCTGTGAAGGAAAGCTGGCCCAGTATTGCCAGGTCTTCTAGGTTTTCAAGAGATGCCAGGAACCTAGGTTTTTATGTGAAATCTCATAACTTTGAAACATGGGGAAGCCAAACAAAATAAACCTGGGGACTGCAGTCTGCAGCTTCTACTGTAGACCCGAGCAGTGCAGTGGGTGCGGGTGGCGGCACCAGAGGAAATGGAGCTGCGGGTTCCAGCCTCGACTTTGTGATGGCAGGCTGTGTCTGACAGCTGGGGACAAGACCTGGTGCATAGGTGACGCCTAATCAACACTTGCTCTGCAGATGAGTCAGGGAATTTGGACTTTACCTGGAAGATGGAAAGACTCTGAGGTTTGGAGCAGAGAAGTGGAGTGATGGAAAGTTTGTCTTATGACCATCACTCCACCTGCCACCTGGAGGTTGGCTTGGAGGAGGCAGATGACAGGCAGAGAGGTGGGTCAAGATGCTTAACAGGACCCCAGGCAGAAGGGCATGCTGGCCAGGACCAAGACTGTGAGGTGAGAAGACAGGAGTCAAATCTATGCAGAGACCAACCTGCAGAGTGCAGGAGAGGGGGCGACCAGGGTGCCTCACCCACTCCCTGACCCACTTGGTGACTCAGTGGTGCTTCTCACCGAGGTGAGGAACTGGGGACGAGAAGTGTGCAGGACGGTGAGAAGCGGGGCGATGGGTCTGGTTCGGGCCGTGTTAAGTTTAGATGCCCATGGGACACCCACGGAAAGCTGTGTCACTGCCTAACATGCAGGTCTCAGGAGAGGGGAGGCTGAAGACTCACAGTCACATCCCCACCTGGATCTCACTCTCTTTCCAGGGATCCTGAAGTTCTTTGTGCTCTGTCGTCTGAGAGTTGAGAAGTTTATTTCTTGGGTTTTGGTTTGTGTGTTGTTCCTAGAAAGGCTAAAGCAGGAGAAGGTGGATTGGTCCTTAACGCCAGAACAAATATCTGTGAACACATCAACCCATAAATTCTGCCCACCCACACCCCATGATGTGGGCAGCTGGCTGGGGGGCAGAGAACACATGGGCTACCCAGGCCCCCGACTTGGTACATAATAATACCTCATTCCCAAGAGCCAGTCTCTGAGCTCGGCTGTCCTGAACTCTTGCCGATGGGATTTTACCTACACTTGAGAGAAGAAAAGGATTTGCTAAGCAGATTGATGGGTTAACAAGCCCACTTAGGAGAGGCGGCTTTTAGCAGCAGCATTTGCATTCCAACAATGAGTGTACAAATTATAAATGACGTCTTATCTATTTTTAAAGCGGGTTTAAGACTTCTCATGTGCTGTCAAGTGTGTCACGGAGCATACCGAGGATATGCACAGCACCGCTGTGCTGCTTTAGGAAAAAAAAAAACACAAACAGATCTATTTTATTAGAGCAGTGATTTTCAACCAGTGTACCACAAGAATTTTTAAAGCATGCAATGCCTAACTGTTTTGTCAGGGGCACTGACCTCTTTTCCCTTAGATTGTCAAATAACAGAATGACAACAGCCAACACTACAGGGTGAGAAGGGGGTTCCAGGAAGAGGAACCAGCAGAGGCAGAAGGTCAGGGCAAGAACAGTCAGATGCACTGGAGAAATTGGACATGGAGCAGATATGAATGAATCAAGAGTATACCTATGTTTGTGTCAGATAGGCAAATCTCTCTCTATATATATTTGGTGTGCTGCAGAATGTTAGTAATTAGTTTATGTGTGCCATGAAATGGAAAAGGTTGAAAATCGCTGTATTAGTGAAGTAACATTTATTGAGCATCTGCCAAACACACCAGGCACTGTGCTAGGCATTTTAGTAGCATCCACTCCCGTAAGGCTCACAGTAGTCCCCAGAGGGCTGGAGTCCCCAGTGGTATCAATATTTACAGAGGAAAGAGGCCAGGCCTGGAGAGGTGAGCTGCAGTGCAGGTGTGCTCAGCGTGCAAGGGCCAGGCCACCCGGCCAGGGTTAGCTACCAGGCCAAGTGCTTTCTAAGTACACCTCACAGGGGTTTCCCACCAATTCAAGTCTGTCACTTGACCAGAGCAACAATGGTCTGAAATGGAGCTTCGTAGGGTTTGGAGAGCAGGGGGAAGGGGAAAGGTGGGAGAGGGAGCTGAGAAGTCAAGAGAAGGACTTGTCCGTCTACCCATTAGTTCAGAGGGAAGAAACACGAGACAGCTCCAACAATGGAGGAGGGAGGCTCTGAAGACTAGTACCACATATGGCCTGGGTCAAATCCCAGCTTTGCCGCCAGCTCCCCTTGGACAAGTCCTCACTCTCTCTGGGCCTCCGTTCCCGCATCTGCAAAGGATGGAGTCTCCTCCGTATCAGCTTTCCCCACCTGCGGTCATTTGTGTTCTGCTTCACAGTTGTCCCCACATCTGAAAACCACCTGCACTGTCACCACTTATCCTTGCTTTTATCCATTCATCATTTTACTTGATTATGTTATTTTAAAGATAAGCTTTATTATGAAACTTAAATGGAATAGAAATCACTTGTCATTCAGAGAAGCTAACCATCAAAATAAATACAAAGATATAAAAAAAAATTGCAATTAAATTCTACCCAGCTGTTGTGGCCGAAGATCTGCCCCCGACCCCACCACCCCCATCTCTGTCTGTTAGAAAAGGGGGTGCTCAGCCAGTGCTGGCAGGTGGGTATTAAAGACACATTGGCTTTGAGCTGAGTCATTTTTCCTGAAAAGAACCCGTAAAAAGGGAGCTGGAACCCCGTTTCCACATCACGGGGCAGCGTCACTTGGTGCCTCCTGAAATTCTCTCCCCGGCAGTGTCTGAGGTCATGCTCTGCAGAAAGCCAGGCCACACATTCTTATAACCCCACCGGCACTGACAGAGCCTGGGCAGATCTGGGCTTGAGAACCTACAGAGGGGGACGGAAGAGGACGGGGAGTAGGTAGGGTTCCAGGATAGCCCCCCTTTCTGTGACCAGGAGGTGAGTATGCTTTCATGCTTCCTCCCTTTTGGTGAGGGTAGGGAAGGCAGAGCCGCTCCAAGGGGCTCCAATCCAGCAGCCCCTCTGCCTTCCCAGAGAGCTGCTCAAGCCTCAGCTTCTCCCTCTGCCTGGTGGGGAGGACATCTTGAAGCCCCTCAAGTTTGCCCTGGGTCAGCTTCAGGGTGGGGCAGCCTGTAATCCCTGTAATCCCATATTAATGAATTCATGTGCCCAGAAGCAGGCTTAGGGGGGGCATCGGAGAAAACTATGCCTCCGATGGAGCCTTCGCTACTTGGCTTCGCTTAGTTACTGGCCTTAATGAGGAGGGGGACAGGGAATGGGAGGGAGAAATTTACTCCGAACAAACAAGAGAATGTTAGACTAAAAGAATCTTAGAGACTTTATAGTATATATTGTACTCCACAACCAGATCTAATTATGACCTCCATTTTACAAGTGAGGAAACTGAGGTCCAGAAAGGCAAAGATCTAACAGCCTGTCAGGGGAAGAGCCAAGCCCGACCCCGGGCTTCCTGACTCCCGGCCAGGCCTCTGTCCCTGCATGATTCCTCTTCTCAGGGGGGCTGACGCTAAATATGCTAGGACCTAGTGGGTGTCCCTATGATATGGGTCTTGGGCTCCAGGTTCCCAACTAGACTCTTATCTGTGTTGAGGCTAAGCCTTTCAGGAGCAGCTTTGCTCACTCACCTTTAGTGGTGGCCTCTGTGGACATCTTCTCCTTTTCTGCCTGGAGAGTGGGGCCAATTTTCCTGCCCTTTGCCAAGCTTGACACTCAAAAGCTAACCTAGGAACGCAGGCAAGGCCTCGCAGGCTCCCAGCACACATAAGAGGACTGCCCACCACCCCACCCCCGACTAGGGGGCCTCCCTGTGCACACTGGAACCTCTTCTTTCAGAGCCCCTGGCTTGCACAGGCTCAGAGTGTGTCCAGGTCTTGGAATCTGGGGGTCTTGCTTGACTGCAAGATGGGGGTCTTTATTGCTGGATGATGAGTCACAACTACAGACCCAGCCTCCTGGGGACCTCTTAGTTTTGCGCCACCCCTCACACTTCATCCAGTCTTCTGTCTGACCTTCATTTATTTTCTTTGGTCACCCTGCCCATTCCAGCTCATCTTCCCAGGTCTTCCCCAACTTTGCAGGGAGGAAAAATGTTGGCTTTCTGTTGAGCAAGGTAACTGGTCCCCAGGTGCCCCATAGGACAGTTTCATGCAAGCCCTCAGAGCACCCTGTCCAAGGCGGAGACAGCGTTGGCACGGGTTGGGCCCAGGGCAGAGAGAGGGCTGTAGATCCTGCTGATGGAGAACCAAAGCACCAATCCGTCTGGAGTTTGAAACCAGAGGCTTGTGAATAAAGCCACAGCCGACGCCACTAATGCCACTGAGCCAGTTCCCACAGTGAAAGGGCCTTTTGTTTCAGCCCTGGTTCCTGGGTGAGCAGTGATTCCATTTTAATTAAATACTCAGTGGCTGAGGTTGAACAGGTTGCCAGAGCCCTCTGCTCGGGGCCTCGGGGGTTTGACAGAGGAGAGGCGAGGGCCCCCCCACCCCAGTTGGAATGGTGAGCAGGAGCTGGGCCCAGAGCCCTGGGCAGGTAGTGGTGTGCTGGCCAGCAGCTGGTTAATGTTCAGTGCAGAGGAATTCACCCTGCAGGATGCCAACCTTCCTTGAGTGTCAGTTAACGGTACCTTCAGAGACGCACTTGGGAAATTAAACCCAAGGACAGGAGGAAGATTTTTTTAAATTTTGCACAGGCCTGGCAGGGGCTCAGGGAGAGCTGACGAAGGGTTGTGCTGGGGTGCAGCCTTCCCACCCCTGCTGGCCCCAGCCCCTCTGCTCTCTGATACCATCTTCTCTGCCTACCACACGCTGGTTTCTTGCTCAGAAACAGTCCATGTTCAGCAAGACAGCACAGACCAAACTGAACTGAGACCTGAGGGGAAACTCAGCCCAGTTACCTGCTGATCTTACCTCCACTTTGACCCATGTCACTGAGGTTCAACTATCTCCTCCCCCGAAAAGCCCTCCGGAACCTGACTTAACCCCTACCACCCCACACTCCATGTTACCCATCATGCTAAAATTGTCTTGTTTGTTTATTGGAATTCTTGTGAATTGACTGTCTCTACCTGTAGAATGTAAGCTCCTTGAGGACAGGGGCTTGGTCTACTTTAGTCACTCAGGGTCTTGCATGGGTCATGTGCTCAGTAATGGTTGAATGAATACATGTAGCTAACGTATACTTTGCCTGAGGGCAAGGACTCCACCTAAAAATGTAACATAATTTCAATAGTGTAAAAGTCCATTGTGAACACCCTGATGCTGGGGCTCATCTAATCATCAGAATTTCCCTGAACCCCTGTCCTGCTCTGTGCCCGTCCCGGTGCTGGGCAGTGCTGGGGGGCAGAGATGAAGCCAGCACCATGCCCACCCTCAAGGGGCTGTAAGTCCAGGGGAAGGCAGACACAAAGCCACAGTTCAGTGGGATCGGCTGTACTGGAAGGCTGGAGAGAGTCTAGGTGCAGGAAGGGTAGACTCCTGGGGGAGGCAACAATCAAGGAGGATGAACAAGAGTCCACCTGGGACAGAAGAGCCCACAGTAGAGGTGGAGTGTCTGAGAGGGTGAGGACAGTTCTGGGAACCAATGGTGAGAAATGGTGAAGCCTGGAATTGGAGGATAAGTCTCCAGACTTTGCCCCCAAAGCGGTGAGAAGCCATTGAAAGTTATTCAGCAAAGGCAGTGTGCCAGCAGAGATGTGTTTTAGGAAGATTCCTCCAGCAGGAGCTCGGAGTGTGGACTGAGGACCCAGAGGATACAGGGCCTGCCTTTGCTCCCACTGGGGAAAGGAAATACGATCCTGGGCACCGGGGCCCCTCTCTGGGACGATTGTTTGTGGAGGCCTCTGCAGAGGGTCTGGTGGTAATGCAGGGGCAAGGGGATCACTTACCTGTTATAAGATATGCTACCCTCTGAAAGGGATAAATGTCTTCCTAGATTAGAGGCCAAGAGGGCAGGAACCACATCAGTGTTCCCTGGGTATGTTCTCTAGGCCTGAGACTGCAGGTCATCACCCCTGCTTAGTTTGTTCTAGGACTGAGAAGCCACCTCGGAAATTCTATCCTCTTGTTTAAGTGCAGGTTGTACAGTCAATCAGCAAACACTTAGTGCATGCCAGGTTTTTGTTTGTGCGTTTGCTTGCTTGCTTGCTTTATTCTATTCAACCACAGATCCTCCTAGAGGATGGGGGGGGGGGGGGGGCTGCATGGCTCAGAGGTAAGAGTTTGGAATAAGCTAAAGAGGAAGCTAAGGATCTTTTATTTTAAATCCTTGTAGGTTTGGGGTGGAGTTTTCTTTCTCTCGGTGAGCAGTTGGGAGGTGTAGAAACCACATTCCTTTGTGTTCACCCCATATTTTTGTCATTTAAGTACAAAGTTTGTGTCATTGGGCTACGTGCTTAACATAGGCTATCTCTTAGTCTTGATCACAATCCATGAAACTAAGAACTAATTACCTCCATTTCATAGCTGAGTAAGCTGAGATGCAGAGAAGGTAAGTCGCCTGTTCAAGGTCACACAATTTAGAAGCAGAGTTACTGCGTTTTGAACCCAGACACTCTGTAGTCACAAACCGTTTTTTATCCACTACAGCAGAACTCTGTCCTTCACACTGAAGCTAGTTTAGTTAACCCCAAATTACGCTCAATTCACCTTTTTTTGAAGCCTTGCTAGAACCCACATCTCAGACTACCTTGTATCTTCCCTGAATTGCCGGGAGGCTTGTACATTCTGAGGAGTTTGCTTTGCTGGTGGGCTTACCGCTTATCTTCCCCTGCTATCTGCCTTTCTGAGTAGCCCTGTCTGGAGTCGGAATCCTCCCCTCCTAATTATGGGACCTTCACTGTTTGTGAATCCTTGTCCCACTTAACCCTTGACAGTCCTTTTGAGGTTTGGTAGCTGAAGGGCTTATGACAGAGGAAGTGGCCAAGGCTGAAAGACTTGAGGACACTGGCAATAATAAAAATTGCTGCAGCTAAAATGTGTGCAGGGCTTACTTATAGATAGTGGATACTGTTGTTGTTCTCATTTAGCCCTTGGGGAAACTGAGGCACTGAACTCTACAGCAACTCATCCAAGGTCGCAGCTAGTGAGAGGCGGAATCAAGATTCAAACCCAGATTTCTGGCTGCAGAATCCACACTCTGAACCATTTCACTCAGCTGCCACACAGCTGACTCGTGGGGAGAGGAGCAGGAGCACGGGGCACATATTTGGGCATGACTTAATTGCTCATTACTGACCCCTCCTTTGGCTCCCTTGGTGGCTGCCTCTTTCTTTCCTTCTCAACCTAGGGTTTTATACTGCCCTGGCCACAAAGAATCCCGCGTGTTGCAGGAGTTGAATTTAAGTGCTGTTAGTCCTGAGAGGATGTGCTCGTGCATGTGTGTGTGTGTGTGTGTGTGTGTGCGTGTGTCCTTGGTGTGCTGCATGCTGGTTTACTGAGATTCCTTGTAGAGTGTGCCTGGGGGAAGCCTAGCATGTCAGAGCTCTCTGACTCCCTGCAGCCTCCTTCATTTGGGGAGAAAGGATTTCTTGACTGTGTTTCTCCCGTCCCTGGACTGCTGCAGTCTTGGGGACAGAGAGAAGTGGCCTTTCAAAATAATGTGAGCCTTCAGGAAACTCTGGTTTTCTTTTGAAATAAAGCCATGGAGGAATGACAGCCAAGCAATTGACAATCCTGCCTGGAACTGTTTTTGCCTCTTTGAAGAAATGTGCACTCTTTTAACTACTGGAGTGACTCTTAACTATTCTAAAGTGACAGCCTCTCACGCTACAACTGTGATATGGGTTGTGCTCATTTAAAAAGAAACAATGAGAAACCGCCCCGGCCAGTTTGGCTCAGTGGTAGAGCGCTGACCAGCAGACCAACGAGTTGCAGGTTTGATTCCGGTCAAGGGCACATACCTCGGTTGCAGTTCCTCCCCGGCCCTGGTCGGGGTCGAGCAGGAGGCAACTTGTTGATGTGTCCCTCTCTTGTTGATGTTTCTCTCTCTCCCTCCCACTCTATCTGAAGATAAATAGAAAAATATCCTCAGGTGAGGATTAAAAAAAGAGAGAGAGAGAAACCTTGGCATCTCTCTCAAGGTAATGAGAGACATCTTGGAGACCTGCAAAATCTAAATGTGCTTGATATAAATGATGAACTTTATTTACTTAGCAGGCATTTCTTGGGTGTCTATACTGTGCATGATGCTAGATTTACAGTGATGTTCAGACCCACATAATCTGTGCCCTCGTGGAACTTGGGTTCTCTACAGGGAGAAAATGTACTAGTAAACCAAGCAGATCATTTCAGATAGTGGTGAGTGCCAGGGAGCATATGGCACAAGTGTGATAGAGTGGCGAGAGGATACTTAGCACAGGTAGTCAGGGAGGCCCTCTCTGAAGAGGACACCTTGGAGCTGAGAGTGTGGTGACAAGCAGACAATATTGCAAAGATCTAAGGGGAGAGCATCCTGGGAAGATGGTACAGTCAATGCAAGAGCATTAAGTTGGGAATGAGCTTGGAGAATTCAAGGAGCAGCAAGGCAGAGGGCATCAGTAGGAGATGAGGTCAGAGAGCTGAGCAGAGGCCAATTTATGTAGAGCCTTGTAGACCACACAGAGCTTGGATTTTATTCTGTTAAATAGACTACATTTTTGTTAATTAACAAATGATATTTGACTTCATGAAAAGTGATAGATTATGGTCATTTTTATTGTTTTCCTCTTTAAACAAAATTTTCAACCATAAGGTAAACATAATTTTGATTAAGGTATGCAGGGTCTCTTTAAATGAGTCATGGCAACTTGGTGTAATGATCGCAGGGTTCAAGTTTCAGCTCTGAGATTTCCTAGCTGTGTGACCTTGGACAGGTCATCAACTATTTCTGAGACTCCGTTTTCTTATCTGCAAAGTAGGGTAGTATTTATAAACTGCAGGGTGGTATTTCACTGGAGGCATGTATTATTCTATTGAGAATTATCCTCTAAGGTACCCCTTACTGATTAGGACCTAAGATTGCACCTAGGAGAGGAGATGTTCACTAGAGTCGTAAAAAGCTCTTGAATGACCTCAAATGAGCAGGGGGGGGGGGCGGTTAAAGGGGGATATCTAAGAGTGTCCAACAGCCCACCTCATACCCTGAGGCCCTCCACCACCTCTCCTTTCCCTAAAGGCCTGGGACACCTGACAGTGCCCTGTAACTAAAGGCCCACTTACGTATAGCAGATGCCAACCTTACAAGGGCTTCCCTATTGGAGTGGGAGGGACCTGTTCAGGGCGAGCCTATGAGAGCCTTGGAGTGCACTGAGGTCAGCACCCTGGAGCCAATCAGCAGTAAGACTCTTGGAGCTCTCCGTGGTCCTGACCACCAGGAGAAATCTCAGAACATTTCAATCACCCCTCATTCCAGTTGCATTGTCTTAGAAATGGATTGTGGTTACCACAGCTGGACTAAGAATGAGTGTTTGGAAAAGGAACCACATTTGGAATCGGCAGACCTGAATTAAAAATCTGGTGTGGTACTGTGGGTAGAGCGTCGGCCCGTGGACCGAAGTGTGGCGGGTTCAATTCCTGGATTGCAGGTGTGATCCCCAGCCCAGTTGGAGTGCGTGTGGGAAGGAACCATGTGGAGTGCATGTGAGAAGATGGGTCTTTCATATCTGTGTTTCTCTCTCCTGCTCACTCGCTAGCTCTCTCCCCCTCGCTCACTCACTCTCCCTCCCTCCTTTCCACTCTCTCTAAAAAAAAAAAAAAAAAAAAATCAATGGAAAAAAATATCCTCAGGTGAGGATTAACAAAACATAAAAATAAAATAGTTACAGGTTCAATCCTGGTCGGGGTGTATATGGGAGGCAGCCGATAGATGTTTCTCTGTCACGTACCTCTTGTCTCTCTTCTCTCTCTCCCTCCCTCTCTCTCTCTCCCCTTTCTCTCTCTCTCTAAAAAAAAAAATCAAAAAAACTTCTTTCAAAAATCTCTAAGCAGTTGTTGACCTTATCCACTTAAATATCTGTGTCCTCATCTATAAAATAGGAATGGTAATGCCTATTTCTTATTGGCTGTATGAGTTAATGAACTAAAGCATTGAAAGGGTCCCAACCCAATGCATTGTCAGGAAAATATAGATGCTCACTAAGTCGATGTTTCTCTCCCCAGGCAGAGAACTCTCAGAGAAACCTAATCTAGGCCAAATATTGATTAGAAGAGTATGGACTCTGGGGTTCCTCAAACCTAGCATAAATTCCAGCATTGTTTCCTCCTGGATGTGTGAGTGATTACGCCACTCTAAGTTTCCGTTTCCTCACCTGTAAAATGGGGCTAAACCTGCATAATTAGTAGAGTCTGATAGCTAGAATTTAGTAAATGCCCAGCAAAGACTTGTGGATTTGGATTGAATTTTTGGTCACCTCCTTTCCTTCTCTTTTTTTAAATAGAAGTGAATTTGGAATCCACCTCTAACCCGACAGCAGGTCATTAATGTTTCCCTGAACTGCATTAAAAGGGGCAGACAGTAAATGCAAGCAAATAGTCGTGTTCCATTATGCCAGTGTGAAATTAAATGAAACCTGACTTGTGTTTGAGTTGAGCAGTTATTACCACCAAGGGAACACCATCAGTCTAGGTGAAATCTAAGGCACCTGTGTTTTATGGACATGATCCCAAGAAAAAGATGTTCTTTTTTTCGTATGCCTTGGGGTGTAAGAGCAAAAATATCTGTGAGGTTTGTTACTAAAGTTTCCATATTCATTGAGGAAGAACAATGAAGCTGTTAATCTTGTCTCATATATCCCCATCCTTTTCCCTCCCTCCTGTATTGCAGTGAGGCAAATCAGCTGGGTGCAGTAGGTATGTGCCTCTCTGAGCCCAGTTTCCTAAGCTGTCAATTGGGGGTGATAGTGAAATTATGGGGTGTCTGGGAAGATAAAGACAGAGCATAATGAAATCCTAACAGTGGTTGTCCTCAGTGTCTGTGAGTGCCCTTGTCTTCCCAGCCTCCCACCTGGTTGATCTTTGGATCAGTGCAGACATGGGCATCAGACCTCCTTCTGCATGTCAGAGTTCTCGGATCTGCCTCCTGTCAAACCTGACTTCTGCATGTAGACCTTCTGAAACTAGGCCCCCTTCATTCTCTTTGCTTCTCAACTTTGAGAATTGAGGTTGCCCTTCGATCCTCTGGTCTGTCCTGATCCGGGGCTGATTTAAATGCTGTGGAATTGAAAGTCAGGAAACATGGGTTTCTATCACACTAGTTCAATGACCTCAGCTTCTTCATCTGGAATAGTACCAACTTTATGTTAAAAAGTTCTTCACAAAATTTAAGCTATGAGGTGCAAGGCTAATATTTGTTATTCAGTCACTTTGGAGTAAGCATTGTAGAAAGAGATTGTAGCCATCGAGGAATGCAGAGAAATGGAGCAGGAGGAGGTACCTGAGATCAAGAGAAGGTGTATTTAAAGGATGGGAGAGGGCACAGCGTGCTTGGAAACTGATGGAAGTACATTAACCCAGTAGAGAGGGAACAAGATAGATGATTCAGGAGAGAGGGAGCAGGGGTACCCAGTGGAGTGAGCTCCTATGTGAGGCTTCACTGTCGATGGGCCCTCTCTCGGAGGCTTTAGGGATCAGCTGGTGTGTGAACCTCATTCTGACTTTAGTGGGACCATTGAAGAGCTTTGAGCAGGGGCGGTCACATGATCATGTCTTCTGGGTGGAGGTCAGATTTGTGAGGGCAAGACATCTTGAGGAGACCCATCAAGGGGGGTTGGGAAATATTCAAGTGAAGGAGACAGCATGCTCCTCACTGAACCCCCAGTGCCTGGCACATCCTCAGGATTCAGTTAATATCCACAGCAGGGGCATCTGCAGTGCTCCTGGGACATCTGCTGGGGAAGTTCGTGCATTTTGGGAAACACAGGTGTTCTTTTCAGAAGGATGTGCTGACTTGGGGGTCACCGGCATTGTGGTTTAGCTGTGGGAGGAAGAGGATTATTCAGATCAAGCATATCTAGCCAGAACTTGAAAACTCACATGCCTATAGGGACCAGGCACATTGTGTAAATACAGATGTAATTATAACAGGGAGTTGTAATGCAACAGAGTGGCAGAGACTGTGGCAAACTGGTGACATGTGCCCTCTCTTAAGAGCCAACAGCTGCTCAGCCCCAGCTCACTGTTGCCCTGCAGACCCAGTGCTGCCAGAATTTTCAAGAAGATCCAGAAGTTTACATTTTTATGTGGACTCACCCATCCTTTAAACCAAAGCAATGCAATAGAAATATAATTCAGGCCACATGGGTAATTTAAATTTTTCTAGTAGTTACATTAATACAAGTAAAATGAAATAAGTGAAATTGATTATAATGATCTATTTTATTTAACCAAATATATCCAAAGTATTATTTCAACATGTAATTAAAAAAGGGGTACGGGGAGAAATTTTCTGTCCTCTGTTTTTCACGCTGAGTCTTTGAAATCTGGAATGTATTTTACTTAAAGCACCTCTTGGGTAGGACTAGTCACATTTCAGGTGCTCAGTAGACACATGTGGCTCACAGCTACCATCTTGAGCAGCACATTAAATACTGGCTCTAATTACTTTAAAGCACAGTGCTGGTCAAACAGAAAGGGCTCCAGGCATTGGTGCCCAGCTTGCTGGTGCAGGAGTGGAGTAACCGCCCAGAGCCCTGTGACTTGCTCAGCCTCCTGCCCTGGCGTTTCTGCACTCAGGCCTGGCTGACGTCCCTGCCGCTTCCCCTCCCCATGCTGAGCTCTCTGCCAAGAGAGACACCAGGGATAACGAGGCACTTTTGAGCCTTCAGCAGGAAGCCCTGCTTGCCTGGTGTCACCACTCCACAACTTGTGGAGTGTGGGGACCAGGAGGGGTGTCCAGGAGCCAAGTCTTCATGTCAGTGAACATGGACAGCTGGTCTTTGAAACCTGGTTCCCAGTCCCTGAGTCTAAGGCACATGCACAGGCGCACATACTGCAGACCCTCCTTCCCAGTGCCAGTGCTCTGAGCACAGCTGCCTTTCCTCAGATTCAGCACCTTCACCTGGTGGGGAGGGGCGCATGGAGGCAGACAGAACCCGCAGCTCCCATGGCCCTGGGCAGCTGTCGAGGAAAGTGAATGCTAATGACAAGGCAGAGTGGATCCAAGAGCATCTCTGCCTCCCTCCCCATCTCAGGGTGGAAAAGGTGGTGCTGCCAGGTAGGAGTAGGTAAGGATACACCAGCCCTGGGCAATCCAGGGAACAAAGGATTGGTTGGAGGTAGTCCTAGAGCTTTGAGCAAACCAACAATATTTTTTTCCTTATTTTATTAAGGTACAATTTTCATACAGTTGAGTCTGGCTTTCACTCACCATAGTGCACTTGAGATTCTGTGGCATGTATCAGTTATTCACTCCTTTTCATGACTGAGTAGTTTTCCATTGTAAGGATGCACCAGAGTTTGTTTATCCAGTCATTCAATCAACCGTTGAGAGGCATTAAGGTTGTTTTCAGTTTTTGGTAATTATGAATAAAGCCACTTTATTTTTGTATAAACATAAGCTTTTATTTGGTCTGGTTGAGTACTTAGGAGTGGGATTGATGGGTTATATGATGCTGATGTTTAATTTTATATGAATCTGCCCAACTCTCTTTTAGGGTGGGTACCCTGTTTTGCATCCCTCCCAGCAATGGATGAGAGCCCCAGTTGCTCCACCTCCTCACCAGCACTTAGTATGGCCATCATTTATTCTTTTCTTTTCTTTCTTTCTTTCTTTCTTAACCATTTTGATAAGTGTTAGGGAGTATTACTAAGTACCTCCTAAGTGCTAGGTACTGAGCTAGGTGTTCTGTGCATATTATCTCATCAAGTGCTGGGTCTATGATATCATTTTTTAGGTTTGGAAAGTAAGGCCCAGAGAGGTCTCTGAAGTCCCTTAGGACAAGGGCTGGCCCAGAGCGTGGAATCACAACTATCTGATCTGAAGCTGAGCCTTTCTTCTGGGCCATCCCGGAAGTCTGTGCCCTGGTGTAGGGGTGGTGTCAGCACTTGCTCACACCATAGGAAAACCGAGTTCGGCACAGACTGGCCTCTCCTCTGCTCTAGCACGACTCTCATGAGAGTCGCTTCTGCCTCCTTTAATGGTCTGTCAACCCTCTGCGGGCTGCGCCCTAGTCTTCTATGTATCTCTGGGCCTGGGTCAGACCCAACAAAAGAGCCAGCCCACAAGTATAGGAGCTCCCACTGCAAGGCTGACTCCCATGCTGGCCCCTGAGGGGCTTCTGTCCTTCTCTGCATTCCAATGGCCTTTCTGGGCCACTGGTCTCACCTCCCAAAGAGGGAGCAACTGGGAAGATGGGGCCAGAAGATGGGGCCAGAGGTCAGGAGGACCAGGTCAGGCATGGACAGTTCTGCCAGCCCTGAACATTCCAACTCCCCAGGTCCTCCCAAGCACTGGCTTCTCAAAGTCAGGTGCACAATCCCTCTCCCCAGTCTGTGGGCTTTGTTTCGGCCATGCTCAGAGGAGAAGTCAGGATTTCTGGGCAACGTTTTGCTATCTCCCAGTTCCTACTAATATTTAATATACAGGTTCATGAGGCATTGCTGGAAATGGACAACTCCAGAAACCCATCTAGACTTGAAATAGAGAAGGGGAGGTTATTTCCAGTTGGATCTACATCTAGTTCTCTTCTTCTTCTTTTTTTTTTTTAATCCTCATCCGAGGACACTTTTGCATTCATTTTCAGATACAGCAGGAGGAAGAGAGAGAGAGAAACATTGATGTGAGAGAGACACATCGAGTGGCTGCCACCTACCCGACCCCAGCCAGGGCCAGGGACAAACTGCAACCGAGGTACATGCCCTTAGCAGGAACCGAACCCAGGTCTCTCTGGACCGCGGACTGACCCTCTAACCACTGATCCAAACCAGCAAGAGCTAGTTCTTCTCTTCTTAAGAATAATTTCCATTTATTGTCATGACTAGGGAGGAGCTACTGACATCCAGTGGGTAAAGGCCAATGTCCATGGCAACCCCCACAAAAAATTACATAGATCAAAATGTCAGCAGTGCCATGGCTAGGAATCCTGCTATCATCCAAGAGCCCAGTGCTTAGCACAGCTCCTGGAATACAGTGAGCATGCAGGATGCCATTTGTGAAGAAGCAAGCTTGTGGAAAGATACACCCATCTATGGATAAGCAAAATCTGGAAGAGAATGAGGAACGGAGCAGCGGCGTGGTGGGATCACTATGGAGTCTTATTTTACTCCCTGCTTAGCTATATATTTTTAAAAATCTCCCACTATAAATTTGTATTGTTTGTATAATTAAAACTTTAAGGAATAAAAAGATAGAATAAGGTATAAAATGCATACTGGATATATATATAGTAATTAAATTAATTCACTTATTACCAATATTTATTGATCCTCCGCGACATATTAGTCATGGTTCTATGCCCTGGGGACACAACAGTGGGAGAGGAAAATAGATAAGTTGCACTCTTAGAGATTAAGTTCTAACAGAAAGAGACAACAAAGAATTGAGCGAATAGATATGTGGTATTTATAATACAACAGGATAGCTAGTGGTGACAAGTGCTATGAGGAGGACTGAAGCAGGGTTAGGGGAAGGGTGTGATGAAGAGCTGATCGAAGGAGACCTCTCTGGGAAGTGACTTTTGAATAAAGACCTGAACAACACCAGCCAGTGGACAGGACATGATGAATGGACCAAATGTGTATGGCAGGTGTGTTTAAAGCGAGACATGCACCACCCTTCCCTGGAAGGTCTCTCTCCGTCAAGCTTTGAGAAATGGCAGGAATTCTTATTTTGGAAATGCAATCCATCAAGATGCTCCCTCTGACACCTCTGAGAAGAGGCTGATGGTGTGTTTCTAAAAAGTGCCTTCCTCTGAGAAGGACAGGAAGGATGCACAGGCGTTTAAGGTATGGACTTGCAAGAATGGGGAAAGGTTCTCTCTAGGAACCTACCAGGTCCTCTTCCTGGGGAGACAGTGTAGACTTCAACTCTCAATACTTGCCAGCTGTGTGACTTTGGGCAGGTTACTTAAACTCTCTGAGCCTCAGTTTTCTCATCTGCAAAATGGCAACATTAACACCTGCCCCACTGGGGTGATGGAGACTCAGGTAAGATGACATGAGGCAGTGAGTGTCCCTTTGTGTTTGATGAATGAAAAAAAGATGCAGAATCTCTCTGAAGAACCCCAGTCCAGATGGGAGCAAACAGATTGATGGTTGTCAACCTGGAGAGTTAATCAAAAACCTGCAAAGTCTCTTTCCAACTCTCAGCCATGGATGCCCACAATAAGCTCTGTAGCAACTCTGGCCTATACCCCTTCCTCCCTGGAGCTCAGGTCCCCCCATATATAATGACCCCAAAACTAAGGTTTTCTCCCTGGACCTGGTTGCTACATGATGCTGCTTTGGAATGAGGAAGGTATTTTTAAATGTTCTTGCAAGTGCCAAAGTGTGTCTTGTTAAAAATAAGGTTTGTGTTCATTGAAATGCCGTTCAGGATCACCACTCTGCGGCAGTGTTTAAATTAACCACATTGTGCACTGAGCGCATTCCAAACAGCGTGTGAATCATTTGGGTCAAAAAAGTTGGGAGCTGATATTTGCTAAAGTTGGATCTTATTTGCGTTCTGTATTTACCTAACACACCTTTCTATAGCACTAACTCTGTGCCGGGCACTGTTCGATGTGCTTTGCAAATATCAATGCCTTTAACCCTCACACAAGCCCATGGTGTTCCCTATTTTACAGTTGAGGGAATCAAGGCACTGAGTTAAGTTGATTGCCCAGATTCATACAGCGTGCCACTGGGGGAGTGTTTGCCAGCATTTTGGCCACAGGGAAAACCTTGCTTATAATCTGCTCTGCCAAAAGCCACCCGACTTGTGTCCTTTTTAGGAAATTAGGAATTCCTTGCAATGCCTAGGTAAGGAATCTCCTGCAGCATTCCCTCCTTCTCCTGCCTGTGGACTTGGCAGCCTCTGGAGCCCTGCAGACAAATTGCCTATACACGTTATTTTAAGTATCCTTTTGTGGTTCCCCATCACCCCAATTGGGCCAGCCTTCCCCAGCTGGCTCATGCCCCTGCTTTGTCCCAGTTACCTGGTCTGTGCTTCCAGATTTCCTTTATATGCTCTTCAGATCTCTGGCCTCCCCCCATCGAGTTCAGTCTCCTCTCCCTGAATGACTCAGCTCAGTTTGTGCCTCTTCCAAGAGCCTTCTGGGCTCTGCTGGCCCCATTTGCCCTCATCTATAGAATTTCTCTCATGCTTCTAGAATCTACTGGTAATATGCAAGCTAATCCTGTTGCATTTGTCTTGTGTTTGCCGTTAGAGTCTGTTCTTGGAATATGGGACATTGGTGGATTCATCCCAGCTCTGCTGCTTACTTGCATGACCTTGGGCAAGTCCCCTTACCTCTGAGCCTCAATTTTCACATCCATAAAATGAGTATAATGGCAGTTCCCAAGCTCCGATAGGGTTGTTGCGAAGATGTGAAAAATAATAATGTAAAATCTCATAGCCTGCACTTAATCTATGGCAGAGGTCAGCCAACTTCTTCTGTGAAGGGCCAGATGATAGGTATTTTCATCTTTGCAGATTGGACAATTTCTGTCACAACTTTTCAACTCTGCTGTAGTGTGTAAACAGCCATAGACAATACATAAATGAGTGAGTGTGACTGTGTTCAGATAACATTTTACCTACAAACAGATGGAAGCCAGATTTGGCCCACAAGCTATGGTTCGCTGACACCTGGTCTATGGAGCAGCCTTTATCATGACTATCTCTGAAATGCTATAGGTCAGAAAAGAGGAAGCTTCCACTCCCCTCCCAGCGAGGAGCAAGGCATGGGAGCAGGCAGACCAGAAGTGCAGAGGCAGGGCGCAGGTGTGCTGGGGACTGGGATAGACCAATGACAAGGAAGCAGAAGGTGGGGAAGGGGCTCAATGTAGAGCATGTGTGCAGAGATATCATGAGAGGGGGCCTGGAGATCTGTTCAAGCCAGATCAGGCTGACCTTGAATGCCACACTCATTCACAGAATCACCTATTTCCTCATGTAACACGTATTTACTGAGTACCTACTATGTGCCATGCTCTGTGCTGTGTGTTGAGGCCACAAGGAGAAAAAGACACCCAGAAACCCTGCCCCCATAAGAACTTAGGTTCCCTTGGAGGAACGGAGGCCAAGAGAGGCCAACTGCCTCCCTGGGGTCACACCACCATCCTTTGGTTTCAGTGCATTCCAAAGTTACTGCAGCGAGATAAACAGGATTCAGGTTCACACCGACCTGAGTTGATTTCGCTTCTCTTGCTGTCCAGTCCCGTCGCCTCTGTGAGCCTCGATTTCCCTGCCTGCAACATGAGGCCCATGATCCATGCTCCCCCGTTGATGCAGATGGTTGGGACCTCAGCCTGTCCTTGCTGTTACAGCCCCTGTGTCATGGCTTCATGAGTCCCCTGACACCTCTCTGTGACCAGGGCACCCGCACTCCCATCTGCCAGGAGACATTAGCAATGTTGTCAACTAAACGAAGTTACTTGGGCTATGATTAAGGAAGGGGATGGGGAGGGTGGCATTTTGGGGCAGACTCTCTGGGTCTCCATGTGAGAGCATCCCGGAATGAAGAGCAGCTGCACAGATACCCGCCTTGGCCACCTGGGTGGTAGGTCCCATTCTGAGGACCTTTAAGAGGAGCCCCTCCTTATTCCCATTTTACTCAGCAAGAAACCAGGGCCTAAGAGAATGAGAGGTGCTCCCCCACTAGACAGTGATTGAACTGTAGCGCTCACGGATTGGTAGTCCACTAGAAGCTGGGCACTTTCTCTTCTGATGTCATTCTCAGAGCACCCGTGAGGAAGGGCTGGTCCTTCCCATCTCTTTACATGTGCTCACTCTCTCTCTGAGTAAGATTGCTCAGTGAAATGAAGGTATCTCCTGTGTACAGCTGGGTAGATTTTTACCTCTGTTTATACCTATGTGGCCACCACCCAGATTCAGTTATAGTACATTCCCAGCTCCCCAGGGGGCTCCCCCATGCCCTTCCCCATGGGTCCCCCCCTTCACTTACCCAGAGGCAACCACTGCTTTGACTTTATCACCACAGACTGGTTCCACCTACTCTTGAACCTCTGTCAGTACAATCATGTGGTATATTCTTTGTTGAGACTGGTTTCTTTTGCTCTATGTGTCTGTAAGATTCATTCATATTTTTAGGGTCAGCCATGGCCCATTCTGTTTCAGTGCTGCATAGTATTCCTTTGTATGACTTCATCACAGTTTCTCATCTGTTCTATGGTGGGTGTCTAGGATGTTTCTAGGTTTAAGCTATTATGAATTATGTCTCTATGATTGAATGTTCATGTCAAGTCTTTGGATATATATTTTTATTTCTCTTATTCAGAGTGAAATAGTTGGGCAATAGGGTAGAGAGAAGTTTAGCTGCCCTAGAAACTGCCAAACCTTTTTCCAAAATGGCCATTTCATTTTCTATCCCCACCAGCAAGGTGTGAGGATTTCTGTTGTACCATGTCCTCGTCAACTCTTGCTACACTCAGTCATTTTCATCTTTAGCCATTTTGGTGAGGGTATAATCATACCCATTTCATAGAAGCAGAAAGTGAGGCTCAGAGATGCTGGGCCACTTGCCCCAGACCACACAGCTACTGAAGTCAGAGCAGAGATTCAGGTTCTGTGAGATTCTGAATTCTGGGACTGTGTCATAACCAGAACTCAAGGCATGGAGCTCAGAAAACAATCAAAATGGAAGAGGAGCTTGTCATTGTTTTCTGAACATGAAGCAGATGATTGAAAACCAGAACAAGCCAGGCCAGTGCTCATTCCCCCATGGCACAGTGCCGTGGGTGCCCTCCAACATCCCCAGGGAGAGCCCGGCTCCCTGGTAACCCTGCTCTCCCTAGCCACCCTGCCAGGAACGCATCCCCATGGGCTTGCCAGGGAAGACTGTTCTTTTTCGAGCTGGCAGGACACAGTCTACATTCTGTAGCCCAGGGCCCTCTCAGAGTCCCCATGTCAGGGGCTCTGCTGTCGCCAAAGGCACGGATTGTTCCTCTCAGTAAAACAGCTTATTCTGAGGTTGGGAGATTAATAGAACCACTGGGGTTGCAGGACATAGACATTCTTGGTTGGCCCTGGCCCAGCCTTGAGTTTCTAGAGCCCTGTGTTCCCCTGCGTGTGCCTTGGGAATGCAGGTTGGGGCTTGGGACACCAAAAGCACAAGATCCTAGACCAGCTCTGCTGTCTTGCTGAGTGACATCAGGAAAGCCACCTTCCCTCTCTGAGCTCCTGTCACTGTGCATAAAATGAAGACACTGGCTAAGAAGTGGAGGAGGCTGGGACTTGGAGGCCCCTCTCAGGATTCCCTGTGGCAACTCGGTAGTTTTGCCACAACTGTGGACCACCAGCCCAGTACTTCCGAAGTTCTAAGGTGCATCTGCTTCTCCTGGGGATCTTGTTCAATGCAGATTCTGACTCAGGGGGTCTGAATTGGGGTCTGAAATCCTGGATTTCTATCAAGTTCCAAGGTGACATTGATGCTGATATTCTAAGGACCACACTTAGGGTAGCCAGAGCCTAGTTACCCCTCCCCCCAACTTAATCTTTAAATCACTTCATTGTTGCTGTTTAAATTTGTTTTTTCTTTATTGATTTTAGAGAGAGAGGAAATGAGAGGGGGAGAGAGAAAGAGAAACATCGATGAGAGAGAACATCGATTGGCCGCCTCCTGCATGCCCCCCAGTTGGGACGGGGCCCACAACCTGGGCTTGTGTCCTGACTGGGAATTGAACCAGCAACCTCTTGGAACATGGGTCAATGCTCAACCACGGAGCCACACTGGCCGGACTAAATCACATTTTTAAAAACTTAGATTTGTCCTAACCAGTAACATAGATGAACCACTGGTTTGCAGTACCAGGCATATTTTTTGCCAAACACACAATAAAACGGGCACATTAACTATGGACATAAAGATGGTCTCCCAGGTTATATCAAGCTCATCTCCCTGGCCAGTTCTTCAAATGGACTCTGGCCCTTTAAGTAACCATTCTGGATGAACTCAGCCTGGGTAAAAGACTAAATCAGTCAGGACCACCCATTCCTGTGTGGAGGACATTCTGCCAAGCGTGCAGCAAGACCCCCTCAGACCCTGCCTTTTCTCCAGGTCCATTCCCTCAGGGAAGTCAGCACAGGGTCTCGGGCCCCTCTGGAGGCTGGGTGCAGTCAGGAGACCCGGGTTTGAGACATCCCTGTGCCAGCTATAGTGCCTGGGCAAAGCCTTGGCTTCCTCATCTAGGAAATGAGCACATTACAGCACTCATGGAACCATCGTTGTGCAGAGAAAATTAGACAGTTTCTACAAAGAGTTCGTTAAGTTGGAAGGTGTGCCTTGTGAATAAGGGATGATTTAGAATTGTTCTACCTTGTTTGGACCCAAACACCTGCAGTCTACAGGGTCCAGACTTTGTACTGTTTTCAGAGTTAGATTCTCCCTCAAGTAAGCAGCCCTCCTCTAGGTTATCCTAGAAGGCTGTAGATTCGAGTCAAACAAGCACACGTGGTCTGGTCAGAAATCCAGAGTCTCCACTCCACCCAGCTCCCCCAGAGAAAGCAGGAGCGTCACAGCTCAGCCAGCCAGGCAGCTCGGGGATACCCTGCCCCCAAGTACTAGTGCGAAGAACAAGGAACTTTTGTGCACCTTTCCCAACCTCCCTGCCCCAGGTGTGATCTGGCCTGCACCTGCTTCCAGCTAAATCTTCCTGGTTGGTACCCACACATCACTCACATAGCTCCCCAACAACTCTGGAATTCTAGGCAGACCCCTCACCACAGATACGAAGCTCCAATATAACTTTGCAGCCTCCTATTCTCTCTGCACACACCCACGTCCTGACATGAGAAACTTGCTCTCCCCAGAACATTCCCTGAGCTTTCCCATCTCCAGGTTTCTGCTCCTCCCTCCAGTTGGAATGTGCCTTTATTCCTTCTCTCGATCTCCACCAAGGCCTGTCTCTCTTGTGCTCAACCCCCACAGCCATATGCGTTCTCTGACTCTTACATACGCATACATGCACCCATCTTTGGCTCTGATCTACACTCACCGCTTGTCTATAGTGTGTGTAGTGGTTCTGGCTCCTGCCAACGGTAAAGCTGGTCCTACTTGGCACTAGGACCACACTCAGTGCTTTTCCCAGTGACCTCGTATGGTCATTATCTCATTTGAGCTCCATTTGCCACAGTTTTCTTATCTGCAAAACAGGCATAATACAGGGCCCACAGGCTCAGCCTTCTACCACCTTCCCCCGGAATACCCTCTGCCCAGCAATTCCGATCGTGGTTCAGACAGCTTTTTCTGCTGGTGAAGCTGGAGTGGGAGGGTTGAGGACCCTAGCCTGATTCCACGGCTACTCCCCATGGAGGACAGGTGGTACTACGACCCCAGGCACTGAGCCGTCGGGAGGGGGAGGCTTTACTATGGATTCAGAAATGCTGTTGTTTAGTCAGGGCCCATGAACATAAGGAGCCTGGGTGTGTCCAGCCCTGCAGGCCCTGGGAGGCAGGCCCAGGAGGCCAGCGAGTTGGCAACGGGAGCTCTCCCCACTGCAATGGCCCTGCAAGGGACAGACAAGCCAAGTCTCCCCTCATATCCGCCCTCTAGCTCTCCCACGCCACCACCCCCCCCAAGTCTCCCACCCTGAGTGATCTGCCCTCCCCTTCCCCACCCGCGGAGACCTGTTTAATCTTTAAAATTAATATTTAAACCTTTGCCAAGTTCCTTACACTCTTGACCTAATTTAATCTTAAAAACAGGAAAAGTAGTTATTATTTTTAAATATCTTTTCTCCATTTTATGCAAGTAATATAGGTAGAGTGAAACCAAAAGAACAGTTAGAAAACAGAGGTAAGAAAAGATAAAAAATACATAATCACCCAAAATATCACACTCACTTCTCAAACAGGAAACTGAGGCACAGACACACAGAATGATGAATTGAATGTCACCCAGTTGGCAGTGCCAGATACTTATTTTCTGTGATTCCATACCACCTCAATTTCAAACTGCTTCTTTTTCTTAATCCTTACTCAAGGATATTTCTACATTTATCTTCAGAGTGGGAGGGAGAGAGGAGTGAGTGAGAGAAAGAGAGAGAGAGAGAGAGAGAGAGAGAGAGAGAGAGAAACATTGATGTGAGAGACATCGATTGGTTACCACCCACAGGACCCCAACCAGGGCTGGGGATAAACCACAACCAAGGTACGTGCCCTTGACCAGAACAAACGCGGGACTCCCTGGTCCTCAGGCCAACACTCTAACCGCTGAGCCAAACCGGCCAGGGCAATTTTATACTGCTTTTTAAAAAAGAGATCAATCAATATTACAGAGAGTTTTTTAAATAAAAGGAAAAGTATGGCCACTATTTTTTGTATTTCCTTCTGGTCTTTTTTTGCATTCTATTATTATACAGCTCTAATTATGAAGTACAGTCAATTTCATATTGTATTTTTTAATTGATTCATATTTCAGTGTTCTTATCTGTCAACTGAGCATGCTAATGCTCCCTACTCCCGAGAATGGAGTGAAGAAGGATAATATCCTGCATGCAAAGCACAGGGCCCAGCACCTATTAAGTGCTCAATCAAAATAAACATAACATTGCTGTAGATGTTATAATCATGATTTTAAATAGCCATGCCCTAGAACGTCGAGTCAGTGCACCACAATTGACTGAGCCATTTCTGTACTACTGGACAATGCAGAGCCTTATAATTTTTTGTTATAAATAACAGTGCAGTGAGCTGGATTGGCCTCACATCTGCTTCACATGACTGCACCCAGCATCCAGCAGCACGGCCACGCTCTCCCATCCAGGGCACGTTGAGGACACCTACGTGGAGAAAGAGAAAGGTGAACATGTATTGATCACCAATGGTGTGCCTAATATTAAGCCAGATACATTTCACTTGTCTCCCTTCATTCTCACAAGTCCCATTTTACGGGTGAGGGAAATCGAGGCTCAGGCAGAAAAAAAAAATCTACAAAGAAATAGCCTGTTCTCTATTAGCTAAGACTCTTGATTAATGATAGTCATTTTTCTTAATATGGCACTTTTAAAGGAAAGCAAAAACTCCTTTAAAGCTTTTAAAGAAAACAAACTCCACATGCCCTCCAGCATCTGTCTGGGGTTACATCCATGAGTAGATTACCCCTTAACCTTCTCCTTCCTTAGCCCTGACTGGTGAGGACTTGGAGGGCTGGGAGGGGGCTCAGTTATGAAAACCTGCTTCTGGCCCTCTGAGACAGGAAGATAACCAGTATCAGGGGCGGGCAGGAGGGACATGAGGCCATGTGGGGGTGGAACTGGGATTTGGGAGCCCCTACTGTCTTCTCACCTCTGCACCCTTCACTGTGTGTCCTTGGACAAGCCCATTTGCCTCTCTGGTCCTCAGTGTCCCCACCTCCTCAGTGATTCTAGAAGGGATTTCCAGCTCCGAAATTTGGTGAAGTTTTTAACAGTGAGTTGACATAGACAAAGTGTTTAGAGTTATTTTCCTTCCGTTTCTGTATTACTAAGAAAGTAGAAGAGAGAGTGGTGAGGAGACAGGGAGCTTGCACCTGTATTGCATATATTTGTGAATTAGGGAATGTGTTTATGTACTAAACGGGAAAAGGTTTCGTTACCAGGAAAGAAAGGGGTCTGGTCCCAGTGCTTCTGAGGTTCTTTCTGAGGTCCCCATGACCTCCCTCCTCCTTCATTCCTAGAGGTGAAAGCAGCGGGACCCCTTGACCCTATCCCTGCCTGGCTCTGTCCACCACGCCCCTGCACCATGCGACCTCCTTTCCACTTCAGGCCCAGGGAATCAGGAGCATGCCCAATTCAGAAATGTGGTAACGGCGAGAAGAGCCAGCTTTGACCAAGTGTGTGCCCTGTGCCAGGCACTGTGCTAAGTGCTCCACACATCCTCTCAGGGGTGCAGTGCGGCTATCATGCCCCTGTCACAGGGCAGAGACTAGTTCAGAGGAGCCAGCACTTGCCAGACCCCCTAGATCCTAAATTTGGGCCATTTGGCTCCAGAGCCCCAGCCCATGGCCACCTTGCTGGGTGCATGAGGCTCAGAGGAAGGACAAGCTGTCCTGGATCAGGGGACTGCCCAGACATGGGACGTGCAAGCTGGGCCTTTAGTGGGCATCCAGCAGGGCCTGGAAGGGTGGAAGACCAGTGCCAAGGTGGCTGGAATCCGGCAGTCTCAAGGGTGGTCTGATGCACTGGGTGAAAGTGTGTTGAAGGTGCAGCTGAGGATGGGGGCAGGGTTAGAGGCCATGTTAGAAGAGGGGTATGGAATACAAGTCAACAGAGGAAAATGCCGATGTGGGGAAAGCCCCTTGCCTAGATTGCTCTGAGAATGCCTGCAGCCAGGCAAAGGATTGTACAATTCTGCTCTAGGGAAACCCACCAGACCCCAAAGCAACACCCATGGACATTGTCATGTTGGGGTCTCCTAATGCACAGCCCACCTCAGCCACCTCCAGTGAAGCCCAACTTTCTATGATCATCCCTGCTCCACAGAGCTCCCAGTCAGCTATTTAGTGCTTCTCCCCTAAATGGAAATAGACATCCAGGCTCAGCAAACATCTGAAGGAAGCAGGGACCAAACAGAGAAAAAAGAAACTGGGAGAAAATAGAGATGATGCAGAAAGCAGAAGATAACTTCCCCAAACCCCTATAATTAACATCTCATTGGGAGAAGATACACACCTAGGAAACAAGCAATAAAGGGACTGTTGGGAGAACAAAAAGAACACTTGAAAACCAACATTTTAAAGTCTCAAATTAATATTCCAGTAGGATTTGCAATGGGGGGATGGGAACAGACAGGATCTGGCTGCTGAATGGCTATTTGAGGAAGCGCTGGTGAGATTATAGAAGAGGCTTCTGGGTTTGAGCAAGTAGGGCTGGGCAGAGCCCTGATTTGCTAGGCTGGCAGCTCAGAAGAAAAGCAGGTTGTGGGAGGCCAAGAATGGATTCATTTTAGGTTAGTTGGGCTGGAAGGTGACCCACCAGCAAAGAAGCAGAGAGTTGAAACCCTGTGAAAGGAAGCCATCATTCTCAGAGTTTGGAGCCGGGTGTCTCATAAGGCATCTACTACAGCAAGCGCTTTTTAAAGGGAAACTCCCAACCCAGCCTCTCAGATGCTTGTCAACAACACAGATTCCCACGCCTGCCAGATTAAAACCTGGGGGCCATAAATATGCATCGCAACAAGCTCTCCTGGGAGTCAGATAAAGACCAAAGGTCAGGACCCACTTGTCTCAGGAGTGGTGGTATACAGGGATTCAGGGAAGAATTAGAGAAGTTAGGCTGAAAGGAGCAAACAGGAAGTACAGGTAGGTTTAAACCCAGGAGGACATGCAAGTGGTGCACTCTGCCATCCTGGTGCAATGAAATTGTTAATTTCAAAATAGCAACAGCTCTTCTGTATTCAGTAGCAAAATCACTGATTCAGGAAGCAATTAACACCGACAGTCAGTTCTTCATTGCATTACTAATGTGTAGCAGTAATCAAATTGGCCTTTTAATATGTATTTTTTCTTTTAATTAACTCTGTCCAAAACTGGAGTAAAGATCCCATGCCGAAATGTATTCACCTTAATTTAAAAAAAAAAAAAAAAAAAAAGAGGAGAAAAAAACATTTTATCTCCTTATCACTTTGTCAAAGGAACCCTCTGGCAGGAATTACTTTGTGCATTGGTTGATGTCACGCTTACATGGTTTGAGGTGCACCAGGAATTTCCAAATCCTATCTGCTGGTGCCTGAGATTCCACCTTTAGTGATTAAATGAAGCCTGGTTATGTCCCTGTCTGTGGCAGAATAAAAAGAGCATTGGCTTAGGAGTCAGGAGACCCAGCTTCTGATTTTAGGTCTGCCATTAGTTGCCTCTCTGAGTCTCAGTTTCTCCCACTGAGGGGATTAGACACTGCACAGCCTTCCAGCTCTGACGTTACTCTCTCCATGTTACCACTGCCAATGCCCCTCAGCCCAGTAGTATGAATGAGTTTATGTTCCTTCCTTTAGGAACTGACCAGAGAGGTCAGGCACAGTCATTCCAGAGCCATTCACCTGGGAGACTCAGTTGATCACCTTTTGTAGAACATTTGGGAGTGAGTAGTTTCACCATATGCCTCCTCCTGCCTTCTAATAATTGCTAACATTTATCAAGCACTCCCTATGTGCCAGGCACTAAGTGTTTTTGTAACTGTGGTAAAATATACATAACATCAAATTTACCATTTTCACCATGTTTAAGTGTATAGTTCAGTGGCATTAAGTATATTCACATCGTTGCACAAACATCACCACCCTCCAGCTCTAGAAAAATTTCACCTTCTAGAAATTCTTGTCTAAGAATTCTTGTCTAGTGTGGATTATTTTCATTGACTGTTCATGTCACCTCTGTGAGATAGGGTCTGTTATCATCCTTGTGTAGCAGTTAACCATGGCCATAGTAATGTTACATAATAAACATCCACAATACCCCAGCCAGAGACAATCTAAGCAGTGCTTTAGCTCAGGAGTCTGCAGGCAGGCCCGGGGTCGGCTGATCTAGACTGGCTTCATTCGTCTCTGAGCGTCTGCCTGCAGCCAGCAAGTTCATTGAGGGAAATATTCTCATAGTGATGGCAGAGGCACAAGAGGGCAGGTAGGAACCTGCAACACCTCTTAAGGTCTAGATTCCAATCGGCATACCTCATTCTATTGGCCAAACCAAGTCACACAGCCAAATGCAGAGCCAACAGAAGGGAAATTGACTGTACACCTTGAATGGAAGTAACTGCAAAATTACTTAGCAAAAGGCATGATTCCAAGGCAAGCTCAAGAATGGGGGCCAGCCCTGGCCGGTTTGGCTCAGTGGTTAGAGTGTTGGCCTGTGGTCCAGAGAGACCTGGGTTCAGTTCCCGCTAAGGACGCGTACCTCAGTTGCAGTTTGTCCCCAGCCCTGGTTGGTCATGTGGGTGGCAGCCACTCGATGTGCCTCTTTCACGTCGATGTTTCTCTCTCTCTCTCTCCCTCTCTCTCCCTCCCACTTTATCTGAACAAAAAATGGAAAAATGTCCTCGGGTAAGGATAAAAAAAAGAAGAATGAGGGCCAATGATGTATATGATCTTCCATAGCTCCTCTGTACAGCTTACTAGTTCCTACCTCACAGGATCATTTGAAGGAGTAGCCAGGGTGCCATGGGAAGTCATGCCGCACACTGCTGGGTGTAGAGGAGCAGCCCAGCTCATTTCCTTTAGGTAAGGGTTCATTCAAGATGCACTTAATTAAGGACACACACACACACACACACACACACACACACACCCATCACAGTGATTTCAACTTTCTTCCACAGTTTACAACTCCATCCAAAGCTCATAGCTTGGCATTCAGTGCTCTGGGAGCAGAGCTTGAATAGCCCCGTCCAGCTTATCTGGCTCCCTGTCTGCCAGGCGCCCAGCACTTGCCAGATTATTCACCACCCATGTCCATGCCTTTGCTTACGTGGACTTCATGGAAACCAGGTCAGGGCTCCCTCCTCCAGGCCGTCTGCCACTTGAGACTCTAGGCAGAGAGCTGGTTCCCTGGCCTTGTGTGTATAGCTGGCTTGCACCCCTGCTGAAGACTGTCCCTGGCACACTGAGCAGTCCTCACACCCCCACCTCCCCAGGCAAGGGCCTTCCCCAGCTTCTCAAGAGAGTTGGAGAAGCCAGCACAATGGCATTGACCCTGTGGGAACCACATGAGTCTTGGGAATATTCTTCTCCTCTTTAGTTGGGATAAACACAGCATGAGAAACTTCCAGAACACTTCCCCCTCCTCCACCTCTGGAGTTTCAGAATTGCTACTGGAGCACCTGGAACATGAAAAAAAATCTCTTTTTATTTGGGGCCCTGGGTAGATGAAACGTATGAAGTAGGCCAGCTCACTGACCCAGAATTTTATATTTAAACCTAGCTTTCCATATGTGCTTTAGTAATGACAGCGAGAATTTATCTTCATTAAGGACCAGAGGACAGCGTGGACTCAGGTGGGCAAAGTGGGCCTTTCTGGGCATAGCAGACAGAGGGAGGGGCCTTTCAGGCCTGGGTCAAGATGTCAGGATGTTGACGAGACTGAAAAGTCATGGGAAAAGTGGTCTGTCCTTGAGAGGGGCAGGAAGCCCTGCACTCAGCCAGGGGACACTGGGCTGGGCTCCAGCGGGGGTCACCCTGTGCCAGTTAATTATTCCACATGCCAGGGGGTTTCTAAGTGTAACTCTTCACCAAGGAAGCCTTTATGTTCTCGTAATTTTGGCCAGAGAAAGTGAGGAATCTACCTTTTTACCTTTGCCTTATTAAGGGAGAAAATCAGTTGGGATAATTGACAACTATTTCCTTGTTTCAAGTACAACTATGACCCATTACAGCTCTAGCCCAGACTGCTTAGAAATACTGATTTCTTAAAAGCACAAACAATGGACAAAGCTGACCACGTGGTCACTAAGCAGAGTGGGTGGTCACCTTAGTGATGTGACTTGAAGCTTGCCAGGAAGCTCCCCTGCTGAAAATTGCTCCCACTCACCGAATTGCTGCTGCCTGAAATTCCACCATTAGCATCAAATCATAAAATGTCAGGTTGTAATTAGCCTAGGAACCTGTCTAATTCAATGTCCTGGCTCAAAGTACTCTTGGAGAACACCTGGACAGGCCTCTAATTTAAGCATGAACTCACGGCAGAGCTGGGATTAGAGTTCAGGGGATGGGATTCTCAGTCTCACACTAAATTCCCGACACTGGTGTGTCTCAGACTTTGCTGTGCATCTCAATCTCCTAGGGATTTTGTTAAAAATGCATATTCTGGGTCAATAGGTATGACGTAGAGCCTGAAATTCTGCATTTCCGACAAGGTCTCTCATTCAATCCTCATGACAATCCTGGGGAAGATGGTATTACCCCCATTTTATAGATGAGAAAAATTGACGCTCAGAGAGTTAGGTAATGTGACATGCAGAATAATAGATCGTTAAAGATGTTAGTGCGTTTTTTTCTAGGAATCTGTGAATATGGGACCTTACATGGCTGAAGAGACTTTGCAGATTGATTAAGGTTAAGGAACTTGAGTCAGGGAGATGATCTTAGGTTGCCTAAGGGGGCCCAATCTAATCACACACTTTCTTAAAAAGTAAAGAAGCTTTCCCAGCTGTGGTCAGAGAGAGCTGTGACGATTGAAAGTGGGTCAGAGACATGTGATGTTTGCTGGCTTTGAAGAGGGAGAAAGGGGCATGAACCAAGGGATGCAGACTACCTCTAGAAGCTGGAAAAGGCAAGAAAGTGTATTCTCCCCTACAGTCTCCAGAGAAAAATGCAGTCCTGCCCACACCTTGATTTTAGAGTGGGACCCGTGTTGGAATTCTGACTTATAGAACTGTAAGATGATACATGTGTGTTGTTTGAAGCCACTAAGTTTGTGGTAATTTGTTATGACAACAATAGAAAAAAATTTTCAGATTTTGGTGCCCAGAGTGGGTTGTTGCTTTTGTAAATATTTTTAAATGTGGAGTAGCTTTAAAATTGGGTAGTGGGCATAGACTAGAAGAATTTTGAGACATATGATAGAAAACTTTCAGTGCCTTGAATACACTGTTAGTAGAAATATGCTTATTAACAACTTGGTTAGTGGTGACTAGGAATAAAATGAGGAGCACCATGAAGAAACTGTTAGTAGCAATATGGACATTTAAGGTGCTGTCGGTGAGGGCTGGGGAGAAAATGAGAATCATGGTATTGGAAACTGAAAGAAAGGAGATCCCTGATATACAGGGCCAGAAATCTTAGCAGGATTGTGTCCCGTGGTTATGTGGAAAGCAGAACTTGTAATAATGAACTTGTATATTTAGCTGAGATTTCTAAACCAAGTGTTACAGGTGTGTTCTGGTTACTTCCTGCTGCTTATAGAAAAATATGAGAAGAAAAAGATAAATTTGAAGGAAGAACTGTTGAACAAAAAGGAAGCAGGACTTGATGATTGGGGTGTTCTCTTCCTATCTCACTGTGAAAAGATGCTAAAATTAAGAGCCTCACTCTCAGGAAATCATGTTCTAGAAAAAAGGCTGAGTGTGTAGCTGTACAACTTTCTGCTAATACCTTAGAAAGATCAAATGTTCAACATATTCAGTCATACAAAAGGCTCTTTAAAGAGATTAAGGGTGTGAGTCACAGATCCCCTCAATCAAGACAGATTGTATGCTTAAGGTTGTAATTCTTCAGCCATCTCAGAAAATGCCAAAAATAAGGAAGGGGTTATCTAGGAAAGATATGCAGATGAGCCTCTTGTCTAATGAAGTGAACCTCCATGATATATATAGGAGACCCACGGGTTTTTTGAGAATGTTATACTAGTAGAAACACTGACATCTTGGGCTGAAACAAGAGTATGAAATGAAAAAAGGCTGTCAGACCTTCTACTGACAGGACAGAGGCTGATAAAACTACTCAAACACATGCTACCTTTCATGAAAAAGGAAGGAAGACTTAGAACAGTGGTTCTCAATCTTCCTAATGCCACGACCCTTTAATACAGTTCCTCGTGTTGTGGTGACCCCCAACCATAAAATTGTTTTTGTTGCTACTTCATAATTGTAATTTTGCTGCTGTTATGAATCGCCATCGGAATATGTGTTTTCTGATGGTCTTAGGCGACCCCTGTGAAAGGGTCATTCAACCCCCAAAGGGATCATGACCCACAGGTTGAGAACCACTGACTTAGAAGGTGAAGTGGGAAGCCCAGAGAAAAAAACCCCAAGTCACAGAGGTTTACTCCCAGACCTTGAGACTTAATGAAATTTACCTGGCTGGATTTCAAAATTGCTTGGGACCAGTGACTCTTTTTTTCATTCCTTCTATATTCTTCTGTTTTGAATAGGAATGTCTATAGCTGGTATTGTATATCTGTCTCATCATTATATTTTAAGAACAGATAACTTTTTTCTTTAGAGGAATTGGACCCCAGGATGAATCATACCCAGATTCTCACCCATTCCAATTGATGTGATTTAGTTGGTGACATTTGGGACTTTTGAGCTGGAGAGATTCAAATAAAATTTTGAACTTCAAATTGATACTGTAATAGGATGAGAATTTGGGGGGCCTTGTGATGGAGTGAATGTAGTTTGCATGTGGAATGAACATGAATATTAGCAGGCCAGAGGACAATCTAGTGTAGACAGAATAATAACCCCCAAATCTACACGCTAATCCCCAGAACCTGTGAATATGTTACCTTACTTGGCAAAAAAAACATCACAGATGTGATTAAGGTTAGAGAATTTGAGGTGAGGAGATTATTCTGGATTATGTGGGTGGGCCCAATCTAATCACATGAGTTCTTAAAACTGGAGAAGCTTTTCCAGCTGTGGTCAGAGAGAGATGTGATGATGGAAAGAGGATCATAGAGATGTGATGTGTGTTGGCTTTGAAGATGGAGGAAGGGGTATGAACCAAGGAATGCAGACCACCTCCAGAAGCTGGAAAAGGCAAGAAATAGAGTTCCCCCTAAGAACCTTTAGAGTAGAACACAGCCCTGCTGACACCTTGATTTTAGCCTAGTGAAACTCATGCTGGAATTCTAACTTACAGAACTGTGAGATGATACACTTGTGTGTTTTGAGCCACTAACTTTGTGATAATTTATAACAGCAAGAGAAAACTAATACAAGCAACTTACCCAAAGTGGTACAGCTCACATAGAGACAGTGGTAGAACTTCGGCTCCTTTGATTCCTATGCTTCTGTTCTTTTTCCTATAATGAACCTCTTCCTGGTGGAAGTTCAGTGTTGACCTCTTATTTTAATTGTAAATGCCCCTGGGCAAGTAAGCCACGAAGTGCTGGATCTGCATGGATTTTAAACTGCAAACAACAGATTGATTCTGGATGATTTGGGCAGGAAAGGAATCTATTAAAAGCACATGAGGCTTATAGGAACCCTTAGCAAGGACTGGGAACTGGGCTCAGGGTTATTTGACCAGGATCAAGGCCCCAAGCTCTACAGCAGAGCCAGCCTGCAGAAGACCCCACACCCAGGGTCACCGCCTCTGCACTCATTGGCTCCCAGTGCCAAGTCTGAGATAGCTGCTTCTGGAGCATGGAGCCTGACCCTGAGCAGCAAAGGAGGTGGGGAAGCCAGTCACAGGCATTTTCAGCCTGTTGAGTAGGAAAGTAGGCTCTGAGTCTCAGGGTTGGCAACTCCCCAAATAGAAGAAGGGGTTCGGACACCAGGCGGCCAAAGTAAATGAGAAGTATCCCAGGGACAATGTGAAAGGCCAAGCTGGATTTTGAACATTTTTCCTGTGGTCCAAATAAGCCATAAAATGGCCCCCAACAGAATGCCGGTTTAACTACCCAATTTCATTTTCTCTCTTTCCACTTCTGGAAATTCTCCGAAGTCCTTTGGCCAACTATTTGTCCCAGTCTGTGTTTGTCAAATAGAGTCAGTCGATAGAGGCAGCCCCAAGGAATGTAAAGAGCGGTCTGCACTGTGAACCCCACCAGCCTGGCATTGCTGACCCTCGGTAAAACCTTTCAGTTCATGGGCTTTGCCTCCTCCACTGTCACCCAGAGGGCTGAGCCTGAGGCCCTTCTAGCTCAGACACTCCTGAAGGCTCTGAATGGCTCAGCTTAATATTTTTTCTTGAAGTCACATACTTTAATCATTCAAATATCATCCTTTGCTTTGTCATAAAGAATAATAACCAGGAGATATATATCCTAGGTATATACTTTTTTTCTGGTTAATAAAAATAATCCCTAACTAACAGAATAAGAAAAACTGTTTGTCAGGGTGACATCTCAAAGCATCTGTACCATACTTGGGAAGAGGAAAGTAATCAAGTCAGTCCTGTTTCCCCCACTTCACGTGGGACCCAGAACAAGTTACTGTGCCTCTCCAAGCTTCAGTCTCTTCCAATGCAAAATAGGCTGAAGTCGTCCGAGAGGAGTGGAGCCAATTAAAATATATTACCTGGCCCAGCTGGTGAGGCTCAGTTGGTCGAACATTCTTCTATGCACCAGAAGGTCACCAGTTCGATTCCCTGTCGGGGCACTTGCCCAGGTTTTGGGCTCGATCCCCAGGAGGGGGCATGTAGGAGACAGTCGATCAATGTTTCTCACATCGATGTCTCTATCTCTCTCTTCCTCTCCCTTCTTCTCTCTGAAATCAATGAAAACATATTTTAAAAAATAATAAATTAAATTCCACCTGTATAACCAGGGCAGTGTCTTGCACGTAGTAGGTGCTCAGTAAAGAGTAGCGATTGTTTTCAAGATTGTCACCCTTGTCATTATTACCCTTAGGAGGAGTGTGGGCCTTGGAGCCACATCAGGACGTGACCCCTGGCTCTGATGCTTCCTGGAGTGGAAGCTCGGGTAATTCATGCTACCACTCTGAGCCTGACTTGGCTCAGCTGGAGAAAGAGGACAGCAGCCCGCGTCACAGAATTAACCGGAGGCTCAGTCGAGATGGAAAAGGCTCTGCAAATAGTGGCTGTGGTTATATTTGGCCTGATTGTTTTCCCTGTTGATGGCAAAGCTCGACCCTTTCTCTTTTTTCCATGGACACTGGTCAGTCTCCAGGCTTTTAGCTTTCCTGTCTGTTGTTCAAACAAAAATGAGGCAGGGAAAATGGAAAACCGAGGCTGCGTGTCTGCATCCTAAGTAGCGGAACCACATAAATGGAGAGAGATTATTTTAGGGTTGGAACAAATGGCCGAGGCTGGGAATGTGTTACCAGAATCATTTCAGCATCTAGTCAGGGATGTTGCCTGATCTTATCAGGGAAGTCATCCGTGATTCTCAAACCGAATAGGAGGCCGGTGGCTCCCCAAGGCCCCTCTTCCAAAAGGACATTTCTGAAGCAGTGGGAGCCAAAAATAGCTGGCAGGAAGCTGATCGTCAGTAATCAGAATGGAGGTGTGGGAGGCAAACTTTTCCTAGCTCCAGCCACCTAAACCTGTCTTCTTAGATCTCAGAAAATTGAGGCTTTCTCTGGGCCTTATGTTAGGGAGGTTTTTTGGTTTTTTTCCTTTGAATGTCAAGTGTGCAGATTTTCACACAAGTCGTTCCTAACCCCTGATCTGCTGGGGGCCTAAAAGCCAGCCTGCTTTGGATGTCGCCTCCCGGACTCACACTTTTGGAATGTGGGTGGTGGAAGGGTGGGAGCAGGCTGGCTCAGCTCCACATCATGGTCCAAGCAGGCCCCCCACCGCCCTTCCAGTGCCCCCTTTGTGGCTGAGCAGAGGCAGAGGGCCACCTGTCATTCAGCAGCCGCTCTGCACCTGATGCTGTTGTGAGCTGAGCCTTGGACCCCATCCCTAGAAAGAACCAGGCACACTCTCCCTGTTCTCCTCGACTCCCCTGAGGGACAGAGCCTGAGCCCAGCAACCAAGGGTCTCTGCATCTTGTCTTCCATTCACCTAAGGAGCAGGGGTCATTTTGGAGTTAGCCAAACAGGAGATACTATCTTAGTCCTTCTCAGAAGACTGGCAATGCTTCCTCTCTCACACAACTCACTCCGTCTTCTTTGACCTTCTGGGTACAGTGGGACACTTCATTGATCCTCACCATGAACCCAATCACCATTCCTTCATTCCTGGAGCACCTGCTAGAAGCTGTGGATTAAACACAGTCCTGGCTGGCATGGAATTCCCAGTCTCGTTGTTGTTTTCTATCACCACATCCCATTCCCCAAGCCCAGCACATATTCCTTATGTTCACAATAACAATAAATAGAAAGAATCAATAATCTAGCTAACATTTATGCTCTGGCTGCAGTACCTCTGCGAAGCACTTTGCATGAATTTTCTCATGAAAATCTCAACTATCGTTGAAGCTAAGCCCCTGGTATCCATTATACATATAAAGAAACCAAGACTCGGAGAAGTCATGCGTCTTTCCCAAGGCCACACAGCTGATAAGTGAGGCCTTCAGATTACAAAGGCAGACTGGTGGGTTCCTGGGCCTTCTTCCCACTATGCCTCTCCTGTCAGCATGAACAAATCAGCATTAGCCAGTTCAGGTTTGACTTGGTCTCTTCCTAACACAGGAGATAGTCCAATTGTGGTGATTCCGAAAGCTAAAGCTCAGGGAGGCCAATGGACCTATTTGAAGTCACCCAGCTGAGACTATGGTTTGGGGATTTCTGGTTGCAAATCTACTTTGGCTGCAACACGTGGCCCCTAAATTTCAAACAGGCATGTTGTCCCTTAGCAGGCTTTGATGAGCTCGGGCTAAGATGAAGTCTTGTAGGTTTACAAAATATACCTTGAGCCCCTGGCCCCTGTCACACTCTGGCTGGGAGGAGGGACTGACACCAGGTGAATCAACTCCAGAAGGAGGGGCCTGGTCTGACTGCCAGTGATGGGGAGTGCGAGCTCTCCGGGTTGTCACCGTGGCTGTAGACCAGCAATTTCCAACCAGTGTGCTGCAAGATTTTTTAAAAATATTCAATACTTTACTATTTAGTCAGGGACACTGACCTCTTTTCCCTTAGATAGTCTTTAAAAAAAAAAGAACAATAGCCAACACAATATTCACAGTCATCTGGTATGAATAAATCAAAATTATACCTTTTTTATAAGATCAGCAAAAAATATATTTTTTGGTGTGCTGTGGAATTTTAGTAACCAGTTTATGTGTGCCATGAGATGGAAAAGGTTGCAAATCGCTTCTATAGACAGACTGCTGTCGTTGGTGAGCAAGGAACAGAGGGTCACAGGCCCTGCAGTGCGCATCCAGGACCTGTCCTGGGTCTGGCACAGTGTCCAGGGTTTCACTAGATGCTGATGTCAGTGAAAATTCTGTTTGTATCTGTGCTCAGAACCTAACTCTGTGTTACGCTTTAACATATTAATATGTCCTGGAACTTCCAGGAGTAAAGCTACCAAGTTCACTGAAAGAGAACTCTACTCATTCTGTTCAGAACTTCCCCAAGAACTGTTCCCATTTTGAAACTCAGGACCAGCAGCAGCATCTGTAGTATTTAAGATGCAAATAACAGCCCTGTCTGTGTTCGTGGCTGTCACATTTCTCATGATTCAACGTATAGCTGTGAATATATTTATTTAGCCCTCACTTAAAAATGTCAAATGTAAAAAATGAGTTGACAATACTCAATTGAATATTGTCTCCTCTTTCATCCGAACCAGTTCACCCCAAGTAGAATCCATCATCTGACTGTCTCATTATGTCTTCTAATGTCATCACGCCCAGGCATCGAGACATGGAAATGAGCATTGTGTTGTTACAGATGACTTTCCTTTTATTTCTCCTCTACACTACCGTTGGGGCATTATACGCCTTTTAAAAAATTGTGTGTATCTGTGGGTTTGCTTTCAGGATGATGACAGGAGTGCTGGGCCATACAGGGCCGAGAACCACTAGCAGAGTCAGCAGAAATGGGGTTGTAGATGCTGCCCTGCCCCTAACTGCTGGGACCTCAGAGCATTAGCTCTTACCCCAGGCCTCTGATGTCCTCCCACTAGACTACTGAGTAAACCATACATGTTGACAAAAAATGAGTGGCCATTTGGATGGACAGACAGGTGGGTGAATAAACGGATGCATGGGCAGGTGGGTGCACAGAGAGATGAGTACATGGTTGGACGCGGTAGGCAAATAGACAGATGAGTGGGAAGGTGGGTGGATAGACACAGGGGTAGGTGGACAAATGAGTAAATGGATAGGTGAACGGGTGCACAGACAGACAGGTGGTGACCAGACAGACTGATGGGTGGACAGATGCAATAAGTGGGCAGACACGGATAGTTGAGTGGATGGATAGATGGGAAGGTGGGTGGGTAGAGGAACCAATAAGTGAGAGGTTAGGTAGAAGAATGGATGGATGAAATGAGGGAAGTTGGAAGGAGAAGGACAAAGAGGTTTATTCACTTGCCCAAGGTCACACAACTAGTCAGAAGAATTAGGACCTGGGCAGTCTGACTCTATAGTCCATTCTTTTAATGACTGCATTACATTTGATGAAATAATTTGCCCAAGTCACCAGTCAGTAATAGAGGAAGCAGAACTCTGAACCTGGATTTGCCTGACTCATTACTCCTCCACTGTCTGGAGAAGAATATCAGGGGTCAATTGTGAATGACACAGGAGCCTGGACCTGGCCCTCAGGCATCCAGGGAGCTGGCAAAGGGTTTGTTCAAGCCTGGCTATCACATCATCATTTCTAAGTTTAGAAAGACAAGTCACCCAGCAATGTAGTGGCAGGTTTTAGGGGAGCCCACCCATCAGGAAGCTGTTGCAGGGGAGGCTAAGAAGTGTAGCCCCTCTGAGCAGCCATGTGCCAGCCGAGCCCCGCTCACCCTGGGAGAAGAGCTCCTCAACTTTGGGAGGACAACAGAGAAGTCGATCACATCTCGGAATTGTTGGGGTGCAGAGTTATCACCAGGACAAAATGAGAGAATGTTCATGGAGTACCTTGCACAGGACTGGCATGAGGTGGAAGCTTGGAAATAGTAAATGGAAAGGCCACAAAATCAGGATGTGGTGAAAGAGATCAGACACATCTAGAGGCAGTTTCAAGATTTCAAGCATAACAGCCAAGGCTAGACCCAGAATGGAGATCTGGCTGTATCCGTGACAACTCTTTCTCGCCAGGGTTAGGGGAAAGTTTCTGCAGTGGCAGTCCTGTGGAAACACACTCCATGTGGGGCTTGTATATGTGCGGACACCACCTGGTCTCATTTCCCATAGCTACTGCTCCTCCCCTTCCATCCATTCCCGCTCTCTGCCCTGCCTCACCATAACTCCCATGTCCAGGAGCCAAGAGACTGGCCTCCAAATATCTGAAGGGCTACCTTGGTAAGAAGTGTGGGCTTGTTTACTGTGTCTCCTGTAGGTGGAATTAGGCTCCACGGGTGGAAGTGAAAGCATAAGCAGACTTGGTTCTCAACTCGGCTCCACTGTTTAGGAGCTGATCCTTGAACAAGTTGCTTAACCTCTCTGAGCTTCAGTTTCCTCTTCTGCAAAATGAGGATGTTAGTACTGCCCCTGGAGGATTGCTTACAGGGATTCAATTCAATTGCTTACAGAAATTCAATGTCAGTAAGGTAGCTGACACAGTGGCCTGATTTTTCTTGTTCATTGTTGTTATTAATAATATCCAATTATAGTGAGGCAAACTTCAGTGTAAAGAAATTATTTCCACCTGGCCAGTATGGCTCAGTGATTGAGCATCGACCCATGCACCAAGAGGTAGCCAGTTCAATTCTCACTCAGGGCACATGCCCAGATTGTGGGTCCGATCCCCAGTAGGGGGAATGCAGGAGGTGGCCAGTCGATGTTCTCTCTCATCACTGTTTCTATCTGTCTGTCCCTCTTACTTCCTCTCTCTCTAAAATCAAAGGGGTGGGGATGATTTCCAACAGTCTGAGACCACCAATGTGGAGAGGCTGCCTTGGTAGGATGAGGTCCCTTTTACAGAAGTAGGAAGCCTGTCGATTACTTGCCAGGGTCCACAAATCCCCTGCAGACAAGGGGGGTTGCTCTGGATGCCCCCTGAGGGCCCTGCCAGCCTGAAAAGCAGTGACTGGAGTATTTCCTGTCCACTTTCAGGGGCAATCTGGGGACCATCCACGCGGGAGGAGGTTCTGATTCTCAGACTTCACAAGTTTAACCCAAACCAGCAACGACTAGCCATCTCAGCTGTGATAATAGGAGGGGTAAAGCCACGAAAGATCTTGGCCACCCAAACGGTGAAGGTCAGAGTGGTTCCATGGTGGCTTAACTGGATTATTGTTTTGTGAGGTAGTGTGGGATAGTGGTTAGGACTTTAGGACCTGGGGTCAGGCAAAACTGACCTTAGTCCTAGTCCAGCCACTGCTGAGCAGTTGACCTTTTAAAAATTACTAAACCTCGGTTAGAACATCAGCCCGCAGACTAATGAGTCATGGGTTCGATTCCAATCAAGGGCACATACCTTGGTTGCGGTTCATCCCTGGCCCTGGTTGGGGTTGTGCAGGAGGCAATGGGTCAATGTCAATGTTTCTCTCTCTGTCTCTCTCCCTCCCTCCCTCCCACTCCATCTGAAGATAAATGGAAAAATATCCTTGAGTAAGGATAAAAAAAATCACCTAACCTCTCTGGCTTCAGTGTCTCCATCTGTTACATGATGATAAGAGTATCTTCCTCATAGGTTGATGTGAGTATTGGATGAAATAATACATGCAAAGTTCTTTTTTTTTTTTGGTATGTGCTCCTAGTGGGAACTGAACCCAGGACTCTCTGGTCCACAGGCCGATGCTCCAACCACTGAGCCAAACCGGCCAGGGCTATATGCAAAGTTCTTGGCTCAGTTGTTGAGCCATAGCCAACACTCAACTTAAGGTTCTTATATTATTACTACTTTAAGAATTTTTTTAAAAGTTTTGTGTCAGCCTGTTTATACAGTGCAATAAAATTGAAGAAAAGTCAACTAGGGAATCAGAAAACAATGGCAGGAAAATAAAATAGAACCATGGGAATGTTAGTTCGCAGCATGTGTGCTTTGTATTTGGTTTTGAGTTTCCCAGAAGCCAAAGCAAAGAGGGAAACCAGATTTATTATGCATACATAGATAATTGCAACCATACCTAATGTAAAAACAACCATATACATGTAAAATACATGGATGGATATTGCATAATTTATTTAATTATCCCCATTGATGGGTATTTTGGTTGTTTCCAATTTATCTCTATCATAAACAGTGTTTCAATTGATATCCTAGTACCCAGATGTTTGACTGATTCTTGAATATTTACCTAACACTTCTATCAATTCAATAACTTTCCAGGGTCTTCCTGAAGAGAAAAGACAGAGATTGGATGGGTTAGGGGTCCTGAGAAGAGATTAGGGACTAGAGATTGAGAAGAGCTGGTGGTGGTAGAGGGCAAGGCAAGAGGTGATTCAGGGAATCAGACATCTAGTCATTGTTGCCTTCCAAGTCTTCTTTACTTCCCCAGTGCCCAGTGGGAGAGAGCCGAGGGCAGTGGTTCTCAGCCTTCCTGATGCCGCGACACTTTAATACAGCTCCTCATGTTGTGTGTGGGCGTATCTGCGTGTGGGCGGACCCGCCTGGGGACAGAGGAGTGGTGTCTCAGTTCCTAAAACCATGGGAAATATGTGTTTTCCAATGGTCTTAGGTGACCCCTGTGAAAGGGTCGTTCGACCCCCGAAGGGGTCGCGACCCACAGGTTGAGAACCACTGCCCTAGGAACTAGGAAGAGGAGGCTGAATCCCCAGCCACAGTGGGAGGCAGTACATCATGAGCTCGCACCAGACATGAGACTGAGGCAGCAGCTTACTCTGCCACCCACATATGGACTCATACCTCCCTCTTCCACCATGCCACTCTGCTCACCGTTCCCCGTCGTACCCCCATGCCTCTGCTCCCGCTACCCCTCCCGTCTGCAACACCCTCTCGATGGTTTGGTAGGCCTCTCAAGATGCAGCCCAGGTCATCTCTCTTTCATAAAGGCTTTTGTCCCCACCCCATAGCACTCAAGAGCATCATAGTCCCTCCTACAATGTAGTGCCACAGCTCTTTATGGCTCTGATGTTGTCTTGTTGAGTCCCTCATGGAAGCATGGTCTGGAAATGAACAGGGATGCAGCTTCTGTATGAGGTGACTTGAAAAGACAGGATAGCCTAGCAGTTAAATGCCACCACTTTAGAGTCAGAAAGGGTTCAAATCGTGGCTCTGCCTCTTCCTTGCTGTGTGACCTTGGGCAAGTCACTTCATCTCTCTGAGTCTCAGCTTTCTCATTTGTAAAATGGGGATAATAATAATAATAGCGGACATGATCCATGTGCCACACATTGCAGATATTTGCTTATTTAAATGTCAGGGGAGTTCATCACTACGATGAAATGCAGTACTTAGCACATGTGCCATGAAAAGCAGCTGCTGCCACACCCTCTCTGGCCAGGCATCCATAGATCAGGTGACTTCCCTGTCAGTCATTCAGAGTGCCCATTGAGCACCAACTGTGTATTGGGCACAGCGTCAGGCTCAGAGTATAACACAGTACAAGTGTTGTCTGCCCTCAGGAGCTCTGAGCCTGGTGGGAGCGACAAGTATCAGACAAATCATCATGCAGAGAACTGCAGTCTGCATCCCAGGTCATCGCCATGAGACCTGTGCACAAAGCTCTGTGAGCCTGACAGATCAGAGGGTCAGAGAGGACCATTCTGCAACAGTGACCTGCCTGATCAACAGGATTTGCCAGGAAGCAAGCAGGACATGAGTGGTCCAGGAAGAGGCCCTGCGGTGGGCAGGGGCTTGTGCACTTGGGACACTGAAAGACACCGGTGTGACTAGAGCCCAGAGAGCAGGAGATGGTGTTAGGAGGAGGGTGGGGAGGCGCCTGTGGATGTGTGTGGACTTTGGACTTCATCCTGATTGCAGGAGCCGTCCAAGGACTGAAGCTTCATGGGGTAGGATTCGCCTTCCAGAAGACCTCTCTGTTGGAAAGTGGATTATCAGGGGCAAGAGGGGAGCCAGGAGTCTAGGTGGAAGGTTCTGCATTCGTTCAGGCGAGCAAAGGCTGTGGACTGATGAGCTTGGTGACAGTGTGGGGAACAGGGTGTAAGAGGTACTGGTGTGGACTCTACCAGATTGGGTGGCGGGCTCGTTGTGAGTGGGTGATGGATGGCAGGCAGCTGGTTGACTGGCTGTGGGAGCCATATCCTGAGATGGGAAGACTGGAGGAGGAGCAGGCTGGAGAGAAGGATGGGCTGTTAGGGCCATGAAACATCCGAGGTGCTTTGCAGCTGTAAAGCTTCGCAGCCCTCAGAAGAGGGGCCGGCCATGGGGAGGCTCCTTTGGTTTTTCAAACACATTAGAAAGCCTCAGTGAGACACTACAGGTTGTCAGCTCCTCTTGCACACCTGCTGAGCTGCAGTCCCTCCCAGGAGGGCATGTCTTGCTGTCCGTGGCCATCGTCAGAGGCTTGGAGCATTCCCACTGCCGAGTGCCCACTCCTGAGGTTTCCCATCCTGGCCCACCCAAAGCACCTCGTGGTCAAGGGCGTCCGCGACACAGTGCTTCTCCCTGGTCTGTTCGGAAGCCCAGCTGCTGCCTTTGAGCTGTTCCCATCTTATTATCCCCGGAGTTTCTACGTCTTTTTGTGAAAATGTAATTGCCTGCTAGATTTGAAAGGGCCTGGACCAGCTGTTCAGGTTTGGGAAGTCAGAGTTAAATGCACCATATCAAAGGCTGCAAAAGACCAGCAGTGTCCGTGTGAGCAGCCCCTTAAAACCAGGGTAACTTTGTTCTTTCAAAAATGGAAAGCAAATGGCTCTGTGTGGACTTAAAAGCGGGGGTGCTAGGCAATTCCCAGCCTTCAAACTGCCTACTGAATCTTTAAATCATTTTGCTTTGGAAATGGAATACCCAGGCCTTGTCCTGAGCTCCCCATGAGGAGACATGTGCAGAGATGTCATTTGTGGGCCTCGTGCCTCCTTGAGGTTTCTTTCAAATCAAGCACAGGATAAATCTTGAGAAGCCAGTGAGCTCTGCAAATCATCTCCAAGCTCCCACCCAGCCCACTCCTTGCCCACCCCCAGATCTTATCAGCAGGCTTAGAAATCAGGCCACCTGGATGCACAGCGTCACAGGCTGTCTGTGATGTCTGACTGTGCTCTGTCCTCTGTGCTCCCGGTCTGCTCCTCTATAAAATGGGCTGACAACTTCCCTGTCTACCTCACTAAGTTTGAGAGGCCTCAAGAAGATGCAGACTGTGAACGTGCTTTGTAAATAGAAACATCACACCCATCAGTGATTACTATTGTTCAGCTTCTTCCCAGTGATACTTGCATTTCAAAAAATAAGGAACTTTGAGAAGCAGGCAGTGTTTCTCAGGGAAGAATAGCATTTCTAAAATGTTGGAAAACAAATTAGTGTTTGAAGGACAGGGATACCAGGTGTGAAGTTACCTTGAGAGCCATGAGGTGTAAAAATAGCAGAGTAGGTGACAGGAGCAGCTGGCCTCCCTCCTGGAGGCTGCAGGGCCACCTTCTGTTCCTCTCCTCTCTCCGCTCCTCCCTTCTTCTCCCCTCACCTCTCCTGCCTTCCTATCCTCCCCTTCTTTTCCTCTGCTGTCTTCCCTCACCCATCTTTTGTTTTTTGGTTTTTTGTTTTTAGCACACTGTTGTTGTTTTTTTAATGTATCATCTTAACCATTGTTAAGTGAATGGTTCAGTAGTGTTAATTGTAAGAACGAGGTGGAACGAGGCGGTGCAGGGTCTCCAGAAGTGCAGGTTTATTGGGAATCAGCCTACCGGACTACCTCTAGGAGAGAGTAGCAACCGGCTTGTACAGACTAGGGATTTTTAAACTCAGGGCTGGGGGTGGTCGTTCAGCCCAGGAAACGTGGTCGTCTTTGATTGGTCGGGCCCAGGGTCTCCCCAGTTCTTGATTGGTCGGGGGCTGGGGTCTCCTGAAACTTGTTTTTCTTGTCGAGCGACCGGTTGCAGTTTTGGGTGGGTTAGGGTGGTTCCATCATTCAGTTCCTCCTGACTGGAGTGATGGGTTTTAGTTTTCTGGAATGAACGGCTTAGGGAAAGGTTAAATGATAAGAGTGGTGGGTTTTGGTTTCTTGGAATGAGAGTTTTAGGGCAGTAATGTGGAAGTTAAGAGCTAACAAGGGGAAAGATAAAAACAGAATAATGATATAGAGCATTACCCTCTGGTACAACACCCATTGTAGCCACTTCTGGCCACTCTCCCTACCCTGAACACAGCCCTCAGTGACTGTGCCCTGCAGTCCATTTCTCCTCCGTCCCCAGACGGTCAGCTCCGGTGCCCTGTCCTCCGGGAATCCTGTCCCCCGCCCCTGCCCTCTGCGTCCCAGTGCAGCCTGGTCTTTCCTGGAGCCCTGCCCTAGATCGCTCTGTCTCCTCCCTCCTCTGCTCTGCTACTAGAAGGTTCTCTGCCTCCTTCCATTTCACCGCGAAGGCACCGCTGCCATGGGAATTCAGCCTCATCCAGGCAGCCAAGATGCTGCAAAGGCAGTGAGAGTCTTGAGACAATCTGACATACTTTTCATAAGTCCTTAAAGGTTCACACTTCCCCGGCATCTCCCTGCCCTCCAGCATCTTCATCTACCTCTTCAGCAGGCAACACCCCTAAGCCCCTGGGACTAGAACTACTTCCAGAGCCCACAGTGGCCACCCGGGGCCTACAGCCCATGCTCACCTCTGTATCTCAGAACAGAGGCCCAGGCTAGGAAGCCACAGATATTGGTTATAAATACCCAGCCAGGAAGGGAAGGAGAAAAGTCAACCCTGGGCAGGGAGTGACTAATGGTGGGAGAGCAGAAATCAGGGGATGTGATTACCACCCCAGCCTGGTGTCTCAGGAGAAAAAACAAAAACTGAAATATCACACAGTCCTGGGTTCAAATCCTACCTTAGCCACCTAACTGCTGTGTGACCTTAGGCAAAGCCCTTCGCCTCTCTAAGCCTTAGTTTTGCTCATCTGCAAAATGGGGGCATGGGAGGAGAGTGCCTTCTGGCTGCCTCTGGCCAAGAGACACAGAGGGGACGGGGTTTGGAGCCCAGGATCCTAGTCGGGCCCGTTGGTAAGAATCAGCAGAGAAATGGCCTGTAAGATTCAGAGCTTGGTGGACGAGCTTGGTGGACAATCTTGGTGGCCTGCAGGAGATCTGACCCACACCCGGAGGTCTCTGTAGCTGTCTGCATCACTTGCTTTGTGGCCCTGGGCAAATCACTTTACCTCTCTGAGCCTCCTGTTTTCTAACTCCAAGGAGCTAAATGTCTCCGAGACCCCTCTTCTGGCTCAGACTTTGCAGATTTCTAACCCTGGTGTTTCCTATCGCTGCTATGACACGTTACCACAAACTGAGTTGCTTGAGATTTACTAGCCAACATTTCTCATGGTCAGAAGTCTCATGCAGGTCTTCTGGGCCAATGTCATGGCAGGGCTGTGTTCCTTCCGGAGGCTCTCCTGCAAGAGGATTCCTTGCTTCTTCAGCTTCTAGAGGTGGCCGTGTTCCTTGTGGGCCTGCCTTCACCTTCATGCCAGCTTTGGTTTTCTCACACTGCATCCAGATTCCTCTACCTCCCTCGTCCACTTTCTAGGACCCTTGTGATGACCTTGAACCCACCCAGATCATCCCGTTCATCTCCCGTCTCAAGGTCAGCTGGTGAACAACCTTAATTTCACCTGCCAGCTTCCTTCCCCTTTGTAACCTAACATAGTCACGGCTCCAGGGATCAGAATATGTTTCTAGGTGACCACTGTTCCACCTGGAAAACAAGACATTTAGGTGAGGCTTTGGGCCAACTGTTTCTTCTCTTTAGACCTCAGCTTCTATGTTTAGAAATGGGGGTGATCATTATGACCCCCACCCCACACAGCTGCTTTGCAAACAAACTGAGATGATGTGTGTTCAGGTGGATTGCAGTGGGTCAGGCACTGTGCGTGGGGTTCATTCCCGGGGTGGTTCCATGGCTAATAGCATCAGCGGATGCTTCTCACTAGGTACTCAAGCCTTCTTATGCTTTGCTCTGAACTGTCGCAGTCCCCTACCCCGTGCTGGACCCCGAGGAAACAAACGTGGGCCTGTCGATTGCTCCTGCTGGTTATAATCTGTCTTCTTTTCACAGAGCCCCAGGGGCCCCTGGGATTTGGGAGCTGGGGAATGTCACTCAAGGATGCCTATTGAGCACCGAACAATAGCCCATCATGAGGTCATACGGCCACTTAGCAACAACTCAGGCCCTTAGTAACCAGTCCAGAAGTGTTGATATTTACCCAACAGAAACTTTGAGTTATATGGATAACGCCCAGTTCCTTCCAGAGAGCTACAAACCCTCAAAAGCAAGTTACACCCACTGGTAGCTGCTGTTCCGACTCTTGTAAGAGCAGGCCTGGGAGGGAGCAGGGAGCCCTCGTTCCATCCCAGCTCTGTAGCTCTCCTGGAACTCAGTTTCCCTGCAATGTGGGGATCGGACTAAATTATCAACAAATAGGGTAACCGTATATCCTGGTTGGCCCCAAACAGTCCCGGCTTATCATGACTATTAATATCATTTTCATTCTCAAAAATGTCCTCAAATTGGAAGATCAACTTTCTGCTAATCCTAAGGTCATTTCCAGCCCTTGATTTATTTTTCTCCCCCTCCAGTCTCTTCCCCTGAGCTGAACTAATCCTGAAGAGTTCAGCAAAAGATTTTCAGGGACTCTTTCTGTGCCATGCTGGGAGCTGGGGAAACAGGAAAACCAGACATGCTCCCTGCTCCCTGCCACTTAAGCACTCTGCAGAAATCTAGGCTCGAATCCAGAACCTCGTCGCTCTCAGCCTCACTTTCACTCTCCCTACTAGGCTATTTTAGTAAATAATAATACTCCTTAGTATTCGAGCCGCATCTTGCAGTGTCTAAAGCATTTCCCTTCTGTTACCTCATTTAACCCTGACATCAGTGATTTTCCTATATCCCAATGCTCCGATGAGGAGCTGGAGGCCAGAAGTCACCCAGGGCAGTAGGTTAAGACAAGTGGCAGGAAGCAACTCAACCTCCACCTCCTCGCCTGTGAAACAGAAATATTATCACCGGCTTCACAGAACTGTTGTGAAAAGTAAATGAGACAACATGTAGAAAGTCCAGTAAAAAAATGGCAGCTACCAAAAATGAACACCTCTGCCCTGAGCTATCATGGCCCCAGCAGTTGCACTTCTGGAACATTCGCCTGCTTCCCACGTGCCTGCAGACACCAGTTTGGGGCTCTCCTGACACATTTCAGAGCACTGGAAACAGATCTTGTTGGAATTCCAGCTTTGCCTCCAGGAGCTGTGTGACCTGCTTCCAGCCTCAGTTTTTCTGTCTGTAAAATGGGCATAAGAACAGGTAGTTCTGAGGATGGAATAAAGCAAAGCACATAAAGGGCTTGCTAGAGGGCCCAGCACAGAGATGGTACTCCAAATTGATGAGTCTGGATTACTTTTCTGATGTTCAGTGTTTGAGGAGTCTTTGAACCTGGGGGAGACAGGGGGAGCACCCACAGGGTAAAATTTGCCTCCCACCCCAGGAGCCAGTGCCAGCACACACTTTAGGCTCTCTGCTTCCAGTGATGTTGGCAGTGAGGGGCTTCAGCTGCCAACCTCCATGCCCCATTCACCTTAGGGAGGAGAAGGGGGCCCCTTTCCCCTTTTCTTTATAGAGCAGCTCCAAGGGGGCAAACCTGTCAGGTTCCATGGTGATGCCTAAGTGGTTTCCCGCCCCCGCCCCTTGCTAGCGCTGAGTCACCACCCAGCACCGAGGTGGCAGCCGTGGGAAGGGTGTTCCCTCTCCCGCTGCAGAAATGCTGCTGCAGAATTGCTCCAGAAAGCCAAAACCCGGCTCCATGATAAGCACGGCTACCCTTCTTATGCAACTTTTGACTTTGTTCAAAAGCAGACATAATGTTCTTAACTTCCATTTGCCGAGAGCCCTAGCGAGCTGGCCCAGCCCAGACCTCGTGTTCAGCTCAGGCAGAGGCTAGTGTGCACCTTTGACAGGTAGGAAACTAAGACGAACCTGAGGCCACGGGACTAGGACACCCCCAGCCTGGCTTTCTGCACCAGCCCTCAAAACTCCCCCCACTGGCCACCCCAGTTAGCCTTTGGAACCAGAGACATGACAAAACAGGTAAATATGATATATTTTATTCTTTTTCCAACGAAACATAATTATTAGCATTTATGTACTGTTGCTGGGGTGGAAGTTTGAACTCTGATTTCTGATAAAAATGTATTTCTGTCCTATGTGCTAATTAAGAATCAGAGCTGAGCTGCATGTTGGGGAAGAGGGGGAGTAGAAAATATCTGCACAGTCATTCGGGGGATTTTGCTGGTTGGCTGCCGTTAGCGGAGTCCTCTTGATGAAACACTTCTGCTCTCTTGCCCAGGCCAGAGAGAAACAGCCATAAACAAGAGTGGATGGGGCAGAAAGGGTCCACATGCATTCCAACCCACCCCAGCCCTGCCTAAGCCTTAAACTTGTTTGACCAAAGTCGAGAAAAGCCAGACGGCACCTTTCAGCCAAACAACCAGCAGGCTGAGACGCATCCTGCCAGCAGCCCGGCTTTGTCGGGATTTATGCTCTGCGTCAGGCCTTGGCCGCTATGTTAACAGTTTCTTTCTCTCCCAGAGCCACTGTGAACGTTGCCCCTTTGTCTGCAACTCGCCCAGCACGGATTTCCTACTATTTAAAACTGTTCTACGACCAATTCTATAGACTTTGGGATAACATTGATTCTCGCCATAATCAGAAGAGTGTGTGATGTTGGTGCTCAGGCAGCCTGGGTTCCTGGAATGGACATGTCAAGTCTTGACAGGTTTCCTATAAAATGAATCTTGTATGTCAGAACCTGTATTCTAGTTGACTTTCACTGGAGCATGTCATTTAGAATGTGTCCTTCTGGAAGGGGTAAGAGATCTATACCTCAGATTGCACTATATCTTTTTTTTTTTTTAAGAATCACATCAAGAAAAGTATGTTTTCTGAAAGCAAACAAAAAATCTGGTCTATAGAATGAGGACCCATAAAGGACAAATAGACATTGTTATGTAGTTAAGTTCATCTCGAAGGGACTGGAGAAAGGTGAAACGGTCTACGTTCCAGCCTGGTCCTTACTCTTTAGCAAAGTGTCTTGTCCCATTTCTACTATTTGCTTAGGTTCTAAGTCTCAGAAAAAAAGTTACTATGTCATATGAGCTTCCCTTTGAAATATATATTATTGCTTTCATATTTTTTGCAATTCTTCAGTTGCTCATTCTAATGATACTTCAGAGCTCTGTTCTTTGTGGGTAGCCAGCCACAAAACCCTCACTTGGGCTGAGTCCCCAGACCTGTCTTGCAATAGCAATCCTTGTTATTAGGGGACTCCTTGGGGCTCTTCGTGGAATGTGACCAGATAGCAAGATATTAGGAATCATATGGGATTTGGAGTCAGGCCACCCATTTACTTGCTATGTGGCCTTAAGCAGGTGACAACCTCTCTGAGCCATGTAGCTTTCTCCCCTCAGTTCTAATATTACCAGGCAAGGTCTGTTGCCCATCTTCATGCTCTCCTACACTTGTGTTGGCTTTTGCTCACCACACTGAGCTATGCAATTCCCTTATCTATCTCCCCATTTCCCATAGGCCTCAAGAGTTCCCTGGGGGCAAAATCTTGTCATATCTGTGTCCCAATACCTAGCACAGGGTCTGGCAAGAAGCAGAGGACAGGGGTTTGGGAGGGCTATAGGAAGAAGGAAGGAAAGAAAGGACGAAGGGAGAAAGGAAAAGTTGGGGAAAATACAAATTTTAAACTCCAATGCAGCCCAGCCAGTGTGGCTCAGTGGTTGAGCATTGACCTATGCACCAAGAGGTCACCATTTCAATTCCCAGTGGGGGTCACATGCCCAGGTTTTGGGCCAGATTTCCCAGTGGGAGGCATGCAGGAGGCAGCCAATTGATGTTCTCTCCATTGATGTTTCTTTCTCTCTCTTCCTCTCTCTTCTCTCTCTAATATCAATAAAGAAAATAATTATTAAACTTCAATATAACTCACAGTTATTCATTATAACTGTAAACTGGCCTAAGTGATAAGACATGCTAAAAATGATAACATTGATGCCACATATTATTTCTTAGTTTTTAGCACTTGACATCACCATCATTTTATAGTTAACACATACTGACCACTTATTTATATGTAAGTCTGCTTACTCTCCTAAGAACCTGTGATGTAGGCACTACCATGGTCCTCCATTTGACAGATGACAGAGCAGAGATAAGGAGAGGTTGAATCACTCACCCACATGACACAGCTGGCACATGGTTGGAGCCTGGATTTGAGCCCAGGTCCCTAAGATTCTAGAGCCTGTGCATTTAAACAGTGTGCCCCCAGCACCCAGTTCAAGGCTTGTAGTTGACTTCAATAGAGTCTGGATGGATGGGTGGATGGATGGATGGATGGATGGATGGATGGATGGATGGATGGATGGATAAATGAATGGAGTTAATGTTCCTCCATGGCCATTCTCTCATTGACTTTCAATCTTAATCAGTTCTTTCTTCCTGGCCTTACATGATGATTAAAACAAAAAGTCTAAGCTTAATTGGATCTGGGTACAGATCTAGATTTTCCATGTCACCCTGGAAAAGTCACTTCTCTCTGAGCATCAGCTTCATTCCCATCAAAGGGGGAATAATATTCATGTTCTCCCAGAAGCAGAGCACAAGACAATAATGCAAGTGCAAGTAATTTCTGTGGGAGGCACAAGAATGCTGGTAAGGGAGTGGGGATGTGAGACAGGAAAGAAAAGGAGATGTTTTCAAGAAAGTTAATTACCACTGTGGGCAACTAGGGCTCAATCACTCTGGGGATTCTGGGAGCCGATGGAGAGCCCACAGCTCACAGTGTTCCAACCCAAGAAGCAAAGGAGCTGGGATAGTGATACACCAGCTCCCAATTTTCATCAGTCATTGGCTGAGGGCTGCTGGAGTGGAAGGAGTAGTGTCACTTCTCGAGAACTTGCCCACAGGAGAAGGCCCTCAGACAAAGAGGTGCAGATGCTGTGGGGGGAATTGCACCACAGTGGTTAGTGGGGTCTGTGGGATTATGGGCAGGGCAATAGCAGCATCTCTGAATTCTTAGCATCACTATGAGGACTAAGTGAGTTCCTTAACCTACTTGGAGTTCAAACTCTGGTACATATTAAATTAAGCATTTGATGGGTGGCAGCCTCAAGGGGCCTTTTTCCTCTACTGTGATACAAAACAGATGCCTTCAGGATTTGCTCCTTAGAACCCTGTCACCCATGTACAAACAGTGATGTGGTCCTACTGAGTGCAGGGGCTGGGGTATAGCAGTGAGTATAGCAAGCAGGGTCCTGGCCATCCAGCATTCATGACCCCTCCTGGCTGACAGAAGATGAATGAGAAATGACAAACACACCTCTGGTAATGATCGGGGCAGTGCTCAGAGTGGTGAGGACCATGGAGCTGCCTTGTCCTCCCCCCTCACTTTAAAGAGAGGGGACTCAGCCCAGGGCACATGGCTGAGGAGGGCAGTGCCAAGACTGGACTCCTCGTCCAGTGCTCTTCCCAACTGCCTTCCAAGTAGGTGTCACACATGGAAAGGGCATTAGAAAAACCCTCCAGCTGGGATGCCCAGTAATTATTTTTGTAGCATAGGAAGCATGTTCTGCAAATGCCTAAACAGAAATTCCCTGTTTGTAGATTCCTTCCCACCTTTGGCATAAGATGATTTTGCTTACAATGGGGCTTTAGCTTCTCTGGACAGGTGTCTGGAAAGCCCCTGCCTACAGCTTCCTGGGAGACAATAATTTAGATGTTTCATGAAACAAATACATAAAAACAAGGATCTGACCTCCCTGCCATAGCCAGCTATGTGGCCTTAGGTTACTCTTCCTCCCTCCCTGATCCTATTTCCTCATCTGTAAAATGGGTACTGTGAATGAAATGGTGGGCATGAGGGAGATTTTGGAGATGTAAACTGCCTAAATCTTATGGGTAGGGGCAGTATTATTATCACTGTTGTTGATATTGTTGTTGTTAGGGCCCTGGCCAGTTTGGCTCAGCGGTTAGAGCGTCGGCCTGCAGTCCGGAGAGACCCGGGGGTCGGTTCCCGCTGAGGGCACGTACTTCGGTTGCAAGTTTGTCCCCGGCCCTGGTTGGTCGTGCGGGTGGCAGCCACTCGATGTGTCCCTTCACGTCGATGTTTCTCTCTCTCTCTCCCTTTTTCTCTCTCCCTCCCACTCTATCTGTACAAAAAATGGAAAAATATCCTCGGGTGAGGATAAGAAATTTTAAAAAAAGATATTGTTGTTGTTAGGAACGGTATGACCTTGGGCCAGCCAGTTATTCTATGAATCCTCTCTCCTTGTCTGTTGGCTGTTGTCAACCCCAAAGGAATGTGAAGGCAACCCCCAGAGACCTGCAACCATAGAATATGACTTGTCAGGTTTGGAAAGAATCATATGTTCCAACCCCTTGTAGTGGGGAAACTGAGGCCTGGAGAGGAGAGAGGACTTGCCTAAGGCCACCCAGCTTCAGTGGCAGTCAGCTTTGGCCCACAGACTCCCCACCCACAGCTCTCCCTCATGTCTGCCAAGAACATGGCTCACCCTGGCCCCTCTACCCTCCACGCCCATATGAGTGACCAGCCCAGCCAGGGCAGCCTGAGAGAGCACAGCCTCTTGCTGCTCAGTTCTCGGCTGCAGGCATGTTCCCTTCCGCAGCAAGTCAACATTTCTCCCTCTTAGTCGGTGTGTGGCAGATGGCTCAGCAGAACTGAGCCTTGGTTTATTTTTGACTCAGAGGCATAGCATTTGCTGATGGAGCAGCAGGTCTGGAGCATGGGAAGCAGAACCTACTGGCTTTGGGAGCCACACAGCCTGGCTTGGCCACCTTTAGGTGTGTATCTTCAGATATGTGCTCTTACCTCTCAGAGCCTCAGTCTCCCCATTTATAAAATGGGGCAATAGGTGAATAGGCCATCCCTCATCAATCTGATAGTCAGGTGGCTTCATAGTGGGAGAGGATACAGATGTGGTAGTGGTGGGGGCTTTGGGGGCTGATTTCTATCTCTGGAGAAAGGAAGTAATGGGAAAGTGGGGACCTCAGGAAAAAGGAATCCCTGTCAGGCCCCAAGTCCAGGCCAGGAGTGGAGCTGTCCAGGGTGCTGTCCCTCCATGCCCCCTGGTAGGGGCTGAGTGGCCCTAGTTGTGTGGAGAGGCTGGTGGCTGGGCAGAGCCAGGCAAAGCCCAGAAACCTGGCCCCTTCCTTCATGTTCAGTAGGTGACCCTGCACAGAGGGGCTGTGTGGGGTCAGGCTGAGGTGAGCGAGGAGGCACTCTGAGGGGGCTTCAGTCCAGATCCTGGAGGCTAGGAAGGAGGGGGTGTGCTGAGATGCTGTCTGATGCCTCCTTCCCTACCTCTCTTGATCCCTGGTGGAGTCAGGTTGGTGGGTACCTATCAGACACTAAACTCCAGCCTCAGGGGGCAGTTGAATAATTGTTTTAGAAGAGGGGGCTGTGAGGGTGCTAGGAAATGGGCAAGCTGGTCTGCCTATACTAATGTGCCATATCCTAGTGTGTTTTCCTACATGCATGTTTACTATAGAAAATGGGGAAATAGAGATATTTTATAGAAGAACCAAAAACTTTAACACCACCAAAGTTGACATTTGGAGAACACTGTATCTTTCAATGTTATATATTTCAACATTATGTCTTTTTTTATAGTATAAACATAAGTTTCTTATTGGGGTCAGGACAATTGAGATCTTATTTTATTTCCATTCTCTACTGCGCTTTTTTCACTTGAGGTTTTAAGACATTTTTCTGGGTCATTCAAATTGATTTAAAAATATGATATTTGATAGATGAATAATATTCTATTTTATGACTGCTCAGTAATTTACTGAGCTAACCCCCTAGGATTGAACATTAAGATTGTGTCCAAATTATTGCCATGATTTAAAAGGAAAAACACTGTGATAAACATCTTTATGACTGAAACATTTGCATTTCCAGTTATTTCCATTAGAATATGTTCTTGAACAAAATTACTGGCTCAGAGGCTGCACATCTTTTCTTTTATTATGTTTTAATATTATATTTTGACGCATACTAACAAAATCATGTAGCATAGCCCTGGCCGGTTTGGCTCAGTGGTTGGAGCATCGGCCTATGGACCAGAGTGTCCCGGGTTCGGTTCCTGCTAGGGGCACGTACCAAAAAAAAAAAAAAAATTATGTAGCATATATGTTAGTTTAATAGTACAATGTATGTCATGGACCCACCACCAAACCCAAGAACCAGAATGACAGCAGTCATTTTGCATAGTCCTGTGTGAGTGTCCCCATCTGAACCTCTGCTTCTCCCACAGGAAACAACCTGTGTTTATCATTTTCTTGCCCCGTCCCCCCCCCCCCCCCCCCGGACTATATTTGTAGAGAAGTTTTAGGTTCACAGCAAAATTGAGCAGAAAGTACATAGAATTCCCATGTGCCGTTTTTCTTAAACATTTTTATCTCGTGGGTGTATGCTTACACTACCTATTGTTTAGTTCTGCTTTTGTTTTAGTTCTTTGAAATAGTATGCATCACACAGTCTGCAACCTTCTGAGACTTGCTTCTTCCAGGCAACATTGTTTCTCAGACTCATCCATGTGGTGACTGCAGCTGGAGCTGATGCCTTCTCACTGCTATACCATATTTCCTGGTATGAGTATACTGCAGTCTCTCCTGGTGGACATGTGGGTTGTTACAGGGTTCAGCTCTTGCAAACAGTGTTGCTGGGAACATTCTTGGTCATGGTACCATTCACTTAGCAAAGGAATAGGGGAGGGAAAACAGATTTGGGAAGGGGGCTGAATCAAGAGTGGAGTACGCACAAGCTTGAGTTGAGATGTCTGCAGGCCAAAAACTGATTTGATTTCTGAGGAGAGTTGCAACAAATAACATCTCATGAGCTTGCCTGAGCTAGAGTGTGCTGAAGCCGAGCTGCAGAGGTCAGTGATCTTGGGCCTGTGAGTACAGGTAGCACCCTTTGCTCTGCCCACCTTCAAGGAGGCAGGGTTTGTGAAGGGAGCATCTCCCCCACCTTTCAGTCTCTGTGCTATTAAATTGAGCATCTGTTAGTGTGGGGCATGTGTCTCTGGTACCCTGGAGGATATTAGGTAGTATGCAGGAACAGCCCATCACCTGATAGGAAAACTAGTCGGTTTTCGGTTCTCCTTCAGTTTTCCAGGTCACATCAAGGCAAGTGGAACTAGTGTATCTTTAATTACGGCCCTAAACACTGGCCAAACTGACCAGAGAGCAAGGAGTCTTGGGCCTTAGGGGGCAATGGGATCCGCCAAGTGGAAGGACATCCGGTTGTACTTCTTTCTTGCAGTCATCTTATGTTTGTGCTGCGTGGCACTGGTTTTCCACTGGTAGTGGTGACAATGTTTCCTTTAAAGTAATGTGTTTAAGCTTTAATCAAGAAAAAAAATGATATCAATTAAAGGACAGATACTAACTATCTTTACAGTATATTTGATTGACCCAGGTTTGGAAAACACTGACCTCAGTCAGCCATTCTCAAATCTTCTTTCTCAGGACTATTTATAGTCTTAAAAATTATTGAGAACCCTAAAGAGCTTTGCTTATGTGAGTATTTTCCATATTTCCCATGTTAGAAATTAAAACTGAGATTTTAATACTTATTTATTAATTCTTTAAAATATCAATAATAATCCACAATGGTAACATATACAACATATTTTATGGAAAATAACTGTATTTTTCAAAGCAAAACTAAAATGGTGAGAAGAGTAATGTTTTATATCTTTTCCAATTTCTTTAATGACTTAATTGAGGACAGCTGGATTCTCATCTGTTTCTGCATTCAATCTGTTGCCATATGATGTTTTGGTTAATGTATATGAAGAAATTCCAGCCTCACAGAGATACGTGGTTGGAAAAGAGAGAAGTATTTTAATAACCTTTCAGATAATTGTAGATTATTTTTCTCTGATACTTCATCCAAACTCAACAAGCGATAGTATATTAGTTTGCTACAGCCACCATAACAAAATACCACAGACTAGATGACTTTAACAACAGAAATGTATTCTCTCACAGTTCTGGAGGCTTGAGGTCCGAGATCAAGGCTTCGGCAGGGTTGGGTTTTTTCTGGGGTCTCTCTCCTTGGTTTGCAGACAGCTGTCTTCTCACTGTGTCCTCATGTGGTCTTTCTTCTGTGCATATGCATCCCTGGGTCTCTTTGTGTGTCCAAATTTCCTCTACTTATAAGGACACCAGTCCACTAGGGCCCACTTAAAATGACCTCATTTTATCTTAATCACCTCTTTAAAGACCCGATCTTCAAATACAGTCACATTCTGGATACTGGGTGTTAGGACTACAAAACATGAATTTCAGAGGGGACACAATTCAGGCCATAACAGATAGCATCTTGAAAATTAGTTGCAATGAAGAATCTAAAGCCATCTCAATGAATTTTTTCTGCTGTGCATTAAAATTTTTTTCCTTTATCTTATACTTCAATGAATCCGTTACCTATACATGTTTTTGTAATGTCATTCATTGATCATTTAGAAAATATTGGCTCATTGAGTTATATGTCTTTCAAATGTTTGCACCTTATGTTTTATAAGTTTTTAAAATCATATCTCTAGCCCTGGCTGGTGTGGCTCAATGGTTAGAGTGTCGGCCCATGCACCAAAGAGTCATGAGTTTGATTCCCAGTCAAGGGCACATACCTGGGTTGCAGGTTTGATCCCCAGTCCTAGTCAGGTTATGTGTGGGAGGCAACCAATCGATGTGCCTTTCTCACATCGATGTTTCTCTCTCTCTCTCTCTCTCTCTCTCTCTCCTCGCTCCCTCCCTTCTACTCTCTCTCTAGACATCAATGGAAAAAATATCCTCAGGTGAAGATTAACAAAAACAATCATATCTGAAATCTCACCACTGACCTCATCAGAAATGTTTTTACATCTTGGGAAGCTGTCAAGTTCATGATAGCAAATACAAGTTTTCCAAAATTCTGATTTTCACTTTGACATCTCAAATTTTATCATTGGCAACAAAAATTGTCAGTTGTTTTCCTTGAACCAATAGTCTTACTTTGTTCATTTTTGAGAAAATATCTGCCAAATGCCCAAGTTTGGATAATCCTCATTGGTCTGTCAGTCATTCCCTTATGTAAATAATGGCATTTCATGAAAACTGAGGCTGATTCCGCTCACAGCCAGCGGTGCAGATAGCAACACAGTGAAGACGGCAATAGCATACTAGTGTTATTAGGAAAATAATTTTGACTTCTCAGCCCCCATGCAAGGATCTTAGGACCACACAGTGAGAACTGTTGACCTAGATAAAAATTCAGAGAAGATTTGGAGGCAGACAGGGTAGAGCCTCGAAAATGACATTGGTGCCAGAGTCACAAGGCCTTGGTGTGATTCAGGTTCCTCCAGTGTGGAACTAAGTAGCTTTGGATAAGTCACTGCCCTTTGGAAGCCAGACACTTCTAACAAAAAAGTGGTGGGTGCTTCCTGCGTCCCAGAGCTGGGGAGGGGAGGAGATGAGGCCCAGACTTGAGAGCCTCTTGTAAATGGTAATGCCCAGCCCAGCAGGAGGGACCAGCAGCAGTGGGGAATGAGGCAAAGTTATGAGCTTTCACATCCTGTCTTAAGCCATTCACAATTAAAAACACTGCTCAGATTCCTGTATTCTCCTGAAGAGGCATGAGAGAGCTGGGCCTGGAGACCCTGAAAGAGATCCAGTTGGGTTTCTAATGTTAACAAATTGACATCTTTGTGGCTCTGCTTCAAGTCACCCATTGTCACTTCTAAAAGTTCGAGTTTCCTCTTGTCTCCTACTGGACAAGTAGGAGACAGGTAAAAGGCTGAGTCAGGTAAAAAGCTGGAAACCCATGGGAAATGATAAGCATTTCAGAAAATTTTATTTGATTAGCAGTGTCAAGAAGATAGGTGATTCTGGAAAACTCCAGGGAGCTAGGAAGCACTTGTTGAAAGGTCTTCAGACAGACTTCCACTTCCAGGAAGATGGAGTAGAGGTACTTCTCCTTATTCCACTCACCAAGTGCAACTAAAACCCTTGAACATTATATATAAAACAAGCATTAGCCCTGGCCAGCGTAGCTCAGTTGGTTGGAACATTATCTCATATACCAAAATGTGGTGGGTTCAATTTCTAGTCAGGGCACATATCCAGGTTGTGAGTTTGATCCCCAGTCGGGCCACATGTGGGAGGCAACCAATTAATGTTTCTCTTATATAAATGTTTCTCTCTTTCTCTCTCTCTCTCTCTCTCTCTCTCTCTCTCTCTTTCTCTCTCTCTCTCTCTTTTTCTTCCCTTTCCTCTCTCTAAAAATAATTAATTTTTATAAATGAGAAAACTCTGAAAGATAGAGAGAAGACAGATCTGCTAGAGAGCTGAAGAACCAAGAAATAACATAGTAGTGATTTTTCTTTTTGCTTCACATATCCCAGAGTTAGAGGCCAGAAATGAGGAAATGCCAATGGGTAGGCAAAAAAAAAAAAAAAGAACAAAAAAAACAAAAGCCTGCTCTCTCTCAACTAAAGAACAAGGAAAAGGGCAACACTTTTAGATAAAAACTGCTCTACTCCAGCCAAACACCATAAAAAACACTGTGGTGCCTACCCCACCAGCAAAAATCCAATAGAGAAACTAGACTTCCATCTTGATTAGGCTATAATGAGACACCCCAAATCTCCCACTAGGGTGGTGTCAGAGAAAGCCAAGTAGGCATCCAAGACTTTCATTCCCCACTAGGTGGTAACAAGACCTCACCCTGGAGCTCCTGGTGTCAGTAGAGTAATCAAAGTACTTCTACCCTTTCCATCCGGAGAGATATCAGTGAAGGCCTCATGGAGGGCTGGAATTCCCAACCCCCATCCTGTACTGAAATAATGTCACAGGAAGCCAGCTGAAATAAAGGTTTAAATAAGATCCAAAGACTCATAACATAATATCCCAAATGCCCAGGATTCAATTGAAATTTATTTATACCAAGAACTATGAAGATCTCAAATTGAATATAAAAAGACAATCAGTGGATGTCAACTTTGAGATTACAGAGATGTTATTTTATCTGACAAAGATTTTTAAAGCAGCCATCATAAAAATGCTTTAAGGAACACTTGTGAACATACTTGAAACAAATTTTAAAAATGGAAAGTCCTAACAAAGAAATAGAAGACATAGAGAAGAGCCAAATGGAAATTTTAGAACTAAAAAATATGATAACTGAAATTTTGTTAAAAACTCAGTGGATGTGTTTAATAGCAGACTGGAGGGAACAGAGGAAAGAATCACTGAACTGGAACATAAGATAATACGAAGTATCTAATCTGGATAACAAAGTAAAGTAGATTTTAAAATGAGCTTGTGAGACTATAAAAAAAGATCTAATGTGTATGTCACTGAATTCCTGGAAGAAGATGAAAAAGAATTGAGCTAAAAAGTATTTGAAGAAATAATGTCTAAAAACTTCCCAAATTTGGCAAAAACAAACAATAATAAATAAATAACCGTACAGATTCAAGAAGCTGAGAAAACTCCAAAGAGGATAAGCTCAAATTAATTCACACCAAGATACAAAATAGTTGAACTGAAAACTAAAAACAAAACTAAAATCTTTAAAGTGAGAGAAATACCTTGCTTATCAGTGGGAAACCATTTAAATGACAATGGATTTCTCATCAGAAACCAGGGGAGCCAGAAGGAAGTGGCCCATTTTTTTAAATGCTGAAAGTAAACAACTGTCAAGTAAGAATTCTATATCCAGCAAAAAGATTCTTTAGGAATTAAGGGGAAATCAAGACAGATGAAGGAAAACTGAGAGATTTTGTTGCTAAAAAATCAACCCTAAAACAATGCTAAAAGTTTTACAAACAGAAAGAAAACAAGTTTTAAGAAGGAATCTTGGAATATCAGGAAGGAAAAAGGAATCTGGTAAGCAAAAATATGGATAAATTTAATAGACATTCTTTCTCCACTTAAGCTTTTTAAATTATGTTTGATGGTTAAAGCAAAAGTTATAACACTTTCAGATATGGTTGTAAGTATATGTAGAAAGATTAGAAAACAAAAAATAAAATTTTAGACTTAAACTTTAATATATTACATTAAATCTCCAGACCAGATAGTTTCACTGGAGAATTTTACTAAATGTTTAAAAATTAACACCAATTCTGCATAATGACTTTAAGTAAATGGAAAAGGAGGGAACACTTTCCAGTTCAATTCATGAAGCTAGCATTATCCTGATATGAAAACCAGACAAAGACAGTACAAAAAATAAAAATAAAAACTACAGGCCAACATCCCTCATGAATATAGATGTAAAAATCTTTAACAAAACATTAGCAAATGTATAAAAACAGTTATGCCTATGACCAAGTAGAGTTTATTTCAGAAATGCAAGGTTGATTCAACATTTAAAAATCAATCAGTATAATCCACCATGTTAATGGACTAAAAAGAAAATTCATATAGTCATATATCTATCAATGCAGGAAAAGCATTTGACAAAATTCAAGACTAATTTATGATACAATGCTCAGAGAAACAGGAATAGAGGGGAACTTTCTCAACTTGATAAAGAACATCTACAAAAATCATTTTTTTTTAATCCTAACCCAAGGACATTTTTGCATTTATCTTCAGATAGAGCGGGAGGGAGAGAGGGAGGAGGAGAGAAAGAGAAACATTGATGTGAGAGAGACACACCAAGTGGTTGCTACCCACACGACCCCAACCGGGGCTGGGGACAAACTGCAACCGAGGTACATGCCCTTAGCAGGAACCAAACCCAGGTCTCTCTGGACAGCAGGCTGACGCTCTAACCACTAGGCCAAACCAACCAGGGTGAAAATCTTTATCTAACATAAAACTTAATCATTAAAAACCAAATGCTTTCTTCTAAAATTAGAAACAAGGCCAAGATGTCAGCTCTCACCACTTATATTCAAATAGTGTAATAAGACAAGACTAGAGCCCTGGCCAGTTTGACTCAGCGGTTGAGCATCAGCCTGTGGACCAGAGAGTCCCGGGTTCAGTTCCCACTAGGGGCACATACCACAAAAAAAAAAAAAAGACTAGAACTAATAAGTGAGTTCAGGAAGGTCACAAAATATAAGATAAGCATAGAAAATTCATGCATTTCTGTATACAAGATTTGTATGCTGAAAACTGAAACCCTGAAGAAAGAAATAAAAAAATACCTAAATAAATAAAGTGACATAGTGTGTTCGTGGGTTGCACGTCTCAGCAAAGATGTCAGTTCTCTGCAATTTCTACCAAAATCCTAGCAAAATTTTTGTAAATATAGAAAATATTATTCTAAAATTTGCATGGGAAATGAAAAGAGCTAGAATAGCTGAAACAGTTTTGAAAAGAATAAATTAAAAAGCATCAGGCTGCCCTGGCCAGTTTGGCTCAGCAGTTAAAGCGTCGGCCTGTGGTCCAGAGAGACCTGGGTTCGGTTCCCACTAAGGGCGCGTACCTCCATTGCAGTTTGTCCCTGGCCCTGGTTGGGGTTGTGCGGGTGGCAGCCACTCAATGTGTCCCTTTCACCTTGATGTTTCTCTCTCTCTCCCTTCCTCTCTCTCTCAAATTAATTTTAAAAGACATTGTTTAAAAAAACAACTGTGGTATCTACAGAGAAATGACATAAAGATCAATGGAATGGAATAGAGGATCTAGAAATAGACGTACACAAAGAAGCCCAACCGATTTTTAACAGAGGTACAAAAGCAATTCTGTGGAGCCTTGGCTGGTGGGGCTCAGTTGGTTGGGCATCATTCTGTGCATTGAAAGGTTGCTGGTTCGATTCCTAGTCAGGGTACATGCCTGGGTTTCAGGCTTGATCCCTGGTAGGGGGTGTGCATGAGGCAGCCCATTAATGTTTCTCTCTCTCCCCCTTCTCCCTCTCCCATCCTCTTTCTCTAAAAATCAATTTTTAAAAATTTTAAAGCAATTCATTGGAAGAAAGATGATAATTTTTTTCTTTTTTTTAAAAAAAATGAAAATATTTTTGTTGTTGACAATACATATTACAGATGTCTCCCATTTTCTTTCTTTTTGCTCCCCTCCACCCAACTCCTGTGCTACCCCAGATAATCTTTTCAATCAATGGTTCTGAAGAAGCTGGACATTCCTAGGTTTTTGTGTTTTTTTTAAATCTTCTATCTAAGTCTTACACCTTATACAAAAATTAACTCAAATTGGACCACAGATTTAAATGTGAAACTATAAAAGTTATAGTAAAAAAAATGTAAGAGGAAAATCTTCAGGATCTAGGGCAGGGCAGAGTTCTTAGAGTTGACACCAAAAGCATGATCCATAAAAGAAAATAATGATAAACTTCACCAAAAGTAAAAGCTTATGCTCTACACAAGACTCTAAGAGGATGAAAAGACAAGCTACAAACTGGAGGAAAATATTTTCAAACCACAAGATCTGACAAAGTACTGGTATCTGTCATATATTTTAAGAACTCTCAAAACTCAACAGTAAAAAAAAAAAAAAAAAAAAAATCAAACAACCCAATTAAAACATAGGCAAAACTAATGGGGTAAAAAAGTAGAAACATCTGTAACAAAAATAAAATTTTAAAAAATAATAATAATAAATAAGTAAATAAAAATAAAATAAAAAATAGGCAAAAGTCATGAAGAAACATTTCTCCAAAGAGGACATTCAGATGGCAAATAAGCACATAAAAACATGTTTGACATCATTAGTCATTAGAGAAATGCAAATTTAAATCACAATGAGATATTACACACCTATCAGAATGGCTCAAATAAAAATTAACACTACCAAATGCTGATGAGGATTCTGAAAAACAATGATTCAAATGTTGCTGGTGGAAATCTAAAAATGGTACAGCCATTCTGTAAAAGTTCAGAAGTTTCTTCAAAAAAAAAACCACAACAACTAAACATATAACTACCATGTAATCCAACAATTGCCACTCTTGGGCATTTATCCCAAATTAATGAGAGTTTATGTCCCACATGAAATACTTGTACACAAATGTTTACAGCAGTTTTATTCATAATAGCCAAAAACTGGAAATAACCCAAATATTCTTCAGTGGGTGAATGGTTAAACAAACTGTGGTACATCTATACCATGGAATAGTATGCAACAATAAAAAAGAATTAACTATTGATACACTCAACAACCAGATGGATCTCCAGAGAATTATGCTGAATGAGAAAATCCAATCCCAAAAGGTTACAGATAGCATGATTCCATTTATAGAACATCATTGGAAGAACAATATTCTAGGCATGGAGAACAGTTTTGTGACTGCCAGGGCTTAGGATTGAAGGTGGGAAGGAAATGGATGTGACTATAAAGGGTTGGCCTAAGGAAGCTTATGCTAGAACAGTCTTGTGTCTTGATTGTAATGGCGGTTACATAAAACTACATACATAATAAAATTGCATAGACCTACCCACACACACACACAAATACTTATTAAAATAGATAATTATCTCTATCCTACAAATGGGGAAATGGAGGTTCAGAAAGGTTAAGCCACTTGGCCCAGGGCCTCTGTCTCTCTAAAGCACATAAACATGACCACTTTACCACCTCCTTCTGCCCTTGGAGGCCACACCAGCCAGCAGACAGAGGACAGAGAGACCCCATCTTGACACCCTGCCAGTATGTGGACTTGCTTCCCTAAGATAGGACCTGAGAGGGGTAAAGTCCACCTGGCAAGTTTTGATGGGGAAGGCAGGGCTGGTTCCCCATTTGGCTGGGTCAGCTCCTACGAGGTAGGTGAGGAGAAGGGGCACCCTGCTTCTCTTCTATCGTCATCCCTCCCCAATCTGGCCCCAGCCCAGTGCCAGCATACTCCATACCACTCTTCCCTTCCTACTCCTCCTGACCCAGGTCCCCATCAAGTCACCCATCCCTAATCAATGCCGTCTCCTTTTTCCAGAGCTAAACTTCGTCACCCAGTCCCCAGAGCCAGCAAGACATGGCCCCACTTTCCAAACCCCAATGCCTTTCATTTAATCAGAACATGTGGAGGGGTGAGTTGGAGACTGGGGTTTTGCTGAGGGTGGGGTAGATCTGGGAAGAGGGCACTGTTGGGGGCTGCTAATGGAGGGTCAACTGGGCAGGAAAGCAGGGTTTAACAGCAACCTTTCTTCTGCCACCCTGGAGGGACACATGAATTATGTTTGCACCATTGTGCTTGTTTGGGAAAATTGCCTCATATCCCTTTTGGGTTTGCATGGGGAGTATGGCACAGAACTCAAAAGAGAAAGACAGCATCACTTCACACAGTAAACTGAGTCTCAGTTTTCTCAACTGTAAAATGGGGACAGGGTAGCATCTCCTTGTGATGGTGAAGCAGAGATGATCCATGTAAAGTGCTTAGCATAGTAGCTGGAACATAGCAGGTGCTCAATAAATGCTTGTTGAATGAACAGGCATGCTAAGTGCCTAATGCAGGTTAGTTACATGGGGCAGTCCTCTCTCTGGGGTCAAAGGCCACTCATCCTCCCAGAGCTGGCTGATATGGCAGCTCCATGAGGTTTCTCTGGCTCCTGGCTGGGATTAAGCACATCTTCCTCTGTAGTCCCAAAGCCCATTTTGGGGCCTCTGTTGTTGCCTTGCTCAGTCTGCCTTATATGTATATCTCTGAACCTCCAAGTCCATTCCCCACACCCTCATTCCCACCCCTGTAGAGGACCAGAGCTCACACTGCTTATCTTTCAGCATCAGACCCAACTTACCTCCCATAAGAACGTCCTCTGAGCCATAGCTCAGAGTCATCATCTCATCTGACTTCCCAGTGGGCATTTGTAGCCCTTTCACAGATGAGCAGACTGAGACCCAGAATGAAGTCACTCCAAGCCAGGTAGGAGAGCCAGGCTGTGACTCCAAAATCTTGAGCTTGCATCCTACTATCTCACCCTGCCGGAGTGAGGAAGAGGAGTAGCTCCAGACGGAATCGGGGAGGGAGCACACAGGCAGACTGGCCCGGCGCCTCTGTCCCCAGCCCTCAGAGATCCACCCAGGGCTCTTGTTTCGCTGAAGTTTTGTTTCTCGCCCAAGCCCTTTGGGACTCACCCGACTGTTTTCAAACACATTACATAATTGCTCACATATTTGTTTAATGCCATCTCTTGAATATTAAACAATCGATAATACAGAACAGAAACATGGGCGTTTCAACCCAACAGCTTTTGACAGGCGTGGGTGGGGAAGGAGGTTGAGGAGAGCCATCTATGAGCCACCCTGTCAGAGGGGGAGGTGACATCTCCCCTGTCCTCCTCCTGAGATGGGTGAAAGGCTTCCCAGGCCCATGGCTGGCAACCACGTAGTGGAATTTTCACCGTGGGGTTCAACCTCGTTTATTATATAACAAGATGTATTATCTCTTCCCTAAAGGATGCTTGAGGCCAGGGTTTATTTGTTTACTAGTGTTTATCGAGCACCCTCTATGTGCAGTCACTGTTATGCTTTTATTCACCCCGGGGTGCCCTCAGAATGAAACAAACACGACCCTATCCTCATAGTGCTGACTTTCCAGCGGACAGGTGACCAAATGAATAGAGAGACTAGGTTCAGGGCATCGCGAGCTCTGTGAAGGAGACAGACAGGGTGGCAGGGTGGGAAGTGATGGGCAGGCAGAGGAGAGAACTGACTGGAGCCCTCCCTGGTAGAAGCAGCCAGCCATGCGAGGCCCAGGGCTTGAGGAAGAGTGAGGAGGGTGGTGGCTGGGCCAGGGCATGCAGGTGTGAGGTGGGGCAGGCCCTCCAGGAGCCAGGAGCAACCATGACTGGCAGAACTGGCCTCCCCAGAGCCCAACCCACCTGCAGCTGTGGAAATGAGCCATCGCAGCCGAAGAGGAGAAATGTCACCTCCTCCATCAGGGGATGGGGAAAGCCCTTCAGAGCATCCAGAGAGAAAATGAACTGAGAAAGTTTAATGGAGTCTGAGAACACCTATGGAAAATGTTTTATTCTAAGTCTGTGCCACAAAAACACCCAAAACATCCTCAGTGGAAATACCCTTTAAACAAAAATTACAGGAGTCCTTCCTTATAAATACGTTTGATTGGTAGAATTTCCATGTCAGAGCAATGTTATTAGGCAATCATAACTAACACCAGTTTGCAAAGCAACTCATCCCCCTTCAAATGTGGATGGTAATTCCCACTTGAGGGGCGGTGGGGGTGGTGGGGGGCGATGCATGTGAAGTGCTCTGTAGAACATGAAAGTTTGCGCCGAGGGCTTTAAAAGTACCCCAAGCTTCTTAAACGCCTCATCCTCTTAGGCATCCGAACATTTCTTTCCTTCCTGTTTCCCTCAGTGAGAGAATGGAGAAAACCATACACCCTCCCCCTGGCCAGAGTCCAAAATACAGGGGACAGAGCAAAGAGGTTGGATCACTGTACCCCAAACCTCTGGTACCAACCTGCTAACTTCAGGAAGCTCTGCACAGGTCTGCCAGGGGCAGGGGAGGTGGTGAGGTGTGGTGTTGACAGCCTGGCCACACATTTACAGGACTAGGGGTTAGGACTCCCACGTATCTCTGCGAGAGGAAGGGATACCGTTCAACCCATGACACTGTCCTAATTATTTGAAGGTGATTCTGAACAGGTTGCCAGTTCATTTGTAACATATCTCAAATCGTCTCAAAGAATATTTTGCATCATTTTCCAGAAGAGCAACATGCTTCTCAAAATCACATTGGCTTCCTGACTTCCCACTGGCTCGTGGCCTTAACAAACGCGAGTGTGGGTCTCTGGCCGTGGTCTTACCGGAAAAGGAAGTGGGTTTGAACTCACGCCCTTGGTCAGCCCAGTTGTGTGCTGGACCCTGAGAGCATGAGATGCCAGGGTCCTAGCCTGCGCAGAGGTCCCAGGGGAAGGCCACAAGGACAGGCGGGTGAGCAGCTGGCTGTCCCGGGGCAGGTGGGTGCTGACCCTTCCCAGCAATGGTCTTCAAGGGTCAAGAGAAAAAGCTTCCTTCCTGGGTGACTTCCTGTCTTGCAGTGAGAAATGACACCTGGAAGGGAGAAACACCCTTCCTGAGTGCTCCGAGAACCACGGGAGAGCCCCAGTGGCTCTTTGTGCGGTCAGATAATTGACCAGTCACTCAGCCTTCATTCTGGGATGAGACCCTGAGTCCCTGTCTACACAGGAAGTCCAGAATTGCAGAGGAACCCGGAGCCCACCACCCCCACAGCATCCCCAGCGTGGCCAGGGTCCCTTAGGGGTCTGTGGTAGACCACCCTTCTTGCCAGATCATCATTCCTGAAGTGAGCTTCCCCATCCTGAATGTTGGAAGTTCCCACATCACTTGAACTGAGAGCAAACAACCTATATTCCCAATGCCTTAGAGACCACTGAGGACAATGCACTGTGAACTGGTCGGAATGTACCAGTCTAGACGCAAGCACACCAGGCTCGAATCCCCATGCTCCGGTCTGAGCTCTGTGATCCGAGGCGGACCTCACCGCTGCTTCAGTCTCAGTTTCCCCGTGTGCACAGTAGACATGGTTCTTACCTCACAGATCAGGGAAGTCGGTAAAGGACGTCATGTAATGCTGGCCCTCCAGCAGGCTCGCTCTCTCTCCTCTCTCTGGGCCTCAGTTTCCTCCCCTGCAAACAAGGGACTTGGACCAGGTGGGTTCTGGCCAGCTCTGTCAGGAGTGGCCTCCAGGAAGTCTAGCATCGGGTGGTGCAGAGGGCACCTCCCACACCCACAGGCCTGCTCTGCCAGAAGCTGCTGTGTGTCCTGAGGCAAGTGCCGCCCGCTCTGCCGCAGGCCTGGTGGCGCAGGCTGACTGTGGTGAGGTGCCCCTGCCCCAGGGGCTGCCGTGGGGTTGCTGAGGGAACCACTACCCTTAGGCCTGGGGGGCATTTGCTGAAAACTGTTTGCTGCATCAAAGGCTGCTGGGCTCCAAGGTGTCCCTGAGCTCCCTCAGGTCTTGCCCTCAGCCCTGGCCTGCCTGGGGTTGAGGGCTCCCCTCACCAGGTCAGTGGAAGAACTAAGAAGGGACCTGTCCCCCCCCCCTTACTAGGTCGGGAATAATAAAACTTGTAGGATCTTATCGTTTGATGGAACCAAAGAACTCCTCCGCAATGCCACCCAATGCTAGAAGCTTTTTCCAGGATCCTTGACTGGTAGCTTTTAAATCTCTTCCTAGTTACCTCCAGCGATGGGGACCTCACTACCTGTTGTGTGGCAACGTGTAGAGATGGCATACTGTTCAGGGTCTTCATGTGCAGGCATTGGATGTGTAAATAACTCCTCACTCAAGGCCGTTTGACTCTTTCCTTAGGCACAATTCTAACAACGTGAGTTCATCTGTTTTCGTAAATTAGAGAATAGTAAACCCTTCTCAGTTTCCACCTCCCCTGGAACTGTCCCCAGGTTAACTTCCACCCCCATGAAAATTAATCACTTTATCTTCTCTGTCCCGCCTCTGCAGATATGCCTCTGTAGAATGTTTCATAACATGTTTCATTTGGTTGTTTAGTTACATCTCTCCCACTGAACCCCAAATTCCCCAGGAGGGGTGGGGTGGTGGAAAGAGCTTGCTTGGGCTTTGATTCAAATAGGTGTGAGATTTATGCCCTATTCCCTCCTACCTGTGTGACCCCAGAGGAAGTGATCTAACCTCTCTGAGCAGGTGTAGCAATCACTGTGTTCACGATCCCTCCCTGCATCCAGAGTCCAGGCCTGCCTTATCTCTCTATCCCTGGTCCCTGACACACAGTAGGGGTTGAGCACTTGTTGAGTAAAGGAAGTACAAGGAGCCCACTGGGTAGGGTACTTTATGGTCACAGGAGAAGGAGTTCGCTACTGAAAACAAGCACGTCAGTGTTGGAGAGCTTGCAGAGTTAAGCCAAGAGCAAAAACAAAACAGGAAAATAATAAGATGCATGGGCTTCGGACGTACAGCAGTCTGGGCTGCTCAGTGAAGGGGCAGCAGTGGGGGAGCCTCATGTCACCACCCGGCCCCCAGGAATCGCCAGCCAGCGGTCCCTGCACTGGCTTGGACATCCGCCTCCAGTACCTGTGTGACTTACACTGTGTTACAAAACGCGAAAGAGGCTGGGAAGCGAAGGGAGTCGCTGCGTTGACTAAATAATATGTTTGCAGCATAGATGTTCAACTATTTGTCAAATAGAAGCTGTTGTGATTAGCAAAATATCAATCCACTTAAAAATGAAATAGTCGGGGGTGAGTTTCTCACACCTGAAATGTTTAAAATAAAACAAACATCAGCACGAGAAGCAGAAGATCCTGGCACTGGGAAACCACTCGTGTGGAAATGCTCCTTCTCCAGTGATGGAGAAGGGACGTGGGCTCTGCTTCATGGGAAACAAGAAACGGTTCTCTCTTGTTCTCTGTAAACCCAGAGAAGGGAATCGGGCATGTTATGAGGGAACAAGCAGAGAGTATCATGGGGCCAAGAGACAAAGGTGGGTGGGAGACTCGGTCACCATCTTCCCCTGTAGCCCAGGGAGGCTTCCTGGAGGAGGTGAGATCTGGGCTGTTTGGCCCAGCCCACCCCCACCTCTCCTAGCCTGGCCCATGCCCAGTGTACATGCGCACGTGGCCTGATTCCTTGGAAACCTCCGTTCTTGGGTCCTGCCAGACGCGCACATGCAGGCCACCTTCTCCTCACGTTCCCAGGGCCACTCTACACCAGCCAGCGTACAGGGAGTCCTCAGAACAAAAGTACTTCCAGGTAGCCAGGACTGGAGCCAGGGCACCGCTGATAGCATCAGAAATGTCAAGTGAACAGTGGCCCAGGAGGAAGCTGTGACAGAGAATGCCCACCACCCACACTGCTTTTTGGCAGAGGCTGCTGTTTCACCAATCACACAGCCCTGAGGAAGCCAGCCCATGGCCCCTGGTGGCCAGCCATGCTCCCTCGTCCCTCCCCACCCGACCTCCCCCCTCGAGGATCCCAAGGCCAAAAAGGAAGGCAGCCCTGCTGGCAGCAAGACGCAACCGGGCACCGTGGCCACCACACAGGGTGTAGCGGCAGGCAGCAGACTCCTGCGGTGGCTGTTGGCGCTGAAGCCGAGAGGTCAGAATAGGGGCGTGTGTCTGTGGCTTGGGACTCGGCGGGGTCACCGCGGCATTCGCCACCATCTCCAGCCCAGGTATGGGAGGGTAGGTTCACTGGGCATTGCCTACGGCTCTGGCCTGGCTGATCCCCTCAGGGGCCTGGATCTCCGGGGCTGGGGGTTGCTGAGATGGAAACAACTTAGTCTAAGGGGAGGGACCTGCAAGCCTTGGACTTCTGGGCTGGGAGGGAGGTTGGAGAGCGAGGCCTGGTCCACAGGGGCCCCTTGGAATTGAAGGGGCGCCCCGCTGGAGGGACAGCCCCTGCTCACCCAGCTCTGTGGGTGCCCTATCTCCGGAGGGCTGCAGAAGTGTGCCCGAGCCTGGTACCTATGTGCAGCTTTGCACATTTGCCTCAGCCTCTCTGTGCCTCAGTTTCCCACCCTGTAAAATAAAGGTAGTGATAACAGTACCGATTTTATTTGGCTGTTGTGAGGACCAGTTGAGATGATAAATGCAGCCCCTTAGCACAGGTAAGTGCTCCCCAGCTCTGAGCATCAGCACTGCTCCCTGTTACCCCGTGAACATGAGGCTGGCCTTCAGAAGCCACGGGGTAAGCCTGGAAGGATAGTTTACACACCCTTTAGGCTACCTGCCCATTTCACAGGTGCCACTACAAAGGAGACCACCTAGATGATGACCTCAGACTCAAGTCATGCAGCCCAGGGTTTGAATCCTGTATCTGTAAACTTGTCAGCTGGGAAGATTAGACAAGCCCTTTGACCCTCTGACACCTATTTTTTTCACCTGTGAAGTGGAGATAATTGTGGGACCTACTTCGTGGGATACATATAAAGATGAAATTATGCCACGAACACATAAAGGGCTTATTCTGTACCTCATACTTAAATTAGGAGCCACCATCACCACCACCTCCATCATCACCATCGTCACTGTTACTATTTATTGGTAGTGGTGTTATTGCTATTGTTATAATTAACATCAGGAAAAGGAGACTCAGAGAGGGAAAGCGACCTGCCAGTGGTCATGCAGCAAGTCCAAGGGCAGGGCAGGCCCCGGCCTGGCCTCCTAACCCCCATCCCTATTCTTTCTGCCCCACCCCCCACCATCTCATTGGCCTTTATTGGTCTTGATTGCCTCTCAGTACATCCTGCCTAGAGTTTGGTTTATCCCTGTAAGAGGTTCCCCTAAAGCATCTGAGACCCCTAATGGACTAACTGCATTGCTTCTGGGCACAGGGGAAGCTGGCATCCCCCAAGAGGCTGGGCCAGCAGAGAGCAGGGTGGGAGGTTACCTTCTTCCATGATTTCCACAGCCCGCCTCCCAAAGCCTCCAGAATCCCCACTGATCCAGAGATCTTTAGCCAGGGGGAACCCCTGACGCAGACAGGATAAAGCTTTTGAAGGCAGATGTCAGAACTGCAGAACTCCTTGCACCTCAAGAGGCTCCTGAAGAAGGGAGGAATTGAGACTCCAACTTTCAGCAAAGTTTCCTTGGACACTGAGGTTAGGTCTAAGGGTCATCCTCAGAGGACTCCCGGTTCCATTAGCAGATGTAGGCATCTCTGCAGGCGTGTCCCTGTCTCTTCCACCATCTGGCCATCAGAGTTTGGACCTTCCCTAGCAGGGAGGAATGGAGGCACAAGAATGGGGACAATGGGGTTTGCTTTAAGGAGAAATAACAGTGTGTACCAGTTTTAATTCTATAAATATTACAGGAGCAATAATAATAATTATTATCCCATTTATTCAACACTTACCATGTACCAGGCACTGTGCTAAAAACTTACGTATGTTATCTCAGTTAATCTGCACTACAGCCCATCAGGTAGAAAATATCAATATATTCATCTTACAGATGAGTAAACTAGAAATGGCTTACTTATATTCCACGTGGTGGCTACAGATGCCAAGCAGATGATGCCAAAGAATGAGAGACTCGGAGACTCGGAGTGGCATATAATAAGGAGAGTGGGGACTCTGGCAAGTTGGAGAGAAACACTCTGGTTTTTTTGTAGAGGCATGCTACACATCCATTACAGTGGGTCAAGTGCACTAATCTTAAATGTAATACTTAATGGTTTTTACATATATTTACAGATGTAAAACTATATCTATCAAACTATAGAATGTTTCTAGTACCCCAAAACATTCCAAGTCATTAAAAAAAATTTTTTTTTTAATTCTGCAAAACTATTATAGCCAAGAGGAGCTTAAGGAGACACAATGACTAAATATAATGTGGTGTCTGGATGGGGTCCTGGAACGGAAGAGAGAACTTTAGGTGAAAACTAAGGAACTTTGAAGCAAGTACGGACTTGACTTAAGAGTAACGTTTCAATGTTGATTTATTGTGAAAAATGTACCACAGTAACGTAAGCTGTTAATAATAAGGGAAAGATGTGGAGTAGATGGGAACTCTCTGTGTTTTTGGGTGAATCTAAAATTGTTCTAAAACACAAATTTATTTTTTTTTAAGTCATTCTGCAAATACTCAAGCAAAATATGTCCTTGGACTGGATCTGGCCTGTGAGCGGACAGTTTGTGACCTCCTGTAGTCTTAACGCTCTCATTTCACATGTGGGGAAACTGAGGCCCAGAAAGGGGAGGCCCCTTGTGCAGGGCCCCACAGGAGGTCAGTGGCAGAATCAAGCCTCAAAGGCGGGTGGGTGCTCCAGCAGCAAAGAGTGGGTCTGGGTGAGGGTGGGGGCTGCCGAGATCGCCCTGACCCTCTAAGTGCCTGCTAAGGACTCGCCCTGCGGGAAGCTGCTAGGGGCCACCCAGCTTCCTTCTGCCGCTTCCTCCTGAGCTCGCCAGGGCTGTTCCTCGGAAACCAGTTCTCCCACTGGCCTCCGCCATAGAGGGAGTGGTCATGGGCAGTTCCTCTTCTGACAGCAGGATGTCACCTTCCTGCCCGGCCAGCCTCAGTGCACCTTACAACTAGCTGTTCCCATGCCCAGCTCAGTCTCTCACCTCCTGAGTGTTGGATGGGTGGACGAGTAAAAAAATGAAGGAGGGAAGAAATGAATATCAAGGGTGGGTGTTTGGGGATGTTTGGGGGCAGATAAAGTGTGCCAAGAGCACAGACTCTGCAGCCAGATGGCCTACATCAAATCTGGGCTCTGCATGACCGTGGACACGTCACTCAACCTCGCTATGCATCAATTTTCTCATCTTAAAGGGGCATTATAGGAGGACCTGCGCCTCTCAGTACTGTTGAGAGAATTAAGGACCCGATTAACGTGTGAGGAAGGGAAGTGATGTATTAGGAGAGGAGGGAGGAGGAATGGGGAGGGCTGGTCTTTAGTTTTTATATCGGGACATGGAAACTTGGACAAAGCCACAAGCCTGGCCACTCACCCAGGAAAGGGGGTGAGTAGTGTCATGCCGTGGTTAGAGCACTGATTCAGGAGCCAGGCTGCCTGGGTTCAAGTCCAAGGCCACCACTTACTAGCCACGCGGCGTTGGGTGAGCAAGGCGACCCCTCTGAGCTGTCACGGCCTCATCTGTAGAGCGAGTGCGATAACAGTGCTACTCACCTCGAGAGGTTGTTATGAGAATTAAGTAATTTACTGGGATGTGATTAGTGCTCAGGACTATACCTGGTATGTTTAAAACAGTACTTGGCGTATAACAAGTGTTTGTTAAATAAATGGGAAAGGCTTTATGCCAGAAGCCTTCTCTCTTCCCTGAGGGGTCCTAACTCGCCAGGCACTATGAGTCTCTTACCTCCTGAATCCAGGCAAGAGCCCACCCTTAATGAAGTCAGATGAGAAGTCTGAGCGGTAACCAGCTGCCCATCTCTATGGTCTCACCCACCTCCGGCCAACCCCAGAGTGGGCAGCACTTCCAATATTTTAAGAGAAGCCAGAAATCTAGATTCTTATGCACAATCTCCCAATTTTCAAATATTGGCACTTGTTCAATTTTATTTTAAGCTCTGAGCAAAACAAACAAATGCATTTTAAACTGGCTGCTCTCCCAAATATCTGGATTGCAGCTTCTACCCCAGCCTAGCCCTGCTTGCTTTTATTTTTCTCGTGCATTTCAGAGAAAAGGAAACCGAGGCCCAGAGAGACCTGCTTGGACCAGTTGTGTCTGATCAATCGCTGGAGCCAAAAGTAGTCTCCTAGGTCCCCAATCCTGGCAGCTGGTGACACGGGAGTCCCCGAGTAATTGACCAGACTTTGGACCAGATGAGGGAGAGGAACTTGAGGGGGAATGTCCCCCTCAGCCTGGCGTTCAGTAGCAGATTTGAAATACAATAGTTGTTAACCAGATGTCATTATGCACCATGTGTCAGGAGTACAGCTGAATAAAGAGCAGGGGGCTCCCCCACTTCCAAAGGCACAGCTAAGATTCACAATGTGCAGAGCAACAGCTTCCCTCCAGCCGGAACCAGCAGGGGCGGGGCCAGGATTCCACAGGCTCCTGGATCTCAAGCTAAAGGAGGGAGCTACAGTGAACTCTGTGGCCAAGAGTCACTACCTGGGAGCTGGAGGGATGGAGGAAAGAAGGGAGGCATGTTCTAGAGAGAAACTTTAGAGGGGTATTTTCTGGGAAGAGGGTTTATTTACAGCAGCAATCTTCCAACTGTGTGCCCCAGGAATTTTTAAAACATGCAGTACCTGACTATTTAGTCAGGGGCACTGACCTCTTTTCCCTTAGATTGTCAAATACAAAAATGACAACAGCCACCCAGATCAGGTGGCTTAGTTGGTTGGAGTGTCTTTCTGTACACTGAAAGGGAAGGAGGTAGCTGATCGATGTTTCTCTCTCTCTCTCTCCCCTCCCCCTTCCTCTCGCTCTAAAATCAATCAAATATATCCTCAAGTGAAGATTTAAAAAATGACCAGAGCCAACACAACAATAGTCATCAGTGTGAATGAATCAAAATTATACCAATTTTGTCAGGTCAGCAAAAAATATATTTTTGGTGTGCCGCAGAATTTTAGAAATTAGTCTGTGTGCCTTATGATGAAAACGGTTGAAAATCGCTGATTTGCAGGCTTGTAATACTCTGAACTTGAGTTTTTCTTTTCTATTGAAAAACTCTTTGATTCCATCTTACTTCATCTGTCTGCACCTCTACTGTACCATCTGTCAAATGGGGATCAAAGCGTATGCCCTCCTGCAGTCTGTGGTGGGGATGACATGAGACGACACATGCAGAGGATGGAACAGCACAAAGCAGCCAGCCTGCCTGCCGGCACTACGGGCAGCTTGAGAACTTCTCACTCTTGGCCTCTTTACCCTAACTGCACATTTGTGATCTTTGCTTTGTCTGGAGAGTCAAGGGCATCCCCCAGCCGTGGAGCGCCTCTCCGCAGGCCTTGCTAGAAAATTCCACCGCGATCTCTTCCTCACCCTCAGAGCAGCCCTGGGCCAACACCACCACCATCTTTTCAGACGAAGAACCTGAGGCTCTGGGAGGGAACATGACTTATCCAAGGTCACTCCCAGGTGGGGATGTGACCCTGAGTAAGCCCCTTTACCTCCCTGAGCCTCCAGCTTCCTCGTCCGCACGTGGAGGTTCGGGACACCCATCCCAGGGCTGCCGTGAGGGTCTATGAGGTCATGAGTGGAAAAGCGCACCGTCAGCTGCAAATCCTGGCCAAACGGACATGGACGTGAGGCCTGCTCCTCTTCAGGGTTCAGTGCATTTTGGCAGCAAGAGCTACGGAGAAAAGTTTATTTCAAGTGTCTTTTTCTTGAGTGGTTTTCAAAATGCATCACCTCCCTCCAGCTAACAAGTGCAAAACTGGCTTCCATGGGGGCTTTGCTCAAAGCAGGTAACTGCCAATGGGGTAACCTGAGAGGTGAAAAAGAGGACGTGATGATCCCAGGGAAGACAGGATCACAGAGAAGGCCTCGGGCTCTGGAGTCAGACGGATGTGGGATCAAATCCTGGCTCTTCCACCTGTTAGCTGTGCAACCTTGGGCCAGCTAGTTAACCTCTCTGAGCCTCACCCAGAGGATTTTATGAGGAAGGGATGAGAACAGCAGCTGCGAAGAAGCAAAGCATGGGGTCCACAGACATCCAGTGAGACCAAGTCCAAGGCTGGCGCTGTAGACCTTGCATGAGGAGGGGAGCAGGACAGAAACCTGTTGAGGGACCCCGAGAAGGCTCAGCTACTGAACCGGGAAGGGAGGACTGGCGGGGTGGGGCTCACAGTACACATGCCCTGGACCACGAGCGGCCGGAGAGCAGGCACTGTGTCCTTTTCATCTCGGGCCTGGCTCGCCACCGGCGCACAGCATACATTTTAAAAACTGAACTTAATATTCTCTTTCCTTTCTGCCTCATACCCATCCATTTAATCTTCTGTGAAGGGTGGAAGGACATCAGCCAGCCCTGGTAATTGACAGATGTGGGTTCAAATCCAAGCTCTTCCCTTTCTGGCAGGATAGCCTTGGGCAAGCTGCCTCCCCTCTCTGACTCAGTTTCCTCTTCTGTCGACGGGCTAACACTGCTACCCCAGCAGCTATTGTAGGAGTCCGGGATGGTGTACGCCAACATGGTCCCCGACAGGTGGCAGGCATTCCGAAGGCAGCAGTAAATGCTGTTGCTCCTTACAAGCACAGCCCGTGGTCGCCTCTGCCTTCTCTACTCAGACTGAATTCCTAAGGCGTCCACGACTTGTCTTTCCAGCTCAGGGGACACAGTACAAGCACCGGGGCTGTAGATATCTAGGAAGAGCAAAGTATCATCTCTGTTCCCACAGTGTCTTGATACAATTTCCACTCTGGTTGTACATGGTAGGGTTAACAACATCCATAAAACAGCTCAAAAATAAGCTGCTACGGGCAAATCACCCAGAATCAAGGAAGGAACTGCCCTCAGGGACTAAAACTCCTGTCCTTAATCGCTCCCACCCCCCTCTGCTGCAGGATAATTAGTGTCTGTGGATGTTTTCAGGTTGCTAGTTCGCTAATGAAGGACTTGCTGGTCCCGGGTCCCACGTCTTATTCTCGAGGATGGCCTGTCAACTCTGCACTGTCGCTTGACTATTTATGGAGGCTTCTCTGGGACCTGCAGGTCAGGCTGGGTTCCTGAAAGGCGGGTCTGACTTTCTCCCCCTGTGGCAGGAAAACCACTAAGATGGGGCCTGTGAGGCTGGGGCCCATCGAGGAGCAAGTCTGGGGTGTGTGTGCCCTCGAAGTCTGAAGCTGGCAAAGGCCTCAGGCCAGAGCTTGTCGGTGTCTAGTTCTCTCACTGTACAGTCAGTGCAGACCCTCTTCTGGGAGCCTCCTCCTCAGAACTGGGAGCGGGGTTTGCGCTTGATTAGCTGGGGAAATCCTGCTCGAGCGCCTGACACCACGGGAGGATCGCACAGCCCTCTGCACAGGCCTCGGAGAGCTCATCTGTAGCCATCTGGCCTCATGGCCCCCCTGAACCCACAGCGGTGTGTTGCCTGCAGAACTCACACAGTTTGGTCCAATACCTGTCAATGTGCAAAGGCTCCATCTCAGCCCATCCTTGGCTCCTCCAACCCCCATCTCCTTCTCTGCATTTATTTAGGATTTTCCTCCACCCACCTCCACAGACAGCAAGGGGTTTGCCCAACCTCCATTACCTGGCAAGGCCTTGAGTGTGAGTTTAAAACCAGCCCCCACACCACCCCCACCCCTCATCACCTGCTCCAGCGCTGATTCCTGCCCTGGCCTCTCCTTCTGGGCCCCAAAGCTAATTACAGCCTTCCCTAAACCATTCTAAGGTGAGCTAATTAAATCAGGGCCGGCCACCAATTTTCTAGCTTAGCACAGGCAGTCTGATACTTCTCATCCATGCCAGGATCCTGAAGCCACAGCTTGCACTTCATTTAAGTTTGAGACCAGGATTTTCTCACTTAGGGCTGATTTTAGGAAGAGAAGCAAAACGGGACATTTTCCCAGCTGCTCCTTTGCACTGTGTCAGGGTGACCATGTGGGATCAGGTTGCGGGCCTGAAAGAACGGGGCGTGGCCAGATCTGTGCTGCTAGCAGCTAGGGGATGGTGTGCAGAGACAAAGTTGGTGACCCCACCATGCAGGTGCCCCTCCCCCCATCCACCTAGGCAGCTGGGTGGTGTGAGCAAAAATCTCGGCTTTCAATCAATCCCAGCCCCACCACTTGCTAGGTGAATACCCTCGGGCAGGAGACTGCCTCTCTGTGCCTCAGTTTCCTCATCTGGTAATGACAGTGCCTTCCTCTCAGAGCTGCTGAGAAATGAGAGAACACCAAAGGCGGCCAGTGTGGAACGCGTGCTGAGCCGATGTTTGCTGCATGAACAAGTGACTACAGAGTGCCTGGCACAGAGCTGCATGCAGAGTAAACACCACACAGTGTTAGTTCTCTTGTCCTTGATGTTGTAACTATGAATATTCATGGCACACGGTGGCTAAGTTCCAAAAACCTTCGTGCAGAATAAATGCATTCCTTGTTTCCCCCTTGGAGATGCAAGGATGAAAGAAGTCGGAGGTGGGTGGGGGCAGCAGGGTGGGGCCTGAGGGCTCCCTCTCACCCCCTTCTGTAAAGAGGAGCCACTTGCTCCCTGTCACTCAGAGTGAGTGACTTGCACCAGATGTAAGTCCCACCTGTGATTCTCAGCCCCTCCCTGCTCTGTTCCCTCATTTGCTGTGTCCTCGCTAACTTCCTAGAAGGGGCCCATGTCCAAGACCAGCACGTGGCCTTCATTATTTGCCCCCACCACACCCCCAACACTTGATTGCAGATAGTGAGTGACATGCCTAACTAATTAACTAATTAAGGAGACCCCAACGGCAGGGAACATGGGGGCAGGTTGCTGTGTGGCTGAGGACCTACTCTGCGCCAAGGCCAGCCCAGTGCTGAGGATACAGACTCTGGAGTCTGCTTTGAATCCCAGAGAGCTGTGTCGCCTTGGGCAAGTTACCTAACCTTTCTGTGCTTCCATTTCTTTCTTTGAAAAACGGGCATGTTAATAATAGTTTATCCCTCATAGGGTTGCTGTAAGAATTAAGTGAGGTTCTATGTGCCAAGTGCTCAGAACAGGGCCTGGAACTTAGTTGCTGCTCCCCAAACATTTGTCATGTCTCGTATTTCAGAACCAGGATCTCATTGAAACTGACCGCAGCCAGCCCAGCCTGGGGGTCCGATGGCTCCCATCTTACAGATGAGGCTCGGGGAGGAGAAGCCACTTGCCCTGGTCACCCGGAAGGAAATGCCTGCTGCAATCCTCCGACTCAGCGGGGACAAGCAGGGCTGGGGCAGCACCGGGTGGCAAAGAGGAGCCTGGCCTCCCTCAGAGGCGCAAGTGGCGTAGGGAGGTGGCTATAAATATGAGAGGCGGGGGGCTTTCTAACTAGGCCAGGAATGTGTGTTAGTCATTGAGGTCAGAACGGCCGCAGCGGCTCTTGGCTGGGAAAAGAGTGTATCCAGGAGTGAGCTCTCCCGGGCTCAGGTAAAGCCAGATGAGCCAAGGAGGGTGACAAGCAGCACTCAGCTAGAGGACACACTGGCACCCCCAACCTTTGTCCTAGGGGCAGGTGTGAACCCCCAGGAATGCCAGGAAATCCTTCTGTAACCCAGATCAGATCAGCCGCCTCACCCCACTGGGAGCCCAGGCCACAGCAGAGCCCGGCAGCCATTCTGGGGAGGGAACAAGGACATCCTTTCTCTTTTAATAGCTGGGTGCTTATGTTAATGTGTTAGGAGGAAAACACAACTGTGATCAAATCAATGATCTCATGGCTATGAATGCTTAAGGTGATACTAAGTAGGTGTATATGTTTTCAAAAAAGAGAGAAAGAGAGTTGCTTTTTTAAAGTGTCAAGTATGTGCTAGCACATACATGTGGACCCGGCAAACATTACTGAGGTGTGAGGGGTTCTGGGTCGCAGGCGGAAGGCTGACCTCCTTGCTGTGGGGTTCCAACTGCTCTCTGTGACTCCCGCCCACGCTCAGCCCCGCCTCTCCCCAAACATCCAGGCACTTGCCCCTGCCCCTCCTCCCTCACGGTGTGCACCATGACGCCTCTCGCGTCCACCTTTCAGCTGACAGGACCAGGAGAAGAGAGCCTTGCTGGAATCTCCATGAGGCCGAAAGGAGGCATCCTCCTCCAGGCCACCCCAGGCCCTTGTCCACCCACTGCCACTCCCTACACTGCCTGAGGGCCACCACACCTGAGACAGTCACTCCCCTGGTGGTGATGGGGAAAGCAAGACCTGGGTATTTCCTACCTGCTGTGCCCAGCTCAGTGCCTGGCACTGGGCACAGGCCCAGGAAGCAGACCCCTGGTCACATGTGGAGCCGTCACTGCCTGGTGCTAGTCCATGCACATGCAACGTCGCCTTGGGGCTCAATCCCCTCCCTCACCTGTCACATGGGGACAACACATTTCCTTCCTGGGGGAGGAAGTGATGCATGGAGTAACTGAGTTTACTCCACCTGAAGGGACCTGGCAGGTGGTCGGATCCCACAAGCATTGGCTCTGATTATGCACATCATCAGGCTGTGGTCCTTACCGGGGCCAGAGGGTGCTCTGGGTCCACGGTGATGCAGGGCGGAGGGTGGGGAGATAAGATAGGGGATCTTTGCTTTTTGGATGCAGAGAAAGTTCTCACACCTATTTACTCTACCCCTCTCATTCTGAATATGGGGAAACTGAGGCCCACACTCCACCCTGGAACCGGGGCCCAGGACTTCCGTCTATTGTTCTACCATCCCCTCCCTCCCCAGACTAGGGGAAGAGGTGACTGAGGCCTGGACTCACCTGCCCAGCGAGACTCTGCAGCCCCCGCCCCCACTCTGCCTCCCCCCTTCAGCGTGGGCCAGCGAGACCCAGCGAGGAATTCCGGGGATATGGCTGGCAGGAGAGTTCTCACTTCGCCGAGGCAATGAACCAAAAGCCTTATTCTTTGTAGATTTTCCTGATAGGTGGGAGCAGACGTGACCTTTGTCATTTGTTATTTTTAGCTGAGCAGGCGAGGAATGATAAAAACCTGTACAGGAGCTGACTATAAATAACATGCCTGTGGTGTATTTTTTTTAACACATCTAAAAATTGTAGCTCTAAACAAGCCTTGCCCTTCAACGCAGAATAATGGCATTAGCATGGCCCTTTACAATCAGCGAGCCGACTTCACAAAAGCCATTGCTGGGGATCACCACGCAGTTCCCTGGGGGAGACACTCTGATCGCCCCTATGCTGCAGATGAGGAAATAAGAATGAGTAAAGCTGCCGGCACAGTGCCTGCCCCAGGCGGGAGCCCAGTATACACCATCCTTATTGTCTTCCAGAGATCGAGCAGCTCGTCCAGGGATACAGGGAGAAGGAAGGGAGCAGACAGGACCACTGTGAGGCCACTTGTCTCTAAAAGACAGCGGCCATTGGCTGCTGGAGGGCCTATGGGGCCAGGGGAGAAGAGGTAGACGTGGAAAGATCAGAGGAATGGAACCTGCAGGAAGAGAGTTGAAGTGAAAAGGTGGTGGCCCTGGTGCTGGAGGCTGTTCTGAAAAGGGTTCATGGAGAGAGCAAAGGGGGAGGGAGAGAGAAGGTAATTGGCCGACAGTTTTCTAGGGCAGTGCTCCACCACAGTCACCTCATCTGACACTGAAATCCCTTTGGGCAGAGCGGTGATCTGGTGATCCGAGGCAAGCCCCATGGCTAGAGAATAAGAGAGAGGACCAAGAGCGGGTTCCCAGTGCTGGGTGGGCAGGGCAGTAAGCAGAGAGGAAAAGTCAAAGGAAACCGGAGCAGAAAAAGGACCCGGGGACGTGAAGGTTATGGACCAGCAGTGCTGAGCGCCTGCCCAGGGCTCAGTGGGTGTGGGGAACATGAAGTGATCGGCTCTCGGGAGATGAGGGCCCACTTTGTAGTGTTTGCCAGTTTGGAGCGGGGTAGTTAGGGGAGTAAATGCTCCCCCCCTTCCCCAGCAAATTGCAAGCTACCAACACAACTGTCAATCTGCACAGTCGCTCTCCTGAGCCAATACAAGCAGCCCCAGAACACCACTGGGTGGGACTGCTGCACGCTGAGCCTCCAGGGCAGGAGACTTGGGCCCAGCTTGTCAAGGGAAGAGAAGAGGGGCTTGGTGGTCATTTTAAGCTACCATTGATTGTGCCTGTAACACATGATGTACAAAGTATTATACATGTAGTATCCCAGTTAATTCTCAGCACAGTCCTCTGAGGTAGACGTTATCTCTGTCTTACTGAGAGAGAAAATGAGATTCAGAGAGGTGAAATGACCTGCCCAAGGTCACACAGTCAGTGAGTGGTGGAGTCTGGATTTGAACCCAGGTGTGTGAGTTCAGAGCCCATACACCAGCTGGTCTCAAGCCAGGATAGTTCTGGGAAGTGGGTTGGGGATGGGTTTTCAGGCAGGGATTCATGGGTAGTCTCCTCTGTGGGATGGCAGCTGAGAGCTATGACCAAGTCTCAGAGGAGTTGGTTAGCACCCTTGGAGGAGGTCCTCAGAGGTTTGAGAGACCCTTACATGGAGAGGGTATACCTCACAGGGCTCCCTAAACCCCTTTTCTCTCCTTCCCTTCTTTGCAACTGAGTGTCCTCTAGGAGGCAGGCCCCACATTGCTGGGAATGTAGTAAGTGCTCAGTTAATGCTAAAGAAATGAAGAAAGGAACCAATGACATTCTGTCATTTTGTTTGAAATCAAAGACGAGATTTCCCATGACTTAGAAGTGTTGTCACCTTTGCAGAACAGAGATGGAGAAGCAAGGCAGTGTTTTCTGGGCACCATACTGTGTGCCCCATACGTACATGTTAGCATTTAAACCTCCTAACACTCATAATTGCATGTATTATTCCCACTTCACAAATTGTCCAAGTGATTAGCCCAAGGCCACCCAATACTAAGTGGCAGAGTGGGAGTTCAATCCTTGATCTCTTTGCTCTCCAAGCCCCTGCTCTAATGTGCTGTGTCCCCCAGAAAGAAAATAGCATCTTACATCTGAGAAGTTGTTTACAGTTTGCCACCACCTATCCATGTGCTTCTCGTACGTCATTGTTGCACATCGGCCTGTGGGGCTGGCAAGGCAGGAAGGCCGGGGGGAGAGAAGCGTGGACTCAGGACCGCAGGACATCCCCCGGCCCACAGCAGTTAGTCCTCCCCCAGCTGGCTCCTGATCCAGTGCTCACCCCACCCCCTGGGACAGCCTGTTGGTAGCGTGGTAGCAAGACAGTTGGCCCAGCCTTGAGGGCAGTGCCATCCAGAGAGGCCTGAAGAATGGGGCAACCAGGCCTGGAATGCCCCCCACTGATGCAGGGTCCCCCTGGAGGATGGCCCTGGCCCCTGTGCAGATGCTCTCCAGAGCCAGAGCTGATGAAGATGGGTTCTACCCAAGGTGGCCCCAGGGGAGAGAGTGAGGCTTTTCTTGTGGGGGTAACGGGCTGTCCTGGAGCCAGCCCTGGCCTCCCAGCCCTGCCTTGCTGTGGGATGTCCAAGGCAGGCGGCTGCCCCTCTCTGGACCTCAGGTCTCCCATCTGTAAAACAGAGAGTAAGGCTGACAGAGGGGCCCGGCAGCACCTCCGGGCCCTGGTGGGCCACAACTCCACATCAACTAGCAGGCAGCTCCCAAAGGCAACTCCCTCTTGGGAGAATGTGGGACGCCCCCATGGGGACAACTGGAGAGACTGTCAAGGCTCTGTCAGCACTGCCCAACCTCCCTCAGGCCCAGCTCTGGCCCCTTCCCACCACTTGCTGGACACCCTGGCGGGCCCAAGTGTGCCCCAGACCTGTTGCAGGGCAGTGAAGAAGGCGTCTGAGCTCAGATCCCAACACTACTTACCACAAGACAATCTTGGCCAAGTTATGTGACCTCTCTGTGCCTCAGTTTCATCATCTGTAAAATGGGGGTGATAATCAGACTACCTTAAAGGGTAGGAATTAAAGGAGCCAAGATAATGAAAAGTTAGAACAAATATTCCCTGGCCTGTCGTAATTGTTCACTCAATGCCACCTCTCAGTACTATTACTTGTAATAATTCATGGGAATCCCATCTCTTTTGCCCAGCAGCCTCGCAAGCAGGGCTACCATTAAGGGCAGTCTGGGGGCCTCAAGGAAGCACTGGATTGAGAGTCCTGAGTCCACAACTCTCATTTCAATGACCCATGACCCCAGAGGGTAGGGGCTTCCTCACTTCTGACCTGTTTCCCCTTCTGTCAGGTAGCTCCCTTCAGCTCCCAGCACGTCTGGGGCTCCGCAAATATCCACCGGATGTCCTTGTCCTCCTGGCTGTGGCCCTGTGCAGGCAGGACCCCTTTCCTGCTTGCTGATGTATCCCAGGCATGGAGTCCGCTCCAGCCACGGTCGGAGGAATGGGTGTGTTTTCTGCGGGTGTGATGTTACTGTGGCGCTGCTGTCCAGCCACACTGCGGAATTCTCTGGTGTGGCAGGCCCCTCACCAAGGGCCTTATGTTCCTCATCCTGTTTAGTCTTTAAAACCCTTCTGAAGTTCCTCTTATTTCTGGGATAAAGACAGAAATCTGTGATATGGTCCAAAATGTTCCATCCCCTCCTGTCCATTCCCCACACTCTTCCACTCGTCATTTGGGCCTCCTTTCAATCCCTTGAGAATTATTAAACTCTTCCCAGCCTCAGGGCCTTTGCACGTGTCATTCCCTTTGCCAGCAATACCAGTTTTACCTAGAAAGCTCCAGCTCAGCCTGCAGACCCCAGCCCGGTCATCACCCCCTTGGGGAAACCTTCTGTGATTCCCCTTTCTCCTCCCACCAGAGACAGCTGGGTCCTCCTACGGAATGTGCCAATGGCCTCTGCCCCTTCATCTCATGCCCCTGTATAAACTGACATTGGTTTGTGTGTTCATTTCATTTCACATCTGTCTTTAAACCCTCTCGAGAGGAGACACCATGGGCTTTTCTGCTCACTACTGTATCCTCAGCACCTAGCACAGAACCTAGCAAATACTAGGTGTTGATGGATATTTGTTGAACAAACGAGCAGGCACAGAGGCTGGAAGCATGCCTATCTTACAAATAAGGAGCCTGAGGCCAGAGAGACTAAGGGACTTGCCCAAAGCCACACAGCCCATCCTGGGGAAACAGCACTGGCACTAATCCATCCGGTTCCAGCTCCCGAGCTCTTGGTGCCCACCCCCACTCCCTTGCCACCTTTGGCTGCAATGGAGGACTGAAGCTGGGGAGCCCCTTCGCCTCCCAGAGCAGGGGGCTGGAGTGCCAGGGCAAGGCTTCTGTTCCTCTGAGAGCCCTGGCTGCCTGGAATCCATGTAAAGGGTGAGCCCACGCCCCACTGCCCCTCTGTGATTATTCCATTAAGATCTGAGTTCTAATTCTGGCTCTAGCTATGTACTTGTCACCTCCACTCTCCAGACCTCAGTTTCCTCCTCAGTAAAATAGGGGTGACACTCTCCACACAGCAGGTTAAGTGTGGCCCATAGAATGTGCATTACACACAGGAGAGTGCTCAGCAGAGACAGCTGATGCTGCCCTATGGCTTCCACCCCACCCAGATGACACGTGGACAGCTGGGGTGGCCACACTTTATTCCCTAACTTCTCACTGGTTGCAGTCCCAGCAGTGTCCGGCAGTCAGTCAGTCAGCTTGCAGCTTTCTCAGGTGTCACTCCTTCTTCTCCTGTCTGCTCTGGGAACGCCCTTGCTCCACTGGGTCCTTCCAGCCTCCTCAGCAGGAGCACATCCAGACAGAGGACCGGCTACATGGCAGACAGCGAGTGGTCTGAATGCCCTGTCCTGTGTGCCACACAGCTGTGCACCCCTGAGCAAGTCACTCACCCTCTGAGTTGGGGACTAATAACACCAAATTCTTCTGGGCAGTGGTGAGGAGTAAATGACAACTCATGTGTTAAGTGCCTGGCGCATAGTAGGTGCTCAGCAAATGTCAGGTTCCCTTCCCTCTTCTCCTGACACCCCTGGATTCCTCCTCCCCATTCCCTGATTCCTCTTTCCTCCTCTACGGGTTCCTTTAGGGAGTCAGCCTTCCGGCAGGAGTAAAAAGACACACAGCTGTTAACTAGGGAGCCCAGCACAGTGCCTCACATTTGGTGAGAGCTGCCTTTATATTTGCCGACTAAATAATCCAAAGGAATGCATTAGTAATGATGAAATGCCAGGCTGTAGAGGGAGCAGTTAGGGACAGGGACTCCTCCCTGGATGTTTCACTCACCTCAAGTCCAACCCTGGACTCAGGCCTTCTGGTCCCAGTTGAGACATCTCTGGACTTGGGTATCTGAGTGAAGTTAGGGTCTCTCTTTCCCCTGCCCACGCTGGGCATGCAGAGGGAGCCCTGTTCATTGACAGGCTCAGGAAATAGTGACTCTTAAGCCAGGACCTCCAGGCAAGTGCAAAGAAAAGTTCCAGAGCCACAGAGAGATACAAATACTGGTTTAAAACCACCAAGGGAATTGCTTTTTTATTCAACAACCTACCCTCATCAGTTCAATCAATTTTTTGAGGTTCTGTGCCCCGTACTGGTGATACAACAGGCAAATGAGACCCATGCCTATCCCCAGGGAATCCCCCAGCCTGATGTATAAGGCAGATGAACATAAAAAGCTTAACTGTAAGAATCTCTTTTAGGGAGGAGGGATGATGGAAGGGAAATCAGTGAAGGCTTCGTGGAGGAGGAGTTGCTGGCTCTGAGTCTTGAAGGATGAGTAGGCGTGCTCCAGGCAGAGAGGGAGGCATCCCTAGCAGAGTGGATGGTGCACGCAAAGAAACAGGCATGGAGATGCAAGGGCGTGTTTGAGGAACAAAGAAGGCTTGGTGTAGGGAAAGCGACAGAGGACAATGGGAGGGGTCTAGAATAGCCACCTGGGCCTCATGAGCCGTGGTAAGAAATTTGGGTTTTATGCTGAGGACACAGGGGAGCCCAAGAAGGGTTTAGAGGAACTGAGAAAGCTCTGTAAGGTGCAGAGTGTGAGTAAACAGGAGGAGGATGCAGGAGAAGAGGAGGGGACTGAGGTGAGGAGTCAGGGTTGATGGATGGGAGAGGGCAGTATGTATGTGTGCCTATTACCAAGATAGCGTTAACCCAAAGGGGTAGCGTAGATGAGACCATGTTTCCCATCACTGAAAAAGGCAACCTCCCCCAGGAAGTTCTCCCAGAGTAGCTCTTGATTCCCCAGGCTCTGTGTTCTCTCAGGAGAGAAAGTGCCAGCTCCCTAATTTGGGTTCTATTCCTGGCATCTGGCCTCTGGCCTCTCAGGGGGGTGACAAGGTCAATCATCACAACATACCTGCCCCACCCAGCTAGAAGGCTAGGGTAGGCCCTACAGGCTGAGGATTTCTGACCTGTGCACTGCTTTTGAGCCCCAGTTCCCCTAATCATTCTATGACCTTGGGCAACATTGTTTCACCTGTCTGTGCCTCAGTTTCCTCATCTGTAAAATGAGTATAAAAATAGGATCTACCTCCCAGGATGTTGTGAAGCTCACACCATCTGAGACACGGTAGGATGTCAATGTGAATAGTGGCTGGAGTTGGTCAGCAGTCAGGCCTGCACCCTCCTTTTTGAGGGAGCAAGAACCACAGGGGTGGGGGGTGAGGAGCCAGGAATTAGGGCCTGAATTCAAGTCTCAGCAGAGCTGCCTGGGCCCTAGAGACCAGCCCTGGCCAGGTGGTATAGGAGGACCATCACTCCCCAGTGGGATGAGGGGCTGGAATAAACCCACCCCCAACATTTCCCAGGAGCCATCCGGAGAACCCTACCCCTACCCCACCATGTTTCTTCTATTAATAACAACTTCCCTTTTCCTCTAGCTTGCAACCCTGCCAAATAGATATTATTGTCCCCATTTTAACTGGGATTCAGGGAGATCGAGTCATTTGCCCAAGGTCACACAGCTGGTAAATGAAGGAGCTGGGATTTGAATCCAGGTCTGTCTGGCCACAAAGACCCAGCCCAAGATCAGATTGGCTAAGGGAGTTTTGGAGCTTGGTGGGAGTGAGGAGGGGCCCCCAGGTGGTAGAGGGGAGACTAGGGAAAAGCTAGGACATGTGGCCCGCAGACATACATTCTGTGACCCCTCGAGGTCATGGGCCTAGAAGAGCCTGAGACATGTGCCTTCCATTTGGGTAACTTCAGGCAGGGGCAGAGGAAGAGTCTAGAGCTCAAGTGGGCCAGATCTGGGTTCTAGTCTTGGCTGTCGTCCTCACTGGCTCTATGATTCCTAAGTAAGTCACTCTAGGCCTCAATTTTCTCTTCTGTAAAATGGGAAGAAGCCCAGTTTCTCTGAGGGTGACTTATAGAGGTCAGACAAGGCAGGGATGTGAGCAGCCTTTGCAAATAGATTCTTGTCCCTGAGGGGCCCTACCAGCATTTCTTTGTAACAACGGCTGACTCAAGAGCTACCCCAAGACCCCGGCCCCAGTGTCAGAAGACTGAGCTGGGCAAGGTGAGGGCAGGGGTAGCCCTCAATCTGCTTTCCCTCCATAGGGGAATGGATGGAGAGCCCCTAGCTTACAGAGAAGACACAGCTGTCCTCTGAGTGCATCTGATTCTGCCTCCGTCAGAACTGTGTGGCCCTACCTCATCTGGCTCCCTTGTGCAGACTGGGCCAAGCCGCCACCCCCATCCCTAGGCAGACTGATCCTCTCCACGCCCCACACTCCCCTGCTCTAGGACGTGTTCCAAGGGAGAAAACAGTCTGGCCAACTAAACTCCATTTGAAAATCAAACTAGGCTGGCTCTCCCCTCACTCCTGCCCTATTTCTCATGCCTCCCCCAACCCTGACCCTTGCTCCATGTCCGCCATAAGCCAAATCATGCTGGAGGCAGAAGCTATCAGTAATCCTCCTGGCCAGCCTCCTGCCTCTCTCCCCCTCTTCTCTGTGGGTAGCCCTGGCCTGTCGTTTCAAATCTTCCCGGAGTTGCAACACCAGTGCCATTGTTTGTCTGATTTCACAACACCTCTGCCTATCTAGTGCCCCCTGCCTCCCTGTAAGGACAGGCCAGATGCCCCAGGTATATCTGCTGCCGGAAAGGGAGGCACAGGGGGAAGGGCAAGGGACCAATGTCTGTGACCAAATTCTGCCCTCAAGGATGACCTTGGGAGAGCCATCCTTTTCTTGGAGCCTCAGTTTACTCAACTGTAAAATAGGAGAATTGCAAAGGAGTCCTTGAAGGTCCTTCTAGTGCTGGCGGTTGATGAATCAAAATCACACAGCAGGGGATTCATTCAAGCTTTTACTACAGTATTTACCACATGCTGGGAGCAGGGACTCTGTAGACAGCTAATGTGGTCATAGCCCAATGAGAGAGACAGATATGTAGACCATCACAATATGGTGTGGTCAGAGGTAGGACAGAGGCATGAAGAAATTCTCTTGGTGGAATCAGAAAGGATTGTCTGAGAAAAAGGCACTTGAGTTGGACCCTGGAGATTGAATAGAAGTTCATGGGCCTAGCATAAGGAAGAACTTTCAAACTATGCTATTCAACATTTGGGCTTCCTCAGAAGTTAGTGGGTATCCCGTAATTAGGGTGTGGATGCAGAAGTACACAAGGCCTGGAATGCCAAGGAGATGGAAGCTTAGCCAGGTGCCAGTTCTATCTAGTATTGGATTCTGGGAACAAACCAAAATCCATGAGCTTCTGAGAATTTGGTGTCTGTTGGTACAGACCCAACCCACTGCAAACAGGGGCCAGTGAGCAGGCAGGACTCAGGACTTCCAAGTGGGTGAGTGTGAGGGGCCCCTGCCAGCCCACACCATGCTGACCTTCACACGTGAAGAGCCTGGGTTTGGAGTCTGTCTTGGGTCTCAGGTTTGGCTTACCCCTTCCTAGCTGAGGGACTTTTTCCTGGCCACCCCATGCCTCTGAGCCACACACAGCTGCCTCATCTGTAACCTGGGTCTCAGCAGCCACTCCAGCAGTTGTTTTGAGGCTCGAGTGATTTACTGTTTTGCAGGGGGTCTTTGCAAACTGTATACTGTGTTGGACTTGGGAGGGATGATTCTTGTTGGAATGGTGGTTCCTAACCAGCCCCTGGAGGAGCTGTCTGTTTTCTGTTCCGCGAAGGTGTTGCCCCCAGTAGTGTTACTTTAATAATGGCAGGACGTAGGACACAGACCCATTTGCTCAAACCACACGCGAGCTGCAGTGGGCCTTTCACCCTCTTTGCCCACCCTCACACCCCAGCCATCTCAGAACACTTTCACTTGGTCCCATGTTGGGGGGCAGAGGCTACTTCTAGGTCTTGGAGAAGAGGGGATTCCTGGCCTGAGCCAGCCCTGGAATGGGGGCTGACTTAGAAGTCTGCCTAGAGGGGTGCCAGTGGAATCCCCCCATCTTCATTCCAAGAAGGGTGCTATGTGGGAGTTCCCTGTCCTGGGCTGTTGGTGGGGGACAAGAGTTTTTCCAAAAGGCGTCCTGGGCAGCTCTGCTATCCCAGGCAAGTACCTGCTTTGCCTGCCCCGGTGAAACCCGGGCCACCAGGGCTCAGCATGCTTAGTTCCTCAGCATCCTCCTGCACTGAGACCACCCTGCCTGGCCCTCTGGTGGGGCTTGGGGTGGGGAGCGGTGAAGAGTAAAGGGTTATCAGTGTGGTCCTGCTGGGGGGCCCTGCTGCTGGTGCTCACAGCTCCCTGCTTCCCACGGCCCCTCTGCCCAGCCGGGTTCTGATTTTGGTGCAGTGCAGACTTTCAGCTTAACGAGACAAATTGATATTCTGTGCCAGCTCAGGGATGGAGCAGCAGCTCGGGACACTCTGGCAGGCAGCTCAGAAGTGGGCAGGGGGTGGGGGCAGGGGAAGGAGGCAGCTTCCATCTGGAGCAGCCTCCTAGGGCAACTCCCAATGCTGCACCCCCATGCACCCCCTACACACTGACAGGTACCTTGAGACACTGGTCCTGAAGGTCCTTCAACCTTCAGTGCCCTCTTCACAAACAGAGCACCCCCTCCTGGAGGGGGCAAGGCAGTGGAGTGGGAGGCTTCTGAATCTAAGAGAAGCCCCTTCACCCACTCTGACCTCCTCACCTTGCTCCTAGGGCTGTCCTCTTGCCATTCTGAATTTAAAGGGGCAGCAGGTCTGGCAGAGATGAGACAGGAAGATGTGGGCAGCTGATGGGAGATTCTATTTCTACAGACTCCTCTTTGGGGGGTCCCTGGAGCGCTCTGGACATCATCTGTCCCCCAATATGATCAGTCCCCCAACTCATCGCAGATGACCCCGCAGATTATGTAGATGTACAAGACATATGCAGACATCCCTGCCAGGGGCACCTGTCCGGAGAGAAGCCACCCCTGGAAGGGGTCATCTGCCAGGCCCACAGCCCCCGCAGGTGGGGGTGCATACCAGCCAGCAGCCAGGGACTGGGTTGCAGGGGTCACTTTTAGATGGCAGCAGGGATCTCACTGCAGGCTCTGCAACCACAGACGTGGTTTAGTCTGTGTTAAGACCACTCCAACCCCCATGTGACCTTTGCCCCCCAGGTATGGGGGTGCCCTGACTAAAAAGAAGGAGGGGCAGATCCCCTTCCCAGCCACAGGAGGCCCCCAGAAAGAAGGGGAGGACTGTGACCCATGTGAGCAAACTCCTCCCCTCTCTGCTATCACCACCGCACCCCTTCCACCACTGGAGGGACCCCTCCCCTCCTGCTCTGCCCCATCCCTTCCCTCACCATGCCCTTGACATTCCCTCCTACTTCGAGGGAGCCGGCAGGTTCCTGGGACTCTGCCAGCTTTATTTAGTTCCTCATGATCCCACGGGAGGAATTAAAACCGCAAACACCACCACGGTGGTTCCGTCCACGCAACAACCCCCACCCCCCCTCCTCTCCTCCCGTCCCCCCACAGAACAAGCCCGCGCCGGGCCCTCCCCCGTCCTCCCGCCCCCTCCCCCAGCCTGCGCGCAGCGGCAGGGGTGGCCTCTGCCTCCCCCGAGATCGCGCTTTGCCGGTGCGATGCTCTCCTAGAAGCCAGCGCGCGCCTCCGCCCCCGGCCCCCCCACCTGCTCGGGCAGGATGGTACAGTCTGCAGAGGGACCGGGCACGCTGGCTGGGCTCAGCCGCGGCACCAGCTGCCGCACCGCGATTCTGGGGCTGCCCGCCTGTAAACCATGCCGGATTTGTGCTGATTTTCGTAGCCAAGTAAGTACCGGCATCCCCCAGCATGAGAAAATAAAAAATAAAAAGCTCCCCACTCCACTCTCCCCTTCCTCCCTCACCCATTTTATTTTGTTTCATTTCATTTGCTTTTTCTCAGTGCTGATGGTGGTGGTGGCGGCGGCAGCAGTGTTGGGGGGGGGGGTACGAGCTGGGCTTGTTTATCTGTGTTTATCTGGCAGCAGCTGAGGCTGCATTGGGAGTTGCTGCTGAGGGAGACACTAGTGTGAGGGTCTGTGTATTGAGGGAGAGGTCTGGGGTGCTGGGGACATTGGCAGGGGGGGCTCGGACAGGCGGATGCCTGGGGTCTCAGGTAGATTCCAGCAGCCTCTAGACAGCAAATGCCCCAGTGGATATTACGCAAGGGCCGGCAAGCTGGTGGTGGGGAAGAGGTGGAGGGCAAGCTCCTCTTCCCTCTGAGCTGCTGGCCTCGGGAAACGCAAAGGACCAAAGGTGCCCTGCCTGCCCCAGCCAGGGTCCCAGGAAAGAAGCAGCGGGAGGCCCCCCACAGAGGGTCCCCTTGGTGGGGTAGGCTGCTGTGTACTGGGACCTACCAGATCAGGCAAGCCAGCCTGGGTGTGTGGTGGCAGGAACCAGGTCCCTGAGATGGCCAGGATGGGGCAGGAGTAGGGTGGACAGGCCATTTTGCAGCAGTCATGCTGGGTGGTGGAGTTGGCACTTTCTGCCTGGAAGCCCAGTTCCTAGGCTGGCCTGGGTGGCCTCTGGCAGAGCACCTGGGCTCCTCCCTGCTCCCTGCAGGGTCAGAATTGGGAAAGCCAGCAGGGGGCCTCTGGACTCCCCAAGGGTGGGCTGTAGGCAGCCACTCTTTGCTAGCCAGCTGGCCATTCCATACCACCTCTGCCCTCTGCTCACCCAGGTTGTGTAGGGAGGGGTCTCTCCACTGGCCTGCCTCTGTCAGGCAAGGTCCCCAGGAGTCTCGGGGTCCCCAGGCAGAGGCCCAGCCTGGCTCGACCTTCAGAAGGGTAAGTGAACAGGCAAGCTCAGCCAGCAGAGGGTCGTGGTGTGACGTTGCATACCCCTGACCCAGTGCAGAAGGGGCTCCCCTCCTCACCTGTACTGCTCTCTGAATCTCTGGGAAGAGGCAGAGCTGATGTTTGGGGCATTTCCAGGAGTGGAGGATGACATCCGGAGAAATTCTCTCTTGACGTGTGCAGTAGGAGGGGGCTTGGAGTGCAGACTGCCAGGGCTTCCTCCTGTTAACTTCCTTGAAGGGGTAGTGACAGGTTTGGGGCTGTGGCCCTGGGAGAACACTGCAGGGGGTGTGGGGGGCCAGGAAAGATAGTGATTGCCCATATTATTTAGCCACCTTCATAGGCCCAGTCCCATTCTCATCAGGCACTATGCACACCTACAGATTTGCACAGATGCACATATACAAATAGAGTGCCCACTGTAATGCACTGTATGTTCCAATCATAGACACTCACACAGAGTCCCCATATAGTACACTGTATGTTCCAATCATAGACACTCACACAGAGTCCCCATATAGTACACTGTATGTTCCAATCATAGAAACTCACATGGAGTCTTCATGCCCACAGATACACCCCACCACATGGGAATACAGCTCACATCTCTAAATACCACCTGCTCATCTGCAAAATACAGTGTGCACACGAATGCAGCGTGCATGCACACACACACCATTGAATAAAGCATGCTCACATATGCATGTAACACTAACATAGGAATGCAGTGGGCTGCACATGGGCAATCGGCCTGCACATAGTGCCCTACAGCAGCCACCAATGTGGCATGTGCCCCTGCGAGGGCTGGCCCTGGTGTGAAAGCAACAAACACACACATGTGGAGTCCCAAATGCCAGCTGCATGCGTGTCTGTGCATTGGCAGGCAGGTGGCATGCTGGAATGTGCCCACAGGTGAATGTAGGTTGCACACTTAGAAGACGGCCCAGGCACACAGATGAAGCGCCTCTGCGATTACTGCAGTCCCCCACCCCTCAGCCTCCAGGCATCTCGTGGAATTGAAGGTGCCTCTGGGCACTGGAGAGAGACTTGTCCCTCTGGGCACTGCCTGTGAGGACAGAAGGACAGTGGCCGCTAACTGGAGGCTGCAGCCCCGCACAAGCCTCCACATTCTGGACTGGAGGATCAGCCCACATTCCCAGGGAGCTGTGATTGGGTTCAGCAAGGCCATCTTGGGTTATTGATGTTCTGCAGGGAAAGCTGCCCAGTCTTGGAAAGGAGACAGGAGGGGGCGGGCACAGCTGCTTCCCATGGCCCAGACCACCAGGACCCCACGGGCCCCCTTCTTTGGCAACAGAAAACCGGCTCACTGGTGTGGGATCTCTGAGAGATGGGGCCCCGGATGCCTCCAGCATTCTCCAAAGTCCTCTCCAGACAGAAGGTCAGAAAAGCTGCCTGTGGCTTATGCTGTTGAAAGACTGAAATGCTGGGCCGCTCCCTCTGTTCTCCCACTGCTCCCTCTGCCTTTCTCCCTACCCAGCACAAGTATGGGTCAGGGGATTTGGGTAGCTGGTAACCCAGCAAGCATCCACTGAGCGAATTGCTCTGCACGCATCGCTACCATGGGGCCTCGCGTAGCCTTGTTATTCCCATGCCACAGTTGAAGAAGCAGCACAGAGAAATGAAGACACTTACCCAAGGTCACACAGCTGGAACATGGCAGAGATGGAAGCCAGGCCATTGGGCTTCCTGCCTACCCTCTTAGACCCTTCCTCCCCCTCCTGTGTGAGTCCAGTTCCAATTTAGGGTGCCAAAATCTTGGGAACCAACAGGCCAAAAACGTGTGGGGGTTTTTTGTTGATGATGTTGTTTTTGGGTGAAGATCCAAGAAAGGATCTAGAGGGTCTCCTGTAGATAAAGGCAGAGCCCTCCCCAGGCAGGTGTCGCCCTGTCCTAGGCAGCCAGACAATTTCACCACGCCTTTACTTCATGGAATTGATAGCATCTGGAAAGCCAAAACAGAAGCATACACTCATGTTACCTGGCTGGGCCCATTTATTTGAGAGAGATTGGAGAGAAGCTGAGGTCCAGCCAGGTCCGAGGTCACACTGCTTTCTGGAGAGCAGGGAATCTTGCTAACCTCTCAGGTCCCAGGCAAGAAGCAGCAGCTGCCTCTTTAGGCCCCTCATTTTCCCCAGATGATGGACTCCCAGTTAAAAGGATGAGCACGCAGGCCCAGCCTCTACTCCTGACTAGCTCTGTGACCTTGAGCAAGTGACTTTGTCTCTCTGCACCTCAGTCTTTTCATCTGTGACCAGGGCATGCCTGTCCTGCCCTGCCTCAGCCCACAGCTGTCTGAGAGCTTTGGGCACTGTAGAAGGCTGTGCACAGAGGTGTGATTGGCACCAGGACCTGGGGCCAGAGCAGGTGAGCACCTTGCTTCTGCAGTTGGCCAAGGTCAGGAGGGGAAGCATGGAAGGAAACCCTAGGTGGGTGGACCTCAGGCATTAGACATCAGAATCACCTGGTGAGGGGCAGGCTTCTGCCCCCTCCCCCCACTGATTCAGGAGATCCGAGGGCTGCTGCATTGTCACAGCTGCCCCAGCGTTCGTATTTCCATAGCTCTGTACCCAGGGAGCCAAGGTGATTGAGAGTGGGCTTGGGGAGCTCATAGGTTTTTAGGGTGACCTGGGCTTCATGCTCTTCCCCAATTCCTGCCACATCTGGGGAAACTGAGGTTGCCTGGCAAGTTGGTGGCAGAATGAGACTGAAACCCGGGTCCCAGCCCTCCAGTCCTCTGTCCCACCCCGAGGCCCTGGCTTCACCCTGCACAGCGAACTCAGGCTCTTCTGAGGGCGAGTCAACCTTCAAATCCCTAGTGAGACTGTGTTCTCAGCAGCATGGCTGGGAGGGTGCGCCAGAGAGACCCCCCAGGCCTTCTGGTGAGTCCTGGTGGAGCTTCGCCCAGCCCTGCGACTGTGGGGCGACGGCTCCTCTTCTGTAACCTTCATCTTCCCTTTCCTAGAAGGGGGGGATTGAAAACAGGGATGTGGGGAAGATTTTAAATGTATGTGAAGCAGCTGGCACATAGTAGGTGCAGGTCAGGGTAGGGGGGCTGGGGGACCCTGAGGAATGAGATGTGGCCCCTGTTGGCCTCCCTTAGTGGAGCTGTGTGGTGTGCGGGTGCTGGGCGCTACGCGCACACATGTGGCGGGGCGGGCACCGGGAGTGCACAGGCTTCCTCCCGGAGCCCCTCCCAGCATGCTCAGCGCAGTGTGGGGGGCAGGGCTGCGTCTCCTGCCCTCTCCAAGGCCAGAGCAGTGAACCTGCAGAACTCATTTCTGCCTTCCAGTGGGAGCCTCAAGCAAGAAGATAGGGTGAATGTTCCCCCAGACAGAGTCCGTTGGATGTTAATAAGAGCTGGCTGTCGATGGAGGAGATGGCAAAGGCCTGGCATTCATGGTGGTAGGGTGGAGCCTCAGTTTACCCATCTGTAAAATGGGTGATCATAGTACCCACCTCTCAGGCTATTGGCAGGGGCAAGTGGGAGAAGTAATGGACAAAAAGTGCTGAGCTCAGGGTGTGGCCTGTATTTATGACTCAGTGACTGGAAGTTGTCAAAATTGAGAATCAGAAGGTATGAGTCCAATAGCTACCTCTGCCTCTTACGGGTGCCCTGGATCAGTCCCTTTGCCTCTTCAAGCCTTGGTTTTGATCTGTAAAATGGAAGTATGCCACCCAGGCTGCCCACTCCATAGGGCCACTCTATGGCAACGATAAGCAGGGGACACTTTCAGCAGCCACTCCTGAGAACCTGCTGGATGTGCTGAGGGTTTCGCCGTGGTCTCCGGTCGGGAGCCCTGCTGTGGATGGAGGGAGTGTTGTTGAGATCTCAGAAGCATCGTGCACAATCCAGGAAACCTCTGAAGGGTCCGAGTGGAGGACCAGACGGCTGGCCTGATGGAGGTGGGTGGGGATGGGCACCAGGGCTGGCATTCCTGAGGTAATAAAAGTCCCCAGATATGGTCTGAAGGTCCAGGTGGTGAGTGACCTTGGGCGAGCCGTGTCAGCCCCTGGTCTCATGATTTCCCTTGAAAGAGGGTCAGTGATCCTGCCCACCTTGTGCCTTCGGTGAGGCAGGTTCCCCTGCCAGCTGGCTCTGGGGTGAAGGGACCGAGACAATGCAAGTCTGCAGTGATAGTTACAGCCATTGTGTTTGTTTCGTGTGGTTGCCATAACAAATTACTACAAACTGGGTGGCTTAAAACAAGAGAACTCGATTCTCTCACAGTTCTGGAGGCTGGAAGTCTGGACTCAAGGTATTGGCAAGACTGGTTCCTTCGGGAGGCCCTGAAGGAGAGTCCATTCCTGCCTCCCCCCGCTTCTGCTGGTGGCCAGCAACCCTTGGCATTACTTGGCTTATAGCTGCATCACTTCAGTCTCTGCTTCCATCCTCACATCACCGTCTTCTCTGCATCCTCTCTTTTTTATAAGGACATCAGTCATTGGATATAGAGCCCACCCTAAATCCAGGATGATTTAATTTTGAGATCTTTAACTAAATACATCTACAAAACCCCTATTTCCAAATAAGGGCACCTATTGAGGTTCCAAGTGGACCTGAATTTGAGGGGAGACACTATTAAACCCATTACAGTCACTAATATTTATTCAGTGTTTGCTGATAGTAAGTCCTTTGCACAGTGTCTCATTTCTTCCTCACTATCACCCATTTTACAGATAAAGAAACCAAGGCTCAGGGAAGTTAAGAACATGCTCAAGTCACACAGCAAGTGAGGGGCAGAGCTGGGATTTGAACCCAGTTCTCTCCTTTCCATCTTTTTGGAGCTGCCTGGGGGCTGCCCATAGCCAGGAACCCACAGGCAGGAACTCTGGCAAGCCCTGTGCTGACCCAGGGTGACCCAGAGAGAAGAGCTGCAGGTGGGCAGGCGAGCTTGGAATTGTGAGGGGGGCTACACAGCAGAAGGTCAAGAGATCACAGTCCTTTAAGTCCATCACTCATTCTTTGTGAACCTGTGTCCTCACCTGGAGAACAGGGACAGCAACACCAAACTTGTGGAGTAATTGCCAAGTTCTGAAATGTTACTCATAATAGTCATTACTAAGAGCTAAAATGTATCCATCCTCAGGCACTTTGCAAGCATTTTCTCATTTAAAGTGTGGGCAGGTAATCACTTACTCCAAGACACATCCTAATGAGTGACCCTACCATTAAATAGTGTGTTGTTGAACTAGTGACTTAACCTCAGTTTACTTCTCCATAAAATGGGGGTGACATTAGTACCCGCCTTCCTAGTTGTTCTGAGAGGCAAATGGGATTTACGTAAAGTGCCTGGCCTGGGGTTATGGTCCAGTTAAAGGTTCAGAGGGTGTTTTCTCATTTGTAAAATTGGGGTAATGATAGTATTATTATTATTATACTACTGTTTATTGTGTGAGGATTTGGAGGAAGCACTTGGCTCAAGGCTTGTCCAGAGATCACTGTTAAAGTGGCCTCCTCTTGTGCCATCAGAAATTTAATCGTATTTAAATCCCAGTGCCAGTGTTTATTATTGTGTGACCTTAAGCCAGTAGCTTGGCCTCTCATGGCTTGGCATCCTGACCTGTAAAGTGGGGCTGAGAAAACCTGCCTCACAAGATAGTGTGCGTGGTGTGATGGATGGAAACCTGTCACAAGTGGCGCCCCGGTCATACCAGACATTTGAAATATGTCAAGCTTCTGTCCTGCTTCTGGGGAAAGGCCCCCAGAGGGCTTTCTTAAATATGCTCTCAGAACAGGTCGTCCTAGTCCAAGGGGAAGGATTCCGTTTCTGCAGAGACGCGGAGAAGCTGTGCTGTCGTGGAGCATGGGGTGGGAAGAGCCTGTGGGAGGACCCTGTGAATGGGGAGCCTGTATGGGGTCGAAGAGCTACACAGCTTTGAAGGAAGGAAGCAGGTCTCTCTTGGGCTCCCGTACCCACCTGAGAGCACTTTTCTTTAAAGTGGTGGCATTCTCGCCTGGCTGGTGTGGCTCAGTGGTTGAGTATCAACCCATGCACCAAGAGGTCCCCAGTTCGATTCCTGGTCAGGGCACATGCCCAGGTTGTGAGCCAAATCCCCAGTGCAGGGCATGCAAGAGGTGGTCAATCGATGTTTCTCTCTCTCTCTCTCCTTCTCCCTTCCTTTCTCTCTAAAATCAATAAAGGGGGGGGGGGACCTTTTTAATAAAAATAACGTGGTAGCATTCTCCATGCTGGCTTGGGCTGCTCCACTGGGCCATGTCTGGCCGCCCCAGGGACCACTTTGCAGGGACCATGGGGAGCATCGTCCAGAGGAGCTTTTCCAGTCTGGCTCCCTCACACCCCTGCCTCGCTGGGCTGGCTCAGGACTGGTGCAGGGAGCTGAGTTGTCAGTTTTCTGTTGAGGCTTTGGAGGGTTGGGGCATCCTTGGGAAGCTGTTTGGGGCTATCCTCGAGCCTGCCTGAGGTTCTGTGCTAGGTGAGGGCCACGAGCTCATTCAGAGCAAGGGGTGCTGGGCTCTAGCTGCCTGAGTCTTCTCTGCATTCTAGTCTGTGCCTGTGGGCAGGGCACACAGCGCACATGGTCTGACCTAGCAGTGATGCAGCCTGGTGGTTCTAGACCAAGTCTGGGCCCAGTCTGCCCAGCGCTGGCCAACTATGCGTCCTTCACCTTCAAGCCTCGGTTCCCTCAGCTGCTAAATGGGGACAGTAATAGTGCCTGCCCTGTGGGGTTGCTGTGATTAAAGCTGAATTGTGCGGATTCCCAGATGCATGTTTTGATTTCTCTGAAACAGGGGTGCCTGTTACAACAGGTGGCAAGTCACGGTATGCCTTTGTCTTAAAGCTATATAAAGTAGTGATGCATCTTACAATGGATGCATCTCCGATTCAGTGAAATATGGTAAATAAGAGAAAACTTGTAAAAGATTTAGAACAGGGACACGCCAGTCTCCCATCTGTCTCCCATGCTCAGTCACAGTGGGACCTCAGGTATTTCTGTGCACCTCACAGGAGCCTCCGTGTCCTCTTCTGAAACAATGGGCATGAGAGGTGTTATGGAGAAGCCAGCATGTTTATCTGTGAATCACATGCCCAGCAAAGTGCCTGTAGGCAGTAGGTGCTTAATAATGAGCAGCTCCAAACAAACAGCAAAGACGGTAGTGCAGGGATGGTAGCACCGACTCTGGGAGTCCAGTTTCTGCTGCACCACTTCCTTGCTGTGTGACTTTGTACAAGTTTCTTAAATTCTCTGTGCCTTAGTTCTACCATCTGTAAAATACAGATAACAAAAGTATCCAATGCATAGGATTGCTATGGGAATTAAATGAAATTAAAATGCTGAGGGCAGTGCTTGGCAAAAGTATAGGCAATTATTATTTGAGGGACTTCTAATTAGTCTCTTCTAGTTCAATAAATGGTAGCTAAAATAGACGCTAGGCTCGATAAAATCATAACAGTCCAGACCACACTGATTTTACAGGTGGGGCAGCTGCGGCCCAGGATGCATGTTGGCTTCCCACAGTCACACAGCTCCTCTCCCCAGAGCTAGAGCGCGGCTCCGATGTCCAGGCACCGGCATGACGTTGCCTCCTTGCCCGTGTTGGTGTGGGGCGCTGTGATTCTTGTGGAGAAGGGGCTTCTTGCCAGGGGAAGGATGGTTTCTAGAAGAAGCTGCAGCCAGATACAGCATCCGCTGGGTTAGTGCTCTCGTCAGAAGTGGTTTCCTTCCTCCTCCGTGTCTACTCACCACAGTACAGGGAAGGGGCTGAGCTGGGCTGTGCCCAAGGTCAGCAGAGCTGCCAACCACCGTGTCAGCCTACCAGCCAGCACTGCCTGGCTTCCAAGTGCCTTCTCAGGGGCTGCTGCGGAGCTGACACAGCAAAACTCCCTCCTGGAGAGAGCAAAAGCCCCGACTGGCCAGCTGGTCCAGCCACCAGGCAGCGCCAGGGCCACAAAAATGGATTGGGGAGCAGAGACCTGGGTGTGGCCTGGCCTTGACAGACACTGGCGGTGACCTTGGACCTGTCACAGTCCCCCTTGGACACTTGTTTCCCATCTTTGAAACAAGGACTTTGGGGCCAGATGGGCCTCCAGACACTTTAAATGTCTAAGATTCAGTTACTCTGGCAGTACCGATCGTCAAAGTCACGGGGAAGGGACATGGTTAGAGGTAGGAGCTCATGGCTCTGCGTGTACTCATCTGCATGGATCTTAGGTGGGGGTCCCTAGGAGCAAGCCTGACCCAGCGGCAGCTGCTGTTCATCCCAGGGTGGTTCTTCAGAGCAGGAGGCAGATGGAAGGTATCCAGCCCCGCAGCTGGGGTACAGGCACTGCAGGCTGGCGAGGGGTACCCAGACGGGGCAGGACAGTGTCCACGCTGTCGTATGTATGTGCAGTGCAGAGGTTGCTAGACCTAGTCTTTTCCTAGCAACCATCCAAAGGCAGGAGATTGAGAGCTCTTTAGGCCACTCTAAATTTATCAACTTGCATGACTCACTTCAGATTAAAATGCGGCCCTTCTCCCCATCTCACCCCCAGCAAATTTTGGATTTCTAAACTCAGAGGATCTTGAAGAGGGGAGAGAATGTAAATCAATAAAACCAATACTGGCTGAGTACTTGGTGTGTGCCGGCCGTGTGCCAGGCTCCTCTCCAACCCAGAGATGAATCAGCTCCAGAAACAGCTCTGACTGGGGAGCCCAGGCAGCCCCAGGACAAGGTGGCAGCTGGTAGCAGACACCCAGCGGGGGGTGTAATTTCCATGACCAAGACTTGGCCTCATCAGCCACATCTTTGGATATCATAAGGCCTCAGTTTCTTCATCTATAAAATGGGGCCAGCATAGGGAGGAGTCTGTGGCCTTAGCTACCCCTATGCTCAGGCAATGGTAATAGAACTAAGTGTGGCTGGGCATTGGGGTCCAAGACTGTTTCTGGGTGTTTCTCTGCCCTCTCAGAGACCTGAATCTGCTCCAGTGGCCTCATGGAAATGAAATTCCAACAGCTTCCCTTGCCCTGGGACCTCCAAAAGCTTCTCTAGGGATTGTCTCTGAACTCCAGAGTCAAATCTCTACAATGGGACTGCAGCAGCTAAACATGAATGCAAATGCTGGGTTGGAAAAGGACCAACAGCCTTTTCCACAATCTCCCCTGAGCCTCACTACAGCCTGCAAGGCAACCTGCAATGATAACAGCTGTTGTTAACCAGGCACTTTCCATGCTAGGCTCTCCTTCACCCGTTTACAGAGGAGAGTGGTCTCCGAGAAGATCTGGGCTCATGGGGAGACTGAGGCCCAGAGCGGAGTTGCCCAAGGTTGCCAAGGGAGAGTCCAGAAGCCCAGGCCTCTGTGGTATTGACTGTCACCCCAAAATGCTCACATACCACCCAGCTCTCCAGGAGAAGGCACAAGGCCTTGGGCCAGACCTCAAGCCAAGAGCAGGGCCATTCGTACCCAACACAACTGCCCACCGGGGCATGGGCACAAGTTCAGGATACCCTTGAGACCTGGACCCAGGAATCGACCATGTCCTTGCTCTTCATCACCAGTCCCTAAAAGACACCTGCGTAACCCTCATTCGGCTGGAGGTACACTGGGTCCACATTTTGGGGAGAGTCCACTTACATTTCTTAAGCACTCACCAGGCACTGTTGAGGGAACTATAATTCAGATCCCACCTTTGACACAGACACATTGTGTCCCTGTGGGTGAGTTATCGTCCCTTTCTGTGTCCCAGCTGCCTTACCTCTCTAGTGGGGGAAGTGACTGTAGCCATGTGGAGATTATGCAAGACGTGAGTGAAAGGCTCCGGGCGGCTCCTGCCCGATTCCTGGGCACTGCTCTGGTCGTCACCCTGAGTAGCAACCTGCGCATCTCATGTCCAGCCTGTGAAGAAGGCATTCTTATCCTCCCTTTACAGATGGGGACACAGGTCCCTCAGAGAAGTCCAGGGACTCGCCCCTGGTCCCACAGGTTAGCAGTAGAGCCATGAGTGGGAGCCTGTCAGTTCATATACTTTGAGTCATGTTCTTGGGGCCCCAGAAGGCAGCAGAGACATACTGTCAGGAGGGGGCTGTCTCTGCCGGGGAGACAGAATCCCAGAATGCAGAACTGTGAAATCACAGATGGAGGAGACAGCACAGGGTAGAAGTAAAGAGCAAACCCTACAGCCTGAGATCCTGGGCTTGATTCTAAGCTTAGCACTTCCTAGCTGTGTGACTTTGAACAGGTGACTTAACCTCTCTGTGCCTCTCAACCTCCTCACCTGCAAAAGGGAAGTAAATAATAGTACCAACTTCATAAACTTCTTGTGTGAATTAAATAATTGAATAGGTGTAAAGAACTTAGAGCAGTTTTTTGACACAGGATGCTCAATGAAGTATCAGCTGTTTACTATTATTAATCATGGAATCAGAATGAGAGGAGGAGCCAGGCCCCATCCTTCTCTCTTTCTCCCTGAATCTTGCCTTGGCCTCCTCCATGGCCCCCCATGGCCACCAGGGGGCCCTTCTCATAATGTCATCTGGCCTTCCACTCTCTGGTCAAGGCCTCCAGTGCTCCCCATGCCAAAGGGAGAAGGCCCAGATTTCTTGGCCTGCCTTCAGTACATCGGTGATGTAGCCCCTGCCTACCCTTCTATATCTTCCTCCATGACTCACCTTCCTCGCTTAATTACTTCATCCACTGAGTCGGTCAGGAATTCAGTCATTTATTATGAATTGGAGTACAGCTCCCGTTCATATGGCCCTTTTCCCACTTCTGAGCCTTTGCCCAAGCTGCGCCCAACCCCAGAACACCCTTTAGCCATCCTTCAAAGCCCCCTTACATGCCTCTCTCTTCAGGAAGCCTTCCTGCCCTCCCTTTATTGTAACCTCTCAGGCTGCAGACCCTGGACCTCTGGAGTCACGCCCCAGCTGATGAGCTTGACTTGTTTTCATTTTTGTGTTTTTCAGAGCTTTCGTTAGAATGTTTTGTTAGAATAAACTCAATGAATAAATGAAAGGATGAACTTTCTCGTTGGTCCTTCATATCCTCTCTTGTGTTCTCCCTTAGGGGCCAGATGGGTCCTCTTAACAATATAAATCTCTGCTTAAAACTCTGTAGTCCTGCCCTGGCCGGTTTGGCTCAGCGGTTAGAGCGTCCACCTGCGGTCTGGAGAGACTCGGGTTCGGTTCCCGCTAAGGGCATGTACCTCGGTTGCAGTTTGTCCCCGGCCCTGGTTGGTCGTGCGGGTGGCAGCCACTCGATGTGGCCCTTTCACATCGATGTTTCCCTCTCTCCTCTCTTCCTCTCTCTCCCTCCCACTCTGTCTATACAAAAAATGGAAAAATGTCCTCGGATGAGGATAAAAAAAAAAACTCTGTAGTCCTCACCCTGGCACACAGGATCCGGACTCCTTTTCATGGCCTGTAAGCACTTCAAGGTCTGGTCCCTCATCCACCCCTGTCCTCACTCTTCTCTTGATTTCTGGCCTCCTTTCCCTTCTGAAAACTCAGCAGCCTCTTTCCTGCCCCAGGGCCTTGGTGCACGCTGTCTCTCCATCTAGAATGCTTTTTCTCTTTCTCCTTATATGATGGGTTCCTTCTCATCGAGCTAAGTGGTATTCCCTACTAAGGCTATTTAAAAGAGCTTCTTCTGTCACGGCACTTGTTTGTTTTTTTATTCTCACCCGAGGACATTTTTTTATTTTTTGTTCACATAGAGTGGGGAGGGAGAGAAAGAGAGAGAAACATCGACGTGAAAGGGACACATCGAGTGGTTGCCACCCACACAACCCAACCAGGGCCGGGGACAAACTGCAACCGAGGTACGTGCCCTCAGCGGGAACCGAACCCGGGCCTCTCTGGACCGCAGGCTGACGCTCTAACCGCTGACCCAGACCGGCCAGGGCACGCACTTGTTTTTAATAGAATTTACCACAATTGACATTCTTTGCAGTATTTATTCCCTTGTTTGTTGTCTGTCTCCTCCCTTCTAATGAGAGCTCACTATCTCATTTGCTCTTGGAGGTAAGGGCCTAGGAGGGCGTGGCAGGTTCTATTTTGTGGGACTGGGGAGGAGGAAGCAGTGTCCTGCCTCAACATCAACTTGCCCAGGGGAGGCATGACTGTGGGAGGTTGCCCAGGAGCCCCCTGCCCATCTCACCTCCCTGGGGTGCAGGGGCGGGAGGGGGGAGAGGGGCAAGAGATGTAGCCTAACTGGGACAAATGCAGTTTCTAGTCTCTGCGTTTAGTCTAGCTGGGGAGAAGGCAGCAGACAGGCGGGTCTCTAAACTGTCTGACACCAGGTCACAGCATGGACGATGCGAGACATAGGAAAGTGGAGGAAGGTGTGGGAGGAAGAGCTCTCCGGGGTCCCATTCTCTGGGAAACTGGGCTTCGCAGCACTGTTTGTAGGGCCTGTGTGTTCGGTCTTGAACACACCTCGTTTGGGAACCAGGACTTAATAAAGGGAAATTTCTGCTGATGAAACCCCCACAGGTCTGAGCTCTGGAAAGAGCGTACCTGTCACATACCTGCCCTGCCCCACAGATCCCCAACTTCCCCCCAGCAGGGCACGGGGTGGGGGGCACTGCTGATTACTGTGTCCCCAACCCATGAGATAGCCAGAAAAGCAGCCAGGCAACAACCATTTGGAAAACCCTATTTTCCTTTTTTAAACTGCAATTTTTTTGTAATTTGAATCATAAAAATAACACATGCTTGCTGGAACAGGTGGGATGATACAGAAGGGTCTATAGTAAAATAACTATTTTCTTCTTCCCACATTTACCTCGTGTGGCTGCTGGTGATACACTGCTGTTCTGGAATGTACGTTTTCCCCACAGTTCACATCCCTAAGATCAGGATGCATGTGGGAGCTGACGACAAGTCACACTGCGCTGGAAGCGCTTCTTAGTCGTATGAAAAATCATGGTGCGACTCACGGACTTAGAGTCGAAATCTGGCCTCTTGCTGTCTCTTTCCCTTGCTCACTCTTTCACCTCCCGGCAGCTGTCAGTTCAGAGGGTTTCTGTTTCTTTTCTGTGGGATCACTTTATTCTGCCCATGACTTTATTCTGCCCCCAGGGTACCGTGGCCAGCCTGGCGGCAGGGGCTTTGATGGAGAGGCAGGAGCGGTTGGTGCACGTGACCCGCTGCCAGCTCTGCGGGTTCCCAGCTGCGGGTGCCCTCTCTGCGCCCCATTCTCTCACTAAGGCGTGCACCTGAGGCTGGCACTTCCCCCCTTCCCCCGCAACGTGGATGGTGTGGCATAACAGGACACTCATTGCCCCCTCCCCAACCAGGTAGCCCTGAGACCCAGAGGGGGGCAGGGAGTCCAAGTTCAAATAGAAAAGTTGGATGCAAAAGGTTGGCTTTAACAAGCCCCATGCAAACAAGGGCAGGAGGTAAAGTCAGAAAACAGGCTCAAAGGTCAGAAGAGAGAACAGAAGGGCAGAAAACATGAACCTGAAAAGAAACTTCCCTCAAAGCAAATAAGACATATTTTTAAAATATCAACTGAAGCAAATAGAGGCTTCTTAGTAAGGAGAAAGACACAGAAAGTCCAAGGTGACCTACCGGCCCCCTTGGCTCAGCCCCCATAGGATGAAGGCCCAGCATGCACCAGGAGGCCGGGCAGCCAGACGCACCTGCTGGCCACAGACCCCCTGAGTTCTAATCGGAAGGCTGCTGACTTAGGCACCATTCTAAGTGCTCTGTGGGACTTCTTACTACAACATCCCTCTGGCTCTTATTATCCCCACTTTACATATAAGGAAACTGAGGCTCTGCATCGTACAGTGACCTGCCCAAGGGCACCCAGCCGTGACACCAGGGTCTCATGGCCCAGCACGCTCGGTCCAGCAGGGAGATCAGTCATTGCAAAGCTGCAGGAGCACCAGGCCGGGGAGGCCCTGGCAGGCACTTTGTTGGGCCATCAAGGAACAGCCTCCAGAGGGCCTCACACGGTAGCCAGCCGAGTGGAAGGACAAATAAGAGCTGGCCAGCTGGAGGGAAGGCGGCGGGGAGGCTGCTCCGGGCAGAGGCACAGCGTGAGCAGAGCGGAGGCCACCAGCCACCCAGAGGCTCCAGCGGCGTGGGGAGTGCTCAGCTGCGAGGTGGCAGGGCCAAGCCACGGGCTGAACAGTTTGAAGCTGGGAAGTGATGTGACAAGATTGGCCGTTTGGAAGATCCTGTGGCACTAGTGAGGATAATGGCTTGGAAGGAAGAGGCTGGAGGCCCACAAGGAAGAAGCCAGACAGGCATCCCATGAGCAAGGGAAAAATGGAGGCCAGGTTCCCAAGAGAAGGGAGGCGGGCCAGCTGACAGAGCTTTGGGGCTCACAGGAGGCGTCGAGGGAGGCCATGGTGAGTCCCAGCTGATGCTGGAGTCCTTGCGGCTGTTAGAAAGGGATGGAGATGGCGAGAGGGCCAGGCAGGAGAAGGGGTGAGAGGCCAGATCAGGGGTGGCTTTGTGAGTCGCGTGTGGCGTTTGGGTTCGATCCTGACATTGACGGTCCTAGGCAGGGAGGCACATACAGCCCCGACGGCCGCTCTGTGAACGGGTATCGTCGTCTCATTCAGTCCTTGCAGCAATTCCGGGCAGTAGGTGATGAAATTCCCATTTTGCAGATAAAGAAACTGAGTTGCACACGTAGTGGGTAGCAGAGGAAGATCTGAACCCACACCGGCATGACCGTGTCTTGTGTGCTCGGTCAGTGGGCACCCACAGAAGGTTCTGGACTGGGAAATGATGTGGTGCGAGTAGGGGAGGTGCCTGAGGATTGGGTCCTGCCCATGCACCCCCATGCCCCCAGGAGCAGGGTCCTGGCTGAAGGGCCAGCCCGGGCAGCAGGCCTTCGGGCCAGAGACAGAGGCCTGTGCTCCAGCCACCTAGTGGGCCGTCAGCTGGTGCTCAGCCCGTCTCTGTGATTCTCTGTAGACCGAGCAGGAAGAAGGAGCAAGGCTCTGCCCACCCCCACCTGCGTCTCTGGAGAAAAGGTGGAGACGGGCAGAGTAAATCCGGTTTCTTTGCTGTGGTTCCCTGAGCCTCCACGAGGAGACAGGGGAGAAGCAAAGGTAGTCGGGTCCACTGGCTGGAGGTAGGAGAGGAGTCTGCCTGCCCCGGGAAGCTGTGCCAGGTGTGACTCCCACTTGCCCTTAGCAACTGCTCACAGGAGAGGGCCCAGAACATCCCCTGCCTCCTCTTCAAATCCCTTTTGCCACCCACTGCTCCCCTCCTGTGCCTTACCCAGTGCAGAGCGCGGGGATAAAGGCACTGCCATGTCACCCAGCAGCCAGTCACCTCACCACTCTGAGCCTCAGTTTCCACATCCCAGGCAGGACTTCACTGAGGACGCTGCAAGAAGCCCTCCACTCGGTGCTGGCACAGAGCACGTGCTCAGTTGAAAACGCAGACGCTGCCTCACGATGGCAGGGATGACAATGGCAACCCAGCCTCCTGAAGCCTCCTGGCCTCTTGCCCCATGCCTCCGCCCCCTCCCCAGCTGAAGCCAAACAGGACTCAAACTGAGCCCCACCCAGCGCCTTTCACAGAGGGGTCCCACTGAACCAGCTCTGCTTGGGCTGTGCTCCAGTCCAGGCCCTGTGCCCAGACCTTCTGTCTCTTCTTATCTTATCCTCATGACAATAGTACAAGGGACGCGTCCTCATCCCCGTTCCACGGCCGAGGAAACCGAGGCTCAGAGCCATGAAGGCGTCCATACAGAAAGTGAGGAGCTGGGCTCAAACCCAGGTCAACACAGAAAATCACCTCTTTTCCCAGCCTGCAGGGGATTTTTCTTGGGCTGCAGGCGGAGGCTGTATTCTGTTGAGGGTCTCTGAAGTGTCGGGGGGTTTTCCTGCATTTGGAGGCGGTTTTACAGAAAGAGAGAGGTGATGCAATGGGTCAGTGCCCTGATTCTGCTGCAGCCGGAGAGTTTGGGCTGTGGGGGCTGTTGGCAGGACAGGGTCAGAACTGGGATAAGCGAAGACCAGCCTGGCTGGTAAATGAAGACAGAGCCCAGAGTAGGGCAGCCTGGGGACCGGTGGTGAGGAATTAACCGAGGCAGAAGAGGGTGACGGCTGTGGCAGGTGGGTGTGGAGAACTCAGAATGCCAGAGACCCCCTCCCCAGAGCCAGCAGCCGTGGAATGGCTGTGGGGATGAAGGCAGGGAGATGCTGAGGGCAGCCTGAGGATCCTCACCTCGTGCAGACCCCGCCTGTCCCTTCCTCTCATGGAAAGGCAGCTGAGGAGGCTGTGTGCCCGGGAGAGCAGATGGTGGCCAGGCAGTGCGGAGGCCTGCACACCAGCCGTACCCTCCAGGACCTGCAGAGTGCTCAGGTTTTCCTCTCCCTCCCAGGAAGCCTCCGGTCCCTTTAGACACCGCTGAAGTTTCTCTGCAAATTCCTGTCCTCAGTCCACAGAACTGATCCAAAGTCAGAGCCAGCACACATTGCTAATGCTTCAGACCTTCTGGAGAATCCCTCCAACTGCCTCTTTTCACAGAGAGGAGTTGGGCTCAGAAAGGTCTAGTCCCTGCTCAAGGTCACACAGCAAACAGGTGGCAGGGAAAATAGACTCCAGGAGAGAAAGGGGTCCCCGTTCCCTTGATGCCCGGGCCTCTGGGTGCCCGGCTGTGTGCGGGGACAGATGGTGATGCTCCGGGGCCTGCTCTCTGGGCAGCTCCAGCATCTGCCTGGGCTGCAGCCGGCCACCAGCAGTCTGTTGGCATTGTTTTGGACGTGTTTTTCAGGGAGGGGTTTGGAGACCAGCCAACAGGTCTCTTCCACCACCATGGAAATTTCCAACAACGGAATTATTAAAACCTCCCGTGGCCCTTCTCCCACCCCACTTTGTTATGAAAAACAGCACCTGGGCAGCCAGGCAGGGGAAGGAGCAGTCGAGATCCCAGAATGAGACCTGCGGAGAATTCCCCGGGAGAGGCTCCCAAGTAGATGGCTAATCAGACCCAGGGGATCCCGGTGTGGAATCCAGGCCGCCTCTCAGGAAAGGATTCCAGCTGCTCTGGGCCAGGAGCCAGGGTGCCTCCCGAGCCCAGGACGTCCCCCGCCCTCAGAGCTTGGGCAGTGCTGGAAGGGTGGGCAGGACCTTGCACGTCCCGATGCTCAGTAATGTTGCTGGTCAAAGAGGTACTTAGGTTGGTTAATAGGAAGAAAAGACGAGGCAGGAAGTGAGGGAGGGTAAGATACGTTCCGTTAGGACTCATTCGTGCCTGTGACCTTGGTCATTCACTACGCGCCTGTGCTGTCCAACTTTCTGTAAAACGGAGACGGTTGTACCTACCATTCAAGGTGGGTTGAAATGAGAAATAATGCATGTGAAGTGCCTGGCTTAACAAACAGCAGTGACCTGATCACCGCCATCCTCACCCTCGAGACGGGGTAGAATAGATAAGAAGTGAGCTTGGGAGACAGCCCTGAATCTGTCCCCGAGAAACCACCATGAGCTGTGTCTCCTTTGGCAAGTGACTTCACCTCCCTGGGCCTCAGTTTCCTGGTCAATGACATGGGGATAGAAAGCAAGCACCTGTTGCCAGGTTGATTGTAGGGACCAAATAAGAGTCAGGTTTGCCTAGGAAGCACCGCCCCCTCAGTGTTGTTCTCTTGTTCTGACCAGGAGGGACAGGGCAGGGGTGGTGGCAGGCCTGGGACCGCAGAGAGAGGCCCTTCCCTGAACTAGGGCGGGAAGAGTGTTTTCGTCCAGCCTGTGGGAGAGAGAACACAGCATTCCTCCTGCTCAGCCCAGGGGCGGGGCCAGCTGAGAATGCCGCTGTGATGGACAGGCCTTCGAGGACACCTGGAGCCAGTGGAGCCTGGACCGGAGGTGCCCTGGGGATGCACCGCTCCGGGACAGTGACCACCACACTCTGGGGTTTCAGCTTCAGTGCAGCTCGAGTCCAGCCCCTGAACTTCCCGCTCTCCCTCGCCTCTCACCACCAACCTGGCCAGAACGAGCTGCCCTTGGCCCAGTCCTCACCCACTCGGGTGGGGGAAGCATGGGGTGGGCTTCTCTGGGCCCAGATGTGGCCCATGTAGGCAACAGAGGCGGAGGGCCAGTTGGTGTGAGCAGAGGAGGCAGTAAGAAGGAGGCATGCGCTGCAGAACTAGCAAGGGTTTGACTTCTGGAGACTGGCAGAGCTGGATTCCAGTCCTGCCTCCCAGCCGTGTGGCCTGGGCGAGCTGCCCCAGCCTCCGGATCCTCGGCTGTAAAATGGGCATAGCGTCAGAGCCCACCTCCCAGGTTGGCTGCGAGGATGAAATGAAACGGTGTGCATGAACACTGCAGAGTACCACCTGGCAGGGGCCTGCACTCATTTACCCACTCACCTGCGTACTGAGCATCCACCATGTGCCAGCACTAATGTGGATGGGGGGTTATGGCAAACAAACAAGGCAGTCCAGGGTGATCAATGCACCCAGGTTTGCCCAGGACATGCCTGGTTTTGATACCAGAAATCCTGCATCCCAGAACACCCCTCAGTCTCGGGCAAACCAGGATAGCTGGTCACTCTAATACAATCGATGTCCTCATGGAGTTTAAAGTTTAGTGGAGAGAGACAGATAAGTAAATATGTAACATTCATGGTGGATAAAGTGTTATTTAAATAACACAGAGTAAAGGGGTGGGCTTGTTATTTTTGATGGGTAATCAGGGCAGGCCTCTCCGAGGAGGTGACATTTGAGCAAGGACCTCAAAAGTTTAGGGAGTGAAACATGTAGACCTCTGTGGAGAGAGCACCCCAGGCAGAGGGAACAGGTCAGGCAGAGCCCTGAGGTGGGAACGTGCTGGCATGTTGGAGGAACAGAAAAGGAGTTGGGGTAGGTTGAAAAGGGTTGGCCAGTCTAATTAATTGAGACTCCCTTCAGAAGTAAGTAATATAAATGCCAAGTCAAGTTAGCTTAAGAAAAAAGTATGCTTTGACTAACCTAATAGGAAAAGAAAAAGTAAGGTGTTGGCTTCAGGAATGGCTGTATCCTGGTACTCAAATGAGGACTCTGCTTGAGTATGTGTTGTCTTCATTTTTATGAAGGTCCCAGCAGCCCCAGGCAGACCTCCTACCCATCTGAAACTGCAACAAAAAGAGATGCTCTGTTCTGGGGTCCAGGCATGGCAGGTAGGAGCAGTCTGAGGTCTAGTGTGGCTGGAGCAGAGAGTTGGGAGATAAAGATGTGGAATAGGAGGCAGGAGGATCAGCGGAGCACCTGTGTCGGGCCTTGTAGATCCCAGTGACTTTGGACTTAGTTCTGAGTGTGTTAGAAGCCACTAGAAGGTTTTAAGCAGGGTAATGGCATAATCCAATTTATGTTTTAGGAATAACAATCCTCTTGTTGGGCAGAGAATGGGTTGTAGGAGCCAGGGGACAGTAGGGAGACCAACAAGGAGGCTAGTGCGATCACCCAACTGAGCATTGATGGTAGAAGCAAAGATGAAGAGAAGGAGATGGACTTGAGAGGGACTTCAGAGAAGTCCTGGACCAAGCTTTGGGTCTAGGTAGGGGTAGGAACACAGGCAAGAACTTGGCTTTTCCAAGTGCCAGCAGAGAGCCAATTAAGAGGCTACAGTATGCATAGCTCAATTGGTTGGAGCATTACCCTATTACACCAAAAGATTACAGATTCAATTCCTGGTTGCAGGTTCGATTCCGGGGCATGTACAGGAAGCAACCAGTCGATGTTCCTCTCTCCCCCTCTCCCCTTCATCCCCTCTTCCCCTCCCCTTCTCCCTCTTCTTCTCCCTCTCTCCCTCCCTTTCTCCCTTCCTCAAATCAATTTTTTAAAAATATCCTCAGGTGAGAATTTTAAAAATATATAGAGAGAAGCAACTGTAGTTGTCCAGGCAAGAGATGAGAAAAACTTGAAGGGGTATGGTCTGTGGAGATGAAGGGAAATGAATGGTTTCAAGGAAATGTAAGAAGGAGTAAAACCAATAGAACTTGGATGATGGAGAGGAAAGTAACAGGGTGACTCTTGTTTTCTGACATACTGGCAGTGAACCCCAAGGGAGAAGGAGGTGGAGGTGAGAAAGCTTAAAGGATGGATTTCAGAAATGTTACATTTGAACCCCTACCTCACACACACACACACACACACGTAATTGAGATAGAAGAAAACAGGGCAAGCTTAACAACATTGAATTTGGCAATATCTTAGATGTGACAACAAAGCACAGGCAACAGAAGAAAAAAATAATTTGGACTTAGTCAAACTTAAAAACTTTTGTGTATCAAAAGATACTATCAACAGAGTGAAAAGATTACCCATGGAATGGAAGAAAATACCTGCAAATCATATATTTGATAAGGGGTTAATATTCAGAATATATAAAGAACTCCTACAGCTCAACAAATAAAAGACAACCCAATTCAAAAATGGGCAAAGGACCTGAATAGGCATTTCTCCAATGAAAATATACAAATGGCCATAAGCACATGAAAAAATGTTCAGTATCGCTAATCATTAGGGAAATAAATGCAAATTAAAACCACCGTGAGATTCCACTTCATACTAGGATGGCTATTATAAAACACAAAAGAAAAGAGAAAATAATGAGTGTTGGTGAGGATGTGGAGAAATTGAGACAGTGAGTGCTGTTGGAGGAAATGTCAAGTGGTGCAACTGCTATGCAAAGTTATATGGTGGTTCTTCAAAAACTTAAACAGAATTACCACATGATTCAGCGATTCCACTTCTGGCTCTACCCCCAAAAGAAATGAAAGCAGGGACTCAGACAGATATTTCTACACCCTTGTTCATAGCAGCATTATTCACAATATCCAGGATAGGGACGCAACTCAAGTGTCCATCAGCAGATAAGGAAAATGGACTATACCTACAAGGGAATATTATTCAGCCTTGCAAAGGGAAGAAATTCTGACACATGCCACAATATGGATGAATCTGGAAGACATTGTGCTAAGTGTCACAGGATGACAAATGCTGTATGATTCCACTTATAGGAGGTCCCTAGGGTAGTCAAAATTGTCGAGACAGAAGGTGAAGTGGTGGTTGCTGGGGGTTGGGGAGAGGGGGAACGGGTAAAGGGTTTCATCTTGGGAACATGAAAAAGTTCTGGAGATGGGCGGTGGTGATGATTGCACAACAATGTGAATGTGCCCAATGCCACTGAACTAGACTCTTAAAATGGTTAAGTTTTGTTATGGAGATTTAACCACAATGAAAAGTAGATGAAAAAAATTAAGATGACTCATAGTTCTGAACATAAAAGCTACAACTACAAAGCTTCTAAAAGAAAACAGGAAAATGTCTTACCACCTAAGAGTAAGAAATGATTTTTCAGCGAAGACACGAAAACCTTACCATTAAAGAAAAGACTGACAAGTTGGACTTGACATCTGTTGCGTATGAGGTGTGGGACCACCCAGGTAGAACGGCCAGGTAGGAAGCTGGTGTCTTGCTCATGATGAGGCCTGGACTGGAGGGACCCCATGTTGAGGCTCCTGCAGTTAATATTTTGAGCTATAATCTGCCTTTGGGGCCCACAGTGGGGTCACCTACCTTGTGGCCCACCAAACTAAGTGACTTCGGGCCACTTCTGGAATGGGTCTAGCTGTGGATGTCCAAGCAGACCAACCCCTGAGTGTTTTCCCAAGGTACCTGCTCTGAGTGGCATTTCGCTGGGGTGTGGCTTAGACCATCTGTTTCTCTGGTCAAACTCGGGGTGCAGCTGTGATAACAGCTCTTTGTCCGGCTCTGTTGCCTTCGCTCCTGTTCCCGAGGCTAATGAGGGAGTCAGATGGAATCTGATTGCCTCCAAGCTAGAGGCTGATCAATTACGGTTACAGGAACTTGCTGTCTGAAAAAATTAGCTTTGTGTTTTGCTTGGGAAAGAACAGCATCCGAGTTCTTTCTCCTCCACTATGTTGGTGTGGAGGGGAGTTGGTTACTGCAGGACCCTGAGTTGTGGGACCATGGAGAGCTATGGAGCAAGAAGTGATTATCAAGTGGTCTTGCCTTGCTGGAGGTCTCCGGACATGAGGGTCCCAGCCTCAAACCTTGCTCTCTAACCACCCCAGGCACCTGGGATTCCTGGCTTTGCCATCTTGGTGTCTTTCTCCCCAGCACTTATTGGAAAGCAGGGAGTTGAGTTGGTCCCACTAGAGAGTGATTCTGGGGCTTTGTGGGACAAAGGGGTCGAGGACTCCTTTGAGGAGCTAATGAAAGCCACAGGCTTCCTCAGAAAAATGCAAATCTACACAAACTTTACAAAGGACCCTTACATGGACCTCAGTTGAAGACAGCCTGATATGGGGCTCCCTAAAATGGCACCAAGCTCACCCAAAGCTTTCCTGCTTAGCCCTCGGATTATCTGCGGGGGAAGGTATCATTAGATCAGTTTTGCAGATGAAAATCCTGAAGCACAGAGGGCTAACCCGAGCTGCCCGCCTGGTCCTCAAACAGGCCCTGTGAGCTGGGAATTCCCAAACTCACTTCCTCCTCCTGTGCAGTCAGGAGGCCCAACCCCAGCTTCTCTGAGTGGCAATATAAAGTAGTCAGTGGGAATATCCTGACCCATGGAGGGTAGAGCTTCTGTCTGAATCCAGTATCCTATCTGAGTCCCCAGTATCCAACCCAAGGTCCCAGAATCAACCAACTAAAAGATGAGATGGGAGGGGCTCTGGCTATGGAGGCAGAAATGCTCTTGGACATCAGCTCTACCCGTCCTAGCTCTGTTACCTGGGCGTCTCTGAGACTCAGTTGCCCTGTACAAAAATGGGGTTACATCAACACTCCTCTAACAAGGTTGTTAGGAGACAGCTGCGTGACATACTGTGCCCAGTGTTTCACAAGCATCGTCACACATCACCTCCCCCAAAGCCTAAGCAGGGGTGTGTGAATAGCCCCATCTCACAGATGAAGAAACTAAGACCCAGAGCAAGGCAGTGACCTGGCCAAGGCCATGTAGCGAGCAGCAGAGCTGGAGTTGGAGCCCAGGTCCACCTGACCCATCTGTGCCCTTGACCAAATGCATGATGCTTGACACCAAGTAGGTGCTCAGTAAACGGGCAAGTTGCCCCTCGTCCCTACCCCGTCCTCCAGAGAGCTTTCTTCAGGAGCCTACAGATGGTAACATCAAACATAAGACAGAATAACAGTGACCCAGGGCGGGTGCAGGAGTTTTGCATGACCCCTCCAGGCCAAGTCCGCAGTGCGCTCTTTGATTTCCTACAGTGAAGTCTCTCGTCACGAGCGCAGGGAAGTAATTTTCACTGCTCTTTTTTCCCTACTTTTATCTTTTCATCCCCGCCACTGCTGCAATGGCAGGTGGGAGGCCCAGCAAGTTCCTAGTATGGCCACCCCTCATTCTCGTACCCACTCGCCTCCTCCCTCTGCTAACCTTCCTTCCTCCAAGTGCGTTCAGAGCAGCAGCCCAGGCTCAGACTGGAAGTGATGAAGTTCGCGTGCCCAGCCCACCCCAGCTCCGATGGTGCATCTCAGACCCGTGGGCATGAGGCCTCACCATGAGCTTTGGACATGCTGGGCTCAAGACACAGAGGTGGACCAGCCACCTCCATGGAGCTCCCAGAAAGAAAATAATAGTGTGGTATGTCCAGAAGGCCATAGAAACACAGAGGAGGGTGTTGCAGAGTCTGCCCTGGAGGTCAGAGAGAGCTTTAGAAGAGCAAGAGTTACCGTTCACCTCTGCCTGCAGGAGGGCATCAGGCAGGGGGAGCTGCCTGGACAAAAGCCTGGAGGGGTGGAACCTCACATGGGTTTATTGTCATTGGAAGAAAGGGTACAGGAAGAGGTCGAGGACATGCAATTGGAGAAGTAGGCAGGGTCTGTGTGTCAGGCTAAGATTTTGAACCTTGTTCTGAGGACAGTAGGGAGCCACTGAAAGCTGTTGAGCAGAGAAGTCACCTAATCAGGTCAGCCAGTGTGGCTACGTGGCTGCCAGAGGCTCATCGCTGAGCCTCTTCCCTTCTCTCACTGCACTCTCTCCTCTGATGATCTCACCCTGTCCCATGGCTTTAAATACCTCTCTAAGCTGCTGATGCCCATATTTATATCTTCAGCCAGAGCCTCTCTTCTGCACTCCCAACTCGTCATCCAACTGGCCACTTGGCATCTCTCCTTGGACATCTCACAAGCCTCTCAAAGTTAACAAGTCCAAAACAGGATTCTCAATCATGCCCACCCACCCCTCCCAAACCCACTCCTTCCCCGACTTCCCATCCCAGTAGATGGTACTGCCATCCACCTTCTTGCTGAAGGCAGAGTCTTTTTCAGCCATGCTCCTCCTCCCCCTTCTGCCTGCTCAGCCTCTTGGTTTCCGTCCTGACTCCTACCTGCCCACGTCTCTTCAGCACCGCTGCCACCTCTGCGTCAGTGCCCTGTCCCCGCTCGCCCGGATGACAGTAGCCACCTTCCTCCCGACTCTCCTTCTCACGCCGATAGTTCATTCTCCGCTGGATGACGGATCTTGACAAACAAAAGACAAAAAACTTTGTGCTAATCTGCCACCTAAATTCTTTAGAGGTGCCCCCTCTGAACCTGGAATAAAACCCTTGCAGTCTGGCCCCGGCCCTTGTGTGAGCTTGCCTTTCCTCACCCTCTCTTGCTCACATGCCCTCTCTGGATTACTGAAGGCATGCCCTGCCCCTCCCCACATCTGGGTCTTTGCCTGTGCTGTTCCCTAGAATACACTGGCCCCAGCTTTTTGCACATCTACCCTGCAAAATAGGTCCCTTGACAGTCCATCATAATGCCTTATTCTCGTCAAAGCACTTTTCACCATCTGTCTTCCCCAGGAGCAAGCACAATGTGCCTGGCACACAATAGGTGCTCATTAAATAACTGTTGCCTGAATAAATCAGAAGATAGTAGGGGAGAGAGGATGAGACCTGAAAAGATAATGGAAGAACAAGTAGAGAAGGAGCCAGTACCAGAAGGGAAGTCTGGAGTTGATCCTAGAGGCACTGGGGAGCCACAGAAGGTTCTTGAGCATAATCATGGAAGCGGAAGTGATCAGTAGAGCAAGGGAGGCTGTGTGCCTGGTGGTCATGTGATTGGCTCTGAAATCAGGCTGCCTCAGATCAGACCTTGGTTCAACAACTTCCCAACTGTGAGAACTTGGGCCAACCACTTAGCCTCTCTGAGCCTTGGTTTCCTCCTTGGTAAAATGGGGCCTGCTGATGAAGCCTAGCATAGGGCTATTGAGAGGTTAAATGAGATGGTGCATGTAAAGTTCTTGGGATGTTGTAGGTGCTCAATACAATTGGCGGATGCTGCTACTGTAGGGTTGTTGGTAATGCTTATCAAGGTGTGTGTCAGGCATCACAATTGGCACTGGGGGGCCAGTGCTGCCCCTGGTTAAGCTCACAGTCTGAGGGGAATGGGCAGATAAAGCTCTGCCTTTGGTTGCTCAGGATAAACACCCTACTGAGGTACAAATTAGGTCCTGTGCAAGCAGAGGATTCCATCTGGGAGAGTCAGGGAAGCCCTCCCAGAAGAGACATTGGATTTCTGAGTGAATATTTGGAGTCAGCAGCCATTGGCCCGTGAATAAGGGAGGAGGGGGATGTGTTCTGGCTGCTCAGCTTCCAAAATAACCGAGATTCAGGGCGGATGGCCAGGTAAGCCCCAGAAGCCGCCACGTGCCTTTCCTGGGCGGGTTCCAGCAACCTTGGAGCAGTCCTTGCCCTTCCCTGTGCCCCCAGGAGGCTGGAAGCGGGGTGCCCAGGCCAAGGAGGCAGGGCAGTCAGTGCAGGTACCACACTATGGCCCTCTCTCCTCCACATACAGGCCACTGAGGCACCCCCAGGAGACCTGAGTCATGTTTGCTTTTCAGCCTCTAGGCCGGCAGCTTGACCACCAGGGCCAAAGAGGATGTGCCTGGAGCCTCGTGCTGCCCTCTCCTCCGCCCTTGTGTCGGCTCCCGTTTCGCATGTGCCGTCTTTGTGTCCTGGCTGCAGCTCCCCTGCCTCTCTGTCTGTCTCTCCGCCTCCTTCTCCCTCTCCTCTCTCTTTCTCTCTCCCTCCTCCTCCCCCAGCCTCTCAAGTTCCTCTCTGCCTTCCAGATTCTCTTTCTCCCCTTTCTTCCCCTTCCACCCCTACCCACTGAGGAATGCCAGTGAGGCATTCCGGAACACAGGCACGCACGCACATACACATACACACGTGTGCACACACTCTCTGGTCCTAAGACCAGAGCCTAGGCTGCCCCCGCTCCGAGCAAAGCCTGGCCCAGGACACAGGGATGAAGGCAGGGTTGGGCAGAGGGGTCGATGTTGAAACTATTGGAGATAGCGGGGGGAAGAGGGTGTTCTGGCCTCCCGCTGGCCTTCCCTCACCCTTGTGCTCAGAGCTGGGGCCTGGGGGGAGGTTCTTGAGCTGTGTCCTCCCTCTCTGCAGCGTCTGACTGTGAGTCAGGTCATTGGGCCCATTCAGCAGAATTATAAATAGCAGCTTGTGCCCAGCATGACCCACAGAGCAACCTCCGCTGCCGCAGGGTCCCCAGGGCCCCTGTCCTCTACCCCTCCATCCATCCCTCTGAGGCAAGGCGTGCCCCTCCCCTGTGCTGCCATTGGGTCCTCAGGTCAGTATCCTATGTGCTGTCACCATAGCAACCTGCTTACCCAGCCCAGGCTCAGGTTGCTGGGAGGTATGGGTATGGGCAACTGAGGGAGGTCCAGTGGCCCGGAACCACAGGTCATGGCTCTGTGCTGGGGTTTCCTCTCTTGTGGGCTGAGGAGTGGGGTCCTGTCCCGCAGAAGTCTCAACCTGCTGGAGCCGGTGGGCAGAGATGTCTGATACTGGGAGACCTGGCATAGAGATGCCACCCCAGCCTCTCCTGCTGGGCTGGGGCAGTGGGTCTGCCCCGGCCCTGAAGCCAGGGAGCCATGGGTTTAAATCCTACATCCACGCCTGCTATATCATTTCACCTTCCAAGCTCAGCATTTGCATGTTGAGATAGGAAGAGGAATACTCCGCCTCCTCTGCTCCAGGGGTTGCGGAAGAAACAAAGATGCCAGTTGTGGGGAGGTCCCTCACTCCTCCCCTTAGCCCCTGGGGGCAGGGCAGGGGCCAGGGGAAGCTTGCAGACCTCGGAGTCACACTGACCTGCGTTCCAGTCTGGCCGCTGCCCTTCTCCACCTGCATGATCTTGAGTAGGCGGCACAGTCTCTGAGCCTTAGTTTCCGCATCTATAAAACAGGCATGAAAACCATGCCTACACCTCACCATGTTATTTCGAGGATGAATTGGGCCTCAGTGAGAGAAGCCCCAGGTATAGTGCCCTGCACATGGCGGCTACACTTGCCCTCACTTTCCAAACTGTTTTTTCTATTCCTATCTTCTTGGCAGAGATGACCCTGCCTGCATTCCTGACTCACTGGTCACTTCAGACAACATCCTTTCTCTCTCAGATCTCATTCTCCCCATCTGCAAAGTGACCACAGGACTACTCAGGCCCTGCCCCCTGCTCAGGTCTGAGATTTGTGTATCTCAAGCAGTCCCACTAGGCCGGGCTGTATCTAATATTATGTACTGACGTCCTCACCAGGCCCTGTCCTTAGCTCCTGAAACCTGAGCTGCATGGTTGCCTGGCAACTGAGGCGTGAGCTCTGCAGGCTTGAGTGTCAGGGTGTCCAGCTGCAGCCCCCTCCCTGTAGGCCAGAGTCCCAGCAGGGGGGTGTCAGGCCAGGGACCACTGCCCAGACCAGCCGAGGAGGGGCCTCCTGCTCCTCTCATACCTGCCCAGGTCCCGCCTGTCTAAGAGTCCACTTTCTCAGGGTAAAAGGGACCGTTGGCCTCAGATATTTTTATAGGTAGGGCACATGGTCAGACTCAGAGAGAAACTGGAGCTTCAGCTCGCTGCGAACTGATACAGTGGCTGTCACCATCACCACCTTCCTGGAAGCTTGCAGCCCAAGTCTGCCCCAAAGCGGGGAGAATTCCCTGACCCTCTCTTAGTACTGCCCTCAGGAGGCTGATGCCACCTCCTGGAGCTCCCAGGGCACTTTGCATGGCCACATTTAGCAAGTCATACCACCTTCTGTCGACCTGGCGACCCTATACAACCTCTCCCATGTCTCCATTCATTCCCCCAAATATATTTAACTGACCATCCATCCCCACTCTATTATGTTCGGTCTGAGTGACCTTGGGCAAGTTGTTGAACCTCTCTTTGCCTTAGCTTTCTTTTCTGCAAAATAGGGAGAATAAGAATACCTGCCTCAGAGAGCTGTGATGTGGGTCACATGAGATGGCATGTACACAGTGCTTGGCACATAGAAAATGCTCCAGCCCTGGCTGGTTTGGTTCAGTGATTAGAGTGTCAGCCCACAGACCAGAGAGTCCCAAGTTCGGATCCCACTAAGGGCACGTACTTTGGTTGCAGTTTGTCCCCGGCCCTAGTTGGGGTTGTATAGGTGGCAGCCAGTCAATGTCTCTCTCTCACGTTGATACTTCTCTCTCTCTCTTCCTCCTTCTCTCCCTCCCATTTTATCTGAAGATAAATTTAAAAAAAAAAAAAAAAAGTCCTCAGGTGAGGATAAAAAAAATGCTATTTTACCATGACTTTTTCTTAATCCTCACCAGAGGATATTTTTCTATTTATCATCAGATAGAACGGGAGAGAAGGAGCGAGAGGGAGAGAGAAAAACATCGATGTGAGAGAGACACATTGACTGGTTGCCTCCCACACAACCCAACCAGGGCCAGGGACTAACCACAATTGAGGTACGTGCCTCTGATTGGAATCGAACCCGCAACTCATTGGTTCGCAGGCCAACGCTGAGCCAAACCAGCCAGGGCCACCATGACTATTTTTATTAAATTGTTATAATGTTCAGTCACTGTGCCAGGGGGGACGATGCACAACTTTTGAGAACAGGGCTGTGTCCAGCTTCACTCCGTCCACATTGCATCCCACAGCTCAAGGCAGGCAACGGGCCCACAGCAAAAGTTTGCCAAATGAGTAGAGGTGAGAACTGAACTGTTTCCCCTGAAATCCATTGCTGCTCAGGGAACTGACTGCTGAGACGTTGGCTTGAAACATCTTGTACAGTTCCAGGCCCGGCCGCATGATCCACAGGGTTACCAACTGAAATGTCATCGTGGAGTTTCCGTCTCTGCCTGTGTTTGGGGTAGGGGAGGGACACCTAGGCCCGTGGGTGTCGAGATGGACATAAGCAGCAGGGCAGACAGTTGGGGGGGGGAGGGGATGTGGCATTTACAGGAACCTGAGCACGAGCATCTCCTCGCATTTTGCATCCTAGGTGTATCTTTGCCTCACCTAGTCCCAGCATGTGCCTGAGTGACCAGTGTCAAGCAATCACTTGTCTTCTTTGAACCTCAGTCCCCTTATCTTTAAAATAAGCACCCTGGCCCTGGCCGGTTTGGCTCAGTGGTTAGAGCATCAGCCCATGGACCAATGAGTTGTGGGTTCAATTCCAACCTAGGGCAGGTACCTCGGTTGCAGTTCATCCCCGGCCCTGGTCAGGGTTGTGCAGGAGGCAACCAGTCGATGTGTCCCTCTCACGTCGATGTTTTTCTCTCTCTCCCTTTCTCTCCCTCTTTCCCCCTCCCACTCTGTCAAAAACAAACAAACAGTAAAATGGGCACCCTGTTCCCTCTACCCCATGGTCACAGGTGAGATAGGAGGTTGCACTGGGAAGAGCCCTTTCTGGTAACAGTCCTTTTTAATAAGAAGACAGTGATGCTAGCGGAGGAGCGCTGGGCTGGTGGCCATGCCTCCCTGGAGCCTACCATTCGTCAGCAAAGCCACGTTGGGTGGCCGCCAGCCCTCCGGCCCGGGGGCCATTTCTAACAGCAGGTGATGCGGTCAGGCTGACGGCTCCAGGATTTCACCCTCGACTTCTTCCGAACACAGGAAGGGGCTGCCATCTGCTTCCTACCCCTCACGCCCAGGCTGCCAGGTCAGCCCGAACCCCCGCCTCACACCTGTCAGCAGCGCAGGGAAAAGAACCCCACTGGGGGTTCCCTGGTGGATACTGAAGCTAGCGATATCCTGGGGGCCTCCTCCCAGCCCCAGGCCACTTGGACACTGGGCGCTCTTCTTCCACCTCAGGGAGGGGCAGGGTGGCCCTGGGTTTCCCTCTCCCCCTGAACATCACATTTCACTCCACTGGTGTCCCTACCACGGGGGCTGCTCCATTTGTGCTGATTCGGGGTCCAGAAAGCTGTTGAATGCCAAGGTCACGAGCACAGCCTTGGGACTCAGACGCTAATGCAGACTCTAGTGTGACCTTGGCCAGCCACCCACCATCTGAATCTCAGTCTCTTCATCTATAAAATGAAAAAGAGTGTCTGCCTCAGGGCCTATCGTGGGTAGAGAGATCATGCCTGGGAAAAGCTAAATACAAGGAGTGGCACTTGATAGTAATAAAACTTAGCTGCTCTTACCATTATTTTTGTTACTGTTACTGCTGTTCTGATGCCACTATTACTACGACCACCTTCCTGCCAGAAATGTTATTGCACGTCCTCTTCTATCACCCCTGCAGGCCAGTGCTGGACACACACAAGGTGTTTGTTGCATGTCTCTGCCTTTGTATTTAAACTCAAGTGTTTGTTGAAGTAGTGGATGAGTCTATGACCCAGGCAGCCTCGTTCTCTCTTTCTGAGGTCAAGCTATGTGTTTCTTCAGCCACTCAGCAAGCTTCTGTTAGGCACCAACTGTGTCTGTCAGGTGCACTGGGGACCTAGAAATGAAGGGACACAGTTCCCTGCCCTCTAGGACATGAACAGTTAAGACCCATAGAGGGATCAGTCACTCTGCCTGGAGAATGGGGTCAGCATAGTATTCACTGAAGAGGGGCCTTCTGAGCTGGGCCCTGCAGGGTGAATAGGAGTCCACCAGACAGAGAGGCAGACTGGAGGGAACAGCCTGTGCTAAGGCATGGCAAGTGGTCCACAAGGCAGCTCTGAGTTGATTTTTTTTATTATTAAAACAAGAAATCCAGCCTGGCCAGTTCAGTTTAGTTGTTAGAGCGGTGACCTGAGGACCAAAGAGTCCCGGTTTCGATTCTGGCCAAGGGCACGTACCTCGGTTGCCGTTTGTCCCTGGCCCCGGTTGGGGTCGTGCAGGTGGCAACCAATCGATGTGTCTCTCTCACGTCGATGTTTCTCTTTCTCTCTCTCTCCCTCCCTCCCTCCCAATCTATCTGGAGATAAATGTAAAAATAACCTCGGATGAGGATTAAAAAAAAAGAAAGAAAGAAAGAAATCCCCCTCCCCCCCAGATATCTCAGTATCCAAAGGATAACTGGCTGCTTTGAGGGCACATACATACCCATCAGAGTGGTGGGTGACAGGAGCCAGGGAGGCCCCATTACCTGGCCTGACCCAGTATCCAAGACTGATCACAAGTCAGCAAGCTATCTAGTCCAACCTCCTCATTTTATAGATGGAGAAACTGAGACCAAAGATGGGAGACAGGGGAGCAGGGACAGCTAATGGTGGGCCTCCCTGCCAGGTTGGGGGTGACCAGCTCTGGAGTTGCATGTTCTGTACAGGATCTTGAGCTCCAGGTCACTCCCTGAAGATGTCACTCTCTGCAGGACCTGCCATTGGCCCCTGACTCTCTCTAGCCCTAGTTTCCTACTTGTGAAACAGAAAAAAATCAGTGGGTTCTTTGTGGCCTTCAAACTGAAAAGCATTTTAGGAACACCTATAAAATGCCACTTTGCCATGGTCATTTTGCTCTGGTGAACCCTAATGGCACAGTTCCCTGAGAACTACAGCCATCCGATGGAATGGTTTCTGGGTTTGGAGGTTCAGGGCCTCCGTAGACAGCCTCAGACAGTGGCAAGGCATCCGTGGCAAGTAGGCTGTACACCCCTTGCATGTCACCACAAGTGCTCTGCTCTGCCCTGACGTGCACCCCTGGACCACAGCCGGGCACACATCCCACTCCACTCGGGCACGTACACACGTGTTTATGCACTCATGGACATGAACTTCCTGTGGAAAAGAAGGAGCAGGGTATTCTACATGAGTTGTAAAATGCCCCTTAACTATGAAATAATAAAAATAGAAGAAAATTTCAGCTCAACTTCAAGAACTTTGTAACCACCAGCACTGACACCGATTGTCACGCAAGGAGGGAGCGAACCCGTCGAGGGAGGCGTGCAAGCACACGCGGGACTTCACACGGGCTGCGAGGGGGCTTAGGCATCACGGGCTTTCACCTTCCAGGCCCCTTCTGGTCACTGGAGTCAAGTGAGCCTGGGGACTCAGGGCCTCTTCCGGCTTTTCTGTCAAGCTCTGCAAATGCTGGTGCCCTTTTGGTGGCCCAGCAGCCCTGTGAGGTAGTAGTGATTATTGTCCCCATTTTAGAGGTCTGACAACTGAGGCCAGAGAGCTGCCTTGATTTCCCCAAGGTCATTCATTGATGGCAGAACAAGGGTTCTAGCCCAGATCCCTCTGACTCTAAGCCTCAAACAAAGTGGTTCTAACCCTATTAAGTTGTGAGTCAAATGGAAAGTGGTTTAGCCTGCCCAGTGTGGCTCAGTGGATTGAGCGTCGTCCCATGGGCTGAGAGGTCCCAGTTCGATTCCCGGTCAGGGCACAAGCCCAGGTTGAGGGCTCAATTCCCAGTAGGGGGTGTGCAGGAGGCAGCCAATAGACGTGTTTCTCTCACATTGATGTTTCTATCTCTCTCTCCCTAAAAAAAAAAAAAAAATCAATGAAAATATATTTTTTAAAAAAGAAAAGTGGTTTAAGAATCCAAAGAGGAACCCTGGCCAGTTTGGCTCGGCGGTTAGAGCATCGGCCCGCGGACGAGAGAGTCCCAGGTTTGGTTCCCGCTGAGGGCACGTACCTCGGTTGTGGTTTGTCCCCGGCCCTGGTTGGGGTCGTGTGGTGGCAACCAGTCTCTCTCTCTCTCTCTCTCTCTCTCTCTCTCTCTCTCTCTCTCTCTCTCTCTCTCTTCCTCCCTCTCTCCCTCCCACTCTATCTGAAGATAAATGCAAAAATGTCCTCGGGTGAGGATAAAAAAAAAGGATCCAAAGAGGAGTAATTTCTAGAGTGGGAGGAAAATCCCAGGAGAAGATGGCACTGGGGATGGTAGATCTAGGGACCCAGACATGGGGTGGAACATAACAGGCAAAAAAGAGAGGGTGGTCCAGGTCGGGACCCCAACCTACAATATGCGGAGGTGGGGCTGCTGGGCCAGCCACAGTGATGGGGACAGGGGGCAAAGCCAGACTGTGGCCTTGCTCACTTTCATTTCAGGGCTCAGAGCCTCAACAGCAGGCCATGGCTCTGCACAGCTTCAGCAAGGCTGGGGTCCCCTGGGTCTGCATCCCCCAGGGAGGCTGCATTTGCATCTGTCTCTGCGCAGATGGCTGGTGAGCACAGCTAGCAGCCCTCATCCCCACCCGCACCCCCTTCTGTCGCCGGGACTTGGCTGCACCGGGGAGTATGGTATGGTGTTATTTTTAGAAGTTGCGCCATCTGTTCAAGGTGCCGGGCGGATTCTGTTTGTCTCCGCAGTGGCCGGGACAGCCATGCCAAGTCAGAGGAGGACTGCAGAGCTGGCCAGCAGGGCGGTCACTAATTAGCATGCCGACCTGCTGAACGTAGGAGCCAACAAGATTCCACAGGCCCTCAGGGTGTAAGAGTCTGGGATCTGGGCTCTGGGGCCAGGGCAGCCAAAGCAGAGGACAAGCTCAGAGTGGGCAGCGTCCTGTGTTCCTAGTGCCCCGCCTGGTCCCTGGGCCAGAGACTGGGCTGCCTCCTGGCACATTCAGTGTCCTGCTCTGATTTTATTCCTCACTTCCAGCCTTGGGTAGAAAATGGGGAAGAGGCAGGAGGACAAAAGAACAATGGCCAGGCTCAGGGGTCTTCTGCGGGTGTGGCAGAAGGTGCAGTTGTGAGTGGTGTGGTCCAGAGGGGCTGGCATATCTCCCCACTGGACCCCAAACGCTTCAGTGTGTCCCACTGCCTGAGCTACCGCCACACTGGGCTTCTGAGTCATCATGGGGAGGACTTAGGCTGCTGATTCCAAGAAGGGGCTCTGATGGCAGACTCCTTGGGTTCAAATCCAAAAGTTATGTGGTCCTAGGCCACCTCCTTAACCTGGCAGAGCCTCCATTTGCTCATCTGTGGAATGGGATGCTGGTAGCAGCTACTTCATAGGGCCCAGGTCCAGGTATTCCGATTGGTGCCTGTACAGCTGTGGCACGCACCTGGGCACGTTCAGCATCAGCTCCTCCTACCATCTGGCTGGCCAGGTCCCCTTCTCAAGTGCAGACTGCACCCTAAGATTTTTGTGTCCCCAGTATCCTTCCAGAGTCATATTGCTTCCTCAGTCATGGAACCAGAACTGGTGGAGGGCTGTGCCATGCTGCGGGCTGGGGAGGCCTTGTTCTCAGGAAGTTCATGGTCTAGTGGGGGAGTCAAGCTGGCATGACTCACCCCAAGACTGAGGGATGAGAGTGTGAAATTGAGGAATGAACCACACGTCCTGGGCTGGCAGAGGGAAGAGGATTGGAATTTAGAGCAGGGGAATTCGAGAAGTTGGCATGCTGGGCCTTAGAGAGGAACGTTTTGATTAATAGGAAAGCAGGTGCAGGCAGTCCTGGATAGAGGGACCCGCGTGTGCAAAGGATGGGAGGCAGGGCCATGCATTCGTTGTTCTGGAAATGCAAGGAGTTCTGTTAGACCAGAGTCCAGGGAGGCTGGCTCCGAGCCATCAGGCAGGGTCCTGAATGGCACTGGGGAGCCAGTGATGGTTTTTAATCCAGAGAGTGGTATGCTCAATCTGAGAGGCAGCATACTGTGGTGGTTTTAGAGTCAGACAGGTCCCAGTTCTGTCCCGGCTCAGCCACTTGCTAGCTGTGTGACCCTGGACATGATGTTATTTTGCCTCTCTGGTCCTCAGTTTTCTCATCATTATAATGCCTACCTTGTGGGCTTATTGTGGGATAAGGTGCGTTCAGAGCCTAACACAGCTCCTGACACATGGAAACCACTCAGTAAATGACAGTCACCATCAGCATCATTCTGGGGACAGTCAGGAGGCCATGGATGAGGAGCCTGGCTTCCCCGCACCTTGCCTTCCTTCTTTTCTGGTCTGGACCCCAAAGGGCTCACTAACTATTCAAAAGTAATCTCCCAACTTAGACTCACCCCCTGTCCTATGGATGAATAGGCCTACTCCACCACACAGAGGAAAACATTTAATAAACTCAGTCGGACTGAGATGCCACCACTTACATATGGTTCCAGCAGGAACCTGAAGGAAAGGGCCATGCACAGTGTGAAAGAATGGGTCACTAGCCCTGGCCGGTTTGGCTCAGCGGTTAGAGCGTCCGCCTGCGGTCCGGAGAGACCCGGGTTTGGTTCCCGCTAAGGGTTCGTACCTCGGTTGCAGTTTGTCCCCGGCCCTGGTTGGTCGTGCGGGTGGCAGCCACTCGATGTGTCCCTTTCACATCGATGTTTCCCTCTCTCTCTCTTCCTCTCTCTCCCTCCCACTCTGTCTGTACAAAAAATGGAAAAATGTCCTCGGATGAGGATTAAAAAAAAAAAAAAAAAAAAAGAATGGGTCACTAATGGTGGGGTTTCTAGCATCCATGACAGATGGCACCGAAGGACCAAGGTGAGTCCTCTGTGCATGCATGCACTTAAGTGGCCCTGGGTGGCCTTTTGCATAGTGTCATTTTGTTGGCACACACTGCTCACTAGGATACCCCATTGCCTAAGAATTCAGCTCTGAGTGTCAGCACCAAATATTTGGGGTCAGCTCCCCAAGCCTATTCACAGAGCTCATGGAAAAGGCCCTGTGCCCTCCCCATTCATCTCACACCCAGCAACTCGGGCTTCTCAACCCCACACTTCATTAGTGGGCATGGCTACCAAAAAAGCTCCTCAGGGCACTTAGAACCCTTTGCTCTGTCCGTCAGCACCACAGCATGTGAGCAGCTCCTTGACACACAGTTATTAAAGCCCACCCTATGCCCCCGTCAGCACTATGGGCCTGGGAACAGCTCCCAGTGAAGCCGGTTCTCCAGTGCCTGCTTCTCTGTCCTCCCCAGGGGGGATGTCAGTCAGCACCAGCACCACGTGGACAGCGCTCACTCCCAGCCTCTGCTGGTCAGCCTGCAGGGAGTGGGGGCCTGTAATTATCAGATTTCCTGACCTCAGCCACCCAATCCCTCCTCAGCACCCACTCCATCCATCAATCCGTATTTGATCCCCAGAGACAGCTCCCTGATCCCTGCACGGTCAGAGGTGAAGCCTGAAAACTCACCAACCGGCAACTAACCTGTTGTGTGTGGCCACAGCACTGACACAGCAGAAGCCAGAGGAAAGGGCAGGAGCTTGGTCTGTTAGAGGAGAAGGGGGTGTGCATGAGCATGGGAGGCCCTTAAGAGTATCTGTGTGTGTGTTTGAGACCTGGCTCTTCTGCCCCCTAACCAAGGACCTTACACCAGTCACTGCTCTCTCTTTTCCCCTTTTTTCTCCTCCTTAAAACAGGGTGCCAGCAGCTACTGTATCATAGGGTTGTCATGAAGGATTAAATAAGATAACAAATGCAAAGTGCATAGAATAGTACTTGGCATGTTGTAGGTGCAGTCTAAGCATCGCTGTTATCATCATTCTTTGTCCTCCTCCAGGCCTTTGCTGGCAAACCATGGAAGAGGAGGAGGAAGACGGAGGTAACATGGCGGTGTCACTGTAGCCAGTTAGGATCTGGAGGCTGGGGCAGCCAGAGTAGCAAAGGGGGCCTCAAGGAGGTTAGTGCAGCTATAGGGATAGAAGGGCAGGTAAGAGCTGAGGCCGGAGAGGTGGCCAAGGCTTTTGGCTGAAGACAGAGAACAAGGTCCAGAGCAGCTAGTTCATCCAGGCAGAACCACAGTCCACAACCTTCTTAATGCATGTTCCCTGTCTTGCAGCCCAAAGTGAAATCTCCACAACACTTTTCTGCTTCAACTAGGCTTTCTTGCCTCCATCTGCTGGCGACTTGACTGTTTTAGCTTCATCCGAAAACTCTCAAATATTCTTTTAAGGAAAGATTTCTAAATAAGGAACATAGCAAGGGTACAAATCTTGGAAAGCAGGCACTGCCCTGCAAAGACCCAAGGAGGGCAGTGCATGTCAAAGACAGCAGGTGCATTTTGATCAGCTTCAGGGGTGTTTCTCCTCCCTTCAGCCTCCAGCTCAGCAGGGCTTGGCCTGCAATGGGGATGTCCGCTCCCACTGGGGATGACATGGCAGCAAGGAGGCCCAAGAAAGTACGTGTGCTCTAAGAAGCAAGTATCAGATGATGGGAGAATCCCTGAGGATGGTGCTACAATGGCCCTTTGAGACTGAGTATCTGCCCAAACTCCCTCTCACCTTACAGAAAAGGAAACTGAGGCACGAGAGAGAAGGCTCTGGTCCAAGACCACACTACAAGTTGGTAAAGGACAATGGGGCACAGAGGAAAGATGGGGGCGTTGGACTAGAGCAAGTGTATTTAACCTGTGCCAGGTCCTATCTGTATGGCCTTGGCCATCTGTAACCTCTGAGTCCCAGATTCCTCACTTGTAAGGTAGGGACAGTGATACCACACAGCCCATGGAGGCTTGAGTTAAGCAAGTCCTGTTAACAGTAGTGGTCAAGCCAAGATTGGGACCCAGCAGATCGGGTTCCCAGACAAGTGCTGTTTGGATTATATCCTCCCCAAATCTGAAGCAAATGTGCAGGAATACTCAACTCAGATCCTGACCTTGGAGTTATCATAGGAGGGTCTTGATGGCAGAGTGATCAGACCTTAAACAGCAGGGTCTGAGCAATTCTCATGGTCTCCTCAGAATCCCAGCAATTGGGGGCAGGACATGAGATGCACCTCATTGGGTTGAATGGGTGGAAGGATGAAGACAGACAGATAGACAAATGGATGGACAGCTAATAATGATGGGTGAACAGATGGATGGACAGGTGGATAGGTGGGTTGGTGGAAGGATGGATGGATGGATTGGTGGGTAAATAAGTGGGAGGATGAATAGGTATGTGAACAGCACCTGGAGGACTAGGAATGGGGGTTTTCTCCTACCATCTAACATTGGCAGCCCCTCTGGAGACCAGGGAGCAGTGGAGGGGTTGAGCCTGGTAGGCAACTAAGGGCTGGACCTCCCCTCCCTCAGAACAGGCATGAGGATAAGAAGCTACACAAAAAGCCCTCAGTCTCTGACATCCCACCCCCTGGCCCTGCTTCTGCTAGCTCTGCCTTCAGGGCTGATGTGTGGCTGTTTCTGCGAGACTTTTTAATTTTTTCTAGATTTTCCTTTTCTGGTTAGCAGGGTAGGGGTTTTCTAAAAATAGCACTAAATTCGCTTCTGAGGTATTCATTTGCAGTTCCCTTCCTCCTTCCCAGTTCTCTCTCCTCAACTGTGAGAATTCAAAGCTGCGATTTTCATTGTCAGCTTTGATGCATGCACACACACATGTGCACACACACACACGTGTGCACACACACACAGCCACAAGCCCAACCCAACACTAACATTTTACACTCCTTCTGGCCCAGGCATACCCCCAGCCTATGGACTGGCCATGATGAACATCTACCATAACACTGCCACTGACCTTGCACCTCCACGCTGACTGACCTCTGCACTCACACTCACATAGTCCCTACAGGTCCATCAGCCTCTCTCCTCAGTCACACACACACTCACACACAGACAGGACATTCCCTCCCCCAGAAAGGGGCATCTAAGGCAATCACTACAATTGTCTGGCTGAGGCTGAGGGAGGAGCAGCTGTCCGTTTGTCTCCAGCTGCAGGCTGAGTTCACCCATTTTCCTGGGTCGTAGCCGAGGTGGAGGGTTCCCATTGCTGGGGAAGGAGGTCCTACAGAAAGGCCAGAATTTGACTCTAGGAGAGGAAAGAAAGTGTCCTACCCCAAAGGAACTAATTAGGACCAGAGCGGAGGGAGACTAGCCTTGTACGCTTTGCAACATGCTGGGACCCTGCCCAGCCGTGAGCAGCGCCAGGGGCCTCATGCGGATGGCCCCATCATCTGAGTTCTGCGTGAAGCACGGCATGTGGGGGACACTCTGGCTGAGCAGCAGATAGAGGCCGTGAGTGCATTTTCATTGCGGGAACAAGCACCACTTAACACGTTCTTCCTCTGTGCCAGGAACTGGGCTAAGCCGTCTCGCAGTCAGTCCTCACAAAGCCCTGGGAGCTAGGCTGTGAAGTTGGCTGTGTTGGGGACGAGGGAACCAAGGCTCAGGAAGGGGTTAGGAGCCTTACCCAAGTCACAAAACTAACCACTGGCAGCACCAGCCCTTGTCACCCAGGATCTCTAGACAGGACTTGTGTCCCCTATGTTTGTCAGGGCTCCCAGAGATCATTCAAAGAAGAGGTGACTTTAAAAATACATATGAAGGTGGCATTTAAATTCGGCACATCTTAAAACAGAAGGATTCAGCATTCAAAGTTATTTTTAGCACATAATTCATTTGCAATTGTCCTAGCTACCATCGTTCAGTAGGATTTGAATAGCTGTTGGTTTGGGGTTTTGTTTTCCTTTTTAATTCTTCCTTCGAAAGATAGATTCCTTCTTTGTTAAATTAACTAAAAAAAAAAAAAAAAATTGCTACTTCCTCTGCAAGCATCCTTCCTAGCAAAGACTTTTTATTAAGGTGCCCCTAACCTATTCTTGAGTCACTGAAATGTAACAATACAGAGTCATTTAAATGCTAATAAGATGAAATTGAAATGCATAAATCCAATATTGTCAGAATGTTCTCCTGGATTCTGAAGGTCTCAGCACTGTCAGAGCCTGAAGGGACCTCAGAGAACACTAGTCCAATCCCTTCGCTTTCCACATGGGGAAACCGAGGTCTAGGGAGGAAAAAGACTTGGTCAAAATCATGCTGCAGGAGCTTGGAAGACAGGGAGGAGCTTTCTATGGGCTCTGGCCTCCGTTGGCTGTGTGACCCCTGATGTGTTGCTCATGCTGTCTGGGCCCAGACTGGTCATATGCCCTGCCCAAGGCCCTGCCTCATCCCACTCAGCTGCTATACCAGAATTCCACAGACTGGGTTTCTTACACCACAGAAATTTGTTTTTCACAGTTCTGGAGGCTGGGAGTTCAGATCAAGGTGCCAGCGGATTAGGGTCCGAGTGAGGCCCCTCTCCCTGTCTTGCTGTGTCTTCACATGGCTGAGAAAGATCATCTCTCATGTCACTTTTTATAAGAACACCAATTCCATTCATGAGGGCTCCACCCTCATGACCTAATGACCTCCCAAAGGCCCCACCTCCTAATACCATCACATTGGAGATCAGGGCTTCAACATATTAATTTGGGTTAAACACATTCAGCCCATGGCAGCCTGTGTGCCCCTGTGTTTTAGGGCAGGAGTGACTGCAGTGTTGAGAACTGACTGCAAGTGAACCTCATCGGAACATGAGGGTGGTGCACTTGCTAGCAAGGGTGTGAGGGGGAGATAAGGAGCCAGGGTCCTAGAAGGTCTGCTTCAGGCCAGGAGCTGCACTGAGACTCACACAGGAGTCTCCATGGGTCCCCACAGCAGCCTGTTAGACACATGGGTCAGCTCTAGTTTGCAGATGAGGCCCACCCAGTGAGGTTAGATCACTTCTCCAAGGTCACACCACTCATGAAACGTCTCAGCTGTAGAGTGGTAGCTCTCACACCCACGCCTCATTGGGGGATGCATCAAAGAAAAAGTATGACTACTGATTGTGATATCTTTCCTTACCCCCAGCAAACCTGTAAGAGAGGCAGGGTAAGAATCGCTAGCCCATTTTACAGATGAGGACACTGAGGTCCAAGGACTTCCTATGGATGGATGACCCAGGGGCTAATCCAGATATTCATTCATTCATTCAGCATGTTTTGAGTGCCTTCTGAATGCCAGTTACTATACGAGGTACAAAAGTGACATGGCTGCTGCCCACTCAGAGCTCTCGCTCTCAGGGGAAGGGAGGCAGCTAAGCAGGCCCAAGCCATGGAGTGTGAAGTATGGTGTGATACAGGAGGCATTCAGGAGTCAGGAGCATTCACACAGCCCTGGGTGGTCAGGGGAGGCTTTCAAGTAAAGGACACTGTGATGAGCAGAACAGACCGTTATCAAGGCAGTGAAGGCTGGGGGAGTGGAGAGTGTTCCTGTCTGGAGAATTCAGGCAACTAATAGATTCTACACCAACTAGCAGGTCTTCAGCTTTGTCCGTCTGTCAGAATATCATTTGAGTGGCATCATACAAGTACTTCTGGGCCAGTGGACTGCAAGCTGTCTAATCAAGGAAATCCCAGTTAGATCAAATACCAAAGTGAGCTCTGCAACTTAGAAGGAAAACCAAGATGCCCAGAACAGAAGTGGTCTCATGCATGTACTGGTGACATGCGAAAGCAAGGGGTAATGGGTTGGGGACATGCCACATCAAAAGAGGTAACTATCATCTACAGGGGCAAATTTTGGTTTTTAACTGATTTTGCTACCCCAGCATTTCACCCCTCCATACATGCTCACGCAGGTCCCTTCCTGCACCTTTTACTGTGTTCCTTCTGACCTTTTACTAATAGATAATTAAATATTTTAGTTTCTTCCATGTTAAGTTCTACCTGTAGGGGAAAAATAATATTTCCTACTCATCTTCCCTGATACCCTGGGTCAGATCAGATCTTCCTGCTGAGTATCTGCAGCACCTGGGACTCGTCAGCATGGCAAACCCATTATGTTATATAGAAATCAGGCATTTAATGTCTCTCTTCTCCACTATTCACTCCTGGAAGGCAGGGACCATGTCTGGATTATTCAGTGCCTGGAACAGAGTAGCTGCCCAAAAAATTTATTGGATGGATGGATGGATGGATGGACGGACGGACGGACGGGCGGATGGACGAATGGGTGGCTAGATGGTTGAAGAGCATTGTTCATCTTAGCACAATAGTCATTAAAATTACTAGTAGGCCATTAACTTATGCCTACTATTGTCATCACAAACATGATTGCTGCTAACGATTCTCATAGCTCGTGCTGTCAGAGGTCATTATCAGCACCTGTGAGCCACGCCACAGGTGGCAGAGGGACAGGCAGAAACAGTGCCTCAAGTTTAGAAAGTCCCTGGTGACTTACAGAGCACTTCGTTCACATACGGCACTTCACTGACGTACCCTAAGAACTCACGAAGGAGACTCGCAGGGGAGGCAGCAAAGTGCCCCGATTAAGAGAATGTCTCTGCCCTGACCGGTTTTGCTGAATGGTTAGATCATCAGCCCATAGATCCAAAAGTCTCCGGTTCGATTCCGGTCAAGGGCACATATCTCAGTTGTGGTTCGTCCTGGGCCCTGGTCGGGATCGTGCGGGAGGCAACCAGTCGATGTGTCCCTTTCACATAGATGTTTCTCTCTCCCTCCCTTCCTCCCACTCTATCTGAAGATAAATAGAAAAACAAAAAATCCTCAGGTGAGGATAAAAACAAGAGAGAGAGAATGTCTCTGGATCCAGAGTAGCTGGGTTTCAGTCCCAACTCCACCACTCGCTAGCTGTGTGACCTCGGGCAGGTTATTCCCACCCCTCTACCACCTCTCTCAGCCTCAGTTTGCTCGTATGTTCTATGGGGATGATAAGACTGTCTGTCTCATAAAGCGGTTGTATGGTAATGATCACAATAACTACCCAGTGCTTACTCAGTAACTGCTGGGCTCAGTTCTAAGTATTTTACGTGAAATAACTGACTTAAGCCTCATAACACCTATGAGGTAGATACTATTATTCCCCCACCTTTTTTTAAGGTAATAAAATTAAAGTTAATTTGCCTCCCATTCTGCTGGGAGGTGGAGGAACCAGAATTTGTCCAGAAACTGTGGTTTCTAGAGTTCCTGCTGTTAACCCCCCTGGCATCTGTACACACAGGCATCCTTGGTCCCTGCCTCGTCTATTGGTCCCGTGTAAAAATAAGGCTTCCCACTGTAGCCTGGGGTAAAAGTGCCCTCCTGGAAGGATGACAGTTTCTCCTGCGGCTCCAGCACCCCAGACCCTGGACTAGAAAGCCTCATACCCCAGGTGGAAGTATCCGATTTGAACATGGTTTATCATTAGCTCCCAGTAAGTTAGGAGGTAGCAAGAGGAGAATGACTATTGTCTTACAGATGAGGAAACTGCGTCTCAGCAAAGTGAAGGGACTTGCCTAGGGTTTCACAGGATTCGGGAGGACTTGGATTCGAACCTGGATTGCCTGATTCCATCCTGTGTTCTTCGATGCACTCAGGCACAGTCTACCCACCAGCCTCAGCTCTTCGGAGAGAAAGGAGAGAGTGCCCCCTAGGGGAAGGGGGAAGAGCACCTGACTGGAGTCAGGAAACCAGACACCTCTGGGCCCCTCTGCTTTTGTTCTTTGTGGCTCTGGACAAGTTCCTTTTCCTCTCTGAACTTCAGGTTCCTCACTGGAAAATGAGATTAACCCTAAAATGTCAGCAGCTCCAAAATTTGGTACAAGAGGAAAGGATCGTAAAGGAGAGAAATGAGGCAGGGGAGAGAATGACAAGAGGGAGAAGCTGGGACTGGGGTGTGGGCTCAGTCCCGTCCTCCTCCTCGACCCCTCCCCCCTCCTCGGCCCCTCCCCCCTCCCTGTCCTGGACCTAAGATGGCCAGCTGTCTGAGACTACTGGGCGGAGCTGGTCCCCGTGCCAGGCCCAGCCGAGCTCAACAGGGGCCCTTTGTCACCCAACGCTTGCCGGGGCCTTGGCCACTGGTGTTGGGTGTCCAAGCAGATTGGATTCTCTCCTGGCAGCCCCGCAGATGCCGCACTCCTGAAGGGTGGCCGGGCAGGCAGAGAGAAGCCAGCACTCCCTCTTCCTGGGCTCCCAGAGGGACGCGGAGGGACTGTCTGTGGTGCTGGCCTGCGAGGACCCCCAGGTGAGGGCTCCCTGGACCCCAGCCAGTGCTGGGGGCCAAGCTGTGGGCTCAGTGACGTCCTGGTGAATACATGTGAGCTGGTTCCTCTGGCCCAGCCGAGGGCCTTAATTAGTGTGGTTGGGGGCTGAGGGTGGAGGTGGGTGGCTTTCTCCCCTCCCGCTGCCTGTAAGACCCAAGTGGAGAGAGCAGTGTGTATCAGCAGGTGTAGGTGACATGGGCAGGGGTGGCATCTATACGTGGGGGATGTGCCCCAAACCGTGTGGGCAGAGGACATGTGTAAACACATTGAGATCGTGGAAGAAATCGGGGTCTGTGTGTGCACAGAGGGGCTGTGAGCACAGGTGTTTTGAGGGAAGGCGGTGGGGATGTTAGATGTGTGCCAAAAGTGACTGCGTGCGACACTGCACAGTGGGAGGGGCAGCGGGGTGGGCCCTGAAAGTAGGTGGATTGGGCGTAGCAGGGGACCCTGAGCCCTGTGGATCTGAGGGGGTGTGTACAGCAGGGGGTGTGTTGTGAAGTCTGCGTGTGACAGGGCACAGTGGGCAGTTAGGGAATTGGGTGTGTTATGCCTTGGGGGGTTGATATTGTGGGGTCTCCAGGAAAGTTCCAGTATGTTTAGATTTACGGTGTGTGCTGCTGTTATGGGTGTTGTACAAAGCACCGTATTAGAGTGCAAGGGTGTTATTTGGGTGGACACGCATGCACACACACTGGCCTTCGTCAGCACCTCCCCGGAGGCCTCCAGATCCTCACCCCGTCGCCACTCTGTGCTTGCGCCCACAGGAGCCACCACCCCGACCATGTAGATGCCACCTCCAGGAGCAGCATGGGCCCCGCTGAATGGAGACTACTGGGTCTAGAGCCCTGAGCCCCTCCGGCCCCTGGACTTCACCCTGCACCCAGGAACACCCCTTGGAGTTCACCACCGCTGTTGCCAGCCCACCTCCGCCGCCCCCTCCCCCTGGAACCCGGAGTCGGCCACCGGGAGCCGCAGCCATCCAGTGAGGTTGTGCTGAGGACAGCCACACAGAGCCATCACCCGGCAGCCTCTGGTCCAGCGCTGACCCTCGGGCCCGCCCCGAGCAGGGACTGTGGCAAACATGGGTGACATGACCAACAGCGACTTTTACTCCAAAAACCAAAGAAACGAGTCGAGCCATGGGGGCGAGTTCGGGTGCACGCTGGAAGAGCTCCGCTCCCTCATGGAGCTGCGGAGCACCGAGGCTGTGGTCAAGATCAAGGAGACTTACGGGGACACTGAAGCCATCTGCCGGCGCCTCAAAACCTCTCCTGTCGAAGGTAGGTGTGGGAGGAAAACCCAGGGCTGTAGCCTGGCGACTGCCATCTGGGTTGGCTCCGGGAGCGATATTCAGAATATGCAAGCACAAGGATGTCTTGGACATGGGCTGAAGTGCCAGCGTGGCCATTCTGGTGCATTCTAGCTGAGGGTCAGCCCCTTGGATAGGCCAGGGGGCGGGGCTTCCATTTCTCCCCCCCACCCCCCCGTGGGTTAGGGGTCAGACCCAAACCACCTGCAGAGAGAACCACAGGGACAGAGCTGGGTCAAGGGCTGTGTTCTGGAAACCCAATGCCAAAGCCCTAGTGGGCAGCTCACATCCACTTCGGGAGGGGGCTCATCAGCCTGGAAATCTGGGAGGCACCCAGTCTCCAAGGCAGGGCCAGGCGGGGGCCGGGGGCCCAGAAGAGGAAGCACGCCTTGCTGGCCTTCGTCAAAGCTGACAGGGCTCCTGCTTCCCACCGCATCTGCGCCCCGCCCCTGGGCTCCCTTCCCCAGGCTGCAGAAATTCCCTTCTCTGGGCCCCAGCGTGGAACCGCAGCATTGCCATCACGCAGCCAGTCCCAGTCCCTGCCCCAAAGCCAGGCCCTGACCCGGGGACTCCTAGGTCTCTGAGGCAGCCGCAGGCCTTGGAACTGCTGGGCAGACAAGGCAAGCAAGATGGGCCGTCGCGGGAAGGGTGACAGATGCCATGTGTGTCTTGCCCTTGACATGGGTTTGGGACTTTTTTGCAACTGCCAAAATAAGTAGGCCTGGGATCTCCAGAGAGAGAGGATCTCAATCTCCTGGGGGCTTCTCTGGAGGGGCCAACGCCCAGGCGTCTGTCATGAGGTACAGAGGAGAGAAACAAGCCCAGCTTAGGCACTGATTGAGTCTCCATCCCCACAGTTATCTCCCCCTGACTATGAAGGAGAAGAGTTCCCTACACTAACCCCAAAGGCATATGTATGAGGCTCTTCCAGGGCACTCCCCAATCCTGCAATTTCGTGGAAAGAGGCTACACCAAGCCTCAGTTTCTTCCTCTGGAAAATGGGGCCAGCGCGCACCTCACAGTGCCTGGTGGAGGCCTGAGCATGCAGCCGTATCTCCTAAGAGTGGATGGCAGCTCCTCTTCCAGGTGTAGACCACCGCTGGGAGGCAGGCAGCATCTGAATCCTTATCCCCATAATCAGAGAACAAATCTGAGGCCAGAGGCCCCTCTCACTCCACCTCCTAACTCCATTCCCCATTCCCTGGACATGGCTGGGCACTAACTGAATGCATTTCCTGCAAAGGCTCAGCTGGGGCCTGCCAGTCTGTCTAGTGGTTGCCTGTGTACCCAGTGGCTCGGGGCATCTGTGTCTCTCTTCCTCTGGGGCCCTCTTGGGACAGGAGGAAGAACTAAGCCTGGTCCTTCTTCCCAGACTGGCTGCGTGCTGAGCCCGGGCTGAAGTTTAGAAGTACCTTTGCTTTCTTGGTGTCTGGTTGTTTGGCAGGGAGGGTAGGAACAGAGGAAACATCCTCTCTTCACTGTGTGGTTCTAGCTCAGGTCTTGAGAATGATCGCATGTGGCCCTGCCGTGGGAGCGGTCTCTGCCCTGAGGCTCCTGAGCCTCAGCCTTGTGCAAACACCAGTCTGGGGCAGAATGGCCCATGCTCAGCTCCGCCAGGCTGGCATACCCAGCCTGCTAGGAGGCAAGGTTGCCCAAGTGATCTTTGCCTTGTGAATAGGACCGGGAGATTCTCGAGTCAGGAATTCTTAAGTGTCTCTGGGCTCTAGGCCTGGATGGAAGCTGTTTTTCTCCCCAGAAAAACAGCCAACTACATGCAGCAGATGTGGCCCACACAGAGCCCCTTGAAGCCAGGCCATGGACTAATAAACCACTCCCACCTGCCAGGCTCTCAGATCCTGGGAAATCGAGTGGCCTGTTACCCAGCTCCCACACTGTGCAGGGCATTACCAGTTGGCTCATTGTGTCCTGCACCTGAGGGCAGGAATCCTGTCCTGCTTCTCTCTGTATATCCAGTGCCCAGCCTAGTGCCTGGCACAGAGGAGGGCATATAACTGCCCATAAAACCAAAACATGGCCATTGCATCCCCAGCCCACAGGGAGCAGCCCAGATGTCTAAACAATCAAAACAGCAAATAATCCAGACCAGGGGCAGCAAGGGCCCCAGAGCCCATAGGAGAGGTGAGGTGGGTAGACAATAAAGGTCGGAGAAGCCTTCCTGGAGGAGGAGGAAATGTAGCATGGAATAAAACAACACTTCTTAGAATTCCATAGAATACCAGTGTGTTACAAGAGTTAGGCGTTACGTGAAGAATACAGGGGACTCAGTTTTCTCATCTGTAAAATGGAAAACATAGTAACAGCTCTTCCTAGTGCTCTGCCACCTGCCAGCTGTGTGTGCCCCTGGGCCTTTTGTCTGACTCTCTAAGCTTCGGCTTTCTCATTGCTCATGAGGACCAGATGAGACCTCTGATGGGAAAGGTCTCTGAGGAGGAGGAGAGCCTGTGCTTGGATTAACCGCAGTCCCTGCTGCATTGGTCCCTAGAAGGATCTCCCAGGGTGCAGGTGGAGCCGGAAGAGGCTTGGGGAGGGGCAGGAGAGCATAATGCCACAGACCTAGACTTGGTGACCTGGGTTCAAGTCTCAACCCTGCCATTTACCAGCTGTGGGCAAGTTACTTGTCCACTCCACGCCTTAGTCTTCTCCGTTTCCTCATTATCCCCTGTAAACTGGGGGTAATGGCAGGGGTTACCTCAAAGGGTTGTGGTGGGAACAAAGTGAAGTAGCTCAGAACAGCGCCTGCCACGTGGGCTGTGTGTTAGGATTCAGCCCCGGAGATGAAACACCTCCCTTTCCCCATCAGTAAAATGAGCTGTGAACATTGTCATTCACCGAGGTCAGTCCGAGTGCCCAGTGTCAAGTGCTTAACAAGTACCCGCTCTTGTGGTTTCGTTATGATGGGCGCTGCTCTGGAAGAGCAGTCACGTTCCGCAGAAAGGGCGGACTCCGACTCTGGAACACGGGGCCATGCCCCTAGTGGTGCCACTCTGTAGTGAGCTATTCTGCACCCTTACGGCACATGTGCCTGGAAGCAGGGCTTGTTATCCCATTTTACAGATGAGGAGCATGAGGGCTCGAGGTCATCAACACAGTTCACATCAAAGCTGACTTTGAACACAGCTCTGCTGGACAGGCGCCAGGTGAGCCATCAGCCCGAGCCAGGCGTGTGCACCTGCACCCAGCTCTCTACGTGCTCTCTGTCTGAGGGCCTGAGCCGGGCAGGGCCACCAGGGAACTTTTCTTTATTCTCGCTCATGTTCAGCATTTGTCCTGCCCTTTTTGCCCTCTTCTGATTTACAGAAATGTCTGGCCTCCGGCCCCAGCCCCCAGCTCAGAGCCATGTGGTCTGGAGCTATGCCCGCTCCACACAGGGGCTCGGGCTGGCCATTCCTGACACCCCCTGCCCCCAATCTGCTGCCGTGACCTCTGAGTCACTCTACAGGAAACTGCTCCAGGCCACGCATAAATCCACCTTCCCATTCACTTCCAGCGGACGTCAGGCAAATAGATCTCTGCAGGTGATAGAGGGGGTTTAAAGCCAGGGAATCTATTCCCACCCAGGGCACCACCTGCTGCCAGCACAGGCCATGGTCTCAGCTCCCACCCCTGACAGCGCTGGATTTTCTACCTAAAGGCCCAACTCTGGGGACAACTGTTGTGTGAACCTGGCCCCTCTGAAGCTGGGGTGGTCTCTGCCCCCCAATCTGAGCTTCGTTCCTTTCTTTTTCCACCACTGGTTCTGTTCCACTCTGTAACACCTTTCCCTCTGCCTTCCATGGCCCCCTTTCCTTCCACACCCTTCCACCCCAGGGTGCCGGGCCCCAGAGACCCAAGTTCAAATCCTCACTGGCGTGCTCTTAAAGGACACTGGAAGAATTTAGTGTAAGCTCTCTGCGCCTTGGTTGCCTTATCTGTGAAATGGGGAGAATAACACTAGCTATGTCACTCACACGTGCTGTTCACATGAAGGGCTCAGCGCAGTGTTTGGCAGACCCTGGACACTCACAAAGTGATGTTGTCAGTGTTATTATTATACCTAATATCTCTTTTAGAAAACAGCATGCATGGGCCCCATCCTCGTGAAAGAATTGGGCAGTGAATAAGACAAGTGCCCAATGAAGAGTTAACGTGCTAGCAGAGGTGGCTTCCCAGAGTAGGCCGACTCATGATGAGTCTGCAAAGATGGGTAGTGGGTGTTGGGGTGGCCTGTGAGCTCCTGGATGCGGGAGCTATTTGTCATTCTCTACCGTGTCCCCAGCACCTGGTACGATGCCCGGGAGCTCAAAATTATTCACAGAAGGAAGGAAGAGAAGGAGAGAAGAGATGGGGAATGCCCCGGTGCCCCTCCCTGTGCAGGATGGAAGGCTGCAACCTGGGGACAGGACACAGGACACCCTATGTCACCCGTGGAACAACTGGCTTCAGTTCCCCAAGCCTAGAGTGGCACTTCCCTGAGCCGCTGTGCGCACAGCCCTCGTCCTCGCTTCCTGTCGCCTGCACCGCGGGCTGTCAGAGGGCAGCTCAGACCAGTCCCGCTGGGTGCTCCCTGCATGGCGAGTTTCGCAGTAGGGGGGAGAAGGGGACAAAGACAACAGCGCAGCAGCAGGCGGGGTGGGAACTGGATACTGCAGAATGTTGTGAAACGGAACCTCCGGTTAATTTTGCATGAATCCCACGGCCTGCCCAAGTGGAGGAGAGCGCGGGACTGAGGGGGCAGGAGGGCAGATCACCGGGGATGGTGCCTCGTGTTGCACAACATGATGTTAGCGGAGAATGCCCCCGCACCTAGCAGGGCCCAGGTCATCCACAGAGCTGCCACCCACCGGGCACAGGGAGTGTGGAGGCAGTGGGTAGGGGTCTTCTGTTAGTCATTATGATGTCACTGTCCGTTTCTCCAAGGTTCACTGGGGCCCTGGCCGGTTGACAGGGAAACTGAGGCAGCCACAGATTCAGTTGTGTCCCACACAGGGTGAAGCTGGGGACCGCTCAGATACAGGGTCCAATGGGGAGTTCACTGCCTGGCCAGGGATAAACGAGAACAGCTCCCTGGGTCGGCTGTGAAGTGACCCATATGCTCCATTTAAGCCCAGGACTCTGTCAGGTGCAAAGCCTGGAGGGGAAAAACTTATCAAAGTATTTAAGAGACTGAGAAAACTGTCCACCTTCTCTAATACATGCATGGGGGGGGGGGCATGAAGACTGGGGAGGTGGTCCAGCCTCACCTGTCACCACAGACAAGGCACTTAGACTTCACTGCCTCACGTTTCTTACCTGTAAAATGGGGACTGTGCTGCTTCACTCTGTGCCATTTGGAGATGGTGAGCTGGAAGTACTTTGAAAGTTTTCCACAAAAGAACGATCATCTTCTATTACTTACTGAGTATTTCTGGTAGGATTCTGGTTGATAGAAACCCACCTCAAATTGGCTTATGCAAGAGAAACTGTCAGGCTAGTACGACCGAAAAGTCCAGGAACTCAGGCATGGCTGGATCCAGGGCCCCCAGCGCTGTTATCTTTCCTCTCTATTGTCCTCAGGCAGACCCTCACCCCATGAGGGCCCCGGCAGCTCAGGCCAACACCCTCTCATTCCAGCCACCCAGTGCCAATGGCACCTCTTTCTCAGGCTCTCCCCTTAAGTACTAGAATCGACTTTCACTGGGCCAACAGGAGTCACATGGCCAATCTCGAACCAGTCCATGTGGCCAGAGGGTGGAATAGGTCAGGCCTGGGTCCCATGCTTACTGCAGAGGGGGCCAGTCAGTTCACCCAGACCACAAGGAGACTGGGGGAGGAGAGGGAAATAGAGGCACGAAACACATGCTGTGGCCCTGTTGTGTGGAAGGCCCCTACTGTGTGCTGGGGAGGGTGTGGAGGAAGAGCAGGCCCGAGAGGGAGGAAGGCAGCTGAGGAGTGAAGGCAGGATTTGGAGCACTGAGTATGGAGTGATCAGAGCCCAATCACAGCACTGCTAATAATTACACCAGGGTCATAGGCATGAGCGCGGTCTGTCCAGGCAAAGTAGGTCTACAACTAGTGTTCCAGCCGCGAAGTGGCCAGCTCGTGTCATGGTCCAATTCTGGCCTCACTTCTTAGCCAGCTGTGGCGCATCAGGCCCGTTCTTTAATCTCTCTGTGCCTCAGTTTCCTCATCTGTGACGCGGGATGGTAACAATGCCTCTTTCCTCGGGTTGCTGTGAGGGTCAGAGTGATATGTGGCAAGCGCCTGTGCCTGGGACATGCAGGTGCTGGGTCAGTGTCAGGTGTTTATTATTCTGTTCCAGGAAATACCCGTGTGCCTTCATGGGACGAGTTGGGTTTAAATTAGTGGAGATAAGAAAGGTAGCTTATCTGGGCAGATCAATGGGCTTGAGCAACACATGTGAATCGATGATTTTTTTTGAATGTCAGCACCACATGTGATTTTCAGTGCTTATACACCCCCACCCCACCTCCACCACCGGGGAAAAATCCTTTAAAAGCACAGCTTTCTGTGAAAGTGATGAATCATATCTGGACACTTTCCAGAGTGCCGCCCACACATCTTTCTGAATCATCAATAAAAGAGACCCACGTGTCGATTAATAGGTGCCATCCACTTCCCCAGGTGGGGGCAGGAGCGTGTGTGCGAGGCAAACAGTTCTGCGGCCTGGGGGTGGCCGGCAGAGTGCAGAGTTAGGGAGAGGGCCTGCCTGTGGCTCACCAAGGGCTCTGGGTGGATGCCAGCAGGATAGAGGGACTTCATGTCCCACCAATGACACTGCTGGCCCAGTAGGTGCTTTGCACAGCCGGGCATCTGGAGGGGGAGTGGAGGATATGGGCAGTGAGGGGAGCGTTTACAGGAGAGCCTGAGTCCCAGAGTCACCCAGAGGCTGGAATTTACTGTGTGCACACTCATCAGGGCCACGCCGGCCAGTGTGGCTCAGTTGGTTGGGTGTCGACCCATGCACCAAGAAGTTGCTGGTTCCATTCCTGGTCAGGGCACATGCCCAGGTTGTGAGCCTGATCCCCAGTAGGGGGCGTACAGGAGGCAGCTGATGGGTGTTTCTCATCGATGCTTCTCTCTCTCTCTCTCCCTCTCTTCCTCTCTAAAATTATTTAAAGAAAAAACAAACTCATCAGGGCCAGACTCTCTATCTCATGTGGTCCTCACAGCAGCCTCTTGAGGGAAACAAATGCTTGAAGAGACCAGCTCCATGAAGGCATCTTTGCTTTGCAGAATGAATATGCACGAAACACTAAGTGCCTAGTGCGCGCTCAGGAAAGAGAAGGAACGAGAAGAGCATTGACTTGGAGTCCCGGCTCCACCACCCTCAAGCAAGTCACTCCATCCCTCTGAGCCTCACATTCCCCACCTGTAAATGGCATGATAATAACGCCCACCTCCCAGAGCCAGAAGACACAGGTGTTCAGAAAATGCCCCGTTGCTTCCCCTGCTGCTGTCATGCCGAGAGACGTAGGCTGACACATTCATTCGGTGAACAGATATGTGTTGAGTACCTACTATGTGCAGGCTTGGCCCACCTTGCTCTTCTGGGAAGAGATGTTCCCAACGCTCCTCAGGAGCACTTTGCGTGGTGTGGCTGCACATGGGTCAGCCTTCCAGGACATTCCCTCTCCGTCCACGGAGCAGGGACAGTGGTCAGATGGGAGTGCAGGATCCAGTAGGAAAGGTGGCAGCCAGGGGCAGGGGCCAGGGACTCAGTCTAGCCAGAGGTCAAAAAGGAAGAGCCCCTCCAGAGCTCCCTACAGATTCCCAGGAAAGGGGGGTGCAGAGCTGGGCTGTAAACCACCCCTGCCCTGAAGACTCTCCCCGTCTAGCTGTGATACCAGAGACGCATTACCTCTGAATCTTCACCAACCCCTGTGAAACCGGGACTGTTCATGTCCCCAACTTACGGATGGGGAAATAGAGGCTCAGGGTACCACCGCTAACAAGAGGCCCAGTCAGGATTGGTACCCAGACAGGCTGGCTCCTGAATGTGACCTCCTTCATCAACTGCCTCCTGTTGACAAAGCAGCTCTTCAGCAGGAGGGGGTGTGCTGAAGGCTGAAGGGAGGGTCAGCCCCTGCCTGATGGGAGACAGAATCAGGACAGGCTTCCTCTGAGCGAGATCCCCAAGGACAGGGAGGAGCTGGACACGCAGAGACAGGGAGGAGAGTACGTGCTTAGTGAGGGGAGCAGCCTGAGCAAAGGCCCTGAGGTACGAACTGGGAGGGCCCGGGGAGACATGAGGAAGTCATTGTACCTGGAGCCTAGGAAGTACCTCAAAGGGCAGAGGACTGCAGCCCCCAGACTGCGGATGGACTTTTATAGACTCTGGGTTTTAGCAGTTTGTCCATGCAATGTGTGCCGACTGTCAGCTTGGATAACGCATTTATGTTTTTCTGTGCTCTCCACATGAGTGTGAAATGAGCTGTGAGCTCCCTGAGAGTAAGGCCCTGGGTACAGCTCCTCCCCAGGGGCCAGGTGAGTCAAAGAGCTCCCTGAGTGCAGGGAAACTGCTGGTTCTCACACTGGGTTCCTTGGGGTTCCACAAAGGTGCTGAGAGGACAGGGAGATGCTGAGTGGCCTTTCCTCCCCACCGTGTATCACAGAGCCTCCTTCTTTATCTGTTTTGCATGGTAGAGCATCTGGTAAGATTTTAAAACAATAAAATGAGGTTGGGTTTATTTTTTTCAAAAGAGAAGGAAAAAAATTTTAAACCTCTGAGACAGGAGAAAGGTGCCAAACTAGAGTGTCTAACGCCTGGGTCGAGGCCCAGGTTATTGAAGTTCACAGTGCCTCCATTTTTATGTCTGTAAAATGGAGCAGGTCAGATCCAGCTCCCAGGACCCACACTGGTCTGTTGACTAGTGGGAAAGCGAACACAGAGTGCCTGGCCCACGGGGCCCTCGGGGAGGTTCACCTGCAGCCTGCCCACCCTGGCCGTGGTCCGGCCCCCTGTACTCCGCCCACCTGTTAGAAGATGCTGAGCCGGACGGTTGGAGAGGAAACCAGCCTGACTTTGGCCCTTATTAACTGAGACTCTCCCCAAGCCCCATGCCAAAAAGGAAGGTAGGTCTGGTAGGCTCCAAGGCTCTTCCAGTCTCAGACAGTCTAGAATTGTGAGACTCGTTGCCCCCGTGGCCCAGCCTGCACACATCAGACAGGCCCAGGGTGGCTAGCTCGGAGCCCAGCCCCGGAGTCCCCTCCCCTTGAAAGACTGACTTCAGATCCTTTGGGTATGGCCGGGGCCCCACCACAGCCCATGCAGGGTTAGTGCCCTTGGCCTGTCGCCCCAAGCCCCGGCCCAGCAAACCTTCCTCCCAGGTGGCGTTGGAGCCCTACCCACACTGGCTTCCCAAGGCCCGTGAGTATTCCTGGCAAAAGGTCGCAGGCTCCCAGAAGCTAGGGACCTGGGACAGCAGTTTCTGATTACTTTGCGCCCCTAAGTTTTCTTATCTGTCAAGCGGGTTGAGGGGTGAGAGATGTTATTCAGTAGTGCAGACTGGGTGTCTCTAGCGTTAGGCAACCTCAGCTGTCCACCCAGCCGGGGTCCCACAGAGGTCAAGAGAGCTGAAGCAGCCTCTCCCCCGGGCCGTCTGTCACACGAGAGGCCCTAACAGGGCAGGTAAGTTATTTATGCGGGCCCCCCTCACCCCGCAACGATTATCTTACTCGTCCTGGCACAATCCAAGCCCCTGCTGTGGTTTCAGACCTAGAGTTATTTATAGTCAGTGGAAATTAGCGCCTCTGCAGATGGTTCCCTGTCCCCACCTGCCAGCGTCAGCCTCCACCCCAAAGGGAGGCCCCCTGGAAATTTCCGTGGTCCCAGCAAATGATCACAAGGGCCATTTCTAAACAGAGAAGAGTCAGCTCCTTCTGTGGGAAGCTTTGGACAAGTTGCCATGGGGTCAAGTGGAAGCAAGCCCTTCCAACTCTGAGTTGGGAGGGTTGCATGCAAGAGGTGGCATTGAGCAGGATGTTGAGAGAAAGGCAGAGTTTACAGTGGGGAAGGGCACTCCAGGTAGGGGGAAAGTACGGACAGGGGCACAGAGGCAAAGAAGAAGCGAATGTAAATGGAAGAGCTGATTATTCTGTTTGGCTGGGGCTTGGGGGAGGGAGCAATCAGAGTAGTGATGATAATTAAGAGTAATGGAGCACTCTAGGTGTTCCAGATAGCATTCTAAGCGCTTTACATACATCATATCTCACTTAATCCTCCCAACAACCTCATGAGGCAGGCACTGGTATTATTCTCATTTTTACAAATAAGGAAACTAAGGCACAGAGAAGTTAAAGAACTTGCCCATGGTCACACAGCTAATGAGTGGAAGAACTGGGATTCAAACCTTGGCAGGCAACTCCAGAGTCTATACGGGAACTCTGAATGTTAAGTCAGCAAGTTTGGGCTTAAATTAAGGGGCAGAAGGGAGCCCTAAATGTTCTTGAGCAGAGAAGTAGTGTGGCAGAAATCAGTTTGGTGTGGAAAGGAGAGGTGAAGCCAGCGGAGAGGAGGGACAGGCATCCGAAAGACAGGGCACGGGGTTGGACCTGGCCAGGGAGGCAGTGATAGAGAGGAGAGAGCTCCAAGCAGCAGGACTCAGCCCGTGATAGGAGAGAGAGAGAGAAAGAGAGAAAGGGAGGAGGAGGAGGAGGAGGAGGAGGAGGAGGAGGAGGAGGAAGAGGAGGAGGAAGGGAGAGAAGGAAGAGAGGGAAGGGGAAAGGGAGAGAGGGAAGGGGAGAGGGAGAGAGGGAAGGGGAGACGGAGAGAGGTGTGTCAACGCAGACTCAGTTTTCAAGACAGCAACTACTGCCTGTGATAGAGATGAGCCAACAAGGAGAGGAGCAAGGTCAGGGGTGAGACAGAAGGCGTGTGCTGGGCACTGTGCATTCTCAGGCCTGGCAGATAGGACGGCAGCCTGGAACCCGGGTGGGAGGGCAGGCCTGGAGGTGGATCATCCAGATGACAGAGATGTCTGTAGAGAAGTCTATCTCTACTAACAAGACCCAAGCCTGCATGGGGAGTCAACCATGGCAGGGCAGAGATTTGGGCCTGTGTTGTTCACTGTTGTATCCTGGCACCTAGAACAGTGCCCAGCACAGAGTACTCTCAATAAATGTGCAGGAATGAATTCCCCTGGGGGCTCATCACGCGCAGGTCCTTAGGGAATGTCGGCTACTAAGGGAGCAGGCAGCAGGCGAAGTAGAAGTCAGGGAAGCAGAGGAGAGTGTTGCCTGCAGGTAGGGTATGATCAGGGTGTCTGACACTAGGTGGAAGTCAATTAGACATAGGGTTTGCAGGGGAGTCGAAGGAGGATAATGATGAGTAACAGCCTCAATGGCCGACTGCTGGATGAACTCTTGGAAATATGTCTGCTGAACAAAACAGCCCAAGGCAGCATTCCCTGGGGCTGCCCTGCCAAACACACACCGGCTCAATCAGGTCAAGACTGATGGGACACGGGCCTGGGGGACTCATAAGCCTGTGGGACCACAAGTCTGGAAGGGCTCTCAGGGACTATTTAATCCAGCAACCCCATGGTGATGAGACTCTGAGACCCAGGAGGGAAGGGATCTGCCAAGCAAACAGTGGGTAAGGACCCAACCCAGGGCTGGGACCCTGAACTGTCCCTGTACTTGTCAAAGGGGGCGGATGTCTCTCTTCCCTGTCCCCATCGCAGCCTCCCCACAGACCCTCAGCTCTCTCATCCACCCTGCCCTGCTGCTGTGTGGTTTCCAGGGGCCACCGTAACAAAGGACCACACACCGAGTGGCTTAAATAACAGAAATCTGTTGACTCACTGTCCTGGAGGCTGGATGTCTGAGGTCAAGGTGTTGGGGGACACAGTTCAACCCAGAACATTCTGACTTCAGGCAGTCACTTCTGTGCTTGCAGCCACAGTCTCTCTCCTGTAAAGTGGGGACATGATGGGAGCAGACGAGGACTGCGGTGAGGCAGACGAGCTCACTCCTACGTGGACACGTGTCTCAAGGGCCCATCACACAGCGGTAGCAGTAGCAGCGCAGCCTAAGCATTAAGCAGCAGACGTCCTGGGTCTGAATCCCAGCTGAGCTGTGCCACGCAAATGACGGCACCTCTCAGAACCCGTCTGCCCATCTGCGGAGCAGTACTGTCCTGGGCCGTTGTGAGGAATAAATGAGCTGGTACAAGCACGAGCACACCGCCCAGTGCAGGAAGCCCGCGGGGGGTGGACACTGCCGTTATTATCACTGCTGTTACCGCTGTCATCCTCATGCACGTGTTACAGGTGTAAGACGCTGAGGCCCAGAGAGTGAAAGACCTCGTCCACGCTTGCGCAGCCACCCGGCACAAAACAAAGTGAGAGTTCTTTCTTAACCCCATCCCCATGTGATGGATTTTTAAAGTATTTTCTAAATGCCCAACATCAGAAGAGCAATTAAGCCCCTTTGGGCTGTTCCATGTGCCTGCTGGAACATTGCAGAGAATGGACGGGATGGAGAACAGAAAGAACGTGGGTGAGGCTCCTGAAATACTGGGGCGCGAACAAAGCAGGGCTTGGCATGTACATGGCAACCACGCCGCAGAAACAGACGCAAGGAGGAAAGGCTTGAAGGAGACAGCCAGACTCTGCCAGTGTTGGGGTTGCGGGGTGACGTTAGGGGCGATGGTGCTTCAGCGTCTCTTTTTGCAGTGGTGGGGACGGCCCCGGAGGCGGGTCAGCGCAGGCATGCTGGTTGTGAGCTCTCTGGGCAGCAGCATAAAGATTCATGGGCAGGCCCTGGCCGGTTAGAGCGTCGGCCTGCGGTCCGGAGAGACCCGGGTTCGGTTCCGCTAAGGGCACGTACCTCGGTTGCAGTTTGTCCCCGGCCCCGGTTGGGTCATGCAGGCAGCAGCCACTCAATATGTCCCTTTCATGTCGATGTTTCTCTCTCTCTCTCTCTCTCTCTTCCTTTCTCTCCCTCCCACTCTATCTGAACAAAAAATGGAAAAAAATGTCCTCAGGTGAGGATAAAAAAGAAAAAGATTCATGGGCAGCATGGGGTGGTCTCCCTGGTGGGAGCAAAGGCGGGAAAACCCAGCTGTGTTTTCCCGAGGGAAACTGGGCCATGCAGGGGTCGGAGGCAGGACTGGCAGAACAGATGCGCCTCTGGGGGATGCGGGGTGGGGAACCTGCTCCCGCTCTTTGGGGCCCGTGTCACTCAGGACTCCAGGCATCGCTGTACGGGCACATGGGTATCACCCAGCTCTGGGGCCGGAGGGAGTCTGCCTTTGCTGTGTGTGCTGATGTCGTGGTGGAAGTACCCCGCCACGTCACCCACACAGTGGCCTTAACTGCGCCAGCACACCATCGCCTAGTATTGCTGCAGTGCAGACTCGAGCGAATAGAGCCAGTGACTAGTAGTAAAATAATTAGGAAGGGATGCGTATGGGACATTTGTTACCTTTTTCAATATCATTTATATAAATTATAAGTTTGTGTCATTTAATTCTATTAATGACTGTATCTAACAACCAGCTCCCAAAATACCAGAAAACGTGACGATCAGCTCTCGCAGGCAGCTGTCCAAGTCCAAGGAGAGAGTGAAGGTGTGGTCTGGCTTGGTCGCAGGCCCACCCTTGGGCCAGGAAATCAGGGAACATCTTGATTGACAGCTACCAAGCCTCCTCCCAGTAGGGGGGACCTAATTGCCCAAAAGATACAGGAATGCCACTAGATAGCCACAACCCAACACCTGCTTTTGTTTCTCTTTTTGATCATTTCTTTAAGTTGTATTTTTTTCTCTTATGATGGCTTCTTTCTTTCTTTCTTTCTTTCTTTCTTTCTTTCTTTTTTAATTCATAATTGCTTAAAGTCCCAGAGTCTTTAAAAGAATCCAGAGCTTAATCCTGAAAACAGCAAACCAAAGGACCCAGCTAGGAGAGGTACAGGGGCCCAGAACAGCCACAGCCAACCCATACCCCCACCCTGCCTCAGCCCCCCACCTTCTTCAGGGGAAAAAAGTAAATGAACTAGACTTCTTGTCACACTGCCTGAGAGCTCACCTTAGAAACCCTCCCAAGAGGACACAGACACCTCTTGTTGAAGAGTATCTTAGGGCAGAGGCTTCTCAAGTACCCCTAAGGGTTCATGAGAGTGAATGGAGACCCTCAGAGGCCGGGAGTGGCCCGGATATGGGGGACATACCCCCGAAGGCTTAGGCCTAACCTCACAACTGTAGGCAGAGTGGGCGTGCTGAACCCAATGAATCCATGCGTCACCAGGGAGCCCCACTGCCCCTCCAAGAAGATGCTCCATCTCTCCTGCGACCACAGGCCCCTGGCTTGTGGCCACAGACGGCCAAGGAGAAGAAATAGCAACCCCACCTGAGAACCTGAGGGTCTCCAGCACCCCCCTTATTGGGGATCCTCTGGTGGCCAGCAGAAGGCTTGGCCTAGGGCAAGCCGGGCATCTGATTGAGAAGGGAGCCAAGAAGAGGTGCGGCGCTGTCCTCCAGTAGCTGAGTTGGCGTCTGACTACCTTGTACCAAGCAGCAGACCAAGACGTTGCTATATCCCTGTTTTGAGGGAACTGAGGCACACAGGGTTGGCTGACTTGCCGAAGTAACACAGCTGTTGGAGTAAAACCTGGGCCTGGATGAGGCCATACCTCGTGCTCTTAACCATCTGTGAGAAGGGGATGAGGAGGTGTCCCCAGGATTCTGTGCTCCCCAGAGTGGTGCTTGGACTCTGGCCCAGAGGCCTGAGAGTTTTTAGTTGCCCCAAACACCCTGGAGCTCAGGCCCAAATATGAGAAAGAGGCGCTAGGCTAGGGTTAGGCAGTGCCTGATATGTTAATGGGGTGGCTGAGAACTTGATTCTGATTCCCAGGTCTCACTTACTGCTTCCTTGTAACCAGCAACATTCTCAGGGCCCCTGGGCCTGAGCCTCATAGGCTATGAAAGCTGAGTTTGGGGATAAATGGTTATAGGAAGAGCCTTGATTTGGGGTGGTGAACACACAATACAATTTACAAATGCTTTATTATAGAATTGTACACCTGAAACCTATGTAATTTTGTTAACCAATATCACCTCAATGAATTTAATGGAAGGAAAAAAAATGGTGAGTCCAGAATCCCAGACCCAGGGGCTGGAGGCTGTCAGCCCCGGAGCCATGTGGCAGGGCCTGGACATGGAGTACTGCCTGAGGGTCCAAGGCCGGCTCCTATACTCACTTGCTGTGTGACCTCAGGTAAATCACTTGCCGTCTCTGAGCTTCAGTTTTCACATCAGAAAAGTAGGTTTAGATATGCCTACCTACAGGGTTGTTTAGAAAATTAAATGAGAATAATGGATGTATAAGCCCCTCCCTTTTTCATCCTCTCCCCCTCCAAATTCTTCTCCCCACAGTGACCAGAGTAAAAACTACGAGTCCACTTGTGCCACCACCTGCTCAAAACCCAGTGGCTCCCACTGCTCTTACAATGGCATCTAAACTCCTCACTGTGGCCTGCAGACTGGCATGATCCAGCCACCACCCTGTTGCAGGATCCCCAAAAACAGGCTTCCAGGCCCACAAGACATCTGAGTCCCAGAGCTTCCTTTAAAACTATAGAGCTTGACCCTCCATTCACACCACTTGGGATTCCAGAATAAATTAAAGATTGTAGCTGAAAATTAAGGATAATGATTATAATGTTGAGATTATAGATGCCCTGCTCCTTACTAACTCCACACACACACACACACACACACACACACTAAATTTTGATACATTCTTTGGTGAAGTATGAAGTTCTACCCCCTGGATAAGAATGATTTCATTCATGTATTAATTTATGCATCCTTTAAAGAAGTGTTTCTTGAGCACCTAGTTGATGCTAGATGCTGTCCTAGGTGCTGGGGCTACAGCAGTGAACAAAGATCCCAATCCTCACAAAGCTTGCAGGAGTCCAACAAAAAATACAGAAACAAATAAAGGAACAAGATATCAGGTGGATAAGGGCTTTAAGGGTGACTAGGGGGAGGGATGGCTTAGATGGGTCGTCAAGGGGGGCGTCCCTGTGAAGGTGACATTTAACCTAAGTCTCAACTGACATGCTGGGTGCCTAAGAATTGCTTTCCGTGGCTGACTGAGGGTGAGTCCTGTGGGGCTCCTGCTCTGCAGTGTTTTCGGATCCCCTGTGTTAACAACTTGGGCTCTGTCAGGCATTCGGCCAGGCTCTGTAACCTTCATGATCTCTCTTTCTATCATGGCTGCCCTGGGAGATAAGCATTTTCGGCCTCCCATTTTATAGTAGAGAAACGGAGGCTCAGAGTCCTGTCCGGGGAGGACTTGCACAGGGTCACAGTTAGTGGGTGAGAGTCAGGACCTGTCTGAGTCTCCTAACTTGTCCAGGCCTGTGCCTCTTCCCACACCTCTTTTCTTGCTGGAATCTGTTTGGGGAAATCACGGTGTCAGGGGAGAAAACGCCTCCTGCTCTGTTAGAAGCGGGTGGTGTCAGCTGGGAGACAACTAAGTCCCAAGAGGCCAGTGGGTGTTCAGCGGGAAAAAGGGATCACCAAACTAGCCCAATCCCAGAGAAATAGTCATGTGGAGAAAACACTGGGCAAACCCCATTGCAGGAAAGAAAAAAAATGCGTGCCAAAGCAAACTGTAGAGCGGTGAGGGTAGCTTTGTAAATTATCACACTTTGGCTTAACTCCTAAAGGGCTAAAACGTTTTCTTTCCACTTGAGAGAGGCAGCTGCAGCATCTCTGGTGGGTAGGCAGGCACCATCCTAGACTTCTGGATTTTATGCTTTCTGAGGGCAAGGGCAGTTTCATTTACCTCCAAAGACCCAGCACCCAGCAAGAATTATGTATAAATAAAAAAAAAAACAGTAATGTATGCATGCTGGACTCCCCAGCAGCTCCCCACTCCACCTCCCTCAACTAGAACCCACAACCCAGCTCATCTTGGGAACCATGGAGATATCAGAGAATCTGGCCACCAGTAGTGTCTTCCCCACCTCCCTGTACATGTCCCTGCCCAGCTTCCCTGCCTTCCCTGTCTGGAGAGGTCCGTCCCTTTTATCCCTGCCTGGAGGTTGGGTCCTGGGGGAGGGTTCCAGTCCGGGAGGAGCTGACTACCACCCCCTTGCCAGCCTCAAGGACAGATGAGCTGGCACAAAGCCACCAGCATCCTCTTGAAGTCCTGGGAGATCAAATTACCCAGAAAGGAGAGAGAGTAGAGCGAATAGCACCGGGGCTTAGAATAATCAGTGTTTGACTGCTGCAGTTAATGCGAGCCCAGGCTGCAAAGCTGTCCCTCTGATGTTCTGATAACAGGCAGCCTGCAAGGCTAGCGGTTTGATCTGGAACTGCCAGCTTTTCTGTCACCCCCAAAAGCTTTTCTAAATTGTCCTAAAATTATCATCTCAGGGAGCAGCCATGCTTCAGGTCCCGGCACAGGAATGAAGGAAATACAGCCAAGAGGTGGGAGGCTGATGGAGACTTCCCTGAGGGCTGGGGTGAGTCCCAGTCCTGAGGTTTAATTCTGAGCACTGGGTGGGGGAGGAGGCTGGGGGGACTTGCATCTCATTTCAGTATTATCACCATTTTGCATGTGAGGAAACTGAGGCACAATATACCTAAGGTCTCTTGCCAACAGGTTGCAGAGATGACATCCCTACCTGGCCCAACCCCCACTCTTTCAGTGTGTTCCAGATGCCCTCAGATCTTAGATACGTTTCCCTGTCCCTGTTCCATGAATTTGAATTTCAGAGCACCGTGGGGCATGTCATGCCAGCTCTGTCCTGATGTTTTGTCCCTGAAAAGTGCCAGGGATGATTTTCTGCTAACACGTTTCTCAGTTAATCGGTACTTTTACTTTTTGCTATAATTAGACAAAAAAAAATTATTGTCTCCAGTAGATTTGGGACCAAGCAGTACAGGGTTTAAGGGTGTCAGCCACCCCCCTTTGCAAAAGAGCCTAAAGTGGAACTAACAGCGAGAGGTTCATGAGCACCGACTAATCACTGGGCAGCACGCGGATTCACTCCTTCCATCGATGTTTCTCGAGCACTTACTGTGTGCTAGGTATCGCTGTAGGCTCCGGGGGTAGATACAGCCATGAACAAAAGGTCACTGCCCTTCTGGGGCTTGCATTCCAGTGTGGGTGGCAAACAAACAACAACAAAGTAAATGGAAAAACAGCTGAGATTGTCCATTGTAGTAAGGGCTCTGAAGGAAATAAGCAAGAGCCGGCGGTCAGGAGTAACAGAGATCTTCTGAGATCCTGGGATCAGGAGGCAGAAAAGACCTGGAGAATGAAAGGGGCTGCCGCGTGGAATGAGGGAGGAGCGAGGGCAAAGGCTCGGAGGTGGGACCTGACGGGACATTGGCAGCAGGGGAAGCCAGGGTAATGAGCAGGGGCTGGACAACAGGAGCCTGGAGGAGGAGAGGGGGGTTCCCTCCCAAGTGAGGCAGCTACAGGAGAGCCACAAACAGAAGAGTGACATGAGACGTTGTCTCATTCGTTTTGACCAAGGCCCTGCAAAGCAAGTACCAGATCCTCACTCCAGCAGGTGAGCAGTGACAGAGGCTGAAGAGAGAGATGGTGGCTCAGCCCATGAGCAGATACAAAGCCACTAGGGGTGGGCATGGCCGAAACCCCAGCTCCAGTCTCCTACCTCAGCGCCCTGCCCCCAAAAGTCTTGGCACTTTGTTCTGTTCCTTTGGATTTCGTTGCTGAGCCTCAGGCTGAACAAAACTTAATGGGATGTGATTTGAGGGTTCATCAGGAACATTTGTTTTCCCATAAAATTGCAAGCCTCCGCAGAGATGTGCATTCCTGGTTGCTGAGCAACCAGGTATGACCCAGTGAGCAGTGGGGGCGGTGATTCTTCCCCAAGAGAAATGGCTAGTCCACCCACCCTTCCCTCCCCACAACCCCTTCAAGACCCGGACCCTCCCATCCAGCAGGAGAACTCACAATGAGGGGGACAAAATACAAAGTAGATGCAAGCAGGAGAGGGTGACGATCCCAAACAGACATTAAATGGGCTCAGCCCTCCCCCCCACCAAAGGAAAAATAAAGAAAAGGATCTATTCCAATAGGTAGGAAAAATTCTTTATGGCCACAATAGTGGCTCACACTTTTACCATGTGCCAAACTGTTTTAAGCACATTAACATATATTAACTCATTATATCTTCACAAGAACCTTATCAAGTAGGTACTGTCATCACCCCCATTTTAAAGATGGGGGTTAACATGCCCGACCTGTAAGTGGCAGGACCAGGCAGTCTGGCCTCAGGCCCAGAGCGAAGCAAATGGATGGACAGCCTGAGAGATCTGATTGGGAGTCCGCAAGGAGAAATAGAGCATGTGAGAGATTTACTCAAACACTGGAGTTGAATCAGTTCAACTCTTATCAGGACCCTACTGTGTGCTGGACAATTTACCTTCTACAGAAATGAGGTGAGGAGCTCAAGCTAGTGGAAAAGGAGTAGAGGCAGACAGGCCATCAGATTTACAGGGCGTGCCAGGTACTATGAGAGAGAAGAAAAAGATGCTGGGAGAGGATGACATTGAGGCAGGTCCCAAAGGAGAGGTGACAGACTTAGGCCTGGAAAAGGAACCAGAGATGGGAGGAGAAGCATTTCAGGTGGCATTCTGTCACCTTGGGTGGGAATTAATCTTTTAGGTGTCTGTCTGTGCTCTACCATCACCACCCCAGACTGAGCAATTCCAAGCAAGGGTCATGTGTAATTTATCTCTGTGTCCTTAGGAGACAAACATATCTGACATTATGTATGCAACAGTCACAAAATGTATGTGTTTTAAAAGATGTAAACACAGAAGAAAGGAAAGGGGAATGAATGAATACATGAATGAATGAATGAGTAAAATTGGTCTTAACTGTAGAACAGGGGATGTTAGACACTATCCGTTGAGCATTTAGAGCCATTGCAAGTTTCAGAGTGGAGAAGTAAAAGTCTGCAATGGGCATTTAAGGGAGACCAGAGCAGCATACATTGTGGACAGACGGTGGTGGGACCGGGACGGAGACCCAGTGGGGAGCCACTGCAGGAATAGCCAGTGGAGAGATGCTGGGAGCCCAGACTCAGATGATGATCTCAAGAGTGAAGAAAAAAGGTCAAATCCAAGAACTACCAAGAGGCTGGTTAATCTGGTCTGAAAGAGGAATCGATTTGAAGGAAACCGAGAGGTTGGTCTTAGACTTGTTTAATCAAGTGGGGCTACCTTGTGGGCCCCGGGGACTGAAGGAGAGAGAGGAAAGATGAGAGACATAGCAAATACCTGGAAGGCAAGTCCCCACCTCCTGAACCCTCATCTGCGGCAGACATCACTAATCAATCCCAATGCTCAGGCTCCTCGATCTCATCTCCAGGTAACCCCTATTGATCAATCACAGTTGACTTGCAAGATGAAATGCATGTGTTACTCCTGCGCTAAGGGCAGCAGGGGGAGCCATCCGACTGGGCCACCCCCTGATAGGCAGAATAAAGGTGGGAAGGGGCAATAAAGGAGCAGAGGGGGAGCAGTGAGTCCTCGGAGGTAATGTCGGGTGTAAACCACCTGAGGTCCAGGTCAGAACCTGGAACTTTTCCCTCTGTAAGCCTTTAACCTCTTCTTTTAAGAAAGACTTTAACAGCTTACAGAGTTTAAATGCTTAAACTCTTTAAGAGTTTTAACAAAAAAAAACTATTTTTTAATCAAAATCACCCCGCTGTTATTATTCATTCATTACAGTTAGTGAAAAAGCATTCATTCTTATGAATAATAATATTCTGAGAGTACAGTTTGATAGCTTTCCTGAGAAGCCTAACTATTCTCAACTGATTTCAGTTGTATTATTTGGTGAAGGCTTTAGGGAGCATGCGTTCCTCCTCCTGTGGGATCTGTGGCCTGCCAGCCATTCATTCCACGCCTGTTTGATGAGCACCTACCGTGTGCTGGGCTCTGACACAGGTCACAGGACTGTCTCCGCCAACCTCCTCGTGGAGCTCACGGTCCGGCAAACTGAGACAACAGCCAGCCTCATAGTCATCTGTGGTTTCACAGGTGGCCAGGCCCACCTTAGAAGGTAACCCCCATTGTACAGATGAGGAAACCAAGGCCCAGAGCTATTTATATAACCTGTTTAAGCCCAAACAGCTAGAAATGGATAGAGCTATGATTCAAACTCAGGTCTGACTCCACACACCCCCTAAGCCTCCAGCCTCCTGGCTGATCAGAACCTTCCAGGTGGCCCAGGTGCAAGGAGCTTGTCAGAGTTCGAGCTCTGAGACGTTCCTCTTCAAAGGAGGCAGCATGCTGGCTGGACAGTCCAGAGGTGGATCAGGCACCTTCAGTGTTTCACCTTAGGGAGAGGCACTTTCTCCCATCCCCATGCCTCAGTTTCCTCATCCATAAAATGGGACTACTGTCATGCTTTCCCAGCCCCTTTGTGAGGATCAGCCCGGTGGGAAGAGCTTACACAGGTTCTCTGCAGTGAGGGAGACCCGGGTTCATGTTCTGGGGGCAGGAGTATGATCCAGTGGTTAAAACAGACTCTAGTCCTGGCCAGTTTGGCTCAGCAGTTAGAGTGTCGGCCTGCGGTCCAGAGAGACCCAGGTTCGGTTCCCACTAAGGGCACGTACCTCGGTTGCAGTTTGTCCCTGGTCCTGGTTGGGTTGTGTGGGAGGCAGCCACTCGATGTGTCCCTTTCACGTCGATATTTCTCTCTCTACCTCTTCTCCCTCCTACTCTATCTGAACAAAAAATGGAAAAATGTCCTTGGGTGAAGATTTAAAAAAAGAAAAAAGACAAACTCTAGTAAAGTGGGTTAACAAGGTGAAGTCACAGGGAAACCATGAGACACACATGGCTAATGTCCCCATGGGGCCTACCCAGCACAGAGTAAGTGCTCAAGAGAGCCGGGGGTATGAGACCTCGGGTGGTCCCTTAACCTCGAACCAAGGTTTCTTCATCTACAACACAGACCTCGAAGGGCCGCCTTGTAGAGTCACAAGGCCCAACATGGTCAAGGACGTGGGCGCAGTTCCTACAACAGCTTTCACAAGGCAGTGCCTCTCAGCTCTCCAGGGTCTTCATGGATTTCCGATTTGCTTCATAACTGTCACGCCACCTTCTTTCCCCTGTCCCCAGGCTGCCGTCCCCTCCCCCCGAAATTCTTTCTTCCTGAGGGAGAATCTTTTCTAAGAGACATCTCCTGGTCCTCAGAGAAGACCTTTGTAAAGAACTGGAGAAGCTAGTGTTACAGAAATGAAGGCCTCTGCTCTCCTGGCCTTTATTTCTGACATTGGATCACACCGACAATTGTCCCCCAGTGATAACGTCAAGCGCCTGAGCGGGACGTGTGAGACGCGTCAGGGTGAGGCTGAGGCTGGATATGTGTGCTCCCCCAAGTCCTTTTGTGGGGCGTTTAGCTAGAGGCTCCTCCCTCTCTCCCATCAGCAACAAGGACAGAAAAGTCCACTGAGGCAATTGGACACAGAAAAAAAGTGACCCGAGAAGACGCTGAGTATCTTCCCTGCCCCCCAGTCCTCGGTCCGAAAAGGCCTTAGAGCAGACATTGGAGTTAACTTGCCCACCCCTTACCTCCCTTCTTCCTATGCAAGTGTGTCTAGGAGAGGCCACATGTGTTAACTGAACATGTACTATGTATCAGACCAAGACAGGCGCAGTCCCTGCCCTCATGGAGCTTATAATCAGGAAGGGAGCCAAATATTAAGAAAAATCTATTACATTATTCATTATTAAAACAATGACAAAATGAAAAGGATTTTCCAGGAGCTATGAGAATATTCAAAAAGGGCTCAACCTACTGGGGGCAAGGGGACAGATTCACCCAAAAGAAGGCCTGAGTTAGGTGCAAAGCAGGGAGGAGCATTCCAGGCAGAGGGAACAGCACATGCAATGGCCCTGAGACAGGAAAGCACTTGAATCGAAGCCATAGGAAAGAGGCTGGTGTGGCTGGAGCATCGTGGTGGGGAAGAGAGATGACATCAGGAGACAGCAGGGGCCAGCCACACTGTACAGGGCCTTCCAGATCTTGGCAAGGAAACTGGACTTTCTCTCTGTGCAAAGGAAGCCACTTAGCATTTGAAGCAAGGGCCTGACATGAACAGTGCACTATACACTTTCACGACATCACTGGCGGCTGGGTACAGAATGGATTGGGGGTGAGAGCGGGGAGACCAGTGATGGCTTCTGAAGCCATCCTAGGCTCATGGGCGTGTGGTGCACAGGAGTGGTCATACCTGTCTGGGTGGATGTACACAGGTAGTAAGTGATGAGGCCAAGATATTAACGCAGGATTATTTGTCCCCATGCCCATTCCATCCAGAGGTTATATGGAAACAAACCTATATTTTCTCACAGTATAGACTGATTTCCTCCTTTAAATTCAACTTTCGATATTCAAATAAAATATGAACACATTCTCTTAGTTAAAATATTTCAGTCAAAGCTAAAGTCTCCTTGGCCACTGCAATTAATCATAGTACCCTTTCCCCTTCTCAGAAGTCCCACCTTCATGTGTTTGGAGCAGATCCTTGCAGACCTTTTACTGCACATTTACATATATGTGTACCCATTGAAAACATAAGCTATTGTTTTGTTGAGTTTTCTGTTTTACATAAATGCAATCAAACTATACACATTGCTCTGCAACTTGCTTTTATCACTCAACAGTTTGTCTTGGAAAGCCTTCTATGCTAGTACACATATATGGATCTTGTTTTTTTTAAACTGTTGCATAGTATTTTATGGACTGGATGTACCACCGTTTATTTAGCCCACTCACTTTCCAAAGACAGAAATGCATCTTTCTATAAATGTTGTAGCTATTGAAGGGCTTGTGGATTTTTTTTAAATATAAGACTTTTATTTATGCTAATGGCGGAACCTACACCACAGTGACAACACAAATATTTAGCAACACCCAGCCTGGTGACTAAGTTTTCCCATTTCCCTTCAGGTGCTTGGCATCTCTGGGAGCTAGCTCTTGTCCATTGCCAAGTCTCTGTTTATAGCAAAAGGCTGTCTCAAGAGCAACAAGGAGAATGGTAGAATTGTCGGCTTTGATTTCAGTGCTGGGTCCTGAAGCAGGCAGCCCAGCATGGTGTGAAAAGAGTACATCTATGAAGCCTCAAAGCCCTGGGTTCAAATCCTGACTTTAGTTGTGTGACTCTGAGCAAGTCATTTTTCCTCTCTGAGCCTCAGTTTGTCCACCCATAAAATGGAGTTTATAATCCCAACCCTATAGCGTGGCCAAAAGAATTAAATGCAAGTCATGTGTGTAAAGTGATGGTCACGTAAGAGCACATATGTATACATTCAACAACCCGCCCCCTGCAGCCCTAGTATAGTGGAGGGGGGGCAGGGGGGGCCTGCATCTCTGAAGGGATCACTCAAGGTCACAGAACAATGAGAAGACAGAAATACTCTGCCACTGCTGCTCATGCAGTGTGGCATTTGAGGAAAGGGATTTTTTCTGCCCAGATTCTAGACACCAACTGTGTGTCAGGCACTGCCAATCTTGAAACTGCTTTCATCTTCACTCCAGTGAGCAGAACTACGTTGTCCTCTGCTCTATTTGGGGATGAGGAAACTGAGAGGGGACACCATTGCCCAGGGTCTCAATAAGGGGTAGAGTGAAGACTGGTGCTCCACCCCCTCTGCCTACATAAGTTGTCCTGGGAGGCTGCAGGCAGCAGCTCTGCAGAGCGCCCCCTCCTGGATGTATAGAGACCCTCGTCTTGTGATGACATTGTTCAACCATCAAGACCCCTGCACAGCAGGGGAGAAAAACAGCTTTTCTGATCTGCATTTTTCCAAGAGGATGAGATAAAGGCATCTCAGAGGTCACCTTGGGACATTCTGAATCAAATCTCTTAAATTACAGAGAGAGACCCTATGAAATGGCCATAGTTTTTGTGCAGTAAATTTCAGTTCTTTAAAGTTCACTTGAGTAAGATGAGTGTCCCCTCCCTCGGTGAGTCAGGAACCCAGCCCTGTGTCTGGGCCTAGTCATTGCCCCACCTGTCCATGCTCCCACCCGTCACACAGGGTGAGACTGGCCATGGAACTTGTCCTGCTCTAACAGGGGGGCAGCCAAGGGGAAAGGTCTGGGGAAGCTGGGTTGTCAGATTTAACAACAACAAAAACATCAGAATATCCCGTTGAATTTGAATTTCAGATAAACAAACAAAAAAAATAACAGTTTTATTATTAGTATGTCCCCAATATTACATGGGACACCACTTAGACTAAAAATTATTTGCTATGAATCTGGATGTTCTATATTTTATCTGGTAAACCTATTCAGGGCCCCCCAGCTCTACCAAACACCATCTGGTACACATAACTGATACTTTGATAGCTTTGAGATGAGCCCCTGGCCACCCACCTTTCAACCAGCCCCCACCACCACTCCCACACTCCCTCCATACCCACTTCCCTGCACACATTGAAATTCTGGAGCCATGAGCCAAGAGGTTTTGTGGGTCTAAGACTTTCTACAGTGGAGCCCGGCCATTGTCGCTCAGTGGATTGAGCATCATCCCATGCACTGAGTGGTCAGTTACTAGTTCAATTCCCAGTCAAGGCACATGCCTGGGTTGTGGGCTCAAACCTCAGTAGGGGGCATGCAAGAGGCAGCCAATCAATGTCCTCTTATCAGTGTTTCTATCTCTCTCCCTCTCCCTTTCCCTCTATCTAAAAATCAATAAAAACATTTTAAAAAAAGAGTTCCTACAGTGGAAACTGGGGATTGAGCCAGTTTGGGGTGGAAATTCAGCCTGACTTGGGGAAAAGACAAATGGTGCATTTAAATCAGAGGAGAAATTTGTGTCCATATGTGTATCAAGATGGTTGGAGGGACAGTGTCTGAGGTGTTGACAAGTAACTGGTTTCATTCTGTGCTATGTCCATGTGCACATGAACTAGTGGACACCTCATCCACATGTGTATGGGGAAACCGGCCAGTGCTGTGGCCATGCACATTTATGCCAGTAGTCAAATGCTGCATCCACAGCTGTGTGCCACATTTGTGTGCACCTGTGCGTGGCCAGATGCCAGTTCTCTGTGTGAGCACGTGAACCAATAAACACTACCTACACGTCATCACCCATAATAGATCCATAGAAAAGCCCCCTGGGGCCGTGACATATCAGAGAGACACCCCTCACCCTGCATCCCACCCATTGGGAGCCATCAACACCATGATGTGATGGTAAACTCCAGGCACTGTACACATGCCCACCATGCCCACTGGGCAATAGCCATCAGATTTGTCCTGAATTTAGAATGACTGCCCAGATGGACGCAAACCACTGGGAAGCCCACACTGGGCTCTTTTCCCACAGCGGCATTGTTGAGCCCATGTTTGTTAAATGGCTCTTACAGGTGGCACATGGCCACCCAGGTGTACAGGTCCCTCTGAGTGGCCTCAGCTCCCACATCTCCATGTCTGATCCCCAGTGGGTAGGAGAGGGAGGGAGGTTTCCTGAGGGCCTACTGTGTGCTGGCACGAACAGCCTCCTCTAGGGAATGGTGAAATCAGTATACAGAAGATAGTGGCAGCAAAGGGTGGATCTCAGTTGGCATCTGACCGCCAGAGCCTAAACCTGGCTCAGGAAAGACGCTAATGAATGAGTGACTTGGGTGATGAATGCTACCAGGGCAGGACAAGAAGGATGGGTTGTTCTTGCTGGGTAAATCAAGGAAGGCTTTCAGGAGGTGGTGATAAATTTTCATCTGGCTCTCAGAAGACTAAATAGCTCGATAGAGGGGAGGGGCGGGTGTCCTGGTTTAGGAGCCAGCTGAACTAAGACAAAGGCAGGCAAATGCCAGGAATCTGATGAGTCCTGTCAAAGGCAGGAAAGTGGGATAAACAGCAGCACTGAGAGTGAGGCCAGAAGAGTTCTTTGGGACAACCTCAGAGAGGCTACCGTGAGCCCAGGAGATGGATGCAGCTGTGAATGGGGAGCCATAGAAGGTTGTAGATCAGGGCAGGGATGCTGTCAGAGCGACCTTGAGTGTGAGCTCCTCATCCCGCACTGCCTGATCTCTTCTGGCCTCCTTTCTCCTACCTTATTACTAGTTTCTCTTTCTCCAGACTGTTTCAGCCACCAGCAGAAGACAGACCGTCTGAGTGTGGTCCCCACATCCCCTTTGGCCTCAAGTCTGGATTTATCAGCTTTTCAAACCACAGTACTCATTCCCTCCTCTTCTGCCTCAAGGCGGACTGTGAGCCTGACTGTGGGCAGCTTTCAGAAAGGGAAACTGGCCCTGTGGGAGCTGGCAAGCCCTGCAGAAGGAAGAGAAAGGTAGACCCAGGTTCTGTCCCCCGCCCACTGTGTGCACTGGGCCAGCTGATACCGTCTCGGGGCCTCAGCAGAAACCCCCATGTGCCAGGGTTGTTGGTGTGGCTCAAAGCACCTGGCAGGCTAGTTCCCTCTCCCCCAGGGCAGTGGTTCTTCAACCAGAGCCTAGTCCCCAGGGGAGGGCTGTCCGATGCACATGCCTGGGCCCCACCCCCAGAAGATCCAAAGCAGCAAGTCTGGGTGTGCCTGATCGTTTGCATTTCTGACATGTGTCCAGGTAATGCTGGAGCTGCTGGTCTGGGAGCCACAGAGTCTTCGACCCTGGCTGTGCATCCCTGGGGAGCTCTTAAGACTCCCAAGGCCCAGGTCTCAGCCCAGCCCAATTTCATGGGAATCTCTAGGTTTGGAGCCCAGACATTAATGTTTTTAAAGCTCCCTAGTGATTCTAATGCACAGTCAAGTCAGGAGCTAGTAGGGTGTGGGTATCAGAGTAACAGCTGATACTTATCAAGCTCTTACTGTGTGCCAGGTGCCAGCTCATGCACGTTACATGTGCTTCCTCCTCCCACTGGCCCTGTGATGTGCATGCGATGATTATTTCCAAGATGCATGTGAGGAAGCTAAGGCCCAGAGAGGGGAAGTCACCTGCTCAAGGTCACAGCTGGGAAGTAGCAACTCTCAGACTTACATCTCTCCTCCCATTCATTGTTTTGTCTTGAACATTGTGAATTCCCCAAACATCCCCGCAGTGATGCCTTCGGAAATGGCAGTCTCCCTGGTCTCTGCCAGGGTACACTCACGCGGACTCGCCCTCCCACAAGCAGCCATGCCCCGAGCGTGTGCACACCTGCACAGACAGCCTCTCCCGCGTGCTCCGTCGCACTGCCTTCTGGGGGCTTCACCGCATCGCCTTGTGTGAATCTTGTTTCTGTTTTTCAAATGCATGCAGCAGGGCCACGAAGCCGCCTGTGGTCTTCCTGGGAAAGCACTCGCAGCTTGTTTCACTGAAATGTCCTAAGTACCCCAGAGTGACAGGACCAAGCTGGTGTGAATCAATGACTCATGTCGGCTTAATCAGGGAGGGTCACTGTAGGGCATTTGTTCTGAGCAGACGCAGTCCACCTTGACTAGATCAGGCTGGAGTGGGGCAGGTGTGAGCGCTGAGCTCTGTGGGAAGAGGCCTGACTCAGTTGCCTTCTCAACAGAAGGACCTTGTGCCTTAGGGTACACACTTGCATAATGGGGTGATCACAATAGAAGAAGAGGGCCTTACAATTCACAGCACTGTCAGTGCCAACAGAAATATCTGTGAGGCACTTTCCAGACCCAGCATAGTAGGAGTGGTAGTGTTCCAGTTAGCAGTAGTGCTAGTTAGTGGTAGTGTAGTGCTCAGTAGTAGTGGTGGTAGTTAGTAGTAACAACTGTATCTGTCGTTTATGAAGGCCAACTGTGCCAGGCACCATTTACACACATCACAGTCCTGATCTTCCATCAATCCTGCAAGACACTTGTACTTTTATCCCATTTCACAGAGTTGGAAACTAAGGTCAGAGTTAGAAATGTTTTGTGCAAGTCACCAACTCTGAACCAAAGAGAAGCTGGGATTTGAACCCAGCTCTGAAGTTGCTGGAAACAAGGGCCTGGTTCCTACCCACCCTACCTCTGGAAACAGCCTGCCCTCAGCTCATTTCTACCTCCCCCTCACCACTGCCTCTGCAGCCATGGCCTCCTGCCCCCAGCATCTGAGGGAGCAGCTGGTTTTCACAGTAGCACTCGGCAGCGTGGGGAGGGTCTGAGGGACGTGATCACCGTGCTTGCTTTTTACTTGAAATCATTTGCTCAGGCAGCAGACGGGTCCACTCAGCCACACCACGCTGCCCCAAACATTAAACACCTTCAGTGGGCAAAGTTCACTCTGGCTCCCACTGGGGGTTGAAAAAATTCTCCAGGGTCACTTTGCTGGAAACAAGGGTGCTCAGCATCAGGGGGTCTCACACCATGGGAGGGGAGGTCAGAAGTCATCTGGATGGCCTGGAAACTCACCCTGAGGCCCTCCCAATGGCCACAGGTCCTGCTTTTCATTGATCCCAGCCTGTTGGCATGAGGGGTTTTGTTTTGATGCCCTGTACACAGAAAGAACAAAGCCTTGTCCCCAATCACCAGGACAGAAAGTAAGTCATATTTTATGTCCCCATTCTCTCATCATACCCCTTTGTTCTTACATTCTGACCTCTAACCCAGCCCCTGTGCCTTTACTTACCTCAGTCGCCTTTTTTTAATTCTGACTAATTATGCATGTCCTACCTCTAAAGCAGCTTATGAAAGTTTGTTTCATACAGAAAGAGTAGAAATTACTTAAGTGAGGAAATTCAAACAAAGGGAAGAAGGGGAACTGCAAATTCAGTACTGAGCTACCAGGCAGGCAAGGGGAAGAGGGCAAGAAGTTGAGTTCCATGCACCAAAGTCTCCATTAGATCACCCCTCACTCTGACCACAAGGCCTGCATGATGTTGACCTTTTGTGGCACAAATAGATGTGTTCTCTTCTGTGGGGACCATCTGCCCCTCTCCTGAGGGGCAAACCAGGGATGCTTCAGCTACACTGGCTTTGTCCAAGCCTTTTGGGGTTTCTTAGGCCTTTGCTGACCCTCTCTCTCCCTGCCAACCATACCCTTTCACCTGATTAACTCCCACTTTGTCTTCCAAGCCCATCTAATTACACTTCCTCCAGGGAACCCTTCCTGAAAGCCCAGTCTTCCTCACTGCAGTATCCCCAACATGTAGAACAATGTTTGGCTCATAGTAGGTGCGCAATAAATGTCTGTTGATTGTTTAAATGAGCAAGAGGATGGCCGGATGCATATCATCTGATACAGCCCTAACTGCTTGCTCTACCTTGCGAGGGACTGAATGGAGGAGGAGGAACTCGGGCTTCTTTAAATGAGAGGCTCCTGAGTACCTGGGCCCTGGCACTTGGTGACAGGACATCCATGGCCTCTGTATACACTCTCCCTTTCCTTCCTGCCAACATCATCCACCCCCCTTTAGCTCACCTATAAAAGTCCTTCCCTCTGCCCCTGAGAAAACTTAAGCTGGCACCCCTGAGCTTTCCTTAACTGGAAACATGTCCCCAGAGCCAAGGGGGGACCAGTGTTCAGGTCAGAGAACTTTCAGTCACAATCTCCAGCTCCCTGAGGTCCACGCACATGCCCTTGAGCCAGACATCGGGGTGTTTATGTGGAATAGCCTGAGTTTTCATTCCATTTGTTTAAAACGCAGTGCCGACCAAACACAACCCCTCTATCGGCCTGAGGCTACCATTTGTAGTACTCAAGGCTGGATCCAAAATGGCTAAAAAGAGAGGAGGGTGGCCCAAGCACAAAAGTAGGGAACTGGCAGTGGCAAAGGCTTAAAGGGGAGAAAAAAATACCGTCTATGTCCCAGATGGGATAGAGATGAACTATGGGGCAAGAATTCCTCAAATATCCAGTGACAACCAGCAGCCATTGCAACAGAAAACTGTACAACCAAAGTCCCCGCACTCTGCACTTCGTTTTCTCCTTGTAGGTAATAAACAGAACACACAAATTCTGACCCTAGGTGTTGGGGTATTTTTACTGTTTAGAGAGCTGACTGGCTCACCATAGTCTAGGAGTCTTTTTGCTTCCATTTTATTGATGACAACACTGAGTCTCTGAGGATGAAACAACTGATCCAGGTTCATCCACAAACCTGACTCCTCTCCCAGTGCTCTGCCCTCTGCCTTTTGCATAAAAAGAAACTCACGACTGAAAACCCGCAACCCCACACAGCGCCCGATATCAATTCCCGGGTATTTGTGTTTCTGAATTTTCAGGAACTGGCTGGCCTTGTCCAGAGATATTTGACAGTGTATTAACTTTTAATATGCTAAGTGGTGAGATGCTCTTTACCTTGAATCTCCAACACATTCAGCTCTCACACCAGCCTCGGTTATTTCTACTCCCCAAACTAGTCATGTTCATTTTCAGCCAGAAGGCAGGGAGACTATGCAGTTCCACTCCTGGGAGTGGGTGACAGGGACCTACTGGGCTGTCCCACCTGTAGGTCCTCAGAATACCATCTCTGGATACAAGGTATCAGAGCTACCAGCACCCAGCCTTCGGCCAAGCCAATCCTTCATGTTGCATGTGGGGAAACAAGCCCAGAGAGGAGAAGTGGCTTGTCTGCAGTCACACAGCCCCCCTGCTGTGCCTGTCCTCACCTGGACCGCCCTCCTCCCCATCCTATTGAAGTCCCACCTGTCCAGTCTTCCTGCTCCAGGAGGTAGGGGTGAATTCCCACACTGCCTAGCACTGCACAGTAATACGATATCCTCACCTGGTGCCAGACGAAGCCGACCTTATACCGGCATCCTGCTGGAGCCTCACCCCACCCCTGTGAGGTGCGCCCTGCTGGTGCCCACGTTTTACAGATGGGGAAACTGAGGCACTAAGGGGCACTTACCTAGAGTCACTCAGAACTGGATTTGAACCCATGACATCTGAGTCCAAACTCCACCCAAGTCTTGGGGCTTGGTATCCCCAGCCACAGCTCAGCCCACCTTCCCTGAGAGAGAGGTGAGTGAGACCTCACGCCACCATCTGCCAGTTCAGCTGCCCCATATGAGCCTCTCGGCACCTGAGATCCCATCTCGGATGTACACACCAGGGTGTTTGTTGTTGTGGAAACTGCCTCACAATTTCTTCCATGGAAACAGCCCTAGCAGAACACACACATATTTTTATTGTGAGCTGTTATTTCTGAAAAACAGGGGCTCACAGAAGCCTGTGGCTCAGGGCAGGGCCTGGTGCCGGGGAGGGAGCCGCCTGAGAGAGGAGGAAGTGACCGAAGCTGTTCTGCTCTGTGCCCTCACCCTTCCAGCCCCCCCCCCAGCCCATAGCCTTGGGGGTCTCAAACTAGCAACGCAGGGGCCAAATCCAGCTACGAATGTGTTGTGTTTGGCCCTGGAATAGTTTTACTGGGAAGATTTTACATCAAATCCCAGGTGTCCAGATTCTCTTAGGAGATGAGAAAATCTGCCTCACTGGCCCCATGTTCTCCCACAAGAGCTAAGAAATCACTGCCCCCTTTAGAAGAGCTGAGATTCTTCGCTTTGCCCCAGTCCCCACCACTCTCTGTTGTCTCCCACCCACCAACTTCACTCATTCACAAAACCTGCCTTGGCCCTCACAGCTATTTGAATGTGCAACCCCTGCCTTCTGTTCTGTCCCAGGACCCAGGATCTCAGTGCTGGGCCTATGAATCCCCAGTGTGACAGAACCCCTGAGCCTTGGCCAGATTCCCAGAACTAGAGAACACCCACATTTTCCACTGGTCACACTGCAGACCCCAGCTCATTCGAATCACCAACCCTCAGAAGGTTCAGCGACTCACCTCTCTGTCAATCAGGAGGAGCCTCGCCAAACTTCTTAGTGAAGCTCTTTATTTACACTAAACATTATGGGGAGCCCCAAAATACAAACAGGCCCCAGTAGGACCACTTCAGGCCTGCAGACCTTGGAACCTGGATCCTTCGGGCCCACTCGTCCTATTGACCTCCCCTATTGTCAAGATGGGGAAACTGAGTCTCGGACAAAGGAACCGGGCGGCCAAAGGCATAGCAAACCGCTACAACAGGCCAGTGTTGACTGGTCATAGCCCCTTCCTCAGAGGCCCACCCCCCTCTGGAGTTCTCCCTTCTTTCCTTTATCAAAACCCACTCCCAGGAAAAAGCCTGAAACTCATTCACACCATGGTCTCCAGACTGGTGATGGCTTCCCCCTCTCAGGGGATCTAAAGGAACTGGAGTTTTTAGTTAAAGGAATAAAGCCCAAGTGAAAGAATTGCAGACATTGGCTGTGGATAGAATTAGACGACGGAGGAAAAACAGGGAAACTTCCTGCAGTTTCTAGAATCACTCTGCATCGTGTGTGATTAGAACAGGGCAGGCCTGGTCTCATGAAGGCCTCAGTCTCCCCATCTCTAAAATGGGCGTAACCCAGCTCTGAGATCCCTCATTCTCGGTACACAGGCAGGACATTGGATCTCCGGAGCTTACCCACACTAATAGGCAAGGCGGTGGAGGAGTCATTCCCAGCCTATCCCGCAGGGTCTCTGCCAGTCAGGCCCCTGGAAGGTCCGGACAGAGGTCTCATTGTCAGCAATAGAGGGAGGCTCAGCACCTAAACTCCAGGCAGGAATTGCCCATCTCCTTGTACCCCTGAGCCATAGACTGGACTCCCAGGACCACTGAGTTGTTACATCCATGAACCATTGGACTGTTTCCTTCTCATCACTCTCCCCAGCACCCAACACCAGGCTGGGCCCGTGGAGGAGGTTCGAGAAACATGCAGTGAATGAACGAATGGATGAATGAGCCAACAAATGACAGATTGTTAGAATCCCATGCCTGTGTGGCATCAGACCACATGCTCCCGTAACTGACAGCCCAGTGTTCCGGCTCTGGCCCCAGCAGGCCAATAATGGTGCTGTTCTGGGATCCCTCTGATTCCCCCTTCTCATGAGTGGACTGAGGCCAGAGGTCTGATGAGGTGTGTGTCCCTCTCCCGCCCCTCCCTGTCCCCCCGGCTGTCTTCATTAAACACAGGTGAACTTGGGTTGGGCTGGCCTCAGGGACAGGACTGGCATTGCCCAGCTGCAGGGGACCATTCATGGATTTTCCATATGACACCCCAGGCCAAACTCGCAACACTCGAACGTGTCACCTATGTCCAGTGGGTGGGAGGAGTCTAAGGTGGTTGGTGGCCTCAAGTGCCAGGCCCTGAGGAAAGGAATCAAACTGGTCTTTTTACCAAGGCACAGTTTGGACACAAGTCGGGAAACAGGTAAACCCTGCTGTGGTCACGGCCGTGCTGGAGGCGAAGGCAGGGAGGTGCGGTCTGCCTGGGGTGGAGGGGACGGCTTCTCAGCAGAGGGGCCCAGGAGTGGGCTCACCATTGTAGATGGAAGGAGAGGCCCTTCCTTGCTCATTGAGCAGCCCGAACAAGGCAGGACGTGTGCCAGGGCACTGGTTAGGGAAAAATGAAACGACACACCAGTGACTTGGGGTGACCCAGGGTAACATCAAAGGAAAGAGATAAGACAGTCAAAGCACTCACCTTTGAGGGCCCAGCAGCCAGTGACGCGTGCCCCTTCCACTGGATCTGGCCTCTGACTCTCACACCCCTGAATTTCCATGTGAGAGTTTTCTGTTTCAGGCTCCTCTTCTAAGGTACAAATGCACCGGAGAGAAGTTGGGGCCATAACCACCCAGCTGAGCATCCGCCACCCCCCAAGCACCACTCAGGCATGTCATGTGTGTCCTCTGGGGTCAGCTCCTCAGTGCAGGCACTCTGTCCTATTTGCCCCTCTATCCCAGTGTCCAGAACAATGCCAGGCACATAGTAGGTGCTCAGCAAATACTCGTTGACTGCATGAATTATCTCATGAGATGCTCACAGGCACCCATGGTTAGGTAGGCTCACCATCCTCATTGCAGAGGAAGGCACTGGGCTCAGAATGCTAAGGGCACAGTCTGGGACTCTAACCTGGCAGAAGCTTCCAAGTCTGTGCTCTCAACAGGTCAGGCAAGTGCAAAGCAGGAGCAAGAGTGTGGGCGTGAGGTGGGCATGATGGTGGGTATTCACTTTCTGGGGCAGCTGTAACATGTGACCACAGACTGGAGGCCAGACGTCTGAAATCAAGGTGTCGGCAGCCACGCTCCCTCCACAGGTTCTAGGGAGCTTTCCATCCCTTGACTTTCCAGCTCTTGATGGCTTGTGGCTGCATCACTACACTCTCTGCTTCACCTCCAGACGGCCTTCTTGCCTCTGTGTCTGTGTCTTCTCCTCTTCTGTCTCTTGTAAGGATGCTTGTCATTGGATTTAGGGCCTATCTAGATAATCCAGAGTGAACTCATCTCAAGATCTTATATTATATCTGCAAAGACCATTCTCCCAGAAAGGGTCACATTCACAGGTTCTGGGGAGCACGGGGCTCTAGACCTCTTCCTGCTTTGATTTTTCCTCTCTCCATCCTTTGCCATGTGGCCAGACCCACTTGGGACAATTCCAGGAATGTGTGTGTCTCTCCTGGGCTCTCCTGGCCAACCTCTCTGCACTCTGTCCACAGGTTTGCCAGGTACTGCTCCAGACCTGGAAAAGAGAAGGCAGATTTTTGGACAAAACTTTATACCTCCAAAGAAGCCAAAAACCTTCCTGCAGCTCGTGTGGGAAGCGCTGCAAGATGTGACACTGATCATCCTGGAAATCGCGGCCATCATCTCCTTGGGGCTCTCCTTCTACCACCCACCTGGCGAGGGCAACGAAGGTAAGCAGGGGTCCTGCCCCCTCCCTGCAGCATGTGTGCCTGGCTCATCCCGGGCACTCAGGGCTCCGGCCACTGCTCCTTCCAGGTGAGGAAACCAAGTCCCAAGGGTAGGGCCTCACGCACAGCCAATCAGTGGCGGAGCCAAAGCCCAGGCTCAGAGCCCCGCCCCCAGTGTTCCCATGTGTGAAATGCAAGGGCTGGACCGACAATAGTAATAATGACAGCGATCAGTCATTGAGCACTTACAGCATGCCAAGCTCTGGGCTGTTGTCCTCCTAACATCCGTTGAGGTAAGGTCCACGATGACACCCATTTTAAAGACAGGAGGCACAGAGAATTACGTTAACTTGCTCTAGGTCACCCAGCTAATGAAGAGTCCTTGGGTTTTGCAGTGGGACTTGTTAGGAAAACTGCTGCCCAGGCCCCTCCCTGAGAGAGTCTGGTTCTATTGGATAGAGTCCCAGTGGGGTGGCTGTGGACATATGTCCAGACTGCTCTCTGAGGACTCCCCAGTCTCATACCTGAGGACAAAGCCCCCAAATTGCTTACCTGGTGGGCAACATTCACGCTCTTTGATTGACAGTGTTTCAGCCCTATCACAGAGCTCCTCTCAGGTCCCCTGCCCTCTGGATGCTCCAGCCTCTGAGTGACCCTCCTTCAGCTCCAAAGCTGGGCTTCCCCCAAATCCCAAGTCACTGACTCCTTGAGGCGTGCAACTATGAAAATAATTCATGCACTGAATATTCTAAAACAGGCCCCAGCCGGTTTGGTTCAGCGGTTAGAGCGTCGGCCCATGGACCAAAGAGTCCCGGGTTCATTTCTGGTCAAGGATATATACCTCAGTTGCGGTTCAATCCCCGGCCCTGGTTGGGGTCATGCGGGAAGTAGCCGATCGATGTGTCTCTGTCACATTGATGTTTCTCTCTCTCTCTCTCTCTCTCTCTCTCTCTCTCTCTTTCCCTCCCTCCCAGTCCATCTGAAAATCTATGGAATAATATCCTGGGTGAGGATTAAAAAAAATAATATATATATATATACACACACACACACGTAGAGCAGGAATTGCAAACTACAGCCCATGGGCCCAGTCAGGCTCACTTTCCTGTTTTTGAACTAAGATTGGCCTATGAACTAAGATTGGTTTTTACATTTTTCAATGGTTGAAAAAAATCAAAAGAATACTATTTTGTGACGTGACTTTTACATGAAATTCCTCCTTCGTTGTGTAAAAATAAAGTTGTATTGGAACACTCCCATTTCTTTTTCAGATTGGGATATAAGTTTGCTTTTGAGCTTCCTGGCAACCAAGGCAGAAAGGGAATTGGGATGGTTTACATAGCTCAAGTTCTCAACAGGAGGAAAAACAGTTCTGTAGGAAGCTAGCATGTCCCCTGACAACGAATTCTGGGATGAACTTCCACATGGTTCATTATAAGAGATGAATAATGGGCAGCATTCTTTGCAGAAGTTTTATAGAAAATGTAAATGATTGTACATGGCTATTTGAATAAACCTTGAACAGAACCAAGGATGTGATACAAACACATAATAATTGTCCTTACTATTTTTATAACCACCACTAGTTGAGGGCTTTTACCGTAGAAGTTCATCTGATCCTCACAACAGCCCTGTGGGTAGGTGCTATAATGATCCAGGAAACAGAGGCCCTGAGGTAGGAAATGACTTCTCCGTCACACTCCAGGAACTATGACTCAGACAGACGTCTGGCTTCTGAGCCCTCGCTCCGATTCCGCAGAAAGAGATGGGGTCAAGGCCATGCCAGCTGAGTAGGTGGCCTCATGTGACCCAATTCAGTGCAAGACTAGAACTCAGAGGGTAAGTGGTGGAGAGGGGAGAGTGGGGGCACACAGAGAGCTCCCAGTGAGTGCCAGGGAGAACCCTTCCCAGAGCCCTCCAAACAGATGGCTGTAGTCACCTCCATCTGCAGAGGGGGAAACCAAGGCCGAGAGTGAAGAAGGACTTGCCTAACATCACACAGCGTGTACACACTAGGGCTGGATTGGAAACCCAAGTCTTCCAGTTCTTTTCACTGCCCGTCCCTGCCTTGCGCTGAGACGCTGGTGCAGACCACACTCTGGGTCGATGAGGGCAGCTGTGCACTAGCCCCACAGAGTGAAGTTCCTGAACTTTGTGACGGTACTTAACCTCCCCACACCCGGGCCCTGGCCTGAGCTCTGAGCTCTGGACCGTCTATGTTGCCAGGACCACCCCCTGCCAAGTCGGACACAGGCTTCATCAGTTACGTAAAAAGTGCTGCTGGTGATGGACTAGCAGGCTGTCGAGTGCCTTGCAGCACCCACTGCCCGTCCCCATTTTCTCTCTTGGCTCAGAGATCTCTAGACTCTTGTCAGAGCTCACACAGCGTGTTTGTGCAGGACTAGGATTGACATACTCTGTGCTCCCAACTCCCGGCCAATGTAGTTTCCCTGGTGCCAGAGTGACAAGCACATAGTAGGTGCTTAGAAAACGATTGTGGCTTGACCAGTTTTGAGGGCCCTTATTTGATGCCAGGCCCTGATAACCACCTAGGCAGTAACTTCCCCATTTTACTGGTTAACAAGCAGAGGGAGGCCCAGAGAGCCCACGTGGGTTCCCCAAGGTCACACAGGCCACACCCTAGAAAACCCCAGGTCCAGGGAGAGCAGCTGCGGTCACGATCCTGCCCTGCCCGTCTGAGGGCCCCAGAGGAGATCTCAGCAAGGCCCGCCCACTCCCTTCTTTCTTCCCCTTCCTGGTCTCCTCTCCCTAATTGCACCACACAGCAGGAGTTGTCCCCAGGGTCCAGCGGCTCCCAGTGGCTCAGTACCTAACCCAGAGATCCATACCCCCACTTTCTGGCTATTTCAGGGCAACATGTAACCATCAGACAGTGCTCAGAGGAGATCAAAGCTAATGGGCTTTAGCTGGCAGAGTGAGAGCCCTCAAGAGCCCAGGGGGCTCCTTGGCATGGAATCCGCAAGGGCAGCAGGGAGACCGGGGGTCGAGGCAGTGGGGGCAAATGCTACTCAACCGCTGGGCCTTGGTTTCCAGAGGCCAGTCCAGCGAAAGCAGCTCATGAAAAGTGGGAGAGGACCAGTGTTTATTGTGTACCGTGCCAGGCCTTGACTAGGTCTAGGGTTCACAAAGTCCCTGGGGTCATCCCACTTTACAGCGGTCCAAACTGAGGCTCAAAGAGGCCAAGTCACTTACTCTCAGTCCCACAGAAACGCCTGGGTTTGAAGCCAGGTCTTTCCAATTCCAGCACCTGAAGGCTTTCCACTGTCCTGCGCTGTCCCCAAGTGTCCTAAATGCTTCGGTATCTGATGGGGGCCCAGTGACGAAGCCTGCGACGGGGAAGGAACAGCCTTCCCAAGCACAGAGTATGCAGCAGGGCCAAGGGACAACAGGAGTCCTGCAAAGTGCAGCTCTGGGCTCTGCGTCTCAGATAACTCCCCTGTCCCGGAGCATGCATTTCCGGAGGCTGGGTTTGTGTTTAGCAAGGTTCACCTGTGTTTTCCAGTTTGGGGGGTGGTGGTTTATTGGTGTCATTCACGGTGGTAGAGGGGCACCCTGGTTCCCCACCTCCCATTATCACGTGGTGTGAAATACAGCTGGATCCCCACCCAGGCTGGCTGGGGAACTCGAATGCAATGGTGTGTGCCAGACCCTGGGCGACAGGAAGCAGCCGCTGTATCTGAGCCTTTGCTGCGTGCTCACTGCAGTAGATGCTTTACGTAAAGGCTCACCCTGAGTCCTCTCAGCCGCCTAGGAGGGAGCGCCTGCCATACCCACATTCTGCAGACGAGAAAACCCAGGCACAGTGGTTCAGTAGACAGCTCATGGGTACGCAGCAGTTAAGTCGTACAGCCAGGATTTGAACTCAGAGCTGGCCCAATGTCAGTTGTCATCAGCATGATTATGAGTATCATTACCACCAAAGGCTGGTCCAGTTTAAAATTACTGGAAAAGTCTTGAAATTCACAAAGGGGGGAAAAGGTAGCTTTCAGAAGCCCATGCGGTGATGCGGTTGTTAACTAGGCTGCGAGGAACGGCTGGTTCTGCGACAGAGGTGGAATTTTCCAGGGGCACATGCAGCTGGGCCTCAGTGATTCTACACTGTCCCCAGCCTGGACGCACCAGGAGCAGGGAGCTGAAAAACATTCCCTGGTACCACTTGGCCTTCTTGTCATATTGTTTCTGTCCCCTGGCTTTCCCAGGTGCTCCTGCTAGGGTCTCTTAAAGCTGCTCTCCTCTCTTCCTTGGGAGTGAATTGGACTCCATACAATTGGCCACAGGTCTATGGCAACATCTTCTACTTTTCCACATGAGGCCAGCATGTGGCAGAGGGGGTGTGGGCTCAGGGACAGTGGGCAGGCCAGGTCCAGTGTCAGATGCTAGGCTCAGGCCTAGATTCAAACTCCAGATCTGCTGTGTGACCCCAGGTGAGTCACTGCCCCTCTCTGAACTGCTTCCCTTTTTTCAGCCAGGATCATTGCATTGAGGATTAAAGTGAATGTTCGGCATATAGCAGGTCTTGCAAATAGCCCAGTTCCCTACCCAGCCCCCAGGGATGGGAACTACTCTGCGTTTTCCAGGAGTAGATGGTCAGACAGGGAAAGGGCCGCTCTCCACCCCGATCCCACCCCAGTAGGAAAAAGGGCCTGAGCTAGTCCTGGCTGCAGCAATCCCTTTGGCTGTGTTACCTCACCTCTTAGGGTCTCAGTTTTCTCATCTGTTAATGCGGCAATACGGCTCACTGTCTGGATCCTTGTCGGGAGGCAGGAGACAGAATATATGAAGGGCTAGGAAAGGCCCTAGCACTTAGCATCATGTGGACAGGCCCAGACTGGGAGGTTCAATGGGGAAGGATGTGGCGTGCAGGGTCACTGTAGGTCACACGGAGGCTCAGATGGAGATGGGCATCCTCACTGTGTAGTAGGGACTCAAATCCAACAAGGGCTGAGTGAGAACCTCCTGTGGCTGAGCACAGGCTGGAGCTTTCACCCCCTTTTCCTTGAGCCCAGAAAGTGGTCTCAGTGACTCCCCTTTTACAGACGAGGATGCTACAGTTCAGGAAGGGCAGCGACTTACCCAGGGTTGCACAGGGACAGCAGTGGGGTTCAGACCAGCTCGTCGGAGGGCAGGTCCAGTGCTGTGGCTCCTACACCCCGACCTAGAAAGCTGCCTCGTGGCTGCTGGGAGAATGGAAGGAAAGGACAGCAGCCAAACTGCATTTCAGACCCTAAAGCAGGTTCCGTGTTGACTGACCCCGTTCTGTGCCATCTTTTCCTCTTTCCCATGAATCAGGCCTCTCCTTTGTGCCAGGTCTGTGCTGGAGATGCCGTGGACCTTACCCCATTCCATTTCAACCCTCACAACGGTCCCCAAGATAAAGCACATTTTTCCTACTTTACAGATGAGAAAACTGAGGTTCAGAGAGGTGAGGTCATTTACCCGAGATCTCACAGCTCGAACAAAGACAGAAAATCAAAGTAGCTAAGACAGTGGGTCTGAAGCCAGTGCCCTAGCTCCCCGCTTGCCCTTCCCAGCTTTGGCAAGTCACTCGGCCTCTCTAAGGAGCCTCAGCTTCCACACCTGTGAAATGGGCAGACGGAGAGCTCTGAGATGATGTGTGTGATACACTCTGCACAGAGAGAGGGCTGGCTCCCAGACACACTGGATAAATGTATCATGATTATCCCATTATCAACATTTTTTGCTTGGCGGAGCTGGGATTTCAAGCCAGGCCCCCGAGCCCCTTCTGCCTAGCTGATCCCACACCACCTGCTTCCTCTGCTCTCTGCAGGGTGCGCCGCAGCCCAGGCCGGGGCAGAGGATGAAGGGGAGGCAGAAGCAGGCTGGATCGAGGGGGCTGCCATCCTCCTCTCAGTCATCTGTGTGGTTCTGGTCACGGCCTTCAATGACTGGAGCAAAGAGAAGCAGTTCCGGGGCCTGCAGAGCCGCATCGAGCAGGAGCAGAAGTTCACCGTGGTCCGGGCGGGCCAGGTGGTCCAGATCCCCGTGGCCGAGATTGTGGTTGGGGACATCGCCCAAATCAAATATGGTAAGTGTCCCAGCCATAGAGCAAGGTGCTAGAGCTGGAGCAGAGGTGGGACAGGCCAAGCAGACCCAAAGAGGCTGACCCAGGGAAGGGGGTGGGCCCCTTGAAGGCTGACCCCAAGCCAAGATGTCTTCTGAGATCCTTTGGAAGTAGAAGGCTACTTCCTAGAGCGGGTAGGATTTTCAAATCCATTTAACTCAGAAATGGCCGGTACGTGGTACACATGCCACCAGTCTAAATACCTGTGCCCATAGCCGACACTACTAATCAGTCACAGCTCGGAGCCCAGGTGCCGCCGCAGAAGCCTTCTCAACACGTCACTCCACGGACTGCTGACGCTCAGATGGGTTTGAGAGATAAAATCCATTTCTTATCCCTGATTCGACAATTGATGGATGGTTGTTGGGCTAGAGAGGGTGTCAGGGGGAGTCGACATAGATGAATGAACATTCTAAGCCTGTGGTACTGCCATGGAGAAAGTGGGCAGGCTGGTGCCAAAGGGGTTTAGGAGAGTATGCCCTTGGGAAAGTAGAGGCAGAAGATGGGGGCGAGATGGGAGTATACCCCTCCTCACTCAGCCCTCAGGGGCTTGGGTTCCTCTGATAATGGGGCTGTCCTGGCGTCTCCTCCGCCTAGCCCAGAGAGACTAGCCCCTTTCAAAATAATTCCTCAAATTGTAGTTGAAACCAGAGAATGAATTGAGAAGATTAGGCCTCAAAACCATAGGAGGCCAAGAGAAGCACTTAATGAACTAAAGAACATGCCTGCTTGAGCTACAATTGTTGTTGGGCCGACCTCAGCCCTCCGGCCTTGTCACTCACATTGGCTCTGGCTTCCAGCTGCCTGTTGGCCTGGGAGGGGCGCCATCTTGGCTCCTGCACCCCGAGAGCTCTAGGCAGCTGGTCCCCAGCGGTGAACCTTACCTTATAATCATAACTTTAGGGGAACATTCCAGCCTCTTCAGCCACCTGAGACCCTGCTGACTCTCTTGACCTTCCTCCCATCAGGTGATCTCCTCCCTGCCGACGGCCTCTTCATCCAGGGCAACGACCTCAAGATCGACGAAAGCTCCCTGACCGGGGAGTCTGACCAGGTGCGCAAGTCCGTGGACAAGGACCCCATGCTGCTGTCAGGTGAGCTGCGGCCCGGCAGTGTGCTCACGCCCATTGCGAGTTCCTGCACCCTAAGAGGGTGCATATGGCCCCTTCGTGAGGCTGGAGGGTCTTGGAGGCTTTGGTCCGTGGCTCCAGGTCTCCGGCCAGCTCAGCCCCAAGGGAGAACTTCCTCTCTTTGCTCCAGCGAACGTGCACTGAGTACTGGGCTCAGCGCTGCTCTGGGGATAGTGCAGTGAATGAAACGACAACGAACCCTGCCTTCGTGCAACTGACCTTCTAGTGACTTGGTTTTCTGAGAAGCAAACACGGAAGCCCATTCTCATCAGTGATGAGAACGAATCAGCCAGGTGACACATGTTTGGGACACCTGTGTGCTAGGCACTGGCTGGGTGCTAGAGAAATAGGAAGGAGTGGGGCAGATGAGGCCTCGGCCCTCGGGGGCTGTGGTGTAGTGAGGAGAGGTAGGCTGTGGGAAAATTCCAGACGGTGCTAAGTGTGTGACAAAAATAAAGCAGGACAATGGGAGGCAGGTGGCCGGAGAGGCCAGGGGAGGCCCTGCGTGCGCTGAGGTGTGAATGATGAGCAAGACTGGCCTGTGACTTCCCAGGGAAAGGTATACTAGGCAGAAGGAACCGCAGGTGCAGAGTCCCACAGGCAGGAGGACTGTGAGCAAGACAGAGATTTTTCATGTGATGTAGATTCTCTGGAAAGTAGTGAACTGATCACATTTACGTTTTTAAAATCTCACTCTGGCTGCTGCAGGGGGCAAGAAAGGAATTGGGGAGATCCTGCAGAGGTAAGGCACCAGCCAGGTGACCACCGTCCCTCCAACACGGGCACCCAGAAGGCCCCATTGCCTAGCGGTGCTCACCAAACGTCCTCTGATCAGCTACCCTGGGCCCGGCCCGGGCCGAGCAGTGGGGCCCGCCTCTGGCTTCGGGAACCTCCAGCCCAGCCAGGCTGACATAAGCAGGCCGGCAGACAGCTCATCCCACAGTAGAAGAGTGAGGAAGGTGTACGAAAGCCGTAAGGGAACAGAACGGGGAGGTGGGATTGGGCGGGTTTAAGTGTGGGGGCGGCCCACCAAACAGTTGTGGAGGAAGGGCCCTGCTCGCAGAGGCAAACCTGTAAGAGGCAAGAGGCCTGAAGGAGTCGGGGGCATCCTAGAAATGCACAGAGGACGTTCAGCAGGTCTGCTGGAGAGGATGGAAGCCTCAAACGCCCTCTTGGAACTTAGGGACACATGAGAGCTTAGGGCCATGGTCCTGTGGCCCTGTTCCATCCTCTGGACTGAAGCGGTTAGCGGAGAGGTGAGCGTTCTTGGGAGAACCAGCTAGGCGCGTCAGGTGGGTCGTCTGGACCAGTGGAAGTCAAGGGGAGGCGCTGGGCCTGAGTCGACGTTGTGTCCCTTCCTCTAGTCAAGAAGCCTCATAACCGGGGAGGGGTGGTAGGATGTCTCCAAGGAACTGGATGTCCCAGAGACCAAGGGATCCTAAGAGACCCCCAGGCCCTTCGAGACTTGGCAGTGAGCTCTGCCTTCAGTGAGGAAGAACAGGAGACCAGGGACAGACAAAAGGTACCCAGGTCTTAGCAAGTATCCTGTGAAGCCCAAACTGGTAGGGTCACAGTGGGGTCAGCATGAGTCCTCAGCTAGGGAATGGGTAGTCTCTGACACTGAGGGAAGAGAGATACCATGGGGCACCCCAAGCTCAAGTTGAACCATTGCTTTGGTTTCAGCCTATACAACTGGCTGGAAGCCTAGGTATGACGTTGACTCTGGGCCTTTGGACCGCAGGAGACAGCAGCCATGGTCTCCCACGGTGCCCGCGTGGACAAGATGGAGAAGGCTGGGCCGGAGGCCAGGAGATGTCGGCCAGTTTGTGCTGATTCCTGTGGTGCGGGCTATCTGGTGGGAGGTTTCCCGTGGCCTTCCCTGGAACCTTGTCCTGTCACACTATGGAAAGTGTGCCCATCAAGGTCGCAGAGACCACCAGCCCAGGGAGCGTGGCAAAAAGAAAGCAGGAGCCAGGAGCCACGGAGATCACCAGAGCGCAGGGTGGATGAGACTGAAGAAATCGAAACTTGGCTGCAAGCAGCAGGGCCGACGTTCAGAAACAACCGCACGGGGGGTGGGCATGCGGCTTGGCCCAGGCTCCTGGGAAAAGAGTGAGAAAGAGGCAGAGTCAACCCAATAGAAAGCAATCTAACTGGGAAGAGAAAAATTCTGTTACAGAAGAAACATTCTAGAACAAAAGAGGCTGCCTGTAAGGTGGTGAGTTCCCCGTCACTGGTTGTGTATGAGCAGGGTCTGCACAGGCTGTGGGAGGGAGTGTTATAGAGTAGGCCCAAGCACTGAATGGACATGAAAATCACGGGTTCACCACACCCTCTCACCCTGACCTCTCCTACAGACCCCTGGCTCCGTCCCCTCCGCCCTGCCTGTGCTGAGGCTGCTCCCTTCTCCCTAAGGGCCCCCTCTCCCTTTGGCATTGCTCTTTTAACTTCTGCCCGTCTGCTCAGCCTGCCTCCTTCACGAAACCTCCTCTGAGCACCACCCCTGGCATCACTCCCATGCTGCCTGGGGCCTACGTGGCAGCCTGTGACAACCACACTGTGCTGGCCCATCCGGGCACAGCCTCGGAATGTTGACCGAGTTTTGCTCTGCGCAAACCATCTCAAATGAAATTAAGAACAAAACCCACCTGCGCTCCTGCCACAAACACATCGAATGGGTCTCACTTTAATGGGCTTCTTCCATCTCTGGCCATACAGAGACAGACAGAGATCAGGACAGACACACTGCGATACACTTCTGCATCGATCCTCTCACCCAAGCGGGGCCCAGCAGGCAGGAGCCCGGGCCCAAGGTCATCAGGAGGTCAGCCCAGCCCACCCCTGGGCCCTGCCCACCCAGGGACTCGGGCACCGCCTGCCGGCGCGAGGAAAGAGGCCGCGCTGAGTTGTAGGAAGAGCAGAGTTGGGCCAGGCTGAGCCAGATCCAGGTTCTGGAATGAACTCTCTCTGTGGCCTCGGGCACGTTGCTTCACTTCTCTCAGCCTCAGTTTACCTGTGAGGACAGTGGGGTGTCCTGGTGTGTGATACAGGTGGAGCCCTACCCAGCATAGTGCCGGCAGGGGAAGGCTCACAATGAGCTGGTTCCCTTTCCTAGTCCCTGGACTTGGTGAAATAGTCTTGGGTTCCAGTTCCAATTCTGCCCCTTATTGGCTGGGAGACCCTGGACAAGTTTCTTATTCTTTCTGAGCCTCCATTTCTCACTTGTAAAATGGGAGAGTAACCCAGCTCATGATTGTGTCAAAGTATCCACTTCCCTCTCCCTTCCTTCATCTCGACTGTCCCTTTCCCTCTCTCTGGGCTGCCTGCCTTCTCTCCCCCATCCAGCTCCTCCCACCTTCAGCCTACAGGAGCCTGCTTCCTCCAGGGAGTTTTCCCTGATTGCTCTCCTCCCCAGTGCACTGAATTCTGGATAGCTGCCATTTGGATGCTCATTTTTGCACCTGACCAGACACCTCAGTCCCTGTCCCTTTGCTGGAAGGCCTTGGTGGGCCTTCTGGTCAGATGACCCTTGGGAAACACAGAGGGACCAGGCTGGGGGCGCCTGCAGGGTCTCCCTGGTAGTTCAGAAACCCCCTTGTGGCCTCTGGCACACTGCTTCAGCCTAGAGGAAGGCAAAGGACACTCCAGTTCTGAGTCAGCTGGCAAAGCCGTGCCTGGCCTGTGGTCCTGGACAGGTCCCTTCATCTCTCGGAGCCTCCATGTTTGTGTCTGTGCAATGAGGGAGCAGTTGGGGGGCCCTTCCCCCTGCCTACCCCATAGGGCTGTGTGGAGACCACGTGCACAGACAGAGGTGACTGTCCTTTCTTTGCAAGTGGTGCTGTGTGAGGTGCTACGTGTGGAACAAGAGCAGCCTTTGGAGACAGAGCACTCAGGTTCCAGCCCTCCCTCCGTCGGCTACGGCTGTGACCTCTGGCCCCCAAGACCTCAGCCTCCTCATCTGCCAAATGGGGCAGACCAGCCTTCAGAAAGACTCTGATGTCCCCAGTGCCCGGGGCACAAGGAAATCCTAAAGGCCTGGAGCTCCCTCCCCAGGACGGCCAGGAGGCTCCAGCCCATGTCCGGTTCTTCGGACCAGGCAGTAGAAACAGTCAGGGGTCACAGCTCACATGTCCCCAACCCCAGCAGGGAGAACATGGGCGCCAAACCAGAGCGCAGCTACCCCCGCTGCTGCCCAGGGACTGCCACTCAGCGCGCCGCAGCGTCCCTGTGCCGGGTGTTCGTGCGCAGCGCCCCAGTGTTTAAGTGTTGACCAGACATCCCCATTCTTTAACCCTTTTGGGGGTCACGCAACAGAGGGGTGGGCCCCAGAGCAGAAACTCTGACCTGGGCCTGTTTCTTCTGTTTTACATTTGTATTTTAAGATAATTTCAAACTTTTAGAAAAATGGCAAGAATAGTACAAAGAACACCTACACGCCCTTCCCTCTGACAACTGTTGCTACCAGTTAGCCCTGTCTGCTCTTTCAGGAGCCTCCCTCCTCCTTGTCACGCACACGCGGGGGCCTGGGCCCTTCCTCCGTCAGGTCTGTTCTCTAAGGAAAGGACACTCCCGTGTGCAACCACAGCGCTGCTGTTGATTCAGGAAACCACTCTGATGAAGTGCTGCCGCTTACTATACTGACCACATCCACGTTTGCCTCCTGTCCCCACAGCCTCCTCCAGCTGGGGCCCAGTGCAGGACACGGTGTGGCATTTAGGTGCCCTGTCGCCCCGGCCGGTTTGACTCAGGGGTTAGAGCATCCACCCACAGACCGGAGAGTCCCAGGTTCGGTTCCCGCTAAGGGCACGTACCTCAGTTGCGGTTTGTCCCCGGCACCAGTTGGGGTCATATGAGTGGCAGCCACTCGATGTGTCTTCTCTCGCATCGATGTTTCTCTCTCTCTTCCTCCCTTTCTCCCTCCCGCTCTATCTGAAGATAAATACAAAACTGTCCTTGGGTGAAGATAAAAAATGTATGGAGAGAGAGAGAGAGAGATGCCCTGCCCCTCGGCTTCCTCTACACGGAGCAGCTCCTCAGCCTTCCTTTGCCTTTCGCGAAGGCCACTGGTCTTGAACCCTCCTGGGCCAGGACCTCCAGTGAAAGTCCCACAGAAGCAACGATCCCTCTTATGAGAAATAAATACCTAGACTGGTGACTTTGCAGTCTTTCAGGGGATTTACAGATTCCTAGAGGACCGAGTCTTGGTTTGCAGCTGGGGAAACTGAGGCCAGAGCAGGAATGTAAGGCCCCACAGAGGGCAGGGCCAGAGAGACCCCAGCCCTCCAGCTTCCCAGCCCTGCCGTCTTCCATAGCCCCCATGAGTAAGCTTGCCTCCAGGGACCCCGTGACTTTCATTACCCAGCAGCACGGCCTCTTTGAAATGTCTTATGGTAAATGCCATTGGGAAGCCAAGGACTAGGTGCCATCAGTGTGCCCATAGAAGGGCCAAGGCGCCAGGGTGGGGCTTGTCCTTAAAAGCAGCAGGGCCTGGCTCCAGCAGGCCCATTAGCTCTGCCCCTACAGGACCCCACCCTCCTCCATCACCCCTGGAGCCAGAGTGTTAACAGCACGAGGTTGCACAGGACATCTGCAAACCCTCTAGGGCTTGCTGCCCACCCTGCCCACTGAGGGGCCGGCCAAGCCTGGAGAGCCGAACCTGCCACACAGCCGCCGCCTCCAGGGAGCCTAGGACAACACCATGACTGCAGGAAGGCCCAGTCTGCTGCTCGGCCCGTGCTCTCTCCATTACACTACCCTGCCTCTTCTCCATGAGAGGCAGTGGGGTGTAGTGGATAGAGCACGGGTCCAAGTCCCAGCTCCATCGCTCACAGCTGTGTGACCCTGGGCCATCACTCAACCTCTCTGAGCCAGAGAGGACAAGGGTGGGTGGATGGGGCTCGGGGGTGCCTGCACCAAACCTACCTCACAGGGCTGTTGTGAGGGAGATGGGTCCACGGGCAGTAAGGGCTTTGCCAGCTGTCTAGAGCTCTACAAGTGTGCGTTGTTACTGTTACCAACTCCCTGGTGACAGTGATGAAGAAAGGACTGAGTCGGCTGGAAATCATATTGCTTTGCTTGGTGCTTGTGCCTGGAGGCAGATAATGATCCCCAGACATGGCCCCCACTGCTTCTTCACATCTCTACCCCCAGAAAGAGACCTGTTAGAGGCATGTCCTCACCCTCTTCCTGTCCAGACAGAGGCCGGCAGTCAAAACCAGCAGAGTAGGAGCACTGGGTTCAAGCCCTTAGCCGTGCCTCGGTGCTGTGCGACCTCAGTCACCCGTTTGCACATTCTGCGCTCAGAAGCCTCACTTTGTAAACTAGGCCCCTTCAGCTCTGCAACCAGGGGCTCAGTGCACCCCACTTGCCACTGCATGAGGCTTTGGCCCCGATGCAGCCAACATCTGGACCAGGCCTCGCAGGGGCCATTTCCTGCTGCTCACAGCAACTGTAGGGCAGAGATGGCCCTCAAGCCTGCAGCCAGAAGGTTCTGGCCTCCCCTGTGCTACCAGGTCAAAGGTAAGGTTCAGGTGGGACAGGGTAGGCCGTCCAGCTGGCAGCAGCCACAGTGTCCCCTGGCCTGAGCTCCCTTCCCTCACACTGGTGGACGGAGCTGGAGGGCTCACACAGCTCCCCCACCGCTCTCCTGCTCCTTCTTGCTTCCTGCCTTCCCACTCTGCCCATAAGCCTCCCTGGCAAGGTGGAGAGTACGGGGCCCGGAGCCCACCCTCACTCACGCCAGCTCTGCCCTCTCAGGCTGACTGTGAGATGGCCGCTCGGGGCACTTCCCTGTGTGCGAATTGGGAGGGAGAGATGATTACCTCACAGAGGAACTGGGACAGCCAGGAGAAAGCAGCTCAGATAATACCTGGTACACAGTGAAGCAGCTCGGTGAAGAGGGATGCTCTTCCCCCTCCCCGCGCGTTCAGTGGCTCCCTGTTGAACACTCAGCAAGGACCCAGCTCTGCAGCCCTCCACCCAGGCTGCCCCACAGCCTTGCTCCTCTCCCACGGCTCCTTCGTGAGTCCTGGGCCTCGGGCCAGCTGGTCCACTGTCGTTGCCCATCCCAACTCCCTACCTTTGCCTGGGCTGTGCCCCCTGCCAGTCCACCGGGCCCTTGGCTCTGTTGTCCTGTGCGGTTGTTGATCTGTGTGTCTGTGGGCTCCCCTCAAACCCAACTAGACTGTGAGCTCCTGGAGGACAAGGACCACAGGGTCCCCTCCCTTCAGGCCCAGAGCCCAGCATGCTGGCACTCCACTGCACCTGTCCATCAGAGGAAAAGTGTGGCCCCGGCAGGAGGCTCCACATTGGTCAGTCTGTCTGCACAGGCCTCTGCTGGCCCCATCTAAACAGAGATCCAAACTTTCCAAGATGTAGCCTGTTAATGGAGGCTGCCCAACCCCAGCCAGGGATGGCCCTTGTCTCCAGGGACCCCAGGGGACCCAGACTTTATCACTGAGAGGTGAGACCTAAACCAGACCTCCCCATTTTGCAGAGGACAAAACTGAGGTCTGGAGAGGACAGGGTTTGCCTCAGGTCACACAGCAAATCAGAAGCAGGCACCAGACTGGTTTGCGGTCCCCTCCTCCTCAGCCCAGGGCCCGCTCTATCCACCCCCCACCACGCTTGTATATTCTGAAGGATCCCTGGGAGCTTAAGTGAGGTGGGGGCTGCAGGATGGCGCCCAAGGGACCACAGACAGGGAGGTCCTAGTGCAAGGACCTGCTTGGCCCCCACATCCAAAGGGCTCTCGCCGCAGCCCCTACCCCAGACCCTGCAGTTTTCCTGTAAGAGATTCCGTCATCCCACCTTCAACTTCATGCCTGTGGTTCCAGCATTACAGCCCAGGCCCACGCAGGGGACCCTGGAGGCGGGGTGTGACAGCATAGGGGGTGCACTCAGTTCTTCCCCTGGCGACAGGGCTGACAGGCCCTAGGGTCCTAGGAGAGAAGGAACCTTGAGGAGGCCTTTTGGGATGAGCGGTAGGGGAGGGGCATTCGGGCATTAAGCTGTATGTGCAGAGGGGCGGGGGACTGGACACACAGGCTCGGAGCTGTGCACTCGCCCAGGGCAGAGGCCCGGGGCAAGAATCAGTGGTCAAGGGCCAGAAGAAGGCTAGGGTCTGACACAGGGGGTGCTGACGCAGGCATGTGGATTTGGGGGAGCTTCGGAGGGTGTCTGAGCTGGGGGTCAGGGGTCAGAGCTGAAGCTGGGGCACAGAGGAGGGAGGCCCAGAAGGGGAGGTTGATGCCCCATCTGCTGCTGGGGCCTGGAGGACCACCTGGGCTCATCAGAGGCTGGGCAGGGGCATGCTGTGCCTTCACCAGTGTCCCCAGTTGTGGCCAGAGGCTGCCTCCCTGCCCCCCCCCCCCACCTCCTAGTACAAAGCCGCCAGCTCCCTGCTGCGATGGGAGCGATTAGATTAGGTGATTTTGGGGTCTGATTATCTTGGGTGGAATTTGGCCCCCTGTGTCTTTTTCCATCCCACCTGGAGCTGGGGAGGTGGGGGGCAGCGTCTCCAGTGCCACCCGGGCGGAGCCGACTCTAACACAAATGCCTTTGAGTCCAGGGTGTGAAGGCCTTGTCTCCTGGGGGGACAGGTATGCGTGACAAAGAAGACAGACTCTGGGACAGGAGAGTTTAAATCTGGCTCTGCTCCTCACCAGCGGTGACCCTGGGCAAGCCACTCCTCCCTGAGCCTCCACTGCCTCCTCCGTGAACAGAGGCCAGTGTGAGACCTGGTGTGAGGGGCCTGGCACCCTGCCTGGCACCGAGCAGGCATCTCCAGAAGGCAGTGCCGGGGACTGTCACTGCAGTCTGCACTCAACGCAGTTAGGTGTGCTCCCCCTCGCCTTTAAAGATCTAGTGACCCCATCCCCATCCCCACCCCCCATATGATCTTTCTGGGCCTCAGTTTCCTGATCTGTCTCAAACTGCTGATATTTAATGACCCCTCCTGACAGCCCACACACAAGCTGAGCTGGTGTGAAACAAAGCATTTTAGCAGCAAGTTATCATAATGTCTAGGGTTCCGTTTCTGGGCCCTGGTTCCCGCTATTTGTCAGGGGGTAGGTAGGCCGCAGGGATGCCCGGCTGCTTGGCCTGGAATCGGTGTCTGAGCTCATGCGTGGTCCCCGTAATTCCCTGCCCCGGAACGGGCGAGGAGCCAGCTGGCTGCCCGAGGGCCTGGGCTCTGTTTCAGCTTCGGTTCCATGCCCCCCTTGGAGCCTTCATAACTTAGTTTACCCATTTGTGGATGGACAAACTAACCTTCACTGCCTTCAAGGAATTTACTGGAGCGTGTCTGTCCGCACTTTAAGATCCTGAGATACCAGAAGCCAAGCAGCTAGAACACCACACACACACCACATACACACACGCGCACACACATGCTCACAGAGACACAGACACTCGAGATAGTGTTCAGATCCTAGAAGGGATGGGAAGGGAAGGAGTGGGTGCAACATCTTGGAAATGGAAATAGATTCCTTGCTTTAAGGAAAGTGCTTCGAGTCCTGACTCATAACTTCTTGACACTTATTTTAGGTACAATTCTAACGAGCTTGTTGACGTCAAATCTGAAGCAAATTGGAAACAAGGAGAAGGATTAGGGACAAGTCACCCTGAACTCAGGGAGATGTGGCAATGAATCTTGAGGGGAAAGAAGGAAAAACTCTAGAAAGCAGACCTGAGTTCAAGAAGCAAGTCATCGGGGCTGTTTGGTGTCGGGGGCCAGTGTCCATGGCCATCGGGCCCCTCAGACCCTGTCTTGCAAACCCAGTGTAGTTCTCACTGCGGAGCCTGCAGATGGCCCGAGACGCTGCTGCAGCCCAGACTGGTCTCGGCTGGAGAAAGAAGCTATGCCGCACGGTAAAGAGCTTCCTGCCCAGAGCGGTAAAAATTAAATCAGAAAGAATGGGCACCCAACTATTCTTTCCTAAATAGAATGGCCACTGGCAGGACTAAGGGGACCCCCCCAACTGTGCCCTGAGCCTCTGCAGGTGACACCATTCAGGCCCGGTCGGTCGCAGGTGCCGACTCTTTGTGAGCGGCCCATCCGTTCTGACAGCTGCTAGCAGGACTCAGTAGCCATGCGTCTGCAATACCAGCCTGGGGACAAAGGGCCAGCGTGTCCTGATGCCACACCCGGGCTGTCGTAGCTGCTGATCATTTCCTGCCCTGGGCCCAGCCGCCCTCGCTGGGGTCACCTTGTTTCCTCAGTGAGGCCACAGCTTGAGTGGGTTTCCCCTTTTTTCCCCATATTTTTCCTATTTTTTTTTTCGAGGTAAAATGTACATAAGATAAAATTGACCCTTTCCACCATTTCTAAGTGTACAATTAGTTCCCTGGCAGTAAGTACGTTCATATTATTGTATAACCATCACCATATCCATCTCCAGAACTTTTTGCATCTTGTAAAGCTGAAACTGTCCCCATTCAACACTGTCTCCCCATCCCCAGCCCCAGCCCCTGGCAACCACCGTCCTGCGTCTGTCTCTGAATCTGACTACTTAGGGACCTCATGTAAAGGGGACTAGACAGGCTCTGTCTTTCTGTGACTGGCATATTTCCCTTCGAATCGTGTCCGCTAGGCTGATCCATGTGGTAGCGTGTGTCAGAACTCCCTTCCCTTTTAACGCTGCATAATATTTTATTATATTGACATGCCACCTTTGCAGTGGGTTTACCTTTGCATTTTATCCTCATTCTGCCGCAGACTTCCTGGGTGGTCTTGGACAAGTTCCGTGGTCTGTGCGGTGGAGGGGCCTGCCTTACAGTAGCAACAGACCCTCTAGTCAAACCAGAGCTGACACAGAAACCCCAAAGACAAATAAAAATGGAGCCACTCTGACCACAGTCCTCCCTTGCCCCCCATGGCTGCTCCTGCTGCCCCCTGAAAAACTTCCAGGGCCCTTTGCAACCCAGTTTGAAAAATCTAAAATTCTAGGAAAGGGGTTCTTTTCTCATACCATGGCCCCCTGGGGAAGCCTGGTGTCATGCTGCACCACCCCGACTCAGAATTACACTTTGAAGTGCAGAGAACAAAATACACTGGAGGACAAAGGGAGACAGAAGATGGAAATAGAGTAGCCCTGGCCAGTTTGGCTCAGCAGCCCTTGGACCAAAGAGTCACAGGTTCAGTTCTGGTCAGGGGTATGGACCTCATTTGCGGTTTAGTCCCTGGCCTGGTCAGGGTCGTGTGGGAGGCAACTAATCGATGTGTGTCTCTCACATCGATGTTTTGCGTGCTCTCTCTCTCTCTCTACCTCCTTCCCTCCTTCCCACTCTATCTAAAGATAAATGAAAAAATAGCCTCGGGTGAGGATAAAAAAGAAACAAGTAATAAAATGTGTGGTATAGTAGCGTGTGTGCTTCATTAGCCCACTGCCCAATGAGATCAGCAGTCAGTTTAATAACTGCCTTAGTTGTAAAAGGGGGGTGAGTATCATGATATCTGCAAAGGCTGTCAAGTGACATGAAAAAATCCTGTGACTCTTGTACCGTGCCATGGTGTTGGGGCACCACCAACACTCCCGGGGTTTGTTGCCTACATTCATGATGGGGGAAATGCTACATTCCAGTTAGATATTGGTGAAAATAAAGATGTCATCGTTTTCTCACCCAAGTGCACAGAGCCCTGACTCTTTCACAGGTCTTTGTGGGGGGAGGGAGGACCCCATGGTAAGCAGCCCTGTAAAGGGCGTAGTTGGCATTTCTTTGCTGGTTATAGAATTGGGCAGAACGAGGTCTTGTTCTAGACAGATCAGTAAGGCAGGAGAGTGGCCTGCTTGGCCTGTGGGATGGGAGAGAAGTGAAAGGGGCGGACCGTCCAGGAGAGGGTGGTAGGTGGTAGGCCTGAGCTGTCTGGAGGCCTAAGAACGCAGGTATAGCGGTGTTTGAGCCCCAGGCCCATCACAGTGCAGTCCCAAGGTGAAATCATCCTGAAAGATTCATAGTGCGCACCTCAACTATGGGTGGTGCCCTAGGACCCCAGCGGGCAAATCGGCAGCAGAGCCTGGATGGAGTTCCTTCTGCTCCTTTGGGGAGGGGACTCGGGCCATACAGTGGTAACTTGGCTTCCATCCCCTTCCCCAGGGACCCATGTGATGGAGGGCTCTGGACGGATGGTGGTGACCGCGGTGGGTGTGAACTCTCAGACTGGCATCATCTTTACCCTGCTGGGGGCCGGCGGTGAGGAGGAAGAGAAGAAGGACAAGAAAGGTAAGCCCAGCCCCCTTGCGGACCAGGAGAGGATTTCTTAAGGCCACTGTCTTGTTGTTGAATCGTTCACTCCACAAAATAGTTATTGAGTGCCTTTTATGTCCACACCCTGTGCCAACAGCCACCTCCTGCATCCTGGAAGCCCTGCTCATGCCAGGAGGGCTCTGTCTGTTCCATCTCCAGGGTCTTGTCCCAGTCTCTGTCTTGTCCAGTCATGTCACAGAGCCCCTCCTCCCCCCGGCCCCCGGCCAGGCCAAGGATGCTGAGCATTTGCTGAGACTCCAGCCTCAAGTGTAACCTGGTCCCATCTGCAGCCCTGGTATCAAGTAGAAATCCCCACCTGGGCATATTTCTCCACTCTCCTCAACTCCACTGAGCAGAGCAGCAAATCCACCCGTCATAGCTTCTCCCCAGATGTGGGCAGAGATGCTTCTAGGGAAGGTGGCCCCAAGTCAACCGCTCTGAGCCCCTCTCAGAGGCCCCTGGCGCTGCCACCTCCCCTGGGTTCTGGCTTCTCCTCCCCCTAGATACAAGAGTCCTTCCCTGGACCCTCAGAGCAGCAGGCTGGCAGCTGGGCTGCAGATGCCTCTCCGAGCAGGAGCAATGCCCAGAGACACAGGAGCCCAGGCCGCTCCCCCGGCACCGCCGGCTCCTCGCTGAGCGCTCACACTTGTCAGGACGGCCCCCTCACATCTTTAGTCTTTTGTCTTGTCTCCTTCCCAAGCTCCAGAGGAGGGTCCCCAACGCCCAGACCTTTGGGAGTCCAGGGGAAGGAGATGAGATGCCAGGTGACCTGTCCCTGAGTTTTAGGGGCAGCCCTGCTACCTCCAGCTCTCAGAGGTCAACCGGGCACAAAAACCTGGGTCATGGTCAATGGTTATTTGTCCCCACAGGTGAAATCCATTTCTAGTGGGGCCCCCTAAGTTTAAGGCTGCCCCAACAGTAGGAACAATGGAACAATGGTCTGTGGAATCCATAGCTGGAGAGCAAGGGAGGGCTGAGGGTGAAACAGAACAGAGTCCAGCCAGGTGGCCCAGAGCCTGTCAGAACAGTGTCCGTGCAGTGACATAGACGCTATGACCTGCTGTGGCACCAGGTTGCAGGCAGTCAGACAGATGTGGGCAGTTGGGCAGGATGCAGCAACCTTTGCCCATTTCCTTGGCCTCACTGGGGCCCAGGTGAGGGGCAGAAGCTCCTCCAGGCCAGACCTGTGTTTTTGAAAATGCCAGTAGGAAGACAGGCCTCCTGCCCCGAAGCACAGGACAGGGTCTCTCACCCCCCATGTACTTATACCCCAGTGAGATGAGGGCATCCGTGTAGAGGGAAGAGGTGGGATGTGAAGATGACATGGGAGAGGAAGGTGGGGGACAGCCTCTCCCCTCACATCCCATGAGCAGCACAGCTGGGCTGGGGTCCTCAGCACTGCCATCCTGTCACCTCCATCAGGGACATTCCTTAAAGCCCAACAGCTGTGGGTCCCCATTTCTGGATGACCCTGGGCATGCTGGGATGTGTGTGTGTGTGTGTGTGTGTGTGTGTGTGTGTGTGTGTGTGTACATACACACAGATGAGGCTGTGGGTGCTTCTCCTTCATTAATATGTCTCAAAAATCATCACACAGGTGTGAAGAAGGGGGATGGCCTTCAGCTACCAGGTACAGTAAGACACCCCCAGGGTAGATGGGGCTTTTAGAAATAGCAGCAGCTGTTGACCACTGAGCCTGGGCCCTAGACCCCAGCACACAGCTGGAGGAGGCTCCCTGACTGCAGGGGTGAGCCCCACCAGACCCCAGCACACAGCTGGAGGAGGCTCCCTGACTGCAGGGGTGAGCCCCACCAGACCCCAGCACACAGCTGGTGGAGGCTCCCTGACTGCAGGGGTGAGCCCCACCAGACCCCAGCACACAGCTGGAGGAGGCTCCCTGACTGCAGGGGCAGCCCCACCAGACCCCAGCACACAGCTGGAGGAGGCTCCCTGACTGCAGGGGTGAGCCCCACCAGACCCCAGCACACAGCTGGAGGAGGCTCCCTGACTGCAGGGGCAGCCCCACCAGACCCCAGCACACAGCTGGAGGAGGCTCCCTGACTGCAGGGGCAGCCCCACCAGACCCCAGCACACAGCTGGAGGAGGCTCCCTGACTGCAGGGGCAGCCCCACCAGACCCCAGCACACAGCTGGAGGAGGCTCCCTGACTGCAGGGGCAGCCCCACCAGACCCTCAGCTGTGCCTGGGATGATGCCAGCCCCACAGGAGAAGCCAGTACCCCATTCTGCTACTTGCTCCTCCAGTGCATCATCCTACAGGCCAGTGCCAATGGCAGCGCCACTGTCTCCACACAGGCCTCAGCCCCACACAAACATGCACAGGCCCGTCACCCCGGGACCCCACAACCCTGCTCCCCTGCCCATCCCCACAGAGCCTGGCTGGCTGCCCCTCACCCACGGCGCATCCACCTCACCCAGCAGTCTCTTCCCTCTCCTTCCCACTGAACCTGTCCCCCACCCCAAGAAAGAATGACACAAGTGAATTTGCCCAGTATATCATTTTTAATTTCTAAATAAAGGAAAACTCGCTAGTACCTTCTCTGTCTCATGCAGAGAATGTGACATGTTTGATGTCACCTTTTAAATGGTGGGGAGTGCTGGTTAGGAAGGAGGAGGTGGCCATGGGTGGTGACCTGAGTCAAGGGCATGAATCCTGCTAACTCACTGCCCTGGACAGATGTTCTGCCGGTACATGTGACGGTAGTCATAGCAATACCCAAACGGCCAGTGCCGCAGTGCACCGGTGGTTGAATATTTTGAATTGACTCCGTGCCATGGGCCCCTCTGGTCCTGATGGGAAGCCAGAACCCCTCTCCTCATAGAACCCTCTCTGGGGACCCGCCTGATTGGTTGGGCACAACGGGTGCCTCGGCCCAGACTTCACCACAGAGCAGTGCCATCCGCCTAACCACCTTGACCATCCTCCATGCTTTATTTCAAAGACCCTCCATGTCTGAGTTTTTTCCCCCTGACTTCTGTGGCATCTCTATGAGAACATTTCACCCCCACCCCCCAGTTTGAGTTTCTCGATCTCCAACGGAGACTTTCTTGGAAGACCGTAGTCACGTTACTTGCCGCCAGTTGGTTCATGTCTGTATTGTTGCTGTTCTGCATTGTTGCTTTTCTCCATTGTGACACTGCATTTTCCATCCCTCCCACCCCGCAGCGGCCGATGGTGCGGCAGGTTCAAACGCTGCAGATAGTGCAAACACCAGCCTAGTCAATGGTACGTCTCCCATGCCAAGCTCCGGTCTCGGGCGGACGGGCGTCTCTCCCCACCCCAACTCTGGGCTGGCCTCTCCCTGTTCTGGACCGCACAGATCTGGGATGTGCATGGACAGCTCCGGGACAGTCGTCCTCTCACATGGGGCAGGCGCTTAAGAGAGAAGCCACCACGGGGAACAGCTCCGCGCCCACTTGCGGCACCAAAATGGCTCTGGCTCCTGTGGGGCTTTGGGCCCCCCAGTGGAGCCCTGAAGAGGAACATGGCCTTGGCTTCAGATTTGGCCCCCCTGGCTGTGTGGCCCTCTCCTAAGTACGTTCCTGGCCCCTGCTTTGGGAAGAAGGCCTGGGGTCAGGACCTGGGCTGCAGCTGGTGTCTGGGTCCCCAGTGAAGGCTCCAGTCCTCGACTCTAAAATTACCTCGAGGCTGGGGGTCCCAGGCCAAGTTTCAGCTCCTCGGCCCCACCCCATAGCATGGCTGAGCCACCGGTAGACATTTCTTCCTCTTCTCTTTCATGGAGCGAATGGGCAGGGGGTTCGCTTGGGCTCGGGCCTGGTTCTGTCCCTCGGATGTGGACTGGTGTTTCTCGCTGTTGCCTGTGCTGGAGCGTCTGTCCTGGGTCTCTGCATTCGGACTGGCCCCTCGGGGAGGGAGCTGCCACTGTACCTGGTCTGCCTCTTACCTCCTCACACACAGGCAGGAGTTCCATGCTCTTGCCTCCAAGCCTTTAGAAGATTTCTTACGTCTGTACCCTCCCATCTTCAGAGCGATGAGGCTTCTGTTACTCAGATATGTCCCCTGTCCCCAAATTAGGTAACAGGAGAGTCACCCAGGCTGCTCCTGAACTGCTGAGAGCTGTTAGGGCCCAGGCTGGAAGCCAGCCCCAGCAGCGCTGCACACCAGGCACCCGGCTGTGGGTTTCTCATCCATTGTCTCATTTACTCCTCACCACTCCTGGAAAACGTGGAGATTTTGTCTGACCTCATCCTGCCCCAGTTCTCTGGCTGAGCCACCTGGATTCAAAGTGACCAAAGATGGAAGCACCTCGTAGATGTCAGGGGCTGGGCAAGACACGTCTGCAAGCAGCATCTTGCCAAGAAGGGCTAATTTGGGTATGGGTCTATTTCAGGAACAGAGGAGAAAGGAAGACAGCTTGGGGTGTGGGAGGTGCCATGCATCAGGGAGGGGAAGTGAGGGATGACAGGGAGAACCGATGTAGGCAAACCCACAGCCTGGGGGAGAAGGATACAGGATGTGGTATCCTGCCTCCCCCAGGGCAATGAGCCTGCATCTGGGCTGGCCAGGTCCTAAAAAAGGGGCATGTTCACTTCCAAACTGTAGCAGAAAATTCCAATTTTCCCAAGAAAAACTGCAGGAAAGATGGGGAACTGACATTTCTCAACCACCTAGGCACTTTGCAAGCATGTTATGCTTGCTATCTAATTTACTCCTCGTGACAACCCTATGCTGCAGAGCTTATTATCCCCACTTTAAAGATGAGGAAACTGAGGCTCAGGGAGATCAAGACCCTAGCCCAAGGTCACAGAGCTAGAAAGTAGCAGCGCTGGGATTTGAACCCAGGACTGGCTAGCTCTAAAGTGTGCGTTCCTCTTCTTGGTCCAGGATTTCCCGACGGAGTGTGTCTTGTAAACCTCACAAGGATATTAAGAGGCACAGGGAATGAGAAAATTAACTCTCCCTTTTCCCTCCGTCCTCTGAGCCAATCGGGATGACTGGGAGATAGAAAGCCAGTTCGGCGGCAGTATCCCCCCTGCCGTCACTCCCAATCCCCATCCCAACTGAAAGACCGTTGGATTCCATTCATCTTGGAGGCCTTATGATTGCCATTATTATTTTATTATTTCCCCTATGATTATAAATGTAATCACTATTTAATACATCTCATATAATCATGATGAATAATGCAACACTCTTAACTCCAGACATTTACAGGGCACTTTGCAGTGCTTTTCGTAAGCTTTCCCTCGGTCGAAATGGTTGCATTTCACGGAGAAAGGAACGGAGAAGCAGGGAAGACATGACATCTCCCAGGTCTCCTAGTTAGTGGGCTGCCTCCCCAGAGATTCGGGTCCCCTCTCCCTGAACTCCCACACATGCTTCCACACCCATGTCCTTGGCAGTCCCTGGCATCTGGGGCAGACAGGTCTTCGAGTCTCCACCCAGTCCCCCATCCTGGGCCCTGTCCTTCATCCCAGCTCCCCTGACACACAGCCCCTCCTCCAGGTCCCATGTGGGACCAGAGCTGGCTGTCCTGCCACAGTCCCAGGGCCAGGTGAGCACCCGTTCAGCCAAGAACAGCCCCCCGTAAGTCCTTCACTCCTGAGAAGCAAGGCCATCTGCTCCGGGACACCTTAGGAACGCAACTTCCTCCCTCACATATATGCCTTGGTGATTCTTTTTACGGCCACATGGTCGCTGTGGAAATACAAGAGGAAATTGCCCGCTGGGTTAATGGGCGCACACACAGGCTATTGCCTCTGATCATTTGCAAGCAAGTCAAGGCCCCTTTGTACCACCTAAAAGCAACTACTGAGGCGGAGTCCTCTGGCACCCTTTAGCCCAGTGCGTAAAATTATTTTTTAAAATAAAAATAATTGTCGAAGTTCATTTCTGTTTGCTCTGAAAGGCCTTTGGCTATTTCGTTTCTTCAGCCCATAGAAAGAACCTCACAGCAGAGCGGTGGGGCCTCTCCCCGGGACCCCAGGCGGGTGGCGCTGCTGTGGGCTGTGGGAAGGAAGAGCACTCTGCCTTTCCTGGGAGAGGGCGGTGGCCTTCCTGGCCCCGCCCGCCCGAGTCCCCGCGAGGGTGTGCTGAGGTGGTGACACCGTTTGTGGAACTAATCCTGCAGCCCCAGGGCTATCATCAGGATGCTCCCCGTGAGGGCTGCCTCTGCCCGGCCTCAGTGTCCTCCTCTGTAAAATGAGTGAGGAGAGCCCTCCGTGTGCCCTGCAGAGTGCGGGCAGACTGACGGGGGATAACCTGCACACTGCAAAAGGCTGAATGGGCCAGTGTTTATGACTAAGGCAACTTTTAGGTGTTCCGGGAGGTGAACGTTGCATCCCCATTTTACAGAGGTGGGGGCCACACAGCTAGTTGATGTCAGACAGGGGCTTCGGGAGCCTGTCCCCCCAATGCCATCACAGGGCCCCTCCCCTGGGCTCAGAGGGGCTGGGAGGTGGCTGTGCTCTCTCCAATTGGGTGGAAACATGCACGCACTTTGGGGCCAGCTCTCTGTGTACCCACTGAGACCCAGGCAGGCCGTCTCCCTCTCCGAGCCTCAGTTTCTCATCTGTAAATGGGTGTAAATATAGGAGCGCCCTTGTAGGAATGTGGTGAGGACTAGAGGACATCATGGAGGTCGTGTATGCACCTGGCACATGGTGGGTTCTTCCAGACGTGAGCTGTGGGAATCACCTTTGCAGCAAATGTCCTGGGGTGGCTGACCTCAGACTCCTCCAGAGGTGGTGAGGCCTGCATGCAGAGTTCTGGGTGAGCTCAGTGGACAGGCCCAGGGGAGAGGGTGTCCCTCTCTGCAGTGCCAACAGGTGAAGGCAGGTGTCTCAGCCACCAAGTAGGAGCCTCCAGTCTCTCCCGCCTGCCAACACAGCCTACAAGCCTCTGGCTGTGGAGAGGGCCTCCCAGGCAGCCCTGATTAAGAGGTGGGGAGCCCCAAACTCAGCCCTTTCCCCAGTACTAGGCAACATCAGGCCTGGTATGCAGGGCCAGGGGTGGGGGACACCTGGGGGAGCCCACCAACCTGACCTGAGGTGGAAAGAAGTTTGGCAGCTTCCCCTGGGAGCCAGGGTACTCCCACCAAGCCCCCTGGACACACTTGGGGTACCTCAGAGCCCACCACCGGGAAGCCCCTGCCTACTCTTTGCATGGGTCACTCTCGGTGGGGCTGGGTATGGGCTTGTCCATGCCGTGGCTTCACTCCCCTGCAGAAGGAAAAGGAGAGAGTAGTAGTATTTCTCCTGGAGCCAGAAACTAAGGAACACATTCACCAAACTCTTCCCCACGTCCCATTCTAGAATCAATATCAATATCTCTCTCTCTCTCTCTCTCTCTCTCTCTCTCTCTCTCTCTCTCTCTCTCTCTCTCCTTTCGCCTCTTCTCAGCCCACAAAAGGCACCAATCAGATTACTCACTGGGAACCTGACAACTCTCACTCCTGCTCCCTGCAAGCCAAACCTGGTCCCTTTTACCCTCCCAGGCTGTCGTTCAATCTGTAAGATGCCTAGGGCCAAAATAGTTCCCACAGAAAGACTCTCTCCAAGCCCCCAGAGAATCAAAACAGACCCTGCAGCCAACATGCTGGCCAGGTCTGCTCTTGTCTCTGGGCATCCCCAGTCTCCCTGTGTGGAGGGGTGGAGTCAGCTTGGCCCTTCCTCCATCTGTGACATGAATGTCCGTGGCCCTGTTGCGTCTTTGTGATGACCAATGTGTGTTGTCTGTTCTCTGTTGTCTGTTAAAATTCTTTGTCGTGTAGGTAAAATGCAGGATGGCACTGTGGACGCCAGCCAGAGCAAAGGTAACCCTTTTGTATTAACCGGGTCCTGTGGTCCCTGCGGCCCCTCCCCACCGGTTCTGAGGGCTACGCCAGAGGCAGACGCGGCTGCAACTATGGGTGCCTGACGTCTTTGGGGGGTATAGCTATGATTCACGTGGTACCAGGCCAAATGGAGACGTCACCCGGTGAGGATGGGACACCTGCACGCCAGCTTCTCCCCAGCCTTTGAGCTACTCTGCCCGTTTCGCTGAAAACTTGAAGCTGGTTCTTTGAGATCCTTAGGGGATAAGGGGTGGGGCCTCAGGCCCACTAGCCAGTCCTGGTCTGAATGAGGAGGGGGCTTGGCACCCATAGATGGGGACGCTCTCTTTTACCTGTTAAGTCCCCTTTTTTGTCCCTCCTGTCTGGTGATTACTTAATATCCTAACAGCTGGTCCAAGGACCCATGGTAAAGCCCAAGCCTGTGTGTCTTGTTTGAATGTGGGAAAAGCCCACAGGCCATTTGGAGAAGGCCCAGAGGAGACTGCACCCCACTCCTGCTGGGACTCCAGGGTGGAGCCACGTCACTCTCCACTGTGTCCTGGATTCCAGGTCCTAGGCAGCCAGTGGCCCTGCTTCCAGTGTCTCTGGCTGGAAGAGGCAGACCCCCCATCACAGGGCTTCTGTGCCGGCCATGCGGGGGCCCGGGCAGGGAAGTGGGTACCTCACCACACTCCCCAGGCAGGCAGGGTGGGGACAGACATCCCCTTCCTGCAGGCTGACCTGTGTGTGCCTGTCTGTGTGTCTGTGTGTGTGTCTGTGTACACATGCGTGCTCTGCCACCTACAGCCAAACAGCAGGATGGGGCAGCCGCCATGGAGATGCAGCCCCTCAAGAGTGCTGAGGGCGGCGACGCTGACGACAAGAAGAAGGCCAACATGCACAAGAAGGAGAAGTCGGTGCTCCAGGGCAAGCTCACCAAGCTGGCTGTGCAGATCGGCAAGGCGGGTAAGTGGGCAGGGTGCAAGGAGGGCACACAGTAGGACTTCTGTGGCCTCATCTGCAAATTGGTGGCTTGCATGAGGTGGTCCTTGAGACCCACCCTTCTCCACCGCAGCAACTAATCTGAGTCCGTATGCAGTAGGTGCTCAGTTAGCACTGAGAAGAGCGAAGTTGAAAGCCTGAGCTGTGGGGGCACACGGCCTGTGTTCTTGTCCAGCGAAGGCTGTGAGAACTCAGGCAAGTAACTCCCCCAGCTCTGAGCCCTGCCTCCTGGTCTGTGAAGCGGGGAGACCCAGTGGTCCCTACTTCACAGGTTGCTGTGAGGACCGAAGGAGATGATGCACAGAGTGCTTAGCCCTTGGCAGATGTGGCGAGGCAGCAGGGCCTGGAGATTGCAGGGCAGGTTTTATTCTGAGGACAGTGGGAGCCATGGAAGAGAATTGAGCAGGGGAGGGCAGGGATGCATTTGGACTCTATAATGAGCACCCCAGCTGCAGGGCACAGGAAAGATCAGAGAGGCTGACGGCAATGCCAGGATCCCCAGCACAATGAGCTGGGCTTCCCAGCAGAGTTGGTAGCTGCAGGTGAAGGCTGGTGACAGCCCCTCTGGCCCAGGAAGTCAAGCCCAGCTGCAAGGTGAGCCCTGCCCATCTGACGTGGCCTTGGCCTCCCCTCCTGGGTAAGGACGTGGCAAACACCAAGGCCTCCCCACCTGGCTGCTTGCTCCTCCATGGCTGTCTCCTGGCTCTAATTATAGGCACGGCAGTGTGGAGAAAGAAGGCAAATTACAGGCTTGGCTGTCTATATTTAAACCCGGGGTCCTAGTGACAGCTCCCGGCTGCTGGGAGCTTGGCTTCCCGCCCTGGCGACTGTCAGACAGGGACACTGCAGGTTCTGAGGCTCCGCAGCTGGAGGGTGGGGGTAGGGAACAATGGGTGCAGGGATTTCCTTCATCCCCACGGTTGGGAAGACTCCCAGGAAGCATGACACAGGGGCGGGGCCGGGAGCGAAGCGAGGAGAACAACCCCGCGGCTGTCAAAGTCCTCGCTCATCTCCCTCTCCCTCTGGCTCTGCCGAGAATGGAGTTCAGATCCGAGCACTTCTGGGTCCCCATCTCACCTCTGCTGCCCTCTTGAACCCCCTGAAAGCAGAGCTGAAGATGGGTGGGCTGGAGATTTTGAGAGGGGGTGCTCGCAGGTGAGACCCGTAAAAGGTAAGGGACACAACATGGCCAGGGAAGAAGGCAAACAGCTGAGGTTTCAGAGAAATCCCCGGCTCCACCTGCTCCCTGGGGCGCTCTGGGGCAGGGGGGCCTCTGCAGGTCTGCTCCACCTTGCAGCAAAGGGGCGGGGGTTTTGGACCCCCAGAGCAGCCATTGGATAATGGCCATCCAGTTGGGGTGGGGTGCACTCCCAGGTACTTCCTGACCAGGAGACTCTAGTCACCCAAGAGCAATCATCCTCTGGCCAGGCACCTGCACAGCCCCTGTGGCACCTGGGGACAGGCACAGGAACTGGCAGGAGGATGGCAGGGGAGCCCAGAAGGTAGCCACCTGCGTTAGCTAACTCTGCGGTGCCTCCCGGGCCTGTGGCCTTGGGCAAGTTCGTGTTATTATTCAAAAAAGCTCCCACCTGTTTCCTCTGCTAGGAACTCTCTTCACCCAGGTCATCACCTGGCTGCTGCTTCCCATCGTTCCTCTATCTGCTCATATACCACCTCCTCCAGGAAGTCTTTCCTGGCCACCTAACTTAAGTAGCCTCTCCCACCTGCCCAGGTCACTTTTTTCCTTTTAGCTCTATTGAGATATAATTTACATATAAAAGGTAACACACATGCAACGTGTACACCTTAATAAGTTTGGACATACACCTGTGAGACCATCACTACAGCCAAAGTACTAAATATATCCACCATCTCCAAAATTGTCCTTGTGGTCTTCTGTAGTTTGGTTTTTTGCGGGGGAGGATGGTTTTTGGTTTGGGGGTAAAAGCACTTAACAGCTCTATCCTCTTAACCAGTTCTGCAGTGTACAATAGTCTCGTCCACTGTAGGCACCATGCTGTACAGCAGAGCCCTGGGGCGTATTCCTTCTGCATAACGGAAACATTACACCCACCGAAAAACAACGCCTGCGTCCCCTTCCCCGCACAGCCCCCGCAACCGCCCTCTATTCTCTGCTTCTCTGAGTTTGCCTGTTTTAGATCCTCATACAGGTGCCTGTCTGTCTGCCTTATTTCACTCAGCAGAATGTCCTCCAGGTCCATCCGTGTTGTCAACAAACGGCGGGACTTCCTTCTTTTTATGGCTGAATAACGTTCCACCGTGTGCACGTACCACATTTCCTTCATCCATTCATCTGTCAGTGGACAGTTAGGTGGCTTTCGTATCCTCAGCCCCCTCACCATCTGGCTCAGCATCGGGAGTCTTCACAGCGCTATCCGCGTCTGAATTATCTCGTTCGGTTTATTTCTTGTCTGCCTTCACCTCTAGAATCTCAGCTTCCCAAGGTCAGGGGCTCTGTCCTCTTTACTGTGTCTCTAGTGCCTGAATGAATGAGTAAATAAATGTCACCAACTGCATATCATTATCGTGTGAGAGCACTGGGCAGGCAGTTCTTATTTATTCACGTGGTCACTCAGCACACATTCCTGAGCACCTACTATGTGTCGGCACTGGGCTGGGCACTTTTTATGCAGTGATCACGTTTGATTCTTACAAAACCATGTGAAGTAAATACGCATCCCCATTGTCCAAAGGAGTGGCTGAGGTTCTGTGAGGACCAAGGACTTGCCCCAGGCCACAGAGCAAGTAAGTGGCAGAGTTGGGATGTGAGCGAGGGTTGGCCTAACCCCACAGCCCTTTTGGCCAAGGGTTTGGTCCACAGCTCACTTCCCAGGGCCTCAGACCCCCGGAAAGGTCCTCAGCGGTCTCTCCCACGCTGTGTTGCAGGCCTGGTGATGTCGGCCATCACGGTGATCATCCTGGTGCTCTACTTCACCGTGGACACCTTTGTGGTGAACAAGAAGCCATGGCTACCCGAGTGCACGCCCGTCTACGTGCAGTACTTTGTCAAGTTCTTCATCATTGGTGTGACGGTGCTGGTGGTGGCCGTGCCCGAGGGGCTCCCTCTGGCCGTCACCATCTCGCTGGCCTACTCTGTGAAGGTGAGGAGGAGAGCAGGGCCGGCTGCTGCTGGGATTGGCTGCCCCGGCTGGGGGCTTGGGGGGTGGCCAGGGGCCATTACTTGAGAGAAGAGCTAAGAAGAAGGGAGTGAACACATTGGAAGCTCAGGGAAGGGATGTAAGTGGGAACCCAAAACTCACATGCCTCAGGGGGCTGCGGCAAACCAGGGAGCCACACCCTGCCAAAAGGGACAGCTGTTTTCAGCCCAGCCACATGTCACCTTGTGGGGATACAGGCCCCATGCTGCCAGAGCTTTACATCTTTTTTAAGAGAAGCCAGAAATCTGGACTTAATATAAACTCTCCTTATTTTAAACATTGACACTCAACTTAACTTTAAACCAACCAAAAAGAAAAAAAAAGAAAGAAAAATTGCAGGCATCACTGTGCAGACCCAGATCCATGGTGCCCACCAATGGCGGCAGAAGGCCGGCCGTCCCAGGCACAGGCCCCACCGTGGCCGGAGTACTTATATGACTACTGATCTCAGAGGCTGCCTCCTAAAGTTTGAAAGAAATAAGCTTAAAACAAAAAGGACATCCGACTTTATGAAAGCCCCTCCTCTCAGGAGTTGGGCTGAACATAGATTCTAAAAGCAGTTCAACGAGGGCGGGTGGGCCCTCGCGCGCCGGCTGCTGGCGGGCCTTCTTTGCCGCCCTGATGGCAGAGCCCCACCTACCCCGGCTCTCAGGCCTGTGGCCATCTTCAAAGCCTGAACCCTGAACTGAGACAGCTGGTATCCCCGTGGGCACTGTGCGTCCAGCCCTCTTGAGGGCACTTCAAGCCTGGCTCACCCCCAGGGCCTCACACCCTGGGCTCATTCTCTTTCCTTGGCCCCGTGGTTTGCACACTTCCGAGGGAGGGCTGCACTCCTGTTTCCCAGGGCCCTGTTGCCAGGGTGTCCCTGCAAAGGTGGAGGCCTGAGCGTGTTTATAAATAAGGCATCTGCTCTGAGCCATTGGCAGAGCCGCCGGAGGGCACGGCGAGCGTCAGTTTCCAAGCTGGAATTTGGACTGGGCTCGCCGATGTAATTTCATACAGAAAAGAGATCGCTAGGCAGGTGCCAGAGAGTGGCAGCTCTGTGTAAAGGATACGGCCCTTATCATCTCCTTGTTTTAGGGTTCTCGAAGAAACTCCATCCCACAAGCCAGGGCCCAAACAGGTCACCACACGATGCCCGAGGGCCAGGGTCCTGGAGATGGAGACTCACACAGCCATGAGTCAGGACCCTCAGAGCCATCTGAGCTCAGGGGGAAGGGGTGGGGTGTCCCTGAAGGTCTGCTATACAGAGTTGGTTTGGGGAAATGACGTGCAGGCATTTTTAGGCCTCCACACCTGCAGTTTGTATCGGTGGCACCCGGTGCTTTTAGCTGTCTTAGGTGATGTTACGTAGACAGTCACTTGATAAACTTAGCATAGCACCCAACCCAGAAAAGGCACGGGCTCCCCTCTCTGAGTCCAGACTTACCCCTGGGAGCCACCATCAAAAGAAAAGAGGTGACCACTTAGATCAGCGCTGCCTAATAGAAATCTAATGTGAGCTGCAGGTGTGATTTTAAATTTCCTAGTAGCCATGTTAAAAAGAAAATAAAAAGAAACAGGAAAAATTTATTCTAATGACATAATTTACTTAACTCCATATGTTCAAATTATTATCAAGCCAACATGTAATCAATATAAAAATCACTAGTGAGATATTTTACGTGTTCAAAACTCAATATGTATTTTATACTTACAGCACATTTCATGTCAGACCAGCCACAATTCCAGTGCTCAATAGCCACCTGTGGCTACTGTGTTGGACAGCACAGGCCTGGGCATTTTTAAGCCCAGCAGATGAACCCTCATCAGCGAGAACAGATGGGTGCCAGCCCACTGGAATGATCCAGGCTGGGAGGTTAAACAGAGCTGGGCTCAAATCCCAGCTCTAACCCTCACTAGATGTGTGCACCTGGTCAAGTCACTCTGCAGCGGCTTCTTTAACTGCCGAAATGGATCGCAAGAATCCTCACAGGTTTCACGGGATTCTTATAACATCAGGCAAGAAAAGGAGCCCAGAAGAACTTTGCAGACTGTAAAGTGTGTTGCAAATTCCAATTGCTGTTGATCATCCATTCAACATACTTTTGTTGTTACTATTATCGCAGGTTACAATAAGAGCAACTGCAATAGTATATAATCCCGCCCATACCCATTTTTTTAGTAACATGAACTGCTATTGAAGGTATTCTGATTGCACTCCTTTTTTACCCTTGTTATAAAGAGTTATAATGAGGAGAAAGAATAAAAGAAATAAATTCCTGGGCCCAGACAAGAACTACAGCTGATTCACAACTTTTACTGGGCAACTTTTCATGTCCCTCCTACCTTTCGGTCACTATGGCGGGAGGGCCTGCAAGAAGCATGGTGGTTCCCACAGGGTTACTTCATTTGCATTACTTGCTTGAGGACCTGGAAGAAGCTAGGAGTGTGAAGCTGGGAAGAGAGAAAGAGAAGTGAATACATTAGAAAAGTAATAATAATATGTATAGTAGAATTTCACTTTTGTTACAAATTTTAAGAGACAGGATGTTGGTGTGTGAGATGTATCAGTTATGAGTGGTAGCATTATGGCTAATTTGTTTTCTTTTTCCTTTTTTATGTGTCTGTATTTAAAAGGAATTTATGATTTTTATTACGCAAGGTACAATGTGTATTTGTTGTAGAAAAAGTAGAATTTATAAATTTTTTTAAAAGAAAAAAATAAAAATCTCCTATAATTCTACTACCCAAAGATAATGGCAGTAATATTTTGATATTTGTCCAGATATTGTCCTATGTCTATAAACACATATATCTCCAAAATGTATTTACGTTTGGTGAAACCAAAGTGATAGTGAAAACTTGGCACCAATGAGAGACGCTACATTTGAGAAAATTCATAGTAAATTTTAAAATAGTTTTTTATATTAGGATGTAAGAGAAAAATATTTGAAGCAATCAAAGGGGATCTAAGCTTAATGTATACTTTCCTCTATTTTTTCCATAAAGAATCCAAATTAATAGAGTCAATCAATCAACTCTTTTATTTTTATTTCCTCAAACCTTGCCCGAGGACATGCTTTTATTGATTTTAGAGAGATAGGAAGGGAGAGGGAGAGAGAGAGAGAGAGAGGAACATCAATGTGAGAGTAAAACACCAATGAGTTGCCTCCCACATGCTGTCCCCTACTGGGGACCCAACCCATAACCTGGGTATGTGCCCTGACCGGGAATCAAACCCACAACCTTTCAGTGTGTGAGATGATGTTCCAACCAAATGAGCAACACTGGCCAGGGCAATCAACTCTCTTAAATCGCTCAGCTAATAAAAGGGAAGAAAAAGGGTGGCACACATAGAAGAGCCCAGGGGTCAGAAGCTGTAGCAACCACAGTCCTTTGCATGTGTGAAAGCAAAGGGACAGACCGAGGCAGCCCTTCCTCTTTTACTACGTGTTCACCCGCTACCCCTGGCAACCCAGCACCCCAGCTCCCTCTCTTCATTGTCACCCTTTCATCTGCCCTTCCCCCAGAAAATGATGAAGGACAATAACCTGGTACGCCACCTGGACGCCTGTGAGACCATGGGCAATGCCACAGCCATCTGCTCAGACAAGACGGGCACGCTGACCACCAATCGCATGACAGTCGTGCAGGCCTACATTGGTGATGTCCACTACAAGGAGATCCCCGACCCCAGCTCCATCAACGCCAAGACCATGGAGCTGCTGGTCCATGCCATTGCCATCAACAGCGCCTACACCACCAAGATTCTGGTAAGTGGTACGGTGTCTACCACAGAGAGCAATGTCTGTAGGGGATGCAGAAGCACTGGGCAGGTTGAGCAACATGATTCATATTTTTAAATCCTGCTGATGTATTTTGGGTGGTCATATAGTAAGTAACTTGATTCTCTTTGACTTAGCTGTTATGTTTGTGTGATCAAAACTACAGGGTGGACAAAAGTAGGTTTACAGTTGTGAGTACATGAAACAGAGTTTGTTCTTGTATTATTTGTTGATTTTTGTATTATTTTCCATACAAACAACTGTAAACCTACTTTTGCCCCACCCTGTGTATAGATATACATTGCCTTTTTTATGATAGAGTGTTTCTTTTTATTTTTATTAAATTTATTGGGGTGACATTGGTTAATAAAATTATATAGATTTTAAGTGTACAATTCTATAATACATCATCTGTATATTGTATTGTGTGCTCACCATCCAAAGTCACATCTCCTTCCATCACCATTTATCCCCCTTCATTATCTTGTATAAGTCCTGTCATTGCCCTAAAAAATCGCCTTAAACCACTTTTTTACTAGTTTGCTTTTGCTACATAACAAACTACTCTAAGACAGTGGCTCAGAACAAACTATATTTAACTCACAATTCTGTGAGTCAGTAATTCAAATTGGGCTTAGCTGGGTGGTTCTTCCGGTCTTGGTGGGGATCTGCTGATCTTGGCAGGACTGCAGGCTGATGAGAATGGCCTCTTCTGGGATGGCTTATCTCTGCTCTGTATGGTCAGTCCCGCCTCCTCCAGGCTTGTCTGGTGTTAAATAACACAAATTCAACTGAGTAAAAGTTTAATATCTTATTGGCTTTATTGAGTGATTCATGAATTGGGCAGTATTCTATCTAGCAAGCAGAAAGGCACTCTGAGGAGTTGTACAAATGAAGTCTTTTATAGGCAGAAGTGGGGAAAGAGTGGGTTATTTCAGGCTTAGGTAACCTACCTATGGGGGGACAAAAGGGGGCTATCAGGTGGATTCCCTCACTGGTGCTAACCAGAAAACTCCAGATTGACTGGAGATTAAATTCCTGGGAGAGGCTGAAACTGCCATTAGGTGAGATACTAAGTATTGGTTTGGTGATGTGGACTTAGCACAAATGACTCCATTTGGGGACTGTTGTCTCTTTTCTAACAGGCCCCCTTTTGACCAGACTCTCAGCTTGTAACTGAGAGATGTGGTCAAACTTGAAGGCATTAACCACTCTCAGCTTTTCTGTACTTCTTGCAGCTTTCACTGATCCTCCGGGTGAGTCACAGGTCATGACTTTATTTTTCTGAATCTCTGTGATATTCACAGGCCACAAATTCGGGGTCACAGTTTTGAAGTCATTCGCCCCCTTCCTTCCTCTTCAGGTGTTCCAGTCCTAGGGAGATCACCCGCTTGGTTAGTGGCCGCAAACATGCTCTTTAAGCTTTTGAGGGAATACAGCATGCCAGGGGAACTACTATGACTATTACAAAAAGGATAATAGAGTGCACTTTGGAGCCATGGTCCCCAAGACCTAAACCAATCAAAATCAAATTAAGTCAAAGGAAGTCCACATTGAAGGGATCACCTTTCTAAGCCAAGTGGCCTGCTCAGTAATCGTATGTAACTGAGTTTCAGCTGCCTCAGAAGAGTTCATGCAGGTGCAGTAGGTGGTGTTGGCCCCAGCACGGAGACACCTTCCTGCTCAGCTAGAAGATGATAAGGATACTATCATCAGGAACAACTTTGGCCAGAGAGCCTAAGGATTTTTCTTGGGCAGCTGTCATCTTAGCAATGGATTCTGCTATATCTTTAAGAGTTTAGGAGAGGTTTCTAACCCTAACCTCGTTTACATTTCCTCCTAACCAGGGAGTAGGCCCTGCCAAAGGAAGTGAATCCTGAGTTAAGAACTTCTTCTGGTAGATCCTTTCTAACTCAACACAGAGTTCACCAATGAAGTGTCTTGTTGTTTATAAACACTTAGGGGCACAGTTAGATAACCTAACAGGCATTGCCCAGCGATCTAGGCATTCATAGGCCCAAGGAAAATGACAGCCACCACAGACAGAGACAAATCCCGTCAGGGCACAAACCACTTCCACCGAGGTGACACTCTTAATGGGTTCATTCACAGGGATTGTTATACTTGCCTGTTCAACCCAGGGGTCAGTTAGGTTTTCAGGGCATTCTGGAAGTAAATCTCTTAGCCTGAAATAAAATGTTGTTCCACATTCCAGAGGTTACTCCCCTTAGCAATGTCCTGGGAGATATGGATTATGGAGTCATATTTCCAGGCCAATGCAAAGTAAAGGAAAGAGAGAGCAGAGATGGTTTCATGTTTGGTTGAAGTATGAAGTCTTGACCTGGAGTCTTGGAACCAGTCTACATCGACGACAGCTCGTTCTTTTACTAATCAATGTGATGTGGAAGTCTCCAGCATGTGTACCGGACCAGATGTCAGGTGGAGCCTTCTTTAGCTGTGCGCTGTGTTCATAAGTGGACTTGAGTCCCTGAAGCCTGCCGGCCATCTGGGTAGTGAGGAGGACCTGGTGTAGTACTTTCCAAGAAGAGTTAACAGCAGTCTTGTTCTTAGTGATTGCAAACCAGAGAGTGGGAGAAAATTTGAGACATTATTTGGATACTTGTAGCCAAATTTTTTAGGAAACTAGCAGAATTTAAGATCCGGTCCACCTTACAGGTATATAACAAAACCTCAAAGACAATTAACTTTGCGTGGTTAGTGGCAAGGATTAGAATCCAATACAGACAAAGATGCAAACAAAGTTTCTCTCCCCACAGTTATCCCCATTTCTTTTTTCCAAAGGTAATCACAGCAAAACTAATTTGTTTGCATTAGACTTGGCCTGATTATTTACATAAGTACAGCAAGAATAATGATTGCTTCACTGGAACTTAGTAAGCAAGGTACCAGGCCACTTTTTCCAAGGGGATTTAGTGGCCTTAAAATCATCTGGTCATATCTGAGTCTATGCACATTTTTCTCAAATATGACATTCTAGTCAGAGCCTTGGTAATATAACCAATATTTCCCACTGTTTCCTGTTACAAGAATAGATTCTCATTGAATTTATGCAAAAATCTAACTATATCGTCATAAAAAAAAATACTCAAGAGTTTCACGATTCTGGAGGGATAGTTAGGGAGTAAAAAGTAAATGTTTCATCTTTGTTCACATAGGTATGTCTTACCAAATTATTGATAATTTAAGGGGGGGGGGAGAATATGTCCTTAAATCTGGCAAAGCAAACCATTAGAGAACCAACAATGCTTCAAACGAAAAGTCATAAAAATTATAATCCTCCTCCTCGTTTCATTCAGTCCTGTTGATTCTTGTTCTGCTTGAATCCAGTGTTTCTGCTAGTTCCAGAAATTCTTACCCAGTGCATATTAAGATCTTAAAGTTATCAGAAAACTGTACTTGTCAATGTTCTCTCCATGAATCTCCTTGAAGAAGAAGAAGCACTTTTGCAGGAACACTTTTACAAAAGCGCTCTGTGTAAATGACAGAGGGTTTGTAAAATGCCCATTATTAAAAAGCTAATAAGCCCTGGCCAGTTTCGCTCAGCGGTTAGAGCTTCAGCCTGCAGTCCAGAGAGACCCGGGTTCAGTTCCTGCTAAGGGCACGTACCTCAGTTGTAGTTTGTCCCTGGCCCTGGTTGGGTCATGCAGGTGGCAACCACTCGATGTGTCCCTTTCACGTCCATCTCTCTCTCTCTCTCTCTCTCTCTCTCTCTCTCTCTCTCTCTCTCTCTACCCCTCCCTCCCTCCCTCCCACTCTATCTGAACAAAAAATGGAAAAATGTCCTCGGATGAGGATTATAAATAAATAAATAGCTAATAAGAGTTCATTATATTGGATTTAACAAGAAATTTTGGTTATTTCTGTAATGTACAACAATTTAAGATGATAGCTGGAATTGTGACCGGTGACATTACACCAGGACATAGCAGATTTCCAAGGATTTCACACAATTTCTGGAACTCTTATACCCATTCAGATACAACATAAGGAAGGCTTAGTACTACTTCGTATTTGACAATGCTTCCCTTATGACTTAACATATCAAATAAACCTAATTAGTTTGTCTCCTTTTTTATAAGGAGAGAACAAATCTTTTGAGATGTTAGAGGGACCCTCTGGAAAATCCCAAAGTTAATTCAAGGTCAAAAAAATCTTCATTTAGGATTTTATTTGGTGGAAGTTTGTCAAAAATACCCCCCCAAAAATGTTTAAAACATTATGTTAAATAGGATCATAGCTCACTGTGAAGCAATACTAATCTATTTAACCAAAGTGAAAATGAAAGACTTTACAGGCAAATTTACATGGTTACATAGTTCTGAGCAAAACTTACCTTTTTTAATATTGAGAAGACTTGCCCAGCTGGGGTGGCTCAGTGGATTGAGAGTCATCCCATGGACTGAGAGGTCCTGGTTCAATTCCCAGTCAGGGCACATGCCTGGGTTGTGGGCTTAATCCCCAGTGCAGGGCATACAGGAGGCAGCAAATCGATGTTTCTCTCTCACATCAATGTTTCTATCTCTCTTTCCCTTCCTCTCTCTCTCAAAAAAAATGAATAAAAACATTTTAATATTGAGAGGACTAGGTTAGTTAGGAGATTTACTTAAGTCATCAAAGACCTGATAAAGACAACATGGAACATGGATATTTTTTGTTTTGTTTTTTCTATTACAGTTGACATTCAATATTATATTAGTTTCAGGCATACAGCATAGTAGTACCTACAAGGTGATCACCTACAAGGTGATCCCCCCATAAGTCTAGTACCCATCTAACCATAGGTGATTATTTTGACAAGACACAAGATCTTTGGGGTTTTTTCTAGGCAGACTACTTTAAAGGATAAAGAAAACCTTTCACACTCTCTTATCAGGAGCAGACCAAATAGTCCAAGAAAACTTTATCCTTTAGCAGATTAAAGTAAACTATGTTATAGTTTTACTTAAGCACACTATTGATATTAAAGTTTAACATAAACTCTGATAACAAACTTAATTTTTAGCCAAATTGTAGACACAAGGTAAAATTCTCTTTCTCTTTTTCTCTCTTTACAACTTGCTCTTTAATTTGTTCTTTATTTTTCTCCTTCCCATTTTGAAATAATCAGTTTTACTTGGGAAAAAATTACTTTCTTTTCCCTTAAAAAATGCAATTCCATTCCTTATACCTTCTTTTACTGAAAACACGTTTTATTTTTCTTGCATACAGAGATGTTTTTCTTATTATTTCTATTAGTTTTAGTTACATATATTAGAATTCATATCCTTTAAAAACCTTAATTTCTAATAAAAATAAAGAAGTAAACAATTTTGAACTGTCTTTTACATGAACATTCTGTGGCTTGGCAAATTTATAAATACTTTTTATAATTTCTAGAAACATATGCTTTCTTATAATATGTTTTTCAATGTGATACAAGACACATGTACTAACAGACCCAAATTTCTTTGGTTCTTCTGTAAAGGAAGCCAAAAATAGACAAACCTACGTTCATCAATTAATGTTTCAGGATTTCATCTTATTTGGAAATGATCTGGATATTCAATGAATTTAACTTAACCCATTATTTAACTTAGCAACATGTTAAGGTTTATGGTTACCAAATATATTTGGGAAAACTATTTTAAAAGTTCACCTTAAAACCTTTTATTACTTGTCCTCAACAATTATGTTTAGAATACCCATACCCACGAAACTTTATCAGACATTAGATAAAGTCAGCCAATATCCCAAGCTAATTTTTTGTTGTTGCTAATCCTCACCTGAGGATATTTATCCATTTATTTTCCAGATACAGTGGAAGGGAGGGCGGGAGGGCAACAGAGAGAGAAACATAGATGTGAGAGAGACACATTGACTGGCTACTTCCCACACAAACCCCAACCAGGGTTGGGGATCAAACCTGCAACCCAGGTATGTGCCCATGACCTGGAATCAAACCCAAGACCCTTCAGTCTTCCAGCCAACACTGAGCAAAACCAGCCAGAACTCTTTTTATTTTTTTTAATTCTGCTCCAAAAATATGTTTTTTATTGATTTGAGAGAGAGAAACATTGATGTGAGAGAGAACAACAATTGGTTGACTCTCTTATGCATCACAACTGGGGATCAAACCCACAACCTAGGTATATGCCCTGATGAAGAATCAAGCCTACAACCTTTTGATGTATAAGAATCAAACACTCCAACCAACTGAGCCACCTGGCCAGGACCCAAGCTAATTTTTCTTGCTGACAAATTTTCTAAAAAATAACATGAACCCCTCTAACTCATAAACCCTGGTAAATGAGTTGTATGTTCTCATTATATTCAAATCTAATAACTCTAAAGATGGGAATTTTAATTAAATCAACAAACTTAAACTAGCTTTACTATAAAATATTTTCCCAGATTACATGAACCTGAAAAGCATTTAGGTTAGTTTCTGTTACGTTTTTAAGAATGTATATGAGTACTAAATTTATATAAATGTTTGTTTGTTTAAGCCAATTTAAGTCAACCTCTTTTACAAATTAATTTTAGTAATAACATCTGGAGGTAGAAAATGTCACATATCTGTAATATATATATAAACCCATAAACATAGACAACACAAACAGAGACCTTATAGTCTCATTTTAAAATTTTAGTCATGAGACAGGTAAAATAATATAAAACTCACTAATTATAAAAGAACAGTTGGAATAAGTTACATTTATATGCTCAGATGGCTCCAGTTTTTCCTACTAATATTTAAGGAGAAGGCTCATGATTTTTTCATTCACCTAAATTTCAAATGACCTTTCCGCCTTCGGTTTTCCTTCTGATAAGAATAAATATGATGAGAAAAATAAGCTGATGAACAAAATAGACCCAGAGACATAGAAAGGAGTTCAGAATGACAAACCTCAGAGAGAGGGGGGCGGGGGATGGACGAAATAAAGAACTTACATGCATGTATGCCTAACCAGTGGACATAGACAACAGTGCTGGTGGGGGGGGGGGGCTGTCTAGGGGGAAAAAGGAGAAACATCTGTAACAAAATTGCAAAAAAAGGATTACCTCTAAGGTCTGTAGAACATTTTTAGGTCAAAGGCACAGGGAAAGAATGCACGTTCTTCCATGGACTTTGGTTTCCCAGCGCCACTATTTACAAGCCCTTGTGATAAGTAGGGGAGGTTTCGGGAAAGAGGTAGGTGACCTTTGAACTACCTCTGGGGCTACATTTCTAGTTTGGCAAAGATGTGTGAGACGAGGACAGTTGCTCTCAATTCCCCAAGGAACTGGTTTGCAGCCTCAATGACAGCATAGATTGATCTACCCACAAATCCTTTTACAAGGGCTTTAAAAGGTTTTTTATCCCCTCTGGTACGCAGTTGGAATTTGAACTTAGCGGAGAAGGCCTAAACATTTTTCTGTCAGGCTCTGCCATTTGGCCAAATTCTAACCACAGAGCAACTTTGTAGATTTTAGTCAGGACAAACAGAAACCAATTTGGGCAGTATTAGACAACCCCTTGGACTCCAGATGGATCCCCAAAGAGGGTGTAAACAAAATGTTATGTTCCTCTCTCTGCTGGGTACTCCAGCCAGATCTGGGGGAGCTGACTCTCGTAAGAATGTTCAGCCGGCTTCTGCAGGTTTTCAGGGTTTTCCCATCTGCAGTTCTGATGGGGCTTAACGTAGAGAGCACAGCTCCAATACTGGATTTGCCAGTATTTGGCAAGGTGGGTTTTTTTTAATTAATTATAATGTTTGTCCCTCCTTGGCTGTTTTAGGGAATAATGTAGCAGTTTGCCAGAGCATTCCTCAGAGGCTCATCAGCTCTGGGAGGGGTCCACGTGGGGGGCCCTCCTTCGAAGGTAGATTCAGAGGTGTCTATAAGGCTATTAACTTGGCAGAGTGTTGTGCCGGTCTGATAGTCCCTTCCAAGAGGGAAGACAATTCAGGCAGAGGATTACTAGAGTAAGGACTCAAATCAAGGATGCTAGAGGGAGTAGTAAGAGTTGTGTCCATTTTACAGCCTTTTGTTGTAGGTACTACCCCTTATCTCTTTCATTTTTTCATTAGCTTTTTGCAATGAAACTTTCAATGAAGATATCTTGGAATTTTGTAGACTTTTGGAAGTTTCTGCATGCCGATGAAAGTAGGCATATCACTCTGTTTGTTTCATTTGGAAACCTTTACTTTCAAGTGCCCTTCTTAACTGATCTTATCCCATTAGAATCTGCCCCCTAGTGGCCATTGGGGTACCTCTGAGGGCTCACGGCTGTTCGGTGGGCCCCGAGCCGCAAATGGAGTACAACCCACATTTCTGTCTGGCTGTATTTTGGGGCCCCCAAACTTACAGTTACCAAGTCAAGCTCTCAGAACACAAAACAAGCTTAGTAAAATTTTGCCATTTTTGTAGATATTTATAGCTTCTGGGACCACAGTTCTTAGTTATAAAATAAACAGGTGTGCGGGAAGGCGGTGTGCCTAAATCTTTAGATTTTTAAGGTTTCCATCTCTTTTCAGCAGAGCTTTTGGGTCTCTCAAAGACAAAGTAATACCTAACAGGGACATGCTGCTGGGTAGGGGACTGTGCAGGGTTCTCCAGGGTACCTTGCTGCACGGACATTTTCTTCAAGTTGACAGGTTGACCCGGTGTCAATCTAACCAGTTTCGTGGCCCATTTACCCTGACGTGGGAGTCTGGGTTGGATGGCGAATGCTCTAGTAGCTCCTTTTATCTATTTATTTTTTTCAATTACAGTTTACATTCAGTATTATTTTATATTAGTTTCAGGTATGCAGCGTAGTGGTTAGATGATCATATACTTTACAGAGTGTTCCCCCTGATAATTTCTAATAGCTCTTAAATGTTCAACCAATTCCCACTGATTTTTGTGGCTTCCAAGATTCCCATTAGCAACAACCTTTACTTACTGGACCCAGTCCAGCTCACGTCAGGCACAGTCCAATCCCAGACGCAGCCCGGTTTTTTTTAAGTTGGGCCCAGTCCAACTTCAGGCAGAACCACCAAGAGTTCCCTACGTGGACTCTGGGGGTTAGGAAAGAATCAGACCCGCAGACCTCAACAAATGGGGACTGCAGGCTGCAGGCTCCACATAGATGGGGAACTGTGCCCTGCCCCTGCAGTTCCCACGTGGATCTTGGGACAGACTCGAGGGCTGGGGTTGCCAATCAAACAGGGAGCTTTGGAAAGCCAATTAGATCAGTAGCTCAATGCAAAGAAAGCAGAGCTCAGAACCAAAAGGTACTTACTCACAGCCCCCAGAAATGGTGAGAAAGAATGAACCCAAAGGGTTTATGAGGTTCCATGCTTACATTTCTCATTGTCCCAGGATGTCCTCAGAAGTTTGCTTTGGATAGCATTGATGCCACCAAATTTGTTAAATAACAGAAATTCAACTGAGTATAATTTAAATATCTTATTGGCTTTATTGAGTGAGTCATGAATCAGCATCCCATCCAGCAAGCAGAAAGGCTCTCTGAGGAGCTGTACAAATGGAAGGCTTTTACAGCCAGAAGAGGGAAAGAGCAGATTATTTCAGGATTAGGTAACCTGCCTGTGGGGGACAAAGGGGGGCCATCAGGTGGGTTCTCTCACTAGTGCTGACCAGAATATTCCAGATTGACTGGTTAAGATTAAATTCCTGAGAGAGGCTGAAATTGCAATTAGGTTAGGTATTGAGTCTCAGTTTAGTGATATTTGCTTAACACAAGTGACTCCATTTTGGGCCTGTTGTCTTTTAACACTGGGCTTGTTCACATTGTCACTTTGCCGCATTCTGTTGGCTAGCACAAGTCAAGAGAACTGCCCAGATTCAAAGAGTTGGGAAGTAGACTCCATCTCTTAATGGGAGAAACTGCAAATTCACGTTGCAAAGGGCATGGATTTGGAAAGGAGACTAATTATGGCCATTTTCACAGTCTACCACCAATGACACTGTTGTTGTTAGTAATAGTAGTGGTGTTACTAACTTTGATAAGAAAAACCCTCATGTTCCTGCCTCAGCTAAGCTGCCTAGACTCATCATGCTATAATCCCTGTTTGATTTAGAAGCACAGGTTGCTTTTTTGTAATTCACCAGCATCTGAGCATTTGAATGAAGAGAAACAGAATTGTCCGTCCAGAGGTCAGCCGGCACCCAGATGTAGGGCATTTCAGCAATGTGAGCATCTGGGTGAGCAGCTGAGCTTTTCTGCTAACCTTCCAAATGTGCCCCAGCTCTGCCCTCTCCCTTCTGCCCCTGAGCCAGCTCGAGTCTCCATGACCAGGCTGGGTTGTGGGCACTGCCAGCAGCTTTATTGATACGGGGAGGAGAATGTGAGTCAGCAGCAAGGGCTGAGGGCTGGTAGGGGAGGAAGAGGAGGTGGCTCCTGCCCCCATACCCTGGGACTGCAAGAACTGCACCCCAAGCTGCAGGCTGAGGGAGCAGAGCTGACAAAAGGAGAAAGTAGGTCGCGAGAACACACGCAGACAGTGAGAGAACCCTGGGGGTGATGCCAGAAATGGTGGCTTTTTTTGTCTTTCCTCTGCACCCCCACCCCCTGCCCCAATCTGGGATTCAAGGGAGGAGAGCGGTGCTTTCTTCCATTCTCCAGGCTTTTCTAAAATAACTGAGATGCTGTTAGTGATCTTATCCTTCAGACGTGGCAGACAGAGGAGCAGGGTGAGTCCCAGAGCAAGCTCCGGGAAAAGGGGCGCCCGCGTGGGCAGAGCCCTGTGAGGTGGGCTTGGATTGAAATATATGTCATGCAATTACATATGTAAAAGGGAGTTCTGGGATCCGCCAGGAGGGCTGCAGCAACATCTCTGCAGTGATAACTCTCGATCAGGCAGCATTTCATAGCACTGGAGGCAAAGCTAACCTCTCATTTCCAGATGTTGGTTGACTGAGGCTGTGTTCAGGTGGCTGAAAGGACGGGGTCAGTTGGTCAGCTACACCTGCAGAGAAGGTGTAACTGCTGAGACAGGAGAGAGAGTAGGGGCCTGGGAACTAGGAGACTTGGTTTATCATCAGGCCAAGTCACTTCTTAGGTTCCAGGGTCCCCTTCTGTGCCTTGAACACTGGCATCCTAAGACCCCTGTGCCTCTCTTCCTGGGTGTTCCCTAAAAGAACCCTAGCCGCGTGATTCTCCTTGCTGGGGGGCTAATGGCCATCAGTGGGACTGGGACAGCAGAGCCCCCCGGTATGACTGGGTGGTGTTAAAGCTCATCTTTTTTTATTTTTTTAATCCTCACCTGAGGACATTTTTCTATTTATCTTCAGATAGAGTGGGAGGGAGGGAGGGAGGGAGGGAGAGAGAAAGAAACATTAATGTGAGAGAGATGCATCTACTGGTTCTCTCTCTCTCTCCCCAACCCCCCTCCCTTCCACACAGCCCTGACCAGGGCCAGGGACGAACCACACCCGAGGTACGTGCCTTTGATCAGAATCAAACCCACGACTCTTTGGTTCATGGGCCAATGCTCTGACCGCTGAGCCAAACCAGTCAGGGCATAAAGCTCACCTTCGGAAGCCAGGGGGCCTGGGTTCAAATCCCTCACAAGCTGTGTGAATGTAAACAAATTACTTAACGTCTCTGTGCCTCAGTTTTCTGGGGGGAATGATAGAATCATTGTGAGGATGAAGTGTGTTATTAAGTGGAATGTGTTTATCACTACGCCAGACCCATGTTCAGCGTGTGGTGTGATCAGTGTTGTCTTTTTTCAGCAATAAAATTTCCCATTCAAGGTGATCCCCTCTGTAGCAATGCAGAGGCCCACCAGGAAACAAACAACAGAAACATCAGGGGGCAGAGGGAAGAGATCTTGCCCAAAGTCACACAGGTAATTAGTGGCAAAGCCAACTAACGGGTACCCTAAAGACAGCTGTGGAGTAGGGTGTCTTGGTCATTGAAACCAATCCTGGGGCATCTTTAGCCTATGGTGGTCTTGGGAAGGAAGACCTGGGGTTTAGAGGGTCAGACTCACAGCCAGAGTCTGCCAGCCATTTGGGGTAAAGAGACTCTTGGGAACTACCCTTCTAGGCCCAGAGGAACCCTGAGCAGAGGCAGGGGCTGCTCAGTCCAGGGCAGAAGTCCAGCCTCCTCTAAACCAGTCTAGGAAATCTGGACCACAGGACATACTAAACCATGCAAGAGGAGACAGGGCAGGAAGGGTCTGCAATGTCTTCCTCATGCTACTCCTCGTCTTCAGTTGGTAAATGAGCCTGGCCTGGGAAAATAAGACCCTGAGTAAGGCTGTATTTCCCCCTCCATGAGGCCACCAATTCTTCTGTGTCTTGTTGCTGTCTGGTGGAAGTGGCAGGCTCCTTGAGAGTGGGAGACACAGCTGCATCATCTCTGTTGCCCCTGGCTTAGGCTCTTAGGAAGTCCTGGTTGGGTAGGTAAGTGAATTGATTGGTAAATAAATAGGTGGGAGGTGGGTGAGTGATCAATGAGATGAAGAGTAGATGGAGAGAGGGAGGGAGGGATGGATGGATGGCTGCATGGATGCATGGATGATAGATAGATGGATGGATAGATGGAGGGATGGGTGGGTGGGAAGTGAATGGATGAGTAGATGAATAGATGGATGGGATGAGTAGGGGGTGGATGGATGGATGTGTGGGTGGGTGGGATGAATAAACTGGCGAATGAGGGATGAATGGGGTGGGTAGATGTGAGTGGCTGGGATGGAAGGGTGGATGAATGGATGCGTGGATGGATGGATGAATATATAGGTGATAGATGGATGAATATGAATGAATAAGAAGCTCAGGCCCTAGCCGGTTTGGCTCAGTGTTTAGAGCATCAGCCCACAGATAGAAGAGTCTCAGGTTTGATTCCCAATCAAGGGCACGTACCTGGGTTGCAGGTTAAATCCCCGGCCCTGGTTGAGGTTGTGCGGGAGGCAACCAATCTATGTGTCTCTCTCACATTGATATTTCTCTCTCTCTCTCTCCCCCCTTCCCTCCCTCCCACTCTATCTAAAAATTAATGGAAAACTATCTTTGGTGAGGATTAACAAAAAGAAAAGGAATCAGCTCAGGACAGGACTGATATTTCTTCCTCTACTTTCCTGCTCTTATGGCAGAAAAAGGTAGGAGCTGGCCTAGTCCCCATCCCATGGTCAACACGAGTGCTGTCCCAGCACCTCCAGCTGAGTGAACTGATTCTTCTGCATCTGCCCTGAGCGCTCTAGTCTGCACTGATGCAGAGATCTCCCAATTAAGTAGTGCCTTTAATTCTTTAAAAAAAAAAAAGCAAAAAGGAGGGATATCTGTAATAAAAATAAGTAATAAATTATTACAAAACAAAGCACAGTAGACAAGTATTTGCAAGGATAGGTTGTGTGGGTGTCATCTACTTGATTCACAGGTCTTAGGGACCCGCTGCTCCAGCCCCCTCGCTCTACTCTGAAACGGGAAGGGACTTTTGCCAAATCACCGCATGGGTTAGTGGACTTAGAATCCAAATGTCCCGACCCCGAGTCCAGAAAGTGATGGCTGAGAGCTTTGGCTCTGCAGTCCATTAGACCAGGATTTAAACTCCAGGCTCCAGCACTCAGCACCTGAGTGTGACCCTGCAAATTACTTAACCTCTTCCAGCCTCTGTTTTCCAGTCTGTAAGGTGAGCATATAAATAATCACTGGCATTCGCTGAGCCAGGCTCAGTGCTGCATGCTTGCACCATATTGCCTTGTACGGCGACCCCACGAAGTAGAGGCCATCACATCTGTAATCCACAGCTATGTACACTGAGCTGGGGGGAATTATAGAGTGTGCCCAGCGCCCCAGGGCAGATAAGAGGCCGAGCCAGGACGGGAACCCAGGTCTGTGAGATCCAGAGCCAGTGCACCCCACAACTCTGTGCCCAACCCGTCTGCAGCACCTTTGCCTTGAGGCAGTTTGGGGTGGCTGTGAACATCAGATGAGAGTGTGCGGTGCTCCCAGCTTGGTGCTTGACATGTAGCAAGTACTCAGTCCACTGCTCGTATGACCTGTGCGATGGTTCCTGAGCCTTACCCTCGTGGTTGGCTTTGCCAGCCACTGCCTTGCTCTACCCTCCACACCCCTTCCAAGTAATCAGGGCAAATGTGACCATTCCTGTCTTTCAGCTTAAAAAACTGAGCTGCACAAACATCAAGGGACCTGCCCAGGGCGGCTCCTGACCACCAAGTGGCAGAGGGGGGCCCAGAGAATTCTGGAGGAGTTTACCAAGCGGGCAAAGAGGCATAGCCCTGCAAAGGCCCGGAGACCTGAAGATGTATGGTTTCTTCAGGAAGTGTGGTGGACTGTGCCGGGGCATCTCTCTCTGGGGTGGAATAATAAAAGGTGAGGCTGGGAGGGCTGTGGGAGACTGGGGAGCAGCAGGTACGCTCTTAATAAGTGCTCAGAACCACTTCAGACATGGCTGGAGGGTGTATGAGGGCCAGCCCCAGCTCCACGCCCCATGCCTTCTGAGGATGGCAGAAGCTTGGTTCTTTCCCCTCTTATTGCTAATCATTAGGAACTAAACTTGCCCTCCGAGGGACGCTTTGTGAACCATCTTTTTGCCACAAATGTTTTCCTGCCTCCGAAATCCTGGCACCCCCTCAGATTTCCTCTGCCATGTCCGACTCTGAACATCAAGGCTTCTAGCTTCTCTTGGCACTGCTGCTTCTGGGAGCCGCGGCCGGACTTCGGAGGGAAATGGCTCTGCTTTCTCGGGAAAACACTCTCCTCTTCTGCCCACACTTACTCTGCGCACTGAAACCACCTGAGCGGCTTTTCATTTCATATTTTATGAGACCTCCTTTAAAGTAGGTTGACACTCCGGTGAACGTTTGAATTATTCAACTGAGGATGGGCTCTCGTCGAGCTAAGTTGTCGGAAAGTTATGGCATATGTCTGAAAATATAAACTATTGAGAGAAAAACAAACCTCCCTGGAGCCCTTGAAGTGATTCTGAAGGAAGGAACAAGAAGGACTTCCCTAGCAGGATGGTTTTTCTGAGTAAATAAGCCAACTTCACCTAGTTAGAAACCCCAGGTCCTCAGCATACCCCATTCCTAAACTGAGGTGACTGCGATGCCCAGAGAGCCCCCATTAACCCCCAAAAGTTAGGTAGGATCTGCTTAACTGTGTTCCCCATAATCCTAGAACCAGGGCACCAAGGAAAAGGGGGGAGGAGGTAGTGACTCTGGGAAGCAGAGAGGTAACTCTTGAACTCAGATCCCCTGGCTCCAAACCCAAGGCTCAATGTTTCAATGAGCCTCAAAGTCCCCCAAGTCAAGCCATGCTCTGAGACGGGCTCTGGCCGTGCCAGGGGTGCCAGAGGCACAGAAGACTGGGGAAGTGACTTTGCAGGGCATTAAGATGGCACGGTGGGATAGGGAGTAGAGTTCTGGTAGATGAAATGGCAGGGGCCTCTGTGTTGAATTCAGCAACTGTTTTGGGTTGTGTGTGTTTTTTTGTTTGTTTTGCAAACATCATCTCCGGGACAAGAGTTTAAAGCAAATAACCCGAGTTAGGGAATTCTAATTTTTAACAGAGCTGTTAATCCCTCAGCCTACACACACACACACCACGCCACACCACACACACTCACTACATACACCAAGCACCTACACATCACACACACAAACATACCCCATGCACACACACCACACACTACATGCATGCACAACATAACACATACACATACCACACATACACCACACCACACACAGACACATGACACATATCAGACTCGTACAATACACCATATACGTGCCACCCACACATATTCACAATGCATTGGTGAGCTTGAGAAGGTGCCCAAGGAGTTTGCTTTCCCCGGGGGTTTTAACCTGTCCCATCTGTCGCCCTGACACCCACACCAACCTTCTGCTTTCCTGCCTCTGGGGAAGCCCCTGTGCCTCACTGGTGTGGCCCTGCCCCCTCATGCTCCTCGGGAGGCCTCGCGCTGAGAAGCCCCTTTAGATGACCATTCTGGAGGCAGAATTCTGACAAAATTCCGTCACATCTGGCCTCCATTGGCAGCACCCCACACACAGACACCAAAGCATTTATTTCTTCATTGGTTACCCCACAGTGGGAGGCAGCGATAAACAAGACAGACACAGCCCCTGCCATGGGCTCTGCACCAGTCACCAGCCAGTTAGTTACCCAGTTCATGAGCGATCGCAAATGCTGGTGCAGAGAGCACGGCTGCCGGGAGAGCATGTGCTGTGGGCTCAGAGCCGGGAACACGTGGGGTCACTCCTAGCTCAGCCGCTAGCAGGGTGAGCTCCCCTCTCTGGGCCTCCGTGTGGACGCTGTGCAGTGGGATAACAGCAGCCTGCCTCCCACAGCCAGGTGGTACATGTGGGGAGCTTCATAAAGTGGTGAGCAGAGTCGGTATTCAGAAATGGCCGCTGCTGCTGTGGAGGCTGGCCCCTCCGGGCATCGGGAAGGTTCGCCGCCAGCGCCTGTCCTCGAGGGGTGAGGAGCAAGGCCACCAGACACAGCCAAGGAGCAGAAAGGCGTTTTCTAACTTACTCTTAGAAACAGCATCATGTTGCGACTGCTGCCATTTGTCATGCTACAGTTGTTGAGTTGTTCGAGGGGATTGTTTTAGGGGTTTTTTTTAATTGTGGTAAAATACACTTAACATAAAATTTATCTAACATGAAATTGTTTTGAAGTGCACAGTTCAGTGGCATTAAATACAGTCACATTGTTGTACCCATCACCACCATCCATTCCAGAACTTTCCATCTCCCCTGAAACTGCCCATCAAACACTTACTCCCTGTTTGTCCCTCCCTGAAGCCCCTGGCAACCACCATCCTACTTTCTATTTCTATGAATCTGACTGTTCTAGGTACACCGTGTAAGTGGAATTGTACGGCTCCTGTGCTTTGTGACTGGCTTATTTCACTTATCATAATGTCCTCGGCTTCATTCACATTGCAGCCTGTGTCAGAACGCCCTTTCTTTTTAAGGCTGAGTAATATTCCTTTGTATGAATAGACCACATTTTCTTTATCCATTTATCTGTTGATGGGCACGTGGGTTGCTTCCACCTTTGGGCTATTGTGAAAAAAGCCGCGATGAACGTGTGTACAGATATCTTTTCCAGTCCCTGCTTTCAGTTCTTCTGAGTATAGACCCAAATGTAGAACTGCTGGATCACATGGTAACTCCATGTTTAATTTTTTGAGGAACCACCATACTGTTTTCCAAAGCAGCTACACCATTTTCTTTCTTTCTTTTTTTTTATCCTCACCCGAGGACATTTTTGCATTTATCTTCAGGTAGAGCGGGAGGGAAAGAAGGAGGAAGAGAGAGAGAGAAACATTGACATGAGAGAGACACATCAACTGGTTACCACCCACACGACCCCAACCAGGACTGGGGACAAACTACAACTGAGGTACGTGCCCTTAGCAGGAACCAAACCCAGGACTCTCCGGTCCACAGGCCGATGCTCTAACCATTGAGCAAGACTGGCCAGAGGCAGCTGCACCATTTTCATTCCCACCAACAGTATGCAGGGTTGCAGTTTCTCTATATTCTTACCAATACTTGTTTTCTGTTTATTTTTTATAATAGCCATTATAATGAGTGTGAGATGGTACATGCTAGCTACATTTTATTAATCTCACCTTTGCAGATGTTATTTATAACTTGTAGTTCTTCAAGTCATCATTTCTTGATCTTGGATGTATTTATTCCCCAGTATCCCAAAACAAGAATATGAATTGTCCTCTCAAAGTTACACCCGTGGCTGCACCCAGCACTCCTAAAGGTCTCAATGCCCACACAGGGAAGCCTGCACAGAGTTAGGAGGCTTGGGGAGAGCCTCAGTCCTATTCCTCTGCAGGTCTGTGACCATAACAAGTCACTTCCCTCCTGGGCCTGCTTCCTGTCCATCTAAACAGAACAATACCCACGCCTGAACTCCCTTACTGAATTGGAGCCCTGGAGATAAAAAGGCTCTTGGAAAGTCTATAGCAATAGCAAAACCTCTGGGTTTGTCAAGATTTAAAAAGCCAAAAGAGAAAAGTGTGGGCCCCTGCTTCTTAACAATGCACGTAGGCGATTTCAGAGCTCGAGTTCATGAAAACAAATTGAATTATGTTGAATTACAGGGGAGGCAGCTCTGCCATTTGCAACCATGGATTGTTTGAAATCCTTTTAGAGGAAAATTAAAATATTTCACAGAGGGTAATAAAATGCCAGGCGTTTTGCAGGCATAATTGCTCAGCTCTCTTGGGCAAATAAGTAATTAGGCATTTTTATTTAAGTCCTCCGTGTTGTCATTTTCTTTCATTAGTGGAGGGGAGGTGTGTAAAACTATAGTGAAAAATACATAAAATGCTGGAAATCACCAGAACGTTAATTATAAAATTGTTTTTAAATATAAAATAAAAAGCAAATAAATATATAAAGTTTAAAAGCACGACATCACAGCCTCCTGCAGAGACAAAGGGGAGTGCTTAGGATTTATTCTCCCAAACATCAGAATCAGAAAGCTGTATCAAAGATTCCTTTGCTTTCACACCAAATCCCATCAGAGAGCTTGGGAGAGGAGAGCCTTCCAAGGCTCGTGATGCTGGAGACTAGCCAGCGTGGCATGGGGGCGGAGGGCGTCCTGAGCCTCATTTGCACCCACGTGGCTCTGCCTTGCCCTGCCAGCCCTCCCCACGGTCCCCTTGACGGAAAGGGTTGCAAAGAACTGGTTTTTCTCTCAGCTAGAGATCATCTGCTCCAGCCTCTCCATGTTACAGATGAGAAACTGAGGACAAGGGGTTAGGGTCTAAGGCTCAGTCCTTCCTATGAATTCCTGAGTCTCAGGATGGTCATGTTGTCAATCCCCATGACCCCACAGGGCTCAGGTTAGCTCCCTAGGCCTAAGCCCTAACTGTAGAAGTGGGGGAGGCAAGGGACCCATTTAATGACTGCCCTGTCCCCCACGTAGTCAGTCCATGTTGGCATCATCTAGATTCCACCTTTCTATCTGGGCTGCTCTTTTGAACAATATGAGGGTGACGGTGCAGAGGGTTTGTGTGCAGAGGGTCTGACACCCATGAAAAGCCACTGATGGGGGTACTCAGGCATGTTCATAGGCAGTTATCCCTCTTCAAAATCTCTCTAGTGTGTGGTCTACCTGAGGTGGCTTTTACCACTCCCGAAGCCACCTCCCCCTAGGTGGCTGCATGTTCATTTTGCACAAGTAGTATGAGTGGCTGTATGCACATGTATGCAAGTGTGTGCGGGAGGTGAGTTTGCCTGCAAATAGGAACATCCCACTGCCTTCTGCTAATCCCACAAGCACCCATAGGAGCCGTCTTGTTCTAACCATTAACCTATACCTCCCACACCAGAGTGGTCTGCACTGAGCCATCCAACAAACAGTAAGTGCCTACTGTATACTGGGCTCTGTGCTGGCCCTGAGAACCCAGAGGGAAAAGAATACAACAGCTCTTTCACTCAGGGCCAGACAGACCCCTGAAGCAATTTTCAAAGAGAGAGAGAGATTTCAGCGGGCCCTTGAAGACGAGGAGGAGTTTGCCTGACAGGAAAGAGGAAGCAACTGCAGGGGCGCAGGTACAGGGACGGGGAGCAGCTCATGTTCAGGCAGCCACCCTAGAAGTGAGAGGTGCTGGAGGTGTGGTCGGTGATTCACGGAGAGTCTTGGGGCAAGGGCTGTGGTGTTCATGCCGCACGGCACCTGATGGCGGGCCAGCCCTGCACCGGTGCTTCAGAGAGTGTGCCTCATGCGTGGAGAAAAGGAGGGAGCAGGACAATGGAGGAGTGAATCGTGGCCTGTTCACACCACAGAATCCACAGAGCAGTTAAAACTAGCACCATAAACACAGATGACTCTCAAAAATGTAATGGTACATGAGTAAAGCCAGAAGCTTTCAACATGCAAAACAGCACTACACGTGCACACACACGTACACACATTAGGTTAAACTACATGCAATTGCCCATTTTGATCATGTTGACATACAAAAAGAGCATTTCATTTGGTTGAACCTAAGTTGAGATCAGGAACACCACTCAGCAACAAAAAGGAACAAAAGCAAGAAGCTCCTGACACGTGCAACAACTTGCCTGGATCGCGAGATCATGCTGAGTAAAAAGAAGCCAAGGTTGCAAACTGTATGATTCCATTTGTATAACCTGCATGAAATGACAAAAGCATAGAGATGGAGAGCATATCAGTGGTTACCAGGGCCAGGGAAGGGGGAAGAAGGGATGTGACTGTGGCTATAAAAGGGTGGCACAGGATTCTTGTCATAAGCTATGGTGTATCTTCACAGTGGTGATCATGGGAATTCACATGCGATGCTATTGCATAGAATTAAACACACACACACACACACACCCACGAGTGCATGCCAGTGAAATCTGAATGAAGTCAGTTTGATTATATCCATGTTAATGTCCTGGTTGTGATGTTATACTACAGTCATGCTGGATATGAGTACTTCAGGAAACTGGATAAAGGGTATACGACATCTCTCTATTATTTTTTATCACATGTGGATCTAGAACTCTCTCAAAATAAAAAGTTAAGACACACAAGGTACGGGTTTCCCATCAGGATGGCAGTGTTAAACGTCATACCCAGCCCCAGCTGGTTTGGCCCAGCAGTTAGAGTGTTAGCCCATAGACCAAAGAGTCATGGGTTTGATTCCAATCAAGGGCATGTACTTTGGTTGCAGTTTGATCCCCGGCCCTGGTTGGGTCATATGGGAGGCAACCAATAGATGTGTCTCTCTCACATCGATGTTTCTCTCTCCCTCTCTCTCTTCCCCTCCCCCCTCCCTTCCACTCTATCTGAAAATCAATGGAAAAGATATCCTCGGGTGAGGATTAAAAAGAAAAAAGGGCAGTACCCAGAACCTCCCACAACCACTCAAAAGTACTACTAAATTACAGAACAACCGTCATGCATACTACCTGAGATCTAGCTGAACAGAAGTCCTACAATTAAGAATATAAAGGAAAAGCCACATTGAGATTGGTAGAAGGGATGGAGACTCAGATGGGCTGGTCCCACACCCACAGGTGGCAGTTAAAAATCAGAAGGGATATCTCAGCTACAGAGGTCCTCCCTAGGAAGCAAGGGGGCCCAGCGCCACATCAGATCCTCCAGCCCAGGGTTCTGGTACCAGGAGAGAAGTCCCCATAACTTCTGGCCGTTAAAACCAGAGGGGATTGTGGCTGAGTGAGACAAGGGACTGCTGGAACCTTAGGAGTTCCTCTTAAAGGGCCCACGCATGGACTTACTCAGACTCACTTGCTCTGAGCTCCAGCACTGGGGCAGCAGCTCAAAAGGCACCAGGGACATACAGGGAGGAACTGAATTCTCTGGCATCTGGGAGAGCTGGAGGGGCAGTTTGCTCCCAGACAGAAGTGCTGGCAGAAGCCATTGTTCCTTTGCTGAGCCTTCACCACAGAGCCAGCAGGTGGGCACCATGTCTGAGTTTCCATTAACCTTGCTAATACTATTAGTCCCACCCTGGTGACTCCCTGAGACCCTGCCCCACCCAACTTTCAGACCCACCCAAGCTGTTTCCAGTGGCTTTTCTATACAAATGGCCTCTCTTTCCTCATGCTTCAGACTTTCCTAAAATCTTTCCAACAATAGCATCTGGCCTCTGTGTATCCCATACCTATTGTTAAGTGGCCCTAGGCCCAGCACTAACAGCGGCTGGCCTTGGTTCACAGCTTGGCCTCTTACAGGCACCTTCAAGCCCAACACAAGTAGCAGCCATCTTCACATCACCCTGTAACTCATGCCAGGTAACCCTGAGCAGGGCACAGGCAGTGGCTGACTTTGCACCTCCAGGAAGTCCCCAGAGCCAGTGTACCTGGTGAACAGCTTCAGACAACACCAGATTACAACTCTACCACCTCCATGAGCAACACACTCAAGGGGTGGCCTCGGCAGGTATCAAAGCCCTATTGAAGCAAGTTCTGCTCCATAGGGTTGGCCCCCCTGCACAGCAGCTCCTCCACTGTAATTGCAGCTGGTCCTCACATCTGATCAGCCTGGTGGTCAATCCCAGTGACATGCCAACAGGAATCAAGGCTGAACTACAACAGGACAGTGCACACAGCCCTCACAGGGGCACACCTGGAACACCTAGCTCGGTGACTGGGAAGGCTGCACCACTGGGCCCTACAGCACACCTACTACATGAGGCCACTCTACCAAGCCCAGGAGACATAGCAGCTCTACCTAATATATAGAAACAAACACAGGGAGGCACCAAAATGAAATAAAAGAAAAAGTCCCAAATGAAAAAATAGGAGAAATCTCCAGAAAAAAAAGTGAGATGCAATGGAAGCCAGCAAACTACAAGATACAGAGTTCAAAACAATGGTTATAAGGATGCTCAAGGAACTTAGTGAGAACTTCAACAGCATAAAAAATGACATAGAAACCATAAAAAAGAACCAGTCAGAAATGAAAAATGCACTAACTGAAATGAAGAATAAATTATAGGGAATCAACAATAGAGTAGATGAAGCAGAGGATCAAATCAGTGATTTGGGATACAAGGAAGCAGAAAACACCCAATCGGAACAGCAAAAAGAAAAAAGAATCCAAAAAATGAGGATAGCATAAGGAGTCTCTGGGATAATGTCAAGCATACCAACATTTGCATCATGGGTTGCCAGAAAGAGAAGACAAAGAGCAAGAAATTGAAAACCTATTTGAAAAAATAATGACAGAAAACTTCCCTAACCTGGTGAAGGAAATAGACATACAAATCCAAGAAGCACAGAGAGTCCCAAACAAGATGAACTCAGAGAGGCCCACACCAAGACACACCATAATTAAAATGTCAAAGGTCAGCCCTGGCCAGTTTTGCTCAGTGGTTAGAGCATCGGCCTGTGGTTCAGAGAGAGCCGGGTTCAGTTCCCGCTAAGGGCGCGTACCTCGGTTGCAATTTGTCCCCAGCCCTGGTTGGTCGTGTGGGTGGCAGCCACTCGATGTGTCCCTTTCACGTCAATGTTTCTCTTTCTCTCTCTCTCCCTCCCACTTTATCCGAACAACAACAAAAAAAAATGGAGAAATGTCCTCCGGTGAGGATAAAAAAAAATGTCAAAGGTTAAAGACAGAGAGAATCTTAAAAGCAAGAGAAAAGCAGCTGGTTACCTACAAGGGAGCTCCCATAAGACTATTAGCAGATTTCTCAACAGAAACTTTGCAGGCCAGAAGGGATTGGCGCAAAATAGTAAAAGAAGTGAAAAGCAAGGACCTACAACCAAGATTACTCTACCCAGCAAAGCTATCATTTAGAATCAAAGGACAGATAAAGAGCTCCCCAGACAAGAAAAAGCTAAAAGAGTTCACCACCACCAAATCAGTATTACAAGAACTGTTAAACGGTCTTCTTTAAGAAAAAGAAAAAAAGATAAAAAAATATGAATAATAAACAACCATAAGAAAAGAACAAAATCTTACCATTTGTGACAGCATGGATGAACCTAAAGGGTATTATGCTAAGTGAAATAAGTCAGTCAGAGGAAGACAAATACCATATGATGTCACTTATATGTGGAATCTAAAAAACAATATAAATGAACAAACAAAACAGACTCCTACAGAGAACAGACTGATGATTGGCAGAGGGGAGGGAGACTGGGGGACTGGATAAAAAAGTAAAGGGATTGAGAAGTACAGATTGACAGTTACAGTCATGGGGATGTAAAGTACAGTTTAGGGAATATCGTCAATAGTATTGTGATAAATATGTATAGTGCCAGTTGAGTACTAGAAATATCATGGGGAACACTTTATAAAGTATATGATTGTCTAACCATTATGCTGTACGCCCAAGACTAATGGAAAATAATATTGAATGTAAACTGTAATTGAAAAAAAATTTTAAAAAAGAGAATTTATAAATTTCCTAGGTGAGTCTGGGTGCAACCAGGATGGAGAATCACGGGTCTACATGAATACCAGCCTGGCTTAGTTGCATCAGAACAAGAGAGAGCTACTGGATGATCCCAGGGAGCAGGGAGGTAGGGAGTGACATTGCCACTGATGGTGAGACAGGGCAGGGTAGAGGCAGGAGGAAGTATGGCCAAGTCCCATGACTGCTCTGCACTGGTCAGGCTTAATACCTATTGGAAAGTATTGTGTCCCCCTAAATTCATAGGTCGAAATCCTAACTCCTGGTACCTCAGAATGTGACTGAATTTGGAGATAGGGTCTTTATAGAAGTGACATGGATGAGCCCTCATCCAGTATGACTGGTGTCTTTAAAAGAAGAGGAGATTAGGTGGTGGGGGAGAGATAAACCACAGAACTTATATGCATGTGTGCATGAACAATGGACATGGACAACAAAGCTGGGGACAGGGCGGGGAGGAAGAGGGAGGGAGAAAATCAGTGGGGGGAAAAGGAGAAACATCTGTAACAAAAATTAATTAATTAATAAAAAATAAAATAAAGAAGAGGAGATTAGGACACAGACAAGTATAGCGGGAAGAGTGTGTGAGGACACAGGCAGAAGACAGCCATCTACAAGCCAAGGAGAGAGGCCTCAGAAAAAACAACCTGCTGACACCCTGATCTCAGACTTCTGGCCTCCAGAACTGTGAGAAAATTAATTTCCATTGTTTGAGAGGGGGAAAAGACACACAAGGTAATGATTAATGCTAAATTTAAGATGCAGGTTCTTTCTGGGGCCAGGAGTGGATTATGCAGATGGAGAGAGATACACGGGGAGATTCGACATTATCTGTCTTGTTTTCCTTCTTAAAAAGGAAAAATCTGAAGCACACATGGCATAATGCTAAGGTTCTTGTTATTCTCTATCACATTTTTATGTTTGAGATAGCTCATAATTTTTTACAAAGTTGATCTTGCATAACACTTTGCGAGCCAGGAGTGTATCTGGGATGCGGAGGGGGAGGGTGCAGGAGGAGGGCAAAGGGCTCACTGAGGGGAGAGGGGTGGCCAGAGCCTGGCCCCCACCCCTCAGACCACAGAGCTCCCCCACCTCTGTCTTCACAGCCCCCGGAGAAGGAGGGCGCACTGCCTCGGCAAGTGGGCAACAAGACTGAGTGCGGCCTGCTAGGCTTCGTGCTGGACCTGAAGCAGGACTACGAGGCCGTGCGCATCCAGATGCCAGAGGAGAAGCTGTACAAAGTGTACACGTTCAACTCTGTGCGCAAGTCCATGAGCACAGTCATCAAGCTGCCCGACGAGAGCTTCCGCATGTACAGCAAGGGCGCATCTGAGATTGTGCTCAAGAAGTAAGCGGTGCAGGGAGCGGGCAGGGGCCGGGAGCCAGGGACTGGGGGGTGGCACAGCTCCCACTGTCCTGCAGAAGAGCCATCTGGCACCCAGAGGCTCAAACAGGGCCCTGCCCACCACCCAACAGCAAGACCACCCCCAAGGCTCCTTGTCCTGTGCTTTTTCCACTACTTCCTCTTAAAAATGTCTGTAGAGAGTTCTCCTCCTTCTCCTCTCTTCGTAGGAAGTTACACATTATCACTTAGATCTATTTCACCTCCCGTAGTAGGGAGTTGGTTGGGAGTAGTGATTTTCACTGTCAGCTGTCTCCTGTGTGCCAGAAATAAGCCTAGAGAACTAAGCAAGTTGCTCCCCCACTCTGGACCTCAGTTTCCCCACTTGTACTTTGAGGGGATGGATCTAGCTTAGTAGTTCTGAACCCTGGCTACACACTGGGATCACCCCAGAGAGCTTTAAAGAAACCATCAATTCCTGGACTCACCCCAGACAAACTGATTGGAACCTTGGGCAGGGCTCGCACAGGGTATTTATTATTCACTGTTCCTCCACACCAGTCTCATGTGCAAGCAGGGTCAAGAACCACTAGCCTAAGTTTTATGCCTTTTGACGACCATTTTAGCTATGGAACTATTTTTTCAGATGAAATCTTGTGACTATAAAACAGATCAAAGCAAACCTGCTCTTGCTGAGTGGACTGGGGCAGATATTACAAGAAGGCTACCTGATTTCTTTCTGGCTGGTCCCAGTTTCATCCCTGCCTGGGGCCCATGGGGCCTGGACCAACCCTGAAGCATTATGGGAGATGGACTGGATAGGCACTGGATGACCCACCACAGCCAGCTGGGCGTCACTGGGGAGAGGGAGGTGAGCTTGAGCCAGTCAGAGGGAAGATCCTTGGGCCCTTGGCTGGCCCTTACCCATCCCCATCCTGCCTTACCCCAGGTGCTGCAAAATCCTCAGCGGGGCAGGTGAGCCCCGGGTCTTCCGGCCCCGTGACCGAGACGAGATGGTGAAGAAGGTGATTGAGCCCATGGCCTGTGACGGGCTCCGCACTATCTGTGTGGCCTATCGCGACTTCCCCAGCAGCCCCGAGCCTGACTGGGATAATGAGAATGACATCCTGAACGATCTCATCTGCATCTGCGTGGTGGGCATTGAAGACCCCGTGCGGCCTGAGGTAACCCGCCACCCCCCCACCCCACCCCACAGCAGATCAGGGAAAACGGTTGAGGCTGGGAGTCTAGCCAGCTGGGTGACCTGACATAAGTCGCCTCATCTCTCTGAGCTTCAGTTATCCTGTGACAGCCCTAGGGTCTTCTTACTCCTCTTAAACATCCAGACTCATCACACCAGCATAAGCCAAACTTGGCATCGGTCTGCTCAGGTTATAAGGCAGAGCCCACAGTGTGCAGCAGTCCTAGGGCCGTCCACTCAACCCCCCAGACCTTCGCACTGGCCCCCCAAGGGACAGGAGCCAGGATCTCCTGCAAAAAATTCACAGGCCTAGATTCCAAGGTTCCTGCCAGTAACAAAGGTCACCAGACTCAGGAAAGCCTACGTGTGGTGTCACTGTCAGCATTCAGAGTTGTCCCCATCCAGACCCAGTTTACCAGTCAGTGCACACTCGCCGGCTTGCTAGGATCACAGCTCACTGTCTACCTTTATCAGGTGTCCAGGGAACAGAGCTAGAAGGTTACCAGAAGGTCGGATTCTCCAGCTGAAGGGGAGGGGGGTAATGATAGCACAGCCTTCCCCGAAAGTATCGAGGGAGGCGATGTACTCAGGGCACCTCATATGGTGCTCGGCTTACAGCAGGTCTTCAGTCTCCTCTAGCTGAATCGGAGCCAAGAATTCAGCACTGGAGATCTTCACGGTCAGGAAGGATGGGATGTGAGTGGCTAGTCGGGCTGCCAAGCCAGTGAGAGGCTGTGGGGAGAGCAGGGAGCCACCTCAAGTCTCCAAAACACTGATGTGGGTAGGCAGAACGAGTCAACTTGGGCCCAGAGGAGCCCAGAGGGCAGAGCCCAGGACATGAGGCCAGGCACAGGAGGGGCTGGCGTCCCTTCCTCCGGGGCCTGACACAGCTGCTGGTCCAGACCTGCTTCCCTGGCCAGGCCCCACTGGGTCCAGATTGGCCAAGGCTGCAGGATTTGGTGACAATGCCCCAGGGGCCACCTTCCTCTACCAAGGGCAACTTCAGTCTTCCCCACTTGCCCTGGCTCCACTTTCTGGGGGCCTCTGGTCATTCCTTGCTCCTCTTGGAGCCTGTTTTCTCTTCTTTCAAGTGAAAGAGGGTAGACAAGATGCTCACCAAGTTTCTGGCCCCAGTGTTGCCGGAAGAAGCAAGGTCACAGACATGGACTTTCACGTTTGGGCTGCAGAGAGAGGGGTCGAGGGTGTGAGCTGAGGCATCAGACAGACCTGGGATCCTGTGTCCTAGCATTACTGGCTGTGTGACCTTGGACTAGTTACAAAACCTCTCTGGGCCTCTGTTTCCTCATCTGTAAATAGGGTGATAGTATTCTGCGTACGCACGCGAACACACACACACACACATGCACACACACAGGGGTACTGTAAATCATCAGATCATGTACACATAAGCAATAGGAAAGATGTCTGGCACAAGATAGGTGGTCCATAGATGTGGGTCCCCTTCCTTTCTGCCCCTCCCCAGTAGATTGATGATTCTGGGTCCAGTGAGACACAACAGCCCCTAATACAGAGCCCAGCTTATGGAAGGTACTCGATAAGTGTTTGTGAAAGGAATAGATGGGACATGAACCCCAGTCTCCTAACACTGTGCCTGGTGCTCATTTTACACACACACAGGCCTCCTCACTCCCACCCACAGCCTAAAACAGCAAAGGCAACTAATGCCCTGGGGAGTGGCCCCCAGAGCCCACATGCGTGTTCCTGCAACTGAATCTCTCCCAGGACAGATGCATTCCTTAGCCCCTGTGGGGCGCCTGCTCACTGCCAGCTGCCAACGGGTCCAGGCTTCGCCGTGATGTGTTCTCTCTCCACAAGCCCCTGCGTGGTGCACGCGGCCAGCCTGTGGCTCTCCCGTCCTCCACGGCTCTGCCGGGCTCCCCCCCAGCTCCACGCACCCACAACTCCTGGCTCGTCACCCTGCCTCAAAACACCCCTAGGCGGGGAGGAAAGCAGCAGACACACACTTTTGGGGCCATGGCTGCAATAATAAGAAATGTGTCTTATGTCATGACTCAGGAGACACACATGCTTAACCAAAATAAGAATTTCACAAAGTAATGTGATGTGCTTAAGTATTTCCTATTCTCTTGTATTTCTTCCTTTCTCTTCTAAATGCTGGTCGCCACCCACGGAACTGATCTCACGTTCCACTGAAGGAGGGGTGACACCTCCAGGTTCCACACACTTCCCACACCCCCAGTTTGCAGATGAAAACACTGAGGCCCAAACCGGGAGAGGGACATCCCCAAGTCTCGTACGTGGCTGGGCAGATTCAGATTAGAACAGGCTTTCTGTCTTCCTGCCCCAGGACCTTCTCCTGGGTGCCACAAAACAAGAAAAGGCAGGTCGCGCTAAGTCAGGAGGGGGAGGAGAGGAGCAGAGAGGCCTGGGAGGGGCTGAGCCAGGTCCCCGGCCTTTTCTGTTGACAGCACGATCATCCGGAGACTGGCTCCAGGCTCAGACTGTGGGAAGGGGTGCTTTCTCTTCCCACACAGCAGGGCTGGAGGCCTTCACCTTGGAGGCTTCCACAGTGAAGAAAGTGGGCCTGGATCCAAGTCCCAACCCTGCCACTAACTAGCCACTTCCCCTCTCTGTGCCTCAGTCTCCTGGTCTGTAAAATGGGAGGTTGGCCAGGTGCCCCTCAGGTCCCTTCCCAGCTCTGACATCCTGAGCCAGCCGAGGGGAGGCTAACCGTCACGCCTGCCTTCACGCCCTCCCGGCAGCACATCCCTGGTGGTGACCTCTCTCACCTCGGCTCACCCCCAGGATGTAGACTGAGAAGTTGTGAGCCATGCTAGAGAGCGGTGACTTACTGCAGTGACAGACACAGCAGTCAAGGGACATGGGTTCTAATCCTGTCCCTGCCACTCCTTCACAGAAGACCTCGGTGCATCGCTTCCCCAGGCCTCAGTTTCCCCTCTAAACAATGAGAGTTGCAAGATCACAAGTAAGGAACACAGCAGGCTTACTGGTGACACTACTTCAAGGTGTAAAAGCTCTGATCTGTTGATTCTGCATCTCCCAGCGGGGCGGAGGTGGACCAGCTTGAGGAGACTGGCAGGTGTAGATTTTTATTTGGGGAGGGGCGAGGGCCTAAGTAATTTATGCATGTGGAGCCACATTCAAAAGGTTCAATGGCACAGACAGGGTGAAGTAGCCCCCATGCCACCCCGGTTCCCCAGTTCCCACCTCAGAGGCAGCATCAGTTTCTTGGATGACCTCTGGGGAATGGCTGTGCCTAACAGTGAGTGTGTTTGTGTCAAGTTCTCCTGGGCAACCTTGAAGCCAGCCAGGGTGGAAACCTCAGCCTGGACCACCTCTAGGGGCCTATAAGCATGCTCAGATTCATTTTGCAGCCACCACAGGAAAACAAATTCTGGCTCCTTCCTTTCCCCACCTGCCAAGGGGGAGAAGCTTCGATTGCCTTCCTCCCTCAAGAAGACAAAGGACAGAACAGATAAGAACAGGCTTGCCAAAACCCCCGCCGTGGGGACGCTACCTCGGGCGCATCTTCCGAGGCTGATTGCAGCCAGTGCGGATAAAGCCATCAGGAGAGGGACGGTCTGGGATTTGCTGGGTTATCCGGGGGTGTTGGAGCCCTTGGAGTCACAGACAACAGCTGTCACCAGAAACAGCAGATGTTTAAAGCCTTTATTTAATGAAAACAGGAAGCACCCATTTCCTGGCTGGTTTTCCTCAGTGAGAAATATTGAGGATAATTTTAGCAAAAGAAGGAATCTTTTAAAAATTTTTACAGCTATGTTATCTATAATAGAAAGCATATTTCACCCAGATTGATGTCTCTGGGGCTTGAGTTTTAATCATCTCTGGATCCTCGATGCCAGAACCATTAAATGTTCAATAGCTGTTTACCGAGTAAATGAATGAGCGCGGGAGGAGGAAGTACTGAGAGCAGTTGCAGGAAGTGTCCCCTTGGGCTGGAGGAAGCAAGGGCGGCTTCAGGAGTGAGAGCATTTCCCATGAGGGACATTCCAGGCAGGGGCACAGCAGGCAAAGGCGAGGAGGTGGGAAGGGATGCCAAGCACTGGGAACTATGAACACCCCAGTTGGAGTTATAAGAAAAAAGGGCAGAAAATTGATCTTGGAGCTCACTTGTGAAGGGTTTGCATGTCCCCGTCCAAATCCACTCACCTGACTATGTATAAAATCACATGTCCCGGGCCAGACTTCAAGGGACTTAAGCACAGAGATGGTCCACAATGCCCCACATTTGTAGAGCACCTTCTCTGTGCCAGGCCCCCTGGAGGGTCCGAGCAACGGGCAGAGCCCACCCAGAGCCCAGGGCCTAGGGGAATGTCTGTGAGGGGGAAGCAGATGCATAGCACACACGAGCATGAAGCAGGACGGGACTGGAGCACAGCAAAGGCGTCCAGGTCAGAGGGCCACTGCCCAGAGAGGAAGTATCTCAAGGGGGCCAGGAGGGTTCCTCAGGTGTTTCTAGGTCTGTCTCGAATCTTCCCACATTTGAGGCAGTTCACAGGACCCTAAAGTATCTGTCCCAAGAGTCATGGTAGAGTGCCCATCCATCCCACTCTCCCACTACCGGCTCCTCTTTGTGCCCAGATGCCCACTGCACCCCACCCCTCTGGACCCCACCCTTTCTGCATCCCTCCCCACCCCCAGCAGAAAAGAAAAGCCAGGAAGAGCAGGGGTGTGGATGCAGGTGCACACAGTCACTACTATCTGCAGGCCCTGTGCTCGGTGCTGTTCTGCCCTCGTCACAAAACTGAAGGATGGAGCCTGTCATCCCCATTTCATAGATGAGGAAACCAAGGCTGGGCTGGGAGCCCAGGGCAAAGCCCCGAACCCTCTGTCCCGAGACAAGGAAGCTTCTGCTGCACAGAGGCAAGTGTGGGGCCATAATAATTAGCCTCCTCCTTTGTCTCCTGAGCTCACTTGTTTGGGGGAGACCCAGAAGGTGGGGTTCCAAGCAGACAGAGTTTAGCTCCCTGAGACAGTCTTGAAAGCAGAAGTTTTTCTAAAACATGGCAGCAGTGACCTCCTTCCCGGTTCAGAATGTGCCATGGCTCCCAGGCCTGAAGGAACTAGTGCCAGCACCTTCGGACCTCAGGCCCCTCTCCAGCCTCCCTCAGCCTCGGCCCCTCCAGGCCGCCCTCAGCAGTTTGTCTGCGGGACCTTCCACCTGTCTGCCTGTGGGCCTCTTGGGACAGTCGTTGGCAGCCAGGACTACAATAAAGTGGTCATCTTGGTAGCCCTAGCCAAAGCAGTGTGCCAAGCACCAGAGTCTCAGTTAGTGTTAGCTGAACAGAAGCAGCTCAAATATCCACTCCTCCAGGAAGCTCTCAGAGATTTCTCCTCCCCACCCACCTCCTTCTAAAGTAACAGCATCTTCCTCTGTGCTCCCTGAGCCCTGGATACAGATCTTTACCCGAGACAAAGACCTTGCCTCCATACGAGGGTGCAGGCCTGACCCAGAACGACTGTGAAATATGTGGAAAGACATGATAGACTTGTTCCACTGTGCAGCAATCCGCCTTGGAGGCAGTGAGCTCCCTGTCATCAGAGGCGTGCAAGCAGAGGCTGGCCAACCATCTGTTGAGAACACCTGGGAGGAGATCTAGGCAATGAGAACAGGGTCAGAGTCATAACCTAAAGCTCCTTCCAACTCCAAAGCCTCAAGTTTCTTTGAAACAAATATAACCTAAATTATTTCTTTTAGGGTAGGAGCCAGATAAGGTATATGTTCCCAAAAGAATAGTGGTTTCTTCCTATCCTCTGGGACAGGAGACAGCCTGGGCTACAGTCATTGTGAGGACATGATAAACTATGTAAACAGGATCTTAAATATTCTACATCCCCACTCCCTCCGGCTCCATAAAAAGAGGTCACATTTGCTTATGTGAGCAGCCACTGTGGTATGAGACAGAGACCTTGCTTTTATGTTTTGTTTTTTGTTGTTGTTGTTTTTTTATCTTCACCCAAGGACATTTTTGCATTTATCCTGAGATAGGGCGGGAGGGAAAGAGGGAGGAAGAGAGAGAAACATCAATGTGAGAGAGACACATCGAGTGGTCACCACCCACACAACCCCAACCAGGGCCGGGGATGAACCGCAATCGAGGTACGTGCCCTTAGTGGGAACCAAACCCAGGCCTCTCTGGTCCACAGGCTGATGCTCCAACCACTGAGCCAAACCGGCCAGGGCCAGAGACCTTGCTTTTGTAACCCCCATCCCTGAATGGGCCCCAGAAGGCTCTTCCGTGGCCCTGGAAATACACCTAGAAGAGGCCGTGGTCAGCTCCCCTGTGCTAGTCCCTCGGTGACAGGGAGATCACCGCCTGCCCCCCCAGAGCAGGTCTCTTAGGGAACTCGCAGCTGGAGAGGCCTCCTTGCCTGGACCTGGACCCTGCCTCTCCGTGCCGTTTGTTCCTAGCTCTGCCACAAAGTGGTCGCTCTCGGGAAGCGGGGCTTTCTCTACAAGCGGCAAAGTGGAGCCCCGGAAGGAGAGTGACACCACAGGCTGGGCTTCAGGCCGGTCACTGGTGGTCAGAGTAGGGGAAAGAGGAAAGAGGGGCAAGGCCAGAGGCAGGGAGACTGGGGAGGGCCTGGGCAGTGACCCTGACTTAAGATGGTGATGTAGATAGGGTGGACAGAGGCCAGATATTTTCAAGGTCAATTCTTGTTCTTAAAATCCTTAGGGCACCAGGCTGGTGTGGCTCAGTGGTTGAGCGTTGACCCATGCACCAAGAGGTTGCCAGTTCGATTCCTGGTCAGGGGCACATGCCCAGGTTGTGGGTCAAATCCCCAGTAGGGGGCATGCAGGAGGAGGCCAGTCGATGTTCTCTCTCATCGATGTTTCTGTCTCTCTCTCCCTCTCCCTTCCTCTCTCTCTAAAATCTCCCTAAAATCTATAAAGGAAAAAAAAAAAAATCCTGAGAGCAGAAAGGGGACCAGCAGACGGGAGTTATCAGCAGTCAGGTTTAGGACCAACATTCTAGCTCTGTGTGTGCCAGGGCTCCTGTACAAACATCACAGACTGGGCGGCTCCAACAACAGAACTGTGCTGCCTCCGTTCTGGAGGGTGGAAGTCTGAGACCAAGGTGTCAGCAGGGTTGGTTCCTTCTGAGGACTGTGAGGGAGGATCTGCTCCAGGCCTCTCCCCAGCGTCTGGTGCTTTGCTGGTGGTCGTCAGCACCCATTGTCATGCAGCAGTGTCACCCCAATCTCTGCCTTCTTCTTGTGTGTGTTGTGTCCAAATTTCCCCTCTTTCTGAGGGCACCAGTCATGTTGGATGAGGGCCCACCCTAAAGACCTCGTCTTAACTTGGTTACTTCTGTACAGACCCTACCTCCAAGTAAGGTCACATTCCGAGGTTCTGGGGGTGAGGATCTCAATGTATCTTTGGGGGGGTGCATATTTCAGCCTGAAACAGTCTTCAAACTCTCTCAACAGTGGCTTGGCAGGTTTAGCTCCCTGAGACACCTCCAGGATCGAAGTGTGCAGGACTTCGGCACTGAGGTGTGCAGAACTGGGGTGTGGGGCTCGGCCCCACCAGGCCTGAGAGTCTTCAGTGCTTTGGTCTTTTAGAACACAGGATTTTCTGCCCTTGACATGTCCTCACCTGCTCAGAAATGTTTTGCACCAAATTCGCTGTTACTTTATTATCTGTCACTATCCATGGGTAAGAATCTTGTTCCGTTGATCTGTGTTCTGGCAGCTGAAGGCTGGTTTTTGCATCCTAATTGCTGGCCAAATCCACTGCTCTGCGTAGGGTTGGGACTGGGTGAGGGGGCTCGGTGGGGGACCGGGAGAGGCCTTGCTGGCTTCGGATTGGCTAGCTCTGCCTGGCCTGATTGGCCCAGATGTTACTCCATCAGTACAGAGAGGGCAGGAGGCAGTTTTTATTCTCACAGGGAAATGTCATATTTTACATGAAACATAATCATTTGCATTTATCCTAAGCCAGTGTCATGTTCTATAAATAAAATGCCCCCAAATCCAATGCCCCCCTAAAAAAAAAAAAAAAAAAATGAAAATACACAAACATGTTTATCATTGACTTTGCAGGCAATGTGGATGTGGATGAAGGAGGAACGAGACCCTGTGCAGTAGCAGAGTGTCCTCTGCTCTCACCTGGGGTGAGATCTGAGAGTGTTTACTGGGGTCTTGCTCAAAGAACTTGCCCAGGTCTGGATAGCATTGGTTGCATCCTAGGATGGACTATCATGGTTGATAGATGGTGGCTGCCTGGGACTCTGCAAAGAAGAATTCTGAGACCACATCAGGGTTTAATCAGATGGTGCTGTGATTGATTAACAATGCCTGCCATGCGCACAGCAAGGGTGGCCCAGGTGCCATCAGTATCTCCGGGTCATCTAGGCCCCTTCCGGTGGGGCAGCCTGTGAGCAGGGCTCACTCTGCAATCCGTGAAGGCAGGGTTGGTCTGCCCAAGGTAGTGCCCACCCCCATGGCTCCTGCCCTCCTTCCCAGGTCCCAGAAGCCATCCGGAAGTGCCAGCGGGCAGGCATCACAGTCCGCATGGTCACTGGCGACAATATCAACACAGCCCGGGCCATTGCCATCAAGTGTGGTATCATCCATCCTGGGGAGGACTTTCTGTGCCTGGAGGGCAAGGAGTTCAACCAGAGGATCCGCAACGAGAAGGGGGAGGTACGTGGCCAAGTGCAAAGGGTACTCAGAGGTATGAGCTTGGATGGGGGGCTGGGAGGCACGGGAACTGCATGATTGTCCAGAAGCCAGCCCATGTGCCAAGAGCCCAGTGACTCGAGGCGAGCCCCTCCTTTCTCCAGGCCTCAGTTTCTCTGTGGCCCCCACCGACCCGCCCCCTCCTGCATCCCTCTCCAGATTGAGCAGGAGCGAATCGACAAGATCTGGCCAAAGCTGCGGGTGCTGGCTCGCTCCTCCCCCACGGACAAGCATACCCTGGTCAAAGGTAAGACTTGGGTGGGCACAGGCCGTCCTGAGGCCCCGGTGCCAGGCCTCTCCAGACTTTCCTCCCTGGCACCTGCAGCTTCTTTCCAGGACAAAAGGGCTTTTGCCCAAGGCTTCCCACGCCTCAGGGACACTCTGACCTCATCCCCTTTGCCCTGCTGGAGGCCTCCTGGTTGTGAATCTTCTCTCTGAGCTTCACCTCCTCAACTTGCAGGGGTGGGGGACGCCCGGCCCGCAGGCTGCGTAAGGTCCACGAAATCAATACCAGCTGACATCACACGCATCACCAAATTAGCCTGACTACATGGAGTAGGCTAATTTTTAAGCTGATAATTTTGTGTGGCCTGAGAAGTAGGTTATAAATATCCAAATGGCCCTTGGCCAAAAAAGGTTCCTCACCCCTAAAGGAAGCAATGGGGCTGCCTATCTAGGGGCTAAACGCCATGGCCTGAGGGCTGAATGGGGCCCACAGACATGTTTTACTTGGGTGGGACAATGCCTTTTACGTTGAATTTGAATGACTACACAGACCCTGCTCTCTCACATTTGAGGCTTTCACGCTCCTTGTCTGACACTCAGCCCACTTCATTTATTTACGGCCTGTCTGGCCCCAGAGCTTGGAAGCTCGAGACCTTTACTCTGCTCAGTCTCTGAGGCCCCAAACCAACGCCTGGAAGCAGGACCTTGAGGATGGTCTGTCCTGGGAAGAGCAACCTGACAGATGAGACCAACAACCAGCACCCCCTTCCTTTCCTCCCTCCCTCCAGAGAGAGGCACACCCTTTGCTGAGTCCACCCAGGGGGCCAGACGCTGGGTATTTTCACACGGCCCTGGGTTCGAGTCCTAGCTCTCCCACTGACTTGCTCTGTGGCTTTGGGCAAGTCCCTCCCACTCTAGGATTCAAATTTTCCATCCGTAAGATGGCCAGAAAGGGACAGCTTCTGGCTGAGGTCATCCCTAGGACAGCTTGGATTCCTTTCCCAGAGGTGGCCCCAAGGACATTAACGGAGGCAGATCTGGCCTGGAACCAGAACCTCAGAGCTGCAGATTCCCAAGCAGGAGAGCCCTCCAACCCATCCCCATTTCTCAGTCACTCCTCCATTCACTCGTCTTGATACATGTTTATTGAGGATCTGCTATGTGCTGGTCTTGGCAGCCACAGCCCTTCCTGCTTGGAATTCATGGTCCAGGTTCCATCTAGCAGATAGTAAATAGTCGGTTTCCCTACACAGAGATAAAGGCTGCACTGGGGGAAGAGAAGGGTGATCTGGGACCCTCTGCTGGTGTCAGATCACAGGCCCTGGAGGTGGGTTGGGGAACAGGAGAAAGGGCCTATGTTTCAGGCAGGACAGGGAACTTGCACTGTGAAAGCCCAGAGGCAAAGACTTCCAGGCACCTTCTAGGTGTGGAAAGAAGTTCAGTTGGCTGGGCCAGGGCCTCGCGTGAGAGAGGGCGATTAGAGGAGGAGACCAGAGAGGAGGTGCCGGCCTCAGACCATGCAGGGCCTTGAACACCAGGACGGTGGCCTGCACGGTCAGCTCAGGCCGGGGGCTGCGGGAGGGCCTTGAAGGGAGAAGCGCTGTGTTAGAAAGCTCACTCCCTGCTGTGTGGAGAGTAGCCTGGAAGCGGAGGACCACCAGATTGTCCAGCTGGGAGAGGTGACCCCTGGATTGGGGTGGCGACAGTGCCAGTGGACTGGAAGTCAGGTCTGAGAGCTGGGCCTGCGGTTGTTTGGATGTGGGAAAGGAGAGGGAAACACGGGGTCCAGGATTCCCCAAGTGTCCACCTGTTTCAGAACCGGCTGCGTACAGCGTGCCACTGGTTTGTGAGGGGGCAGCCGGGTGTTAGGAGTTGTGAGAGAAGGGACAGATTGGAGGGGAAACTCGGTGGCTGAGCTGAGGCCTTCTGAAACCCAAGTGGAAATGTCTGGAAGACAGCTGGCCATCCGTAGAGCCAGGGCGCAGGACAGAGAGCTGGCCAGAGATGAAGACCCGGTGGGGTGTGCCGAGCAGGGAGAGCAGAGGAGCCGGCTGAACCAAGGACCCGCACGCCTGAGCGATGGGCAGGGGCTGCGATCTGTCTGCAGAGACCGAGGAGTGGCAGCCGGGGGGGGGGAGGACAGCCAGGAGCAGTGCTGCCAGGAGGACAAGGGACGAAGCCTGGCGAAGAGGAGGGGGCGGCCCACAGCATGAACGACTCCTGGGAGGGCTAGAGAGACAGGGTAGGGGTGTGACCGTAGGAGATGACGGCAGAAAGGCCCCTGTGACCGTGCATGGCAGGGCCACGTCAGGGGAGTGGCAGGGCCGTGCCCGCACTGGAGGTGGTGAACAGGGGTCTGGCGAAGGTGTCCTCCCAGCAACGCCCTCCCCTGGGAGCAGCGGGAGGGCTGTGGGAAGGTCGAGGCCAGCCTGGGGAGCCACAGACACAAGATTGGCCTTTCCCCTGCCTTGGAGGAGCACCCAGGCAGGCCAAGGGCCCCAACAGGGATGAAGGCCTCAAACGCCAAGTTCAAATGTCAAGTGGACAGAGACTGGATAGTCCTGGGCAGCGGAACAGCTTGGGGAGCAGCTGGGACGGCTCCTGGAGCACATGCCTTGGAGCTGGGCCTCGAAGCAGGTGGAACTTGGACAGCTGCAAAGAGCATGCGGGGCGTAGGGCGTGCAGCGCCGAGGTCAGGGTACACCTCCCCTCCTTCCACAGGCGGCTGCTGTCTGCCAAGTTCAGGCCCGCGGGCATGTGGATGGGGGAGCTGCCGTGATCTGATGGGGGCAGAGATCCTCTGGGGGTCACGGGCTTCCCAGAGACAGAGGCCTCTGAGCTGGGACTGCAGGGGTGTGACAGCTGGCTGAGGGAATGGCTTGTGCAAAGACAGGGTCAAGTGGAACCGGCTCCGCAGAACCAAGAGCCATCCTGCCGTTAAATCACAGAATCAGGGTGGCGGAGGGGAGAGAAGACATGACCAGAGAAGGGACGCGTTCTGGCCATGGAGGACTTGGTGGGCAGATCCGAGAACACAGATGTCCTTCTGAGGCCAGTGGGCAGCGAGAACTGCTCAGCTGGAGCCGGGGACAGGCTCAGGCTCGTGTTGGAAGCCCTGGGGCTGGGTGCGGATTGGAAGGGGGTCCTGGGTTAGTGAGGGGCGTGAGATGCTGGTGGTAGAGGGGTGGGGACAGAGGGAAGTGGAAGGGTCCCAGTGGGCTCAGGCTGCTCAGGCCTCGGTGATACATTTGATGTGCGGAACGAGAGAGGGACGTCGAGGTTGGCACTCACTGCCCATAAACACACCTGCCCAGTGACATCTTTCACCCTTCCTTTCCCACTGGCCCCAGCTCAGTGACAGGGGCCACAGGTCACCTGTTTGTTCTGTTATTTGTTGAGGATTTTACTGAGGATAAATGTCTAGAGAGAGATCAAGGCCAGTACGGTGGATCAGGGGTCACTGGCAAATGGCACAGCCCACACCTCCTCATCCCAGAGAGTGGTGCTGGGGGAGCCCATGGCAGGCCCCTGGCAAAACCCCGGAACCCCTGGAGCACAGGCAGTGGGGAGGCGATTCTGGCCAGGGGGGCTGCTGGTGTGGCCGTGAGCCACAGAGAGAGGAGAGGATGCTGGAGAGGTGAGCAGGCCTCGACCATGGAGGGCTGCAAACCAGTACTGGGCGAAGGTGCCCGGCATCCCCTACAGGTGCTGGGAGCTATGGGCAAGCCTGGGGCTGGGAAGAGCCACAAGGGGCGGGGTGGCAGGGCAGAGGCCAGAAAGAAGGTGTGAGGATCAGCACTGGCCAGATTGTCCCTGCCCCCTGGAGCATCCCAGGGCCCTGAGCACACTCCTGCCCCGCCCGCAGGCATCATCGACAGCACACACACCGAGCAGCGGCAGGTGGTGGCCGTGACCGGAGATGGCACCAATGATGGGCCTGCACTCAAGAAGGCGGACGTGGGCTTCGCCATGGTAGGAGCTGCTTGCAGGGGGCCTAGAGCAGCGTCTGGCAGAGCTCACGGGCAGGGGTTAGGGGAACATGGGCAGTACAGCCTCAGGCTGGTGGTGCAGGACCCCCCGTTCACACTCAGCCCACCCACCATCTACCTCGTGTGCCCAGTGCTCGCGAGGCTCAGCCTGGCCCCAGGGTCTCCTTGGAAGGGCAGAGGGAGGCTCTCTGTACTAATGGGTCCGGTTGGTGAGGGATGGGCAGGGAGAAGCTTCCCGAACACAGAGGGCCAGCCCGGGTGCTAGGTCTGTCAGGAGTAGGTGTGTGCACGCACATGCGTCTGTGTGCACGGGTGCGCATGCCGCATGATGTCACTGTGCTGGAGTTGGGTGTATGTATGGGGGGCAGGACTGAGGATGTGTAGGGGGTGAGGACAGTGTTGCTAGAGCTGCTCACCTCCTCGATTGACCCACCCAGGCTCCTGTCCCTGTCCCCACAGGGCATCGCAGGCACAGATGTGGCCAAGGAGGCCTCGGACATCATCCTGACGGACGACAACTTCAGCAGCATCGTCAAGGCAGTGATGTGGGGCCGCAACGTCTATGACAGCATCTCCAAGTTCCTGCAGTTCCAGCTGACAGTCAATGTGGTGGCTGTGATCGTGGCCTTCACGGGGGCCTGCATCACGCAGGTGGGTCCTCCGAGGGGCGCGCAGGAGGAGCATGCCAAAGCCTGGGGAGGGCGATACCCATCTGGGCATCCCAGGTTGTGGCACCCATCGGTGGAGTGCCTGCTGAGGGCCAGGAACTGCGTTACAGACCTCAGGGGCGGCACCAGCCGTGTGCAGCAGAGGAAATGAGGCTCGGAGATGTGGTGAAGTCTGTCCAAGGTCACCGGGCAGTGGGAGACGTCAGGCCGAACCCAGGCACAGTCCTGCCCTTGCTCCAGGAGGTGGGAGAGGTGATCCTCAAGGGAAGGCAGAGCTCCTGGCCATATAAAGGACCAGAGAGAGGGAGGAGCAGGGCAGGGCAGGGCTCAAGGGGGATCAGGCACCCAGATGGGGGACAAGGAGCTGACAGGGCCCAGGGGCCTTAGTTCCGACATAGAGTCTGTCAGGTGAAGCCTGTTTGCCTGGGTCCCTGAGCCGGCTGGGGACAGTAGGAGGGAGTCAGGGACTCTGTGTCACTGGGAGAGGCAGTTGTCTGTCAGATCGCACTCAATCTGGGTCTTTTTGTTGTTGTTAATAATCACCCAAGGATGTTTTCCCATTGATTTTTAGATAGAGTGAAAGGGAGGGAAAAAGAGAGAGAAACACCGATGTGAGAGAGACACATCAATTGGTTGCCTCCCGCATGACCCCGACTGGGGGCAGGGATCAAACCTGCAACTAGGCATATGCCCTAGTCTGGGAATCGAACCCACACTGGCCAACACTCTAACCACCGAGCCAAACCAGCCAGGGCTCAGTCTGGGTTTTGAGCAGCCCCAGGTCTTGAACCCAGGGGAAGTCAACCATAGGCCCCAACATCTGCGGCCTCCCTGCTTCCTCACCCAGCCCCATGCAGCAGGAAACAGTGATGATTCCCATTTATAGAGACAGAAACTGAGGCTTGGAGTATGGACAGGCCAGGGACCTGCCATTGCTCCCGTAACCTCCTGCCTCCCACAAGGGCCTGGGGAGGAAACGGGTACTCCAAGGCCCGGCCCCTCCTAGCGGCTTGTGAACAGACAGGTCCCTGCCCACAGGAACACCCAGAGGCCCAGGAACCAACACTGCCTCAAAGAGCAGTGGCCCTGGGAACAGTACCCCCTCTATTTTGTCCTGAGCCCGTGGGGATACACAAGACAGCACCCAGTACCCCAGCCCTGCGCGTCAGCGCCTGTGGGTTGGTGAAAGGGTCCCTTCTGCTTTCACGGGCCTTCCCTCCTGGTCTGTGGACGAGAAGCTCCCTCTGGGGTGACTCGGATGACACTCCCGCAGCATGGCAACTCCTGCAAGGCTTCTTAGAGAGCAGCTGATACAGATGGGGAAACTGAGGCTCCAAGAGGACTACCAGATTGCCTAAAGGCTGAGATGGAGTTGATGGCAGGGCCATGGAGACCTAGGTGGGGAGACCCAGGGCCCTCACCTGGTGCATGTGATCAGGGGAGGCTGGTGGTAGGAAGAAGCTAAGGGGTGTGAGAGCAGGATGTGGCCGCCAGGGCAGAGGTGGGGGAGTGCGCAGGAGGAGGGGCTGTGATAAATATCAAGCAGGTGAGTGAATGTACGGGCTGCGGACAGAGGAGCCTCGGGAGGTACCTGGAGAGAACAGAGGGACGAGGAACAGCACTGTCCAAGCTGCTGGGCTTTCAGGATCTGTGGGCTTCCGGGAGGAGGTGTTTTACCAGTGGAAGAGGCTAAAGCCACAGGGAGAGGGTTGGGCTGGAAAGAGGGGGATGTAGGTAGAAGGGGGGCCCCTGCAGCCAGGGGACAGGTGTAGAAAGAGAGCAGGGCCCAGGACAGGACCACGGGGGCACAGAGTAAGAGGCAGGGGAAGAGGAGAAGCCCCTGAGGGAGCTGGAGACAAAGGAAAAGGAATGTTTAGGAGGAGAGGGGTCAGGCTGCGAGGAGGAGGCAGTGGCCAAACGCCACAGTGAGGCCAGTGAGGCAGGGCTAGAAACTGGTTTCCTCGACTGTGACAACCAGGCACTGGTGACCTCAGGGAAAGGCGTCCTGAGGGCACAGAGAGGCCAGAGTCTGGCTGCCAAGGGCAAGGCCCGCGGGGTGCAGGGAAGGAGGGGCCAAACAGATTCAGCAACCTGGGGTGGTGTAGGCTGCGTGCTGTGGCTGCACGGAACAGTGTGGATATGGGATCCCCGTCCAGGCAGAGATGTGGGCGGGTCACACCAGACTGGACAGTGGGAACCCGTCGGTGGCTCTGTCACTGAGTTTTAGCTTCTGCTCTTCTTTGCTTGCCACATTTTCTAGCATGAAAATGCTGTTCGTAGAATCCTATAGACTCACAATAATTGCTAAGTTGGAGCGGGATACGGATGAAGGGGAACTGAGTGGCGGTGAAGAGCACGGGGTGTGGGCGCTGTTGGCAGCATAGGAGAGACCTGAGCCATGGATGGCTGAGGGGCAGAGGGAGGCAGAGGAGATGGGGTTTGTGCTGGAGACGGTGCGGGGGGGCTCGGCCTTAGCCTAGAGGTGAGACTCATGAAGTGGGGGAGGCAAGGATGTGGCTAAATTCACCAGAGGGTGGAGAGCTGGCAGCCATCAGCTCCATCTCCGCCTTGGGGGAGACGACAGCAAAGCAGGTCTGAGCTGTTCCCCAGGGAAAGTCTCAGCGGACATGCTCTGTACCTGCTCAGGAACCGAGGGGCAGGCCAGCCGAGGGCAGACCCACGGGGCAGAGTGGCCTCCAGGCTCCAGCAGGAAGCTGCTTAGACCCCAACGATGAACCCCACACTGGGCGCTTGGTAGCAGCGGGTGGGGCTGGCCTCCCCCGTGACAGCCCTCTCCGTGGTCGCTGTCCCCAGGACTCCCCTCTGAAGGCCGTGCAGATGCTCTGGGTGAACCTCATCATGGACACATTCGCCTCACTGGCGCTGGCCACCGAGCCACCCACCGAGACCCTGCTTCTGAGGAAGCCTTACGGCCGCAACAAGCCCCTCATCTCGCGGACCATGATGAAGAACATCCTGGGCCACGCCGTCTACCAGCTCACCCTCATCTTCACCCTGCTCTTTGTCGGTGAGTCCCCCACCACCCCCTGGGGACACGGTGGCCCAGACCCAGCGTTCTGGATGCACGTTGCCTTCCTGTTTTCCAGTGGGTGATGGAGGCCCAGGGAGGTGACGTTAGTTGCTCAAGGTCACAGAGCAAGTCTTGGGCAGAGCCAGGCCCTGTCCTGCGTCTGGCCAACCCCAAAACCAGGGCTTCACCCACTGACAACAGCTCGGAACACTGAGTGCACACGTGCACGCGGTGCCGCCTGCCGGAGATGACCTCACACCAGCCCCATCGGAGCCTAGGCTCTCGGGGAAGGAACTGGCCCCTTCTCCGACCCATTCCCACACGGTGTCCTTGCCCGTGGAAGGTATCCTCAGCCAGGCTTCCTCAGGGAACTGCCACACGCCTGCCTACCCACCAGTTACCTCACGACACTGTCATTTAGGTTGCCAACCACTCCGTGAAGCAGGCACCTTGCCATCCCCCACAGTACAATGATAACGCCAAGCACAGAGAGGTGAGGGGACTTGCCCAAGGGCATGCATCGGTCTGCGGAGGAGCCTAGGCAAAGAACCAGGTCTGCTGGGACTGAGACTGGCCTGGTTTCCATGGGCTCTTCAGAGATGATCCAGGCAAAGCCTACCCCCGGGTAATAGATGAGGAAATAGAGGCTCAAAGAAGGGAAGAGTTTTGCCCGTGGTCACAGCAGGTCGGCGCCAGCCGGGAGTCCCCTGCCTGGGCAGGCTCCTCCACGTGAGCCTCCTCGAGCTGGACTTTCAACGCCAGCAGCACTTGCCTTCAAAGTCCAGAGTACAGATGCGGGTGGGGCGGGCATCCTGTTCCTCAAAGCACAGTCCCGTCCATACATTTCAAAGGTGATGTGTTGGCAGGACTGTTGTAAAGACCTTGAAAGCCTTGGAGGAAGCACAGGGAGGCAGAACTCGGAGAGACTCGCAGCAAAGCCGCGGGGCGAGGGGAGGAGGGCAGCCCCTGGGCTGACTTGGTGGCTTTCCCGCTCCAGCACTTCCCCTCGGTGCTCTTGGATTCAGCTCGACACTTCACACTCAGAAAACCCGAAAGCCCTCCTGGCACCGCCTTCCATAGGACCCGTCGGCAGGTGTCCACACAGTGCCCGGGCTGCCGTGTCCTCCAGCGTGTGACAGCTCAGCTGGCAGGGAGTGCAGCCACACGGGTGGGCCTGGAGCCAGCCTGGCCTAGAAGCCCCAACCTCCGCATAGAAATCGGTGTCTCTTATCGTAGCCCCATGAGCTTCCAGAGGTCTCAGCAAGGGACATGCTCAGTTACAAAAGCAGCACTTTGGGGGGAGCCCAAAGCCGTAGCCTCCCACCAAGTATTCCTAGTTCACCCCCAGTCCTTCCGGTCCAGATGAGTCTTTTCATCAGGGGTCACTTTTTATAAGCAATGTCGCCTGATCACACAGCCAGCATTCCACCTTTATCAGATTTCCATAGAAAAGTGGAAGAAAGTTCGCCCAAGGTCTTTCTCCCCTAGAGGACAGAATTTTGTTAGCCCTTCACTCACACCCACACTACCCAAGAGCACAGGCCCACCTCCAGAGCACAGGAGCTCCTCCACGCCTGGGCTGCCCACCCAGCCCCACCCAGCTCCCGCGCTCTCGGCTTGGCAGGTGAGAAGATGTTCCAGATCGACAGTGGGAGGAACGCGCCCCTGCACTCGCCGCCCTCGGAGCACTACACCATCATCTTCAACACCTTCGTCATGATGCAGCTCTTCAACGAGATCAACGCCCGCAAGATCCACGGCGAGCGCAACGTCTTTGATGGCATCTTCCGAAACCCCATCTTCTGCACCATCGTGCTGGGCACCTTTGCCATCCAGGTAGCCAGGCTGCCCCCCCACCTGGGCCTGGGCGGACAGCGGGCAGCTGGAGCCACGGTGCCTGAGAGCCCCGGCCTCTGAGCTGGCCCCTGATGGCCTGTCTGTCTGTCTGTCTCTGCCCACTTTGACCTCCAGATAGTGATCGTGCAGTTTGGGGGGAAGCCGTTTAGCTGCTCTCCGCTGCAGCTGGACCAGTGGTTGTGGTGCATATTCATCGGCTTAGGGGAGCTCGTCTGGGGCCAGGTGAGTTCTGGGCGGGGTAGAAGAGATGCCTCTCAGCAGGAGGGGGGAAAGAGCACTGGGGAAATCCGGGAGCCCCAAGAATGGGTCCCAATCCTGCCGGGAACTTGCTGGATGGCCCAGGACGAGGCCCTCTCTGTCTCTGGGCATCTGAGCAGTAGGAGTGAGCCCAGGTCCCAAATGCTTGTCATTTGGGTATCATCACTGCGATTTTTGCCATATATCTAGGTACCCCCAATCCTGTTACTATTGTCTCAATTGCGTGGTTGTTTTTTTTTTTAACTGAAACTTATTTCAAAAGGCAACTTTATATTACTAACATGAGTGGGAAGTCAGTATCACTTGTCATAAATAGAAGCTAACAAAATATGATGTAATGAGAACCATGTTATTAAACTCTAACTGGACGCCATGGCCCACCAAGGCTCAGAGCCTCAAGGCAGCTAGTTATTAAAAAGGGAGGTGAGTTGAGTGGTGCTCCTGGGAGTGTTGACGGGAGATTAGTAAGTGGAGCAGCACCAAGCAGAGGCCCCTTCAGAGGGAACTCACAGGCAAACTGCCCCATGGCAGACCTCAGTGCTGCGTCTGCGGCCGTCCGAGATCCTTCCGGCTTTGGGCACCCCTGGCCTGGGTGCTCTGTGGGGGCCCTTCCATGTATGACCCCAGAACATACTCCCACCAGTTCCCTTTTCTACTGTTGCCCACATTCCCAGGACACACACCCACACACACTCACACACTCACACACACACACTCACACCTATCACAGTGCTCACAGCTTGGAGGCTCCTGACCAGGATAGGGTGCTTGTGAGACGCCCTGAGCCAGATCCGGGGCTAAAGGGGCTTGATTCCCAAGGTGCTCTGTCATCCAGGCAGGGGGCCCCCATGGGCTTGAGACAATGTTCTTGCCTCCAAGCTGTTCCCAGGCTCGAGTGGGACATTCCAGTGGCCGAGATTAACTAGAAGATAAAGAAAGTTTAGTTTTATTCAAAAGAAACTTCTTTAAAGTTTGGGGCTTCTTTGGAGGGTTGATAAACGAGATTTGACTCAGCAACCCCATTCCCTGGGCCAGGCCATCTTCATCCCCCTGGGACCCACACCCTTAGAGAGCTCGAGGTGTCTGGGTGAACAGACTCCTAATGCCTATGGATGATGCCAGCAGGCAATGCCCACCTTAAACTCCCAGAGAACCCCTGAGGCCGAGTGTCCAGGCCAGCCCGTCTGTCCCTACAGGAGATGCAAGAGGCCTCTGACCTCTGCCACCCAGCTCCCCTCCTTGAGGGCCTGCCTCCCAAGCCTCAGCCCCGGGGACAAACCCTTTGGAGGAAGAGTAGGAATGAAGGCACACCCCCTTCTCATGTTGTTTTCCCTTGTTGGAAAGGCAGCCATTCCCAGAGTCCCCACATTGACTCTTCCCCAGGCACCCAGGCCTTGATCCCCTGTTGCTCATGTTGGGTACCCAGGACCCAGTGACCTCAGGAAGAGTGAGCCCTGAAGCCTGAGGGCCAGCCAGGTTCGTGTATGGCAACTTAGACATACCACCTCACTTAACCCTCCAGCCCTGAGAACTGCCCTCGGCTTTACAGACGGGAAAACCAGAGCTCAGAGAGGTGATATGACTTGCCCAAGGTCACATGTCCTGTAAGGTCTGGAGTATTCAAAATCACATCTGCCCAGCTCCTGAAAGCCAAGATTTTCCACCGTGTCCCCATGACTCTGGATGAGTGAATGAATTAAAAAGAAAATTAATAAGAAATTTAAAGATTAAATTGGGATGAGTTAAGGAGTGAATTGAGCATGTAAGTAGGTAATTAGGTCAGAGAGGGGAAGTTGGGGGAGCAGGGAGGGGAGCAGGGACTGAAGGACAGCCCCCGTTTCCCTGACGTTGCTGGGTCCCCTGCAGGTCATCGCCACCATTCCGACCAGCAGGCTCAAGTTCCTCAAGGAGGCAGGCAGGCTCACGCAGAAGGAGGAGATTCCGGAGGAGGAGCTCAACGAGGACGTGGAGGAGATAGACCACGCTGAGCGAGAGCTGCGGCGAGGCCAGATCCTATGGTTCCGAGGCCTGAATCGGATCCAGACGCAGGTACAGGAGGCTCCCAGAGCGAGCCCACGCCTGGCCGGCGGCAGGTGACGGAGAGGCACGTGCTCCACGCCTTGTCCCAGAGCCCCAGAGGTCTGGGCCAGACTCGCTCTCACCGTCTCACCAGCTGTCCGCACACCCACGTTCCTCACACGCACTCAGGTGGCCGCTGGAGGAACGGCGGCCTCCTCAAGATCGTTCCACATTACCTTCTCGGCCAGCAAGGGCTCCGACTGGGGTGTCCAGAGGGTTGCCCGAGAGCAGGGGAGGGGTTGGCCCTGAGAGCTGAGGTGAGTGAGCAGCTCTGGTCAGGGCTGCTGGGGGGCCTGGGATCAGAGCTGCAGGGACAGCGCAAAGGCTGGGGACTGGTCCCCGGGAGGCCGGGCTGGCGGCTTCCGGCCAGCGTTGACCTCAGATTCTCCTGGGTCCCGGGATCAGCCCATGAGGTCCGGGGGCTTAGATATATCGCACATGTCCTCTTTCTCCACCTTGGGCTTCCGGGTTTCCAGGCAGCTCTAGGGAGCAAAGCTTGGTTTTCCCCCCACACACACAGGCACACACGTGCGCACACCAAAGACACCCGCAGAACACACGTGCAGGGTGCATGTCCAGCACAGAGCTGCGTGGCTGCCACCTGCTACAGCCGTGCAGCCCTCCCCGCACGCCGCAGGCGCTCCAGGAGCGGCCTCTGCCTAGGTTGGGTTGGACTGACATCGTGCTTTCACAGACCCATGAGATGAGGCCGGAGGAGCCTGTGTAACTAAGAGGGTCCGTCTCGTACCCAGACCACCTGGGAGAGCGGCATCTGGCAAGTTTGGAGCCCCCACGCCATCACACCCTGGGAAGTGTTGCACAGTTCCACCCCGACCCTTCCTGGTGGCCTAGCGCTCATTAATAAATATAACAAACAGTCGGTCACCGGGGCTGCCTCACACCCACAATGCACCGTCCCAAACACCATCTCAGTGGCCGTCACCGCCCCCTGAGAGGTGACCGAGGTCCAGGAGACAGCCCTTTCTGAGAGCTGGGGTGGGGGACAGGGGCAGGTTTCAGACCCAGAGCCACCTGATGCTGCCTGAGCTTTCCTCCTCGGCAAGAACCCGGCACCCTGCCCTCTGGGGCAGCTCTCAGTGCACATGGCCCTGGTGCTGTCACCTGGCCACAAAGCCTTTCAGGGGTCTCTAGAGCGCAGGACACCGGGACTAATTTTTTGAGTAGGCACAAGTGCCTCCCCAACTTGGCTCTTATGGAAAACTAATGTGGACCAGGTGCTTTGCCACTCACAGAAAACCCTGCCAGGTAGGTGGCATTGCCCCTTCTGAAGGACAAGAAGCTACACTCAGAGAGGTGACTTGCCCAAAGTCATCTAGCTTGTAAGTGGCATAGCCGAGATTTGGACCAATGTCTGTCCGTCCACCCAGAGCCCCCACCATACCACTCAGGCTCCACACCTGTCCCCAAGGGGCTAAGCACCCCTCTTGCTTCTAAACACCACGTTGAATCACCCCAGGCACCAGCCAGCCCACTAGCCCCTGAGCCACTAGCGCAGAACAAAGGCCAGGCCCTGTGTCCTCCTCGGGACCCTGGGGCTGCAGATGGGCCCAGAACTGAGCAAACCTCTTTCAGAGCCTTGGAGTGTGTCTGGTACTTTTTGTTTTGATTTCGGTGCCGTCGTCATTGTTGCCGTGGCTGCGGCTGTTCTCGTGGCATTGCGCCTGTCAGTCGTGTAGCTGTTGTGTTCGTTCTTCTCGCAACTTGTCTCGTTCTCTCCTCCGTTGCAGATTGAAGTAGTCAATACTTTCAAGAGCGGGGCCTCCTTTCAGGGGGCCCTGCGGAGACAGTCCTCCGTCACCAGCCAGAGCCAGGACGTAGCCAATCTCTCTAGCCCTAGTCACGTGTCGTTGTCCAATGCTCTTTCCTCTCCGACCAGCCTTCCTCCTGCTGCAGCTGGGCGTGAGTGTGAATTTTTACCGCCTCGGGCACCACCGACGCTAGCGCCGGGCGGGCAGGCGGGCAGGGGCCGGGGCACCAAGGACATGGGGGGCAGCCAGTCACGGTTAGGCCCAGGGGGCTGAGGGGCCATTGTTGGTCAGAAGACCATAGCCAGTGATGGGGTGGCCCTTGGTGGGCCAGGGTCGGCTGGGGTCAGAGTTAGGGGTTACAACCAGTCAGTTAGGGGGTCGTGAGGGTCACAAGTAGTCAAAAAGTCTGGGTCAGTCAAAGGATCATCATCACTCAGGAAGGTTTCAGTAATTAAATGCCTCATTGCACTACACGGTCACAGCAGCCAAAGGAGAGCAGTCAGCCAGGGGGTTCAAGGTGTCCCAATCGGTCTAGGGTCATACTCAGTCTCAAGAAGCCTGGCTCACGAGGACAAGGGTCAGAGTTGGCCAGGAGGTCAGACTGCAGCCAAAGTCAGGCAAAGGGTTACCATGGTTCAAGGCCCTCAGGGGTCACAGTCAGTTATAGTGGGGTCCAGCCAAGAGAGGGCTCACTGTAGGTCAGAGGTCACAGCCAGTCTGGAGCTCCCAGGATATCACAGCCTGCAGGCCCTGCACCCAGTGGTTCAGAAGCCTCTGCACACCCAACAGCATCAGCTGCCTTACACACTCTTCCCTGCCATGCTGATGGTCTGACCCCTTCCTCGAAGGGACAAGGCCCCTAACCCATTCAGCCTGACCTCAGGTAGAAAACAGTAGGCCAAGCTTCACATCTTGGCTGAGTCCAGAAGGCCCTGAGGGATCTGGTCGAACCCTTGGCTTCCTGCCTTCCTTACCTCAGAGGTAGCCAGGGACTCTGACCCCCTTCATCATCTCCCTCCTCCTTCATCTTCTTATGCCACCACTTTTGACCTGGGTCTCTCATCTCTGGCCTTGTCCAGAGCTTTCTGAATCCCTATGGCTTCAGGTCCCAGAGGGAATAGGAAGTCTCTATTTACCACCTGCCTCTCTTTCCTTATCTCCAAACTGCAAGAGAGCCCGATTCTGGTCTTCGCAGATCGCCACAATGTATCCACTTAGTCAGCCCTTGGACTTATTTGGGAGAAATAGACTCCAGCCTCATCTCTTGATACTTTTTTTTTTTTTTAATATCCTCACCCGAGGACATTTTTCCTTTTTTTTTTGTTCAGGTAGAGTGGGAGGGAGAGAGAGGAACAGAGAGAGAGAGAGAGAAACATCGATGTGAAAGGGACACATCGAGTGGCTGCCACCCGCACAACCGACCAGGGCCGGGGACAAACTGCAACCGAGGTACGCGCCCTTAGCGGGAACCGAACCCGGGTCTCTCAGGACCGCAGGCCGACGCTCTAACCGCTGAGCCAAACCGGCCAGGGCTCTTGATACTTTATAAGGTGCCTCTACCCCCATCCAAACATAGAACACCCATCACACACGTCCCAGGCCACTGAACAGGAGAGGATCTGTGTGCTAGGTGGGAACTGTGCCATCTGGGCCCTCCGGCAGGGGGCACAAGCCACAGAGAGCCTAGTGATGACATACGTTCATGCCCCGTGACCTTTCTGTGGATGCAGCCTGCCAGGTATGCATGATGACAGGAAGGATGCAGAAAAGGTGGGAGAGCCCCTTCTTGTTCATCATCACAAACCACAGTAATGGGGAGGCCAGACTAGCCACCGTGAAGTGCAGATGTATTTGAGCAGATGGTGTCCAGGGTCGCATGTTTGTGAGGCATCACTAAGGAAATCACTCAGGACAGGAAGCACTTTGGTCCCATCCTCTCCCCTTCACATCAGAGAGCCCTCGCCTTGGTGGGAGGCCCTCACCCAGCTGACCTACTTCTGCTTCAGCTTAGCTCTGGCCTTGCTCAGTGACACCACCTGTCTTGAAGTACTGTGACCAAAAATGTTCTGGCCTGAAGAGCCACTTGGGAAAGAACCCATTCCTTTGGCTCCTGCTACCCCTCCTGGTGACACCTGCATCTCTCTGGCTGGGTCTGACCACCAGAAGTCTAGCTTGAGTGCACACCTAGTTTTTTGTCCCACCCTGGTTCAGCCTCCTTGAAGCATCACAAAAGAGCCTCTCTGGCATCCTGCCTCGCAGCCTCGGAAAGTCTTCCCCGGGTTTACCCCCCACCTCTTAGCTTTCACAGCCTAGAAGGGAGAGCTCAGTCATCTCAAACCTTGGCAACTGAATGCTCATCACTTCTGTCATTTATAAAGCCATTCAGTAAGGCCAGTCCTGGGACTGTCAATTCTTAGTGCTTCTTCAGAGAAATGCCCATTTCTGCCCAGCCTTCACTTTCTATCTCTAAGCAATCTCCTTCCAGGCCAGATTGATCCCTTTACCCCATGGTGACCCCAACTTTGGAGCAGCCTTTGACAGGCGCCTGTAACCTTGACCCTTCATTCTCTCAGAGGACCCAAAGGGGCTGGTCAGGCACAGCTCCCTCCCCCAGCCACCACCTTGCCTCTCCCCCAGGAATCACACCCTCTTGCATTCCTACTCTCTATTGTAGAATCCAGCCTGTAATTCTGGGTCCCTTCTCGGGCCCTTTCTTGGGCCTATGGTCTCAGAAAGAACCTGACTGTCCCCCTGCCCAAGGGTACTGGTTCCACAGGGATCACAACCTCTGTGGTTTCAAAACACACATTTTAGTCAACACAATCACAATGCAAACTCTAAATAAATATCCTCTAGTTCCTCTTTTGCTGAAATAGTTTCTGTAATAATGTCACATCCTCTGGTCTCCAAGGACTCTGTGGTCCCGCTAGGCCCCAGGCAGGGTCCCTTCAAAAGCTGAAAGGCTTTCTTCTCACAGGCAGGTGTGACGCAGGCAGCCAGGAAATCAGACTGGGTGGGAGGACTGGGTGGGAGGACTCGGTGGGCTGCCTCTCGCCTCCTCTGGTCAGGATCCTCTTCCTGGGGCTTCTCCAGCAGAGGAGGGTGGCCCCGCGCATGCTGAGTCAGAAACCCCTGGGTCTGTGTGCTCTGAAAGAGTCGAACCTGGTCCCCTGAGTTATCAAGAGTTGGCTACGAAGGCCAGGGGCAGGGCAGTGTGTGCTTGGGCTGATTTCTGACTCAGGACATTGGGGTGAGGAACCCCCCACCACATCACACATCCCTCCCCAGCACCACTGTGAGATGAAGGGCCCCAGGCAGACCAATGCATGGGTCACAGGACAGCCCCATCAGACAGGCATCAGGAATGTTCGGGAGGGAACTCGGGTCTGCTCTCTCGCTTTCCTCTTCTGACTTACTCAAAATCAAGTTTGTTCCCCCAGAAGCTTAATAACACACCCCTAACACCTTATATTGAGCCTCACTCAACATCTTCCCAAGCAGTTGCCTACATCCTTCACTTCACATATGCCTCACAACTGAAATAGGGGGAGTGGGGATCTGCCAATACATCCATTTAACTTAGAAAGACACAGGCTCAGAGAAGTGGATTGACTCACCCAAGATCACACAGCAAGTGAGTGGCAAGAAGTCCAACTGCAAAGTCCCTCCTTTTCCCTACCATCCCTACCACTTCCCAGACAAGCACACAGACCTGGAGCCCACAGAGGTTGAATTTCCATTCCGGAACCAGTACCCACACCCACAGCCTCATCTAGCAAAAAAAAAAAAAAAGAGAGAGAGAGAGAGAGAGAAACAATCCTCTGGGGTCTAGAGACCAGGAAAGTTGCTTCTCTCCTTGAATCTCACCAGCCTGGCAGGGACGGGAAAAGGGCACCTTCCCACCAGTGATCAAGGACAAAATCAGCATCCAGCTCTTGGATCCAAGGCCAAGCTGCACAGACCCTCTGCCTTGTTCCCCTCAGATTCCTAACCCATCTCAAGCCACCTTTGTACTTAGAAAGTTTGTAGCAGACTCCATGCTCATCAATGAAAATCCTGCTCCTTCAAACCAATCAGGCCATGAGCATCAGACGCCTACCTCCAGCACCAGCCACTTTCTGGACGCTGCCCCCACTAGATAGAGCCTCTCCGACCCCACTGCCCCTTCAGACTCCAGGCTCTGAGGACTGCTGGAGCAAGGAGCGTGCATCGCAGGGGGGGGAGGGGGGGCGGGGGGAGCGTAGGCGAGGAAAGAAAGCTGGACCTCTCCTTAGCATGTTGGTAACTAGTTTAGTGCAGCCTTGGGGTGTCGAGAAAAATGGCTTGCTTCTGGGGAGGGTGGGGCCCTAGACCTCTCTGCTTTCTGAATATTCCATGTGTTTGTTTCCCTAGAGGGCTAGAGAACCCTGGACACAGAGTTCAGCAAGAGAGAGTGAAATTAAAAGAGGTTGTGAGTCTTTAACCTTGAGCCTGAAATGAATGTGAATCAATCCCAGACTCTTGGCTTCCTTGAAGCCGGGTAAACATTCGAGTATGTCGAACGTCCCAGACCCGGGCCTCTGCATTTCCTCAGAGCCCTCCAACAACAGGCCTGGCCCCTGCTCCCTTTGTGTGGATGAAACCAAACACCTCACCCCCATGCCCAAATGCGCTGGCTCGCACAGGCAAAACCCTATCTTCAAAGTAGGCAGGAAGGGGAGACGGAAGAGCTTTTTTTCTTCCCACATTTTTTTCCATTTCAGCCGCGGAGAGAACCGAAGTGGAGACTTGAGATGGCCGTGGCTGGGTGTCCCAAAAAGTCTTGTCCCCACAGTCTTGTCCAGAGCAGTTCATTCTTTCTGTTGTCTCCATGCCAGGGGGAGGGGGAGGGGCCTGCATCTCATTGTGTGTTGTCCCCTCTGCGTTGTCAGTCACATGACAGAGTCCTGCCACCATCCCTCCTCCTTCACCAGGCACTGTGGCTGGAATCTTATTACAGATCAGCCTCCGAACTTTCTGGGCACTAGGCTAGGCAGTACTATGATCATTAGTATTCCCATTTTACAGATAAGAAAACTGAGGCCTGAAACACCTTTTTTGTTGTTTTCACTTAACCAAGGAGTAATGACCCACTACTTATCAGGAGATCAGAATATTTAATAATCTCTACAGAGCCACAAATACAGAGTCCAAGGAGAAAGAAATCTCAGGCAGCCAACTGGCCAGCATGATGGAGCACCAGCACCAAGCGCAGCACTAATGGCTGGCTCTCATTTGGCACCTGATGTCTCTCATTTATTTTATTTTTTTAAATCCTCAGCTGAGGATACCTTTTTCCATATATCTTCAGATAGAGTGGAAGAGAGAGAGAAATATCAGTGTGAGAGAGACACATCGATTGGTTGCCTCCTGCACCACCCCGACCACGACCGGGGACTGAACCACCACTGAGGTACGTGCCCTTGATTGGAATCAAGCTCGAGACTCTTTGGTCTGTGGGCCGATGCTCTACCACTGAGCCAAACCGGCCAGGGCTCTGATGCCTCTCATTTAAACCACGATTCCAAAAGGCAGGATTCCCTGGAGTCCCTGCCCAAATCACATAAGAAGGAGACGGACAGAGATGCTTTTGAGAAGACAAGGAAAAGTCAGAACTAGTAAGTGATGGCCGACATCAAAGGAGAAGAACTTAGTTTAAAAAATCAAAACTGTGGGATCTTATACAAGACCAAAAAGATTCTTAACAGAGTTCAGTTCTTCTCTGTGTACTCTAAATCAAAAGGCAGGGGAGCATATAATGTGCTTTAGAAAAACTCCCCTCTGAGCTCTGACACATAAAACCATCAGCCACAGTCATCAAGAAAATTCATTTCCATGGACAGGCCTTCCCACCTGTGCCCCACCAAGGAGCTGCCTGGAGTTCACTGAGAGTTCCACAAATCCTAGGGCTGCAAGGGCCTCGCCCTGTCCTCTGCCCTCACAGGCCATGCAGGTGCCCTTGGGACCACAGCCACCTCGGCTGAGGCTCTGCTCCTTGGAGGCACAGATGCTGCCTTGTTTTTCCCCGCCACTGGCTCTGATGTGAGGTCAGGCTAGAAAAAGAGAAAGAAGCACCTTTGTCCCAAGTCCCTTCAGCCCCTTGAGATAACAATCACAGCTTCTCCTCCTAGGAGTCCAGAGGAGGGACCCCTCTCTTCAAAGTGAGGGTCCTGTTCCTCTGCACCCCGCGAGGCAGGACAGAGCTCTGATGGCCAGTGAGGGAGTGTGGCTTATCCACTGTCAAGGCACCCGAAGTGGCAGAGCTAGGACCGAGACTCCAAGTCCAGTGCTCTTTCCACTAGCCCAGAAGACACAATGCCTCACTCCTTCCATTCCTCAGAGAACCACAGGTTCCAGCTGAGATCCAGAAAATGGAAGAACTTGCTATTTTGAGCTCAGTTCCCCAACCCCCCTTAGGGCCCCACCCAGGGCTGGGTTTGACTATCTGATTCTGGCCTCATTTTTTGGTTTTGTGTTTTCAAAGCACAAATAAAACAAATACCCCAGGAAATAAGGGACCCCAAAGCCAACTCCAATGACTGGCCAGGGCTTTGAGTCAATACTCGAGTGTTTACCTCCCAAATGCATGAAGGAAAGAAACGTTGGGCACAAACGACCTCCGTTCACATTGTCCAGGCTTCCAAGTGTAGCGTGTGTCTGTCCGTGTGCTGTGTGGTTACTGACGCCGCTGTGGCATGCTCCCACTCCCGAATGTCATCAGTCTGCCGGCTCCTTCGTGCTTTCTGGCTGCCTCTGCTCTGCTCCCCAGAAAGCCCTGAGTTGGCTTTGGTTTGCTTTGCTGCCTCTGGTTTGATGTTCCTGTTCTGTGTTTGGCCCTTGTGTGTTTTCTCTCAGCCTGGTTCATCCATCAGTCTCTGCTTTCTGTTCCTTTTCTGTTTGTGACATGTTATCTGTTCCATGTAATATGGTTTCTTAACTGCGTGTGGTTTTTTTAAGATTAATTTTTTTTAAATAGCCTTTTCTCCTTCCTATTCTGTTCCCACCTGGCCCCATTCCCCTTCTGCATGGTTGAACCTGCTTTAAAGTTAACAAGGCTCAGTCTCTCCCTAGGTCTGGGTGTCCGCCGGAGTGGACTATGCTTCCTCTGACCACTGTTTCCCATCATCTCTTTGATGGGGCTTGATTCCTCCTGTCCTAATATTGTAGTTTTGACCAAAACCAAAGCAATGTTGAAAACCTCATGGATGCATATCCCTGAGCCCCCCTTCCAGTCTTTCCCCTCCTGAACACCCAGTGACTATGGATTCCAGCCACCTGCTGTGCCCTAACCCTCTCCAACCTGACCCTCCTCCGAGCCCCCCAGAGCTCAGCGCGTGTGCGCGCACACACACACACACACACACCAGGGCGCTGCTTCTCACCCCTGTGCTTCCCTTGCAGATCCGCGTCGTGAAGGCGTTTCGTAGCTCTCTCTATGAAGGTCTAGAAAAGCCTGAGTCTCGAACCTCCATCCATAATTTCATGGCTCATCCTGAATTCCGGATCGAAGATTCACAGCCCCACATCCCCCTCATTGACGACACCGACCTGGAAGAAGATGCTGCGCTCAAGCAGAACTCGAGCCCGCCGTCATCGCTCAACAAGAACAACAGCGCCATCGACAGCGGGATCAACCTGACGACCGACACAAGCAAATCAGCTACCTCTTCAAGTCCAGGGAGCCCCATCCACAGCCTGGAGACGTCGCTTTAGCTGAGGACCCCACCGCCACCCACCTTCCCGGGCACCCACCCATCCAGGCACCCAACTCACTCAAGCAGCAACGAGCAACAACAGGAAACCAAATACTGGCGAGAAAACCAACGTTTCCACCCAACAGACCCTTTTTCTGGCTGCGATGCTGTTTGAACTCTTTTTCACTTGGAGGCAAAGGGCGGGATCTCCTCTGGGGGCTTAAGGGAATGAGCGATTTTCCCAGAACGAGCCCTTCCTGGCTCCCGCTCACACATGGACCAGCCATGCGCCCGCCCAGCCGCCATGTCCCCTGCATGAATGTACTGCACACTTCCAGTCCTCCCCTTGTTTGGTTTTGGGGGGTTGGGGAGGGTTTTTTGTTTGTTTTCTTAGGCGGGAACTGCAAACAAGACTCTTTTCTGAGACTATTTATCCAATCCACTGGTCTGTGATTTTTTGAAATGCTTGCAAAGCATGGTCTCAGTTGTATAGGTTAATTTAACAACTTTTTGAAATTGCAGAGCTTAACTCGCCTAGTAGATTTGCACCAATGGAACCGAAGAACTTCATAGACACTCACAAGGTTATATCCATTTCTTTATATCTATATCAACGTATACTTATTCAAGACTGTATACGTCCATATAGATAGGTAGATATATATATATATATAAATATATATACATGGATATATAAAGTTTCTTTGCCGGCATGTTGCCTTGTTTCTGCTTAAATTGCTCTATTTTAACTTATTTATGTCCTAAAAGAAGAATGTAATTTGTTTACAAACCTGTAGATAATGTCTTTGGCTACTTGTATGGTTTAAGAACACTGGTGGCTGAGATGCTATAAAAACAGCTCAGCCCAACAGACGCTTCCCTGGATCACATCCTTGATGTTTTATGACAGCCATGCTCTGATTTTTGCCTGCTATTTCCGTTCAATAATGTCACTACCACAGGAGGCTCAGGCAGAAGCCAAATGCCACCAAGTATCCATCCCGAGGGCTTTAACACCATGCTCCGTAGACAAAGGGAGAGGAGAGAGGAGGCTTCCTGGGCTCCGAGCACTAATGGCCAGCCCAGCCCAAGGATGACGGGATTCACCACACGTTTGTTGAAGACTTTTCTCTCAATGAAACTCGCTTGGGTTTACTAAGAGCATTTCTAAAAGAGGTTCTCTTTGGCACTGTCTGTATGGAGATTAAGGTAGTGTTGCAATATTATAAATGGTATTGTGTTGATTTTTTTTTTTTTTTTTAGTAATTTAGAGGTTTATTTCCTTATTAATTGCAGCATACGAGCTGTTCGCACATGGGATGAGGATCATTATGGCTTGCTGCTTTTATTTTTATTTTTGAAGAAGAATAGCCTTTTTCTCTGCACTACTTAGATCCGAACAAACCTTATGATGTGTATATTGAGATGTATTCAGTGTGATTTTTAAACCAAATTGTCTTCCTCTAGTCACAATATATACTGTAGCCTTGTATCAGCAAGTCCTGCTTTCCCGACAGAAAGCCATTCTGAAACCCTACAGTATCACAGGTGAGAAAAGGAGGTTGTTTTTCCCTCAAGACAATTACAGCACTAGTAATCCCACGTAATAAGAGCTTCTTTCATTGTATGTCAGCCTCTTAACTGCTAAGCACTTTGTGGGTATCAGCTTTTTTCATAAAAGAACTTTTGTATTTAATACAAAGTTTGCTTTGAGACTTTTCAGCATACGATCTTTTTCCATAAACTTGTACAGTGCAAAAGACATTTTGAATACCATGATCGATGATGTCCCATGCTTCAAGAAAAACCAAACACTTTCCACCTCGCTTGTGAAATTCATTCCTCATACCGACCTTCCCACAGATGCTCTGCATCAGCCCGGCCCCTTCCCTCCTCCTGGCCCAGAGAATTCTTCCACACACAAGATGAGAGCCACTCGGGAAAAGAGCCATAGTCAGCTGGGAGGGCCTACATCTGGACGACTGTGGAGAAACCTGAGGGTTTGGGATCCCAAGTCAGCCCATCCCACCTGGCGAAACCTTCCTGGAAGGAGGACCTTCTTTGCGCAAGAGCATCACCTGAATGTCGTGAAGAAACATCTCTGAATGTACCCAGCAGAGGAAACTGCATCCCCACAGGGGTGACCAGCCCTCAGACAGGCTTCTTGGATTCCAAAACACCACCACCAAAAGCCAGCCTACTGCTCTTCTGACTTCCTAGAAAGGAAAGACCTGCACATGGATAGCACGGGCAGTCTTGGAACATGATGGGTTTTGTAGTTTCCTTTCTCAAGGTTTTCCATCTCCCCCCATTCTTTGTTTCGGTCTTGTGTCCCTGACCTCGTTCCACGACACTGGGAAAGCTGCCCTTGCTCATCATGCTCCCTGTTTATTTGGAGCCCGGATGCAAGGGGAACAGGAGGGGTTTCTCTGAGTGGATCAGTTTGGGGAACAGGGAGCGATGGAAGCCACCAAGAATGCCCCGCATTAGTGTCGGTCTTTTCTTGTCAGGAATGATGGATGCTCACACACACACACACACACACACACACACACCCTCACTCTGACACTTGCACACACATCCATACACACAGGAAATGATTGGTTTGTCAAAACTCACTGTAGTACATAAAGCTTGCACTCTGTGTCCTATATCTAGCAGCATGGGGTACGTTTGGCAGTTCACCCCATTAGGGGGTAAATAATTTATGACCATTCATCTGTTTTTATGAATTTTTTTATCTAGACAATAACTGTAAATAAAGAACTCACCGTCTCTGTTCATTTAATACTATGCAATGCTTTCAATTGCTGACTCTTCTTACTCCCGCACTGTGGTTCTGAAATGGCTGTGGTTAAAAAAAAAAAAAAAGGCAAAAAACAACATCAAACAGAACATAGTAAATATATATTCTGTAACTAATACTTTTTTCTAGTTTGGGACTGCACCATCCACTTAGCTTCTTTTCTGTGCTCTGGACAAGGGCTCCGGGAGAAGATTCAGTTCTGAGGTCTAAGCTCACCAACTTGTCTCCCCCAATAGATGAGGGAGGAGCAGAGGCCCCATTCAGTGACCCCAAGGGCTGTGGAGTCATCCACCTTTGGAGGTAGGCAGGGAAGAAATCAAGGAGTTTCGCTCCTGCAATACAGGCAGCACTTTCCCTAACTTGATAGCTCCCACCAACCCCTGACCATGGCCCCTCGCCCCCTTGTCCCAACCAGAGCATAGAGTTGGCAAGAGAGAGGTTGCCCTGCTTCTGAGACCAGACCAATGACAGTGACTGCAATAGTGCAAGGACTAGGGATCTGTCTTATCCCAGCCAATGAACAGCCACTCTTTTCCCCAGCCATGTAGTCACCTTTCCCACACACTGGTAGCTGAGATGGAGTTGGGTCTATTTCTGGACTTTTTCTTCTACTCTCTTTCTGGGTACTCATCTGGCACCAGTCACACAATTTTAATTAGTGTTGCTTTTTATAATGTTTTATTATGTGGTAGGATAAGTACCCTTCACTCTTTTTTTAACAAAATTTCCTGGTTATTCTCTCATATCTATTCTTGCCAGTAAACTTTAAAATGTTGCAAGTCCTCCACCCACCTCAAATACTGGGCCCTGTGATTCTGTGTGTAAACATCTTCCCACCGTTGTAAGGAGAAACAAAAAGGGCATCCTGAATCTTGAGGGAAGGTCAACATTCATTTCTTTCTCTCACTTGTTCCCTAAGCCAGGGTGTCATTAGGAGAGGCCACTAACCCCTCCCTCCAATCCCAATTTGGGATCCAAAGTCACCCACCTTGGTTGTGCTAGGGTGGACCCTTTTTTTTTTTAAATCTTCACCTGAGGATATTTTTTCCATTTTTTTATTCAGATCGGGAGGGAGAGAGAGGAAGAGAGAGAGAGAGAGAGAGAGAAACATCGACATGAAAGGGACACATCAAGTGGCTGCCACCCACACGGCCCTGGTTAACTGCAACCAAAGTACATGCCCTTACCAGGAACCGAACCCAGGCCTCTCTGGACCGCAGACCGACGCTCTAACCACTGAGCCAAATCGGCCAGGGCTAGAGTGGACCGTTTATCTGCCCTGGTCCAGATAAGAAAGAGGAGTCTCCCCCAGACCTAGAGTTACCAGAATGTGTGGCCCAGTTGTCTGTATTTCTAATTCTCCTCATGGAGAAATGTTAATTCCCGCCTCCCTTTCCTGAACTGTTTTTTTTTGCTCTTTATTCAAAGTTTTCAGCGGTCATGTGATACGTCCTTTGGGATGCAGCAGTTTCTTGCCTGGACCTTCTCACCACTTTGACTCCCCCTACTGTTGTTCTTGCTCTACTTACAGGAGGCTGTCAAGTGGGCTCACTCTGCCATGCCTCCCATCCAAAACTCTCTCCATAGTGTCCCAGACGCCACCCTTAGAAGATCAGGGCGGGGGGCGGGGTGCATTTCTTCAAGGCTTTTGGGTCTTCCAGAGCCAAGGCCTAAATCAGACAACAGCTGAAAATCCCCATGTCCTTCTAAGCTCCAAAGCAAGCTCTCCTGATTTTGATGTAGAGATCCTATTTGCCCAAGTCGGGGGAGGGGGATACTAGGCCCTGGGTATCAGCCATCACCCCCTCCATCAAAAACAATCTATTTGAGGCTGCTTTGGGACTGCCCTTCTCAGTCCCCTAAGTGTTTTGTAATGCCTGTGGTGCTCTCTCTCCGAACCTTTCCTCTTGGGGGTCGCCACACTTTGCTAACTCTTGTGTGCACATATTTTATAACAGAGTAGCGAGGAAATGGTGCCGCCTTCAGCTTCCACAAGCTACCCAGGCTCTGGGGGGGGGGGGGGGGGGGCTCTGGGACAATCCGGGCTGGGAAGTGACTGTGCTCTTATTGTACACTCTTGATTTCTCTGTATCTCTGGCTTGTGCTTTTTGTAATTAATGGGATTTGTCTGCCTTTTCAACACTATACTGAGCAATAACAATAAATGCACACGTGGAAACGCAGACACGGTACACATCACAAGGCCTTTTTCCGAAAGACAACTGGGTCCCTGCCCTCGTGGATCGGAACTCAGGGGGAAACTGAGTCCCCGGGAGGGGAAGGCACTTTGCCTGAGGGTGCACAGCTCAGTGGGTGGTCGCTCTCCTTCCAGCAAGTCACACCTTTCAAACATCCACCATTTGAGAGAGACAAGTTTAAGCTGCCATGAATCATTAACCTTCTATGGGAAGCAGCTGCCAGTCTCAGACAGCAAGACTTTGGGTGAAGAGGCCTAAGGAGGGAGGAGGAGGAAGAGGTTCAGGGGGCAGAGGCTCTGGGAGGTAGGGGCACAAGTTGGGGAAAGCTCAGAATGGACTGATTTCGGGTCTGGCATTTACCAGAGCAAGGTGATGAAAGATATGGACAAAAAATGTAGGTGGCATCCCCTACTGGGGAGGCAGAAGGGAGACTGGCCCCCTAAATCCCAGTGTTGGTCCAAAGGTTGAGGGGTGCACGTGCACACACCTCACACGCACACTAAATCCCAGCTCTTCTTAGGGAGAACTGATCCCCAGTTTAAGCACCATAGGCCCATCCAACTTCCAAACAGTTTCACATCCAGGTCCATTTAATCCCAACATCAACTTTCAGAGGAGGTATTCGTGTAATACCCACTTAATAGAAGAGAAGACAGCAGCTCAGAGTGCTAAAGGGTGTGCCCACCAAGTAAGTAGGAGATAGAGCACTGATACCTAGCAGTCTATATGCCAGAATTGGCACTCAAAACCTCTATATTATAATGCCTTTCAGTCCCACCAGCAACTACCTTAATGAATAAGATACAGTTGCATTACTTGTCCCAAATCTCCAATCTCTCCAACTTCAATGCCTATACCAAGGAATTCTTTTAATAACAACTATGCATTGTATTTGTGGTACATCTAATATGCCATTGTTCCCATTTTCTACTCAAGGAAAGCAAGGCTCATGGAGAAGGATATGACCTTATCACCCAGAGAATCAGTGGCGCAAGTACAAATCCAAGTCCAGGGCCTGTCCCTTGAGAAACAGGAAACCCAAGAGCCCCCTGGCCCCTTTGTTCCCTGCTCCATCCTAAGCACCACCCCTTCACACCCTTGCACCCCTGCAGTATTTCTCCATTAGAGGGAAATAAAGAGTCATGAAAGCTGGGGTGGGGGTGACAGGGCGGTGGTTGCCCAGAGGCCCAGCCCTGAGTTCTATAAGACCCACACCCCTGGGCCCTCTCCCAAGCTCCTTAATGGTCTGGGTCTAGCACACTTTCTGAGACTTACCATCTTCCCTCTAGTAATGACCATGTCCAGCCAGGGTTCTTCCCTCTAGTTACAGGAGAAGAACCTGAGGAACTGTGACTTACCCAAGGGGAGCCTAGGCTCCAGCCTAAGTCACTAAACTCCTAAGAGAGGCCCAGGGCTGCCAGACCTGAGGGGAGCCCCTAGGCTCTGTCAGAGTGCAGCATTCTCACTGTGCTTGTGGGAAGCCAGGGACCTAAGGGTTATGAACACTGGGGGTTGAATCCTGGGCTCCAGCTGCAGAAGCCTGGCTGAGATTCCTCTTTGCCTGGGGGAATCTACCTGATGGGCCAGACTCACTGGATCCCAGAATTGGGAAGGGGCAGTTTGGAGGCATGGGTCTCAGGGCTTGGAGACGGCAGAGCAAGAGGGCTCAGCCTCTAGAAGAGGGATTCTTCTAGCCTTCTCTGCGTCTGTGGCCAGCCTTGGGTCCTGAGGAGGGACTGACAACAAGGAAGCACCAGTCTACCCAGTACCCAAAATATTGATCATCCTTCAGTGTTCATCATAAAGCCAGTCGCACCCAGAACCACAGGGAAACAGGTGAAGCTGTAGTTATGACTCTTTTATTTCACCTAAGGATCTCGGGGCGGGGAGAGTTCAGGAGAGAAGACCGGCTAGAGCTCCAGACACCAAAAGCTTTGGAAAACGAGAGATCCTCTGCGGGTCTCGCGCGTTCCTCGCGGAGAGGGGCGGGCCCGGAGGAGGGCGGGGCATTGCCCCTGAAAGGCCCGGAACCTTTGTGCGGGCGGAGCGCTTTGCTGCCCGGAGGCTCCGAAGCTACAGCCCGACCGGCCAGTCCGGCGCCGGAAGTGAGTTGTCCGTGGCGCCGCCGGGAACTGCCACGTCCGAGGCTGGGAGCCGCCGCCGCAGCCATGGTGAGTGTTGGGGTTGGGGTTGGGGACGCCGAGCGGGGTTCCGGCCAGAGTCGCGGCCGTCCAGGGCCCCTCGACCGCGCTGAGGTTCGAGCCCCGGGCGGAGGTGTTCACGCTCCCTTCCACCGCTTCGAGGTCTGGGGGGCTCCGGCCCTGCCTCTGGGCTCCTTCGCAGGCCGAGGCCGCGGAACTCTGCGGGCCGCGCTGCGGCCGCGCCTTTCGCTCCTTCTTTTCCTTGTCTTCCCCCAACAATTGAAAACGAAACCAGGAATTCGTAGGAACTACTGTATTCTGGGCCCCTCGGAGAAGCCAAGCATTGTTCGTAATCTCAGACTTCTAACAGCCCTTACAGTAAAGTAGGTACTGTTATCGCCACTTGACAAATGAGAAAGCCTCTCGCGCACTTGGCAGGTGGCAGAGCTGAGATTCGAACCCTTTTAACCTTTCCTTAATGATGTGTGTAGAACAGTGGCTAGGGGTAGGGCCTCCAGGTAGAATGGAAACTGATATAAGGATGAGCTGAATAAGGTCCATTCACAGTGTGCATTCGCTGCACACTTACTCCTTGAGTGATGGAATGGGAACTAATGGATGAGAGCATCTGGCCCGAGCCTGGCACAGAATGGAGGTTCAGTAAACCAATGCTCTCAGGAACTTGTGGGTGCAGCTGGAGTTTTGAGGAAACCTGGGTGAATGAACCCAGATGTCAGGACACCGGGTTTAGTTCTTGCTCTACATGGGAGCTAGGTTTTAAATCACTCATTTCTTAGCTTCTGATTCTTCAGCTGCTGAGAATTGGCTACTCTTATGCTCTGACAGCTCTTTCTAATTGAATTTTGAACTTATTAGGTGATTCTGAAGCGCTGATATGTTTTGAGGGCTGCCACTTACTACTTAATAAGGCCCAAACAGTCCTGGCCGGTTTGGCTCAGCGGTTAGAGCGTCAGCCTGTGGTCCAGAGAGACCCGGATTCGATTCTTACTAAGGGAACGTACCTCAGTTGCAGTTTGTCCCCGGCCCTGATTAGGTCGTGCGGGTGGCGGCCACTCGATGTGTCCCTTTCACATCGATGTTTCTCTCTCTCTCTCTTCCACTCTCTTCCTCCCACTCTATCTGAACAAAAAATGGAAAAATGTCCTCGGGTGAGGATAAAAAATAAAAAAAACAAGGACCAAACAACTTTAGGTTCTTCAGAGAAGGATTTTTTTTTAAAGGAGCATTTTTTTTTTTTTTTTTTTGGTGTTAGAGGGACCATTGTTCAGAAACATGGTTCACCAATTCTGTTCAGTGGTGAAGTGGTTAAAAATAAATGTAAGGAGCCCTGGGCAGTGTTGCTCCATGGTTAGAGCATTGGCCCACGCACCAAAGGGTCATGGGTTTGATTCCCGCTCAAGAGCATGTACCTGGGTTGCAGGTTCAATGAGGCAACTAATCCATGTGTCTCTCTCACATTGCTGTTTCTCTGTCTCTTCTCTCCCCCCTCCCTTTTTCCCTTCCACTCTCTAAAAATCAATGGAAAAAATATCCTTGAATGTGAGTTAACAAGAAATAATAAAAATAAACAAATGCTGGTTATCTCTAAGGTCCTTTGGTAACCTAGTATGAAACTACCAGTAAACTTTTTTCCTGGCTTTACTTAGCCCTCAGCCATTGATTTAGGGAATTCAGTGTAACAACTACTTTATGTTCTAGATAGGCAGACTAATGGCAGACTAATGGAGTGGGATGTTCTGTGGGCTGGGAGGTAGCAGGTGGAGCTCTTTTCCCAGCTCCACCTTTAGCCCTGTAACTTGAGTAAGTTCTTTCTCTTCTCTGGGTTTCTTCAGCTCCTTAGTCTGTCAGACAACTCTGATTAACTCTGCCTTTCATCCTTCCCAGTGCACATGTGAAAGCACTTGGTAACCTACATCGCTTGGTCCACCTAGGAGACTCTTCTTATCTTCTTTGCTTGCCTTTGTAGACCTTGGGGCCCACTTTTTAAGGAATCCGTACTTTGGTGAGAGAGCTGGTGCTTACTTGATGAGTACCTTTTGAACTGCTTTGTAGCCATCCACTTCCAGTGTCCACCTTTCTAAAAAGCCAAGTCAGACTAGACTTGCAGGGCTTGTGCTGAAAAAAGATGAAATGGAGAAATGGTAAGAAATATCAGTTCCGAACTGAAACCTTTCAGTCCTTTTCTCTCCCACGAGTTTTAAGAAAGTAGTGGTTAAGCAAAGTAAAACTGTTCGTTTTTGTTCATTTACTTATTCATTTAGCAAATAGTCACTGAGTTCCTTCTGTTTGCAAAGACGCTGTGCTGGATGATTTGAGAGGATTCAAAACTGCAGACAACAAAGACCCCAGCTCCAGGAAGCATGCCTTCTAGTTGGGAGAAGAAACAGCGTATAGTGTTGCAGCCATTTTAGTGCTGAAGCTATTCAGAGGAGTGCAGCCAGTTGGGGGATCTGGGAATCTTCAGAAAGAAGGAGGGCATAATTTGAGCTGGACCTCGAAGAATAGGTAGAAAGGTGATGACCATGGCAGCTGTGTTCCAGACCTACAAGCTGCTCAACCCTGGAAACCAGTAAACAGTCAAGGATCTGTCACAGGTTGTGAACCAGGGAGCAGCCTCAAGGGAAACTTGAATAAGTTCTTCAAGTCTTAGGTCTTAACCTTATTATGCAAAAAACTGCCTGTAACATTAGAGGCTCTGTCATCCAGGAAGAAAGCAGCACTCATTACTCCCTCGGTCTCTCTTCACCCTCAAAGGTAGCCAGGATTGTTTGCCATCTCCCCTCTTTGTTATGCCCTCTGCTTGGACTGTACCTTTTTTCTCCTGTGCCAGCTGGCAAATTCCTTATCGTCTAAGTCCCAGTTTGAGTCCAGCACCACTAGCCCTACAGGCTGCTACAGCACATGTAAACCACCATTCAAGTATTTATCTTGCCATGTTAGGGTTACTTGTGTGCAAGCTTGTCAGGGGCAAGAAGTACCTCTTATTTGTATCTGTATCTCCAGTTCCTGGCACAGTACTTAGCCAAAAGAAGGTACTCAAGTGAATGTTTACTGAATGAATGAATGTAGCCAAGAACTTTAGAAATGATTGGTGGATTTAATAAGATGATTGCATTCTAACTGCCATCAATTCATTTACCAATGATATCTTTGGTTCTAGGTATCAGTAATTAACACTGTGGACACCTCCCATGAGGACATGATTGTAAGTATTCTTTTAGCCCTCCCTCACGGACTGTGGATGTAGGCATTTCTGTGGGAAGGAAGCATTCATGAATCCAATGTGGCTTTGCAGCCTCGGCCAATCAGACTGTAGCCTCAGGGGTATAGTCAGTCTCCCAGCATTGCCCTCAGAGTTAGCAGGGCTGTGGCAGTCTGGTCATTCTCTAGTGGGAGGATCCTGGGACTGGTTTGTAGCTCAAGACCTTCATTCTTCTGGCCAACAAGGTAACCTGGTCAGGAATGGAGGCTGAGTAGGTACAGACAACAGTCGTTCGACCTTTCTCTTGCTGTCACTTTTTAGCCCCATTGAAAAGGGGGTTTAAAAAAGAGAATGGGAAGATAACTCAGTGTTAAGGCAGGGGGGAGGCTTGGCAAAAGCCCAAGGCAGAGCCAGGTAGCACCACCACAGACAGAAGTGCCAGACAAGGCCCTTTGAACCAGAAGTCATTAACTCAAGGTGTTTCCTGAGAGGCAAACACAGGCCTCAATATAAGAAGACAGAGCTGCCCTGGCCGGTTTGGCTCAGCGGTTAGAGCGTCGGCCTGCTGTCCAGAGAGACCCGGGTTCGGTTCCCGCTAAGGGCACATACCGTGGTTGCAGTTTGCCCCCGACCCTGATTGGGTCGTGCGGGAGGCAGCCACTTGATGTGTCCCTTTCATGTCGATGTTTCTCTCTCTCTCTTCCTCTCTCTCTGAACAAAAAATGGAAAAATGTCCTCCGGTGAGGATTGAAAAAAAAAAAAAGAGCTATGGGAGAAGGTTCAGAGGTTAAAGTCTCCCACAGTAAAGATGCAGACTTTGCTTCATGCAGTCCAGGCAGCCTTTGATCAAGACCCAAGTCAGTCAGCTTATAACATATCTTCCTAGCGTTTCTACCCTCCAGTGGTTGCTTTGGGGCGTCTGGTCTCAGAGTTGTATATATTCCCTGAATGCTACCATGTGTAGTCTAGCTGTAAGACCACACCTCCTTGGAAACAGTTGTACCATCAGTAAGAAGATCCAGTCTAAGTCTCCTTAGCCAATCTCATAATTCTTCTGAGCCAGCCTTGATTTCCTCATAGCTAAAATGGGGGGAATAATGGATATGCTACCTGTGTGGGTTTTTTTGTTTTTTGTTTTTTCTTTCTTGATTTTAGAGAGGAAGGGAGAGGGAGAGAGAGATAGAAACATCGATGTGAGAGAGTTACATTGATCAGCTGCCTCCTGCATACCCCCTACTGGGGATTGAGCCCAAAACCCAGGCATGTACCCTGCCTGGGAATCCATCTGGGACCTCTCAGTCCATGGGACGACACTCAGTCCAGTGAGCCACACCAACAAGGCTGTGAGTTTTACTTGAGGAACAGATAAGGCAAAATAGTAATGATTAATGTCTGCATGCTCACTAAGTGTCAGATCCCATGCTGAAAACTTTTCATTCATTATCTCATTTAGCCTTCATAACAACCCTTGAAGGAGGTGCCATCATTAGCCCCATGTAAAGATAAGGAATCTGAGGTTCAGGAATATTAGGTAATTTTTCCAAGCTGAGGAGATAGAATTTAAATCTGTTAGATACTGTTCCCCACTTCCTTCCAAAGTGTGTGATAGCACTCTACAGGAGAAGCACTTCAGAAGTACATTTACAGAGATCTTACCTAACACCTGCACTGCCTTCCTAGAAGCGGAGACCAGGAATAGTAGAGAAGATTGACTTCCAAAGAAGAATTGGGATGTTTTCCTTAGGTGGGGAGGTGAGGAAGGAATGTTGAAGCAGATGAAATGATTGCTTCCATTGAAAGGGTATAATTGCTCCTGATGACCACAAGAGTGCCAGTTAATAGTTCTTGAAACCCTCAAGGTAGGATAGCTGAAGAAAGTGCCATCTGTTGGAAGAGGAAGGAACAGCAGGCATAGTGACGGAGGAGCCATCACCCCGAATGGACAAGGAGCTGTGGGCAGGGCCAGCCCTAGGTGTGGTTAGTCAGTCAGCATCGCAGCATCTGTTTATCAGTGGCAGTTAAGGCATGCATGAACAGTGGGTGCTCGGCACATAGGAACAAGATGAAGTGGATACCCAGAACAAAGGGTCCACAAAGGATCCAGGGCCCTGAGTGGAAGAAGGAACACGATGTCTAAATGGAACCCTGTGTCGAGGCCTGATGTGCATCATGGAGTACCTGACTGGGACCTACCGGCAGTTGGAGGCCTCCTCCCTTGGGTCAGCATTAGCCCTTGGTCCTGGGCTGAGCTAAAAAGCTCCAGGTATCATCCCCAGTAACTCACAGAGCCTCAATACGGGTTGGTGAGAAGGGGCTGAGGAAGAAGAGAGAGACTAGGCCAGCTTTTTTTTCTCCCATACCCACCCTGCAGAACAGGATGGGAAAGGACTTCCCCATGTATCTAAAAGGTCTAAAAGTAGTTGGGTATGGTTTGTCTTGTCACTTTCAGAACGATATTGCATGTCAGAGAAATGAAAATGTCGACATGCTAGCTTCCTGCCTCATAGTGATGATACTTTGAAGTTAGATTAATTTCAGGTAGATTCTGGCCCAAACTAGACTATCTGTCCTGGTGACTGCCCACCCCCCCCCCTCCCACCCAGCCTGCAGGCTTCCTGAGCTGTCCTCCCTTTGCAGCATGATGCCCAGATGGACTACTATGGCACCCGCCTGGCAACCTGCTCATCAGACAGGTCCGTCAAAATCTTTGATGTACGCAGCGGAGGGCAGATCCTCATCGCAGACCTCAGGGGGTGAGTGTGGCCAACCCTGGGCAAGGTCTCAGAGAATGAGTGGGCTTTTCAGTCCTGGTAGGAAGGCCTGAGAGCCAGATCAGCACAGCCCCGCAATAAAGTTAGCAGAGAGGACACCCAGCTCCCAGCCAGCCTGCTGCCCTCAGCAGATACCCTGGGCTGATGGATCCAGGAATGAATCCGGCTCTGCCACCCAGGTACCCACTAGAAGATCTTGGATGAAAGTCAGCATATCACTGGGAGCCTTCACCCGCTCTCCCTCACAGTGGACTGGTGCTGTCTGCTCCCAGGTAGAGTAGAGACTGCTCCCAACATGCCTTCCTTAGCTACTGCTACTTTTGAAAGTGGGAAACTCCCCCCCGCCCCTAGTTTAACTAGCATGGTTTAAGTGTCACTCAAGGGTGGTACAAATTTAATGGTAATCATATAAATCCCATAATTCTGCCTGTTTGCCCATGGCAGATATTAGTGAATATTCACAAATGTTTACCCTTCCTCCCCATTGAGATTCTTGAGATCCTGGCTGTCATTTTCATGGCCACATCTCTATTGCTTCCCCTCAGTTCACTGCCTTTCAAATAAATGTTTTTTTAACCTGGATCCCATGGATCTCCAAGGGTTCCATGAATAGAATTCAGGGGTTGGTGAACTAGGGCAGGGGGAAATCATCATCTTTATTTTTAGTCACTGATATTTAGCATTTCCTTCCATTATGGATATAGGCTGAAAATCAAAGTAGTATTCATAGTACCTATCACTTTGTTACCAGTGGAAGTCAGAAATCTACATATCACATTATAGTTGTTGTAGTTATCTCAAAATAGCATTCATGCTCATTAGTGCTTTGAAATGAGAGTGGTGTGACATTAGGCCTACCACTAGACGTGCACACGTGTCATTGTGTTGTAAATTATTCCTTAATGTTATTTATTTATTTATTTATTTATTTTTTAATCCTCACCCGAGGACATTTTTCCATTTTTTGTTCAGGTAGAGTGGGAGGGAGAGAGAGGAACAGAGAGAGAGAGAGAAACATCGATGTGAAAGGAACACATCGAGTGGCTGCCACCCGCACAACCGACCAGGGCCGGGGACAAACTGCAACCGAGGTACATGCCCTTAGCGGGAACCGAACCCGGGTCTCTCAGGACCGCAGGCCGACGCTCTAACCGCTGAACCAAACCGGCCAGGGCACCTTAATGTTTTAATAACTGTATTTCAGTATAATTGGGTTTCTTTTCTACTCAAATACAAATACTCTATGTATTTGATCCATTGTTCTAAGAAGGAGCCATAACCTTCACCAGAATTTACAAAAGAGTTTAAAAACCCCTAACAAGTAGGTGCTCAATACATGCTTGCTATCTGAATTAAAGAAGACAACCTGTCAGCCACTTGGGGAGATAGTCCTTTCTTCCCAAGTATCCAGAATCAAGTAACTGAGGAGCCAAATGCCACTTTCCCTGTGCAGCAAACCCTGGCTAAGCAGAGAGCTACTAGGGTAAGGCCTGGCTGCCAGCCTGGCAGAAGCGATCACTTCAGCTGCCACTCAATCCTTTGTGTTCTGTGTTTTTCTCATGCTTAAAAGGTGTGAAATATTGGAGGGATAATTCACACCTCCATTTTTTTTTTTGCTTTGGTTAAATCTTTGCTAGGTGTAGGACATTTGAGTGAACTGAGAGTTTCATTAGCAGCTCCTTTGTAAGGACTGGGAATGTCCCTGTGTTGCAGCCTGAGCGAGGAGGAGAAGTTGAGTGCCTACAGCCTTGGGGTGGAGGAGTAAACAAGGATAGCAGTACTAGCTGACAGGCATTGAGTGGTTTGTTTGTTTGTTTTTAATCCTCGCCCGAGGACATTTTTTCCATTTTTTGTTCAGATAGAGTGGGAGGGAGAGGAAGAGAGAGAGAGAAACATCGATGTGAAAGGGACACATCGAGTGGCTGCCACCTGCACGACCCAACCAGGGCCAGGGACAAACCGCAACCAAGGTACGTGCCCTTAGCAGGAACCGAACCCGGGTCTCTCTGGACCACAGGTTGATGCTCTCATCGCTGAGCCAAACCGGCCAGGGCTGGTTTTTTTCTTATACCAAGCAAGCTCTTTATGTGAGTTAGCACAAATATTTCCCCTCATGACCATCCTATGAAAAAAGTCTTGTTGATATCTCTATTAAGAGGCTAAGCCATGGAGAAGATGGTCCTTCCTAAAGTAAAACAGGTGGTGAATGGAGAAGGCACGTAAGAGAACCTGGCCCATCACCTGTAAGCCAAGCTACCTGGGTGCCCACCCTTCCCTGAACCCAGAGATGGCCCCAGTACCAAGCCTGGCATAGGGTACATGTTCAGATGATACTTAGCATGTGAACACACAAAGATCAGAAGATGAGAGAGAGACATGTCTTTTGAGCAAATTAAAAGAAAAGTAGAAAATATCGAAACAGAACGGATACTGCTTCAGGAAGTTGACCATTTGGAAGGATGAATAATTCACCCTACAGATACTGAGCTCTTGTGGGTGTTAAACCTAGATTGATCAGTGACTGCTGATGACAATAGATGTCGGTGTTGCTGGCTGCAGTCTGGGCGGGTGAGGCTTCTGCCGGGTTGGGCTAACTTAGAGTCCTGACTCACTTTCAAAGCCTCTCTGTCCTCTGGGCCTCGAGATTCTCACTGCTCAATGAAGGTCCCTTTTGGCAGTGACATTCTGTCTCTCCGTTTTGAAATTCTTAGGCAGTTCTGACCTGAGACATACTCTGCCTACCAAGGAAGCCATTTAGCTCTGTCCAAAGAAGTGGTCGGCAGAGCCCTGTGGGTTCCTGTGGCCCATCTGAGCAACCTCTGACTCTCTCCCCTTGCAGTCATGAGGGACCTGTGTGGCAAGTGGCCTGGGCCCACCCCATGTATGGCAATATCCTGGCGTCCTGCTCCTATGACCGGAAAGTCATTATCTGGAAAGAGGAAAATGGCACCTGGGAGAAGACGCATGAGCACACGGGACACGACTCCTCAGGTACACTGAGTGTGGCAGGAGAAGGTGGGTGGGGGGCCCTTGGGTGTGTGAGAAAGGCCTCTGTTCTGGCTAATGCTCTGGTTCTTTTCCCCTTGTGATGCTTCTTGTTTATCCCTTGGATTTTGGTTGGCTTTTTTGCTGGTCGTCCACGTGGGACATAAGGCCCTAAGACCTAAAGTCAGTCCAAAGCAAAATGAAAAAAGCAAAGACAATACAATTTTTCAAGGTTTATTCATTTTAAGTACTGGCCTTTATTCTCAGTATTGTCCACCTGCCCTTTTTTTAAGATAGACATTAGTTTAGGAAATGATGTTAGTAGGTGGTGGGTTTTTAATAGATCTCTTCAGTTGACAAAGTTACTTACAACTTATCCCTGGTGATCCTGCACGTTCTTGTTTTTTTTTAGTAAAATGGTAAATCTGGAAAATAAAAGTTTGCTCACTGTGCCTCCCTCCTTCCTGCAGTAAATTCTGTATGCTGGGCCCCCCATGACTACGGCCTAATCCTGGCCTGTGGGAGCTCGGATGGGGCCATCTCCCTGCTGACCTACACCGGGGAGGGCCAGTGGGATGTGAAGAAGATCAACAATGCTCACACTGTAAGTCCAGACCCTGCCTGCACGTAGAGGGTACCTCTGCTGACTTGCCATGTGTCTCCTGTAAACCCCCTAGAGAGGGGCAGGAGTCCTGTCGCTGCTGTGCAGTGGGGCTGCTAATCAGACATGCTTGGTAGAGCAGCTTTGAGCTTCTTTGCTCTGAAGCCAGACAAAGCCTGCATCCAGGAAGGCCAGGAGTTAGCACTGTCTCCTCCTTGCAAGTTCCTAAGTTGGAGAAGACTAGGACACACTGGCAAGGTGGCAACAGCAACCTGCCTACCTGCCACCTTTGCTATGGATACCTCAAGTTGACATGCCTTGTGGTGGTCATTGCATCCCCCTGGAACTGAGTGGTATTATACGAAGCATCATAGGAATTTAGATTCCTGTACTTTTAATCATTGGACATTAAGGTTGAAGTCAGTTTCACCCAATGCATGGATCCACAGCCTGCCTATCTCTCAAGGTCCCAGAAGCTTGTCTCAGGGTCTTGTCACTTGGGGCTATATGATCCCCATCTGCTGACTAATTTGCAAAAATGAATAGGCTGAGAGGTTTCTGGCAAGTTGGTGGGGAGGAGCATCCTAATTTTTCAATGTTTCTACATCTCTATATAAAACCAGCACAGTAACTAAGGTAGCAAAACCAAAACCTCATGAACACAACAAAACAGGGTAACAAGGTATTTTCACAAACTAAAATATAAGTGGAGAGGCCCTGGCCAGTTTGGCTCAACGGTTAGAGCATCGGCCTGCGGTCCAGAGAGACCCAGGTTTAGTTCCCGCTAAGGGGCACGTACCTCGGTTGCAGTTTGTCCTTGGCCCTGGTTGGGTTGTGCAGGTGGCAGCCACTCAATGTGTCCCTTTCACGTTGATGTTTCTCTCTCTCCCTCCCTCCCTCCCACTCTATCTGAACAAAAAAATGGAAAAATGTCCTCAGGATAAAGAAATAAAATATAAGTGGAGAGTAATGAACCATCAACAACCCCAAGACTGCATGGTGTTGGTATCTGAACAGGAGGAAGAAGGAAGCAGGAAGTGGTGGAGTGTCTTCTCACAGACCTGAGAGTAGTACTCCTAAAGTAGCCACCAAGTATTCACTGCCAAGCATAGCTTTCCAGTTTAAGAATAGCAGCTGAAACTAGAAGGAGTTTTGTGATGGTATTTGTTTTTAACTTTTTTAAAAATTAAGGTAGCCCAGCCGGCGTGGCTCAGTGGTTGAGCATCGACACATGTACCAAGAGGTCGCCAGTTTGATTTCTGGCCAGGGCACATGCCCAGGTTGTGGGCCCGATCCCCAGTGGGGTGGCATGCAGGAGGCAGCCAATCGATGTTCTCTCTCATTGATGTTTCTGTCTGTCTCTCCCTTCTCTCAAAAAAAAAAAAAAAAAAAAAAAAGAATTGATAAAGAAAAGAAAATTAAGGTTTAAGTCATGTACCATAAAATGTACCTTTTTTTTAAAATTGTTCACACTATTATAGATGTCCCGCTTTCTCCCCCCTCCCCTGTCTGACTATTCCAGGTATCCATGCCTCTGCTTCTGTTCTGTTTATCAGTTTATTTTGTTCATTAGATTCCACATATAAGTGAGATCACATGGTATTTGTCTTTCTCTGATTGGCTTATTTCGCTTCCCATAATAATCTCCAGGTCCATCCATACTTTTGCAAAGGGAAGAGTTACTTCTTTTTTACAGCCACATAGCATGTAGTAGTCCATTGTATAAATGTATCACAGCTTTTCACTCATCTACTGATGGGCACTTCAGCTGTTTCTAGATCTTAGCTATTATAAATAATGCCGCTGTGAACATAGAGGTACATATATTCCTTCTGTTTGGTGTTTTGGGATTCTTAGGATATATTCCCAGAAGTGGGATTGCTGTTTCAAATGGCAGGTCCATTATTAATTTTGGAGGAAATTCCATTCAGTTTTCCACAGTGGCTGCACCAGTCTGCATTTCCCACCAGCAGTGCATAGGGGTTCCCTTTTCTCCACATCCTCGTCAACACTTGTTTATTGATTTATTGATGGTAGCCATTCTGGCAGGTGTGAGGTGATATCTTTGGTTTAAATTTGAATCTCTCTGATTATTAGTGATGGTGAGCATTTTTTCATGTCTGTTGGCCATCTGTATGTCTTTAGAAAAATGTCTCTTCAGCTCCTTTGCCTTTTTTTTTTTAAATCCTCACCCAAGGATATTTTTTCCATTGATTTTTAGAGGGCGGAGAAGGGAGTAGGGAGTGGCATGGAGAGAAACATCAATGTAAGAGAAACACATCAGTTGGTTGCCTCCCGAACGACCCCAACCTGGGCCAGGGATCAAACCTACAACCCAGGTACGTGCCCTTGACTGGGAATCAAACCCATAACTTCCATCTGAGGGTGAACACTCTAACCACTGAGCAAAACTGGACAGGGCCTTTTAACCATTACTTTGAACTCTATATCTGTTCAATTGTTTGCCTCCAATTTGTTTAGCTTTTTTTGGAGGCTCCTCTTATTCTTTCATTTGGGGCCTGATCTTTGTTTCCACATTTTGTTTATCTGTGCTTCTGTGTATTAGATGGATCTGCTGTGATTCCCAGTCTTCTTGGGGTGGCTTTGTAGTAGGTATCCTGTGGGACCCTGTGGTGCAGTCTCCTTGATCTCTTGAGCTAGATGCTCTAGGAATGTCCCTCATGTGGATTATGTGGTTCCTCCTGTTGTAATTGGGTCTTGATTGCTGTTGACCCGTTCATGTGTGGAATCAGCCCTCAGGGTGGCTGACTGTGAGACTCAGCTCTGACTACACCATGCAAGTTGTACAGGGAATTCACCCAGTTTTAAAGTATACAGTTCCATAGGTTTTAGTATGCAGTAAGTTCTCACTTAACATTGTTGATAGGTTCTTGAAAACTGCATCTTAAAGCAAAACTTTATATGAAACCAGTTTTACCCTAGACCAATGGTTCTCAACCTCCCTAATACCGCCACCCTTTAATACAGTTCCTCATGTTGTGGTGACCCCCCAACCATAAAATTATTTTTGTTGTTACTTCATAACTAATTTTGCTACTGTTATGTCTTAGGCAACCACTGTAAAAGGGTCGTTCGACCCCCAGGTTGAGAACTGCTGCCCTAGACTAATTAATATAAATAAGAGCTAAGTTTCTATGATATATTTCTGGTCACAAAAACACCATCAAACTTCTAAAAAGACCCTAAACATTTCTAATGTTAAGCTTTGAAATAAATGTTAGCTGTACATACATTTAAGAAAGATGAATTGAAACAAGTAAGATCATTATTTTCTATCATTTTCTAACCCGCTTATTCCAGTGCAGGGTCACAGGTGGCTGGAACCTATCCTGGCAGCCCAGGGCACAAGGCAGGAGACCACCCAGTACAGGACACCTTTCTATCACAGGGCGCACTGACATACACACCCACACTCATACTGAGACAGTTTAGTCACACCAATTAATTTAACATGCACATCTTTGGGATGTGGGAGTAGACTCCACACAGACCGTGGCCTTGGCTGGGAATTGATTTCTTTTTCCTCCTCAACATTATAACAAGACAACATTGAATGAAATAGTTATTTAAGGACCTGCTGTATTTATAAAGTTGTATAGTTATCACCTAATTTCCAGAAATTGATCACCCAAAAAGAAACCCATAAGCAGTCATTCTTCATCCTACCCTACCACCAACCCTAGGCAACCACTAATCTACCTTCTGTCTCTATGGACTTGCATATTCTGGACATTTCCTATAAACAGAGTCGTACAATATGTGGTCTTTTGTGGCTGGCTTCTTTCACTTAGCATATTTGTAAGGTTCATTCATATCGTAGCATATATCAGTGCTTCATTCCTTTTTATGCCTGAATGATACTCCATTGTGTGAACAATTTTGTTTAGCTAAATTGATTTTTTTTTTTTTTAAGAGAGAAAAATTGTTGTAAGAGAGAAATATCACCTGGTTGCCTCCCGTTTGGACCCAGACCAGGAATCGAACCTGCAACCCTCCGGTGCGTGGGACAATACTCTAACCAGCGCTGTATTTATTTTTCTTTCTGACTTATTTTGTTTAGTATAATGCCCTCAAGGTCCATCTAGTTTGTAGCAAATGGCAATATTACATTATTAAGTCTAAAGAGTGTTTTAGAGAGAGAGAGAGAGAGAGAGAGAGAGAGTGTGTGTGTGTACACACATCTTCATCCATCCATTCATCCATCATGGACTCTTAGGTTGTTTCTATATCTCGGTTATTGTAAGTAATGCAGTGAACATGGGGTGCATATATCTTTTCGAATTAGTGTTTTTGTTTTCTTTAGATAAAATACCCCAAAGTGAACTTGCTGGATCATGTGTGGTAGTCCTCTTTTTAATTCTTTTATGAATCTCCATACTGTTTTCTGTAGTGGCTGTACCAGTTTACATTCCCACCAACAGTGCACAAGGGTTTCCTCTTCTCCACATCCTCAACACTTGTCATTTCTGTTCTTTTTGATGATAACTATTCTAACAGGTGTGAGGTAATATTGTAGTTTTTATTGCATTTTCTTGATGATTAGTGACAGTGAGCATCTTTTCATGTACTTGTTGGCTATGTTTATGTTTGGGGAAAAGTTCAGATGTTCTACCCATTTTTAAATCAGATTTTGTTTCTTTACTTGAATTGTATGAGTTCTTTTATATTTTGAATATTAATCCCTTCCCTGGTATATTATTTGCAAACATTCGGTAGGTTGCCTTGTTATCTTGTTGATGATTTCCTTTGCTGTGCAGAAGCTTTTCAGTTTGATATAGCCCCATTTGTTTATTTTTGCTTTTGTTGCCTTTACTTTTGGAGTCAGATATAGAAAATCGTCATCAAAGCCAATATCAAGGAGCTTACCCCCTGTTTTTTCTAGGAGTTTTATGGTTTCAGGTCTTACGTTTAAGTCTTTAATCATTTTCAGTTAATTTTTGCATGTGGTGTAAGATAGTGGTCAAGTTTCATTTTTTTGCATATGGTTATCCAGTTTTTGCAAGAGCATTTATTGAAGAGACTATCCTTTCCACATCATATATTCTTGGCTTTTTTGTCATAAATTAATTAACCATGTATGCATGGGTTTATTTCTGGGCTGTCTATTCTGTTCCATTGATTTCTGTGTCTACTTTTATGTCAGTACCATATTGTTTTTGATTGCTATAGTTTTGCAATATAGTTTGAATTCACAAGGCATGATGCCTCCAATTTGTTCTTTTTTCTCAAGATTGCTTTGGCTCTTTGGGGTCTTTCATGATTCCATAAAAATTTTAGGATTGTTTTTTCTGTTTTAAAAATGCCATTGGAGCCCTGGCTGGTTTGGCTCAACAGAGCATTGGCCGGTGGACCAGAGAGTCCCAGGTTTGGTTCCCACTAAGGGCACGTACCTCAGTTGCAGTTTCTCCCTGGCCCTGGCTGGGTCGTGCGGGTGGCGGCCACTTGATGTGTCCCTTTCATGTCGATGTTTCTCGCTCTCTCTTCCTCTCTCTCCTGCTCTGAATAAAAAATGGAAAAATGTCCTCAGGTGAGGATAAAAAAAACGGTGAAAGTGGGCATTATTGTCTTGTTCCTAAACTTTTATTTTTATGTTTAATTTTTATTTTATTGTTGACAGTATTACAGATGTCTCCCATTTTTTCCCTTTTTGCCCCCTCCACCTAACTCCCTCCCCACCCTATCCTCATTTCCTCCCTCCCTGCCTCCCTCCTCTCTCCCTTTCTCTCTCTCTCTCAAATCAATCAATAATATTTTTAAAATATCACTGTGGTTAAAAAAGATGCTTGATAGGATTTCAGTCTTCTTAAATTTGACTGGCTTTGTGGCCTAACATATGGTCGAACTTGGAAATTTTTCCATGTGCACTTGAGAAGTTTGTTTATTCTGCTACTTTGGGATGGAATGTTCTCTATATATCTGTTAAGTCTGTCTGATTGAACATGTTGTTTAAGGTTGATATTTTCCTACTGACTTTCTCTGGGTGATCTAGCCATTGATGTATGTGGGGTATTAAAGTCTCCTATTATTATATTGCTGTCTATTTCTCCCTTTGGGTTGTTAATATTTGCTTATATATTTAGGTGTTTCTATGTTGGGTGTATAAATATTTTACATTTATTATATCCTCTTGTTGGATTGGCCCCTTTATAATTATGTAATACCCTTCTTTGCTGCTTCTTATAGTCTTCATTTTGAAGTCTGTTTTGTCTAACATAAGTATAGGTACCCCCACTTTTTTTTCCCCCATTTGCTGGGAATATCTTTTTCCATCTCTTCACTTTCCATCTGTGTGTGTCCTCGTATCTGAAATTAGTCTCTTGTCAGTAGCATATAGATTACTGCTCTATGGTGTCTTTTGGAGAATTTAGTCTGTTTACATTTAAAGTAATTGTTGATAGGTATGTGCTTATTGCCATTTTGTTCATTGTTTTGTGACTTCGTGTACTCCCTCTCTGTTCCTTTCCTCTTCTCTTGCTCTCTTCTTAGTTGTGGTTTGATGACTTTCGTTAGTGGCATGCTTAGATTCCTTTCTCATCTTTTGTGTATCTTCTATAGGTTTTTGCTTTGTTGTTTGCATGAGGCTTACATATAACAGTCTATATTTATAAGTCTGTTTTAAGTTGATAAGTTTAAACACATTCTAAAGTTCTACATTTTTACACTCTCCCCAACCACATTTTATGTTTTTGATATAACATTTTACATATTTTTATCTCTTGTATCCCTTAATTATTGTAGTGATAGTCATTTTTACTATTTTTGTCTTTTAACCTTCATAGTAGTTCTGTAAGTGATTATTCCACTACCTTTATTATATATTTACCTTTACCTGTGAGATTTATACTTTTATATGTTTTCTTGTTACTAATCAGCACCCTTTATTTCAGTTTAAAGAATTCCTTTTAACTCTTTGTAAGGCCACTTAATCATGATGAACTCCTTTAGCTTTTGCTTGTCTGGAAAAAATGCTCTCCTTTGATTCTGAATAATAGTTCTGCCAGGTGGCATATTCTTAGTTGTAAGTTGTTTTCTTTCAGCACTTTGAGATATGTTTGTTATCTTGATGGTTTTTAGGGAATATATATCTATGTTAAAGTTCATCAAATTTTGTACTTTATGTGCAGTTAATGCCGCTTATACCTCAAAGCTATTTTTTTTTTTTTATCCTCACCCGAGGACATTTTTTCCATTTTTTGTTCAGATAGAGTGGGAGGGAGGGAGGAAGGGAGAAGAGAGAGAGAGAGAGAGAGAAACATCGACATGAAAGGGACACGTCGAGTGGTTGCCACCCACACGACCCAACCAGGGCCGGGGATAAACTGCAGCCGAGGTACATGCCCTTAGCGGTAACCGAACCTAGGTCTCTCAGGACCGCAGGCCAATGCTCTAACCGCTGAGCCAAACCGGCCAGGGCCAAAGCTATTTTAAATTTTTATTTTGGAGAATAAAAACAGTTATTGGTCTGTAAGAACTCAAGAACTATTGTTTTCAAGAGCCCTTCTTGAGGTTTACTAGAAAATAATCTTCATACAACAAAAATGACTAGAAAGACATTTATACAGGCATACCTCGTTTTATTGCACTTGGCTAATATTGTGTTTTTTATAAATTGAAGGCAAGACCCTCCCACCAGCAAAAAGATTACAACTTGCTTTATTTTGATACTTTATAGCAGTGGTCTGAACCAAATCTGCACTATCTCCAAGGTATGCCTATAAAAATATATACAGTTAATGGTAGAGAACTAAGACTAAATGAGGGTAGAAGGCATAATGTAGGATGTATTGACCATGTGCTCTTCTAAGGCAGATAGAGTACAACTATTAAAAACAATGTGGCAGCCCAGCTGATGTGGCTCAGTGGTTGAGCGTCCACCCATGCACCAAGAGGTCGCTGGTTCGATTCCTGGTCAGGGCACATGCCCAGGTTGTGGTCCCGATCCCACAACCTGGGGGGCATGCAGGAGGTAGCCAATCAGTGTTCTCTCTTATTGATGTGTGTGTGTGTGTCTCTCTCTCTCTCTCTCCTTCCCTCCCCCCCCCCCCCCCCCCGCCTTTCCTCTCTCTCTAAAATCAATAAAGAGAAAAACAGTGTGGCAGCCCTCGCCGGTGTGGCTCAGTGGCAGTGGTTAGAGCAGTGGTTCTCAACCTGTGGGTTGCAGCCCCTTTGGGGGTCGGACGATCCTTTCACAGGGGTCACCTGAGACCATCGGAAAACACCTGTTTCCAATGGCGATTCATAATAGTAGCAAAACTACAGTTATAAAGTAGCAATGAAATATTTTATGGTTGGGGGTCACCACAACATGAGGAACTGTATTAAAGAGTTGCGGCATTAGGAAGGTTGAGATCCACTGGGTTAGAGCATCGGCCCTCACACCAAAGGGTGGTGGGCTCAATTTCTGGTCAAAGACATGTACCTGGGCTGCAGGTTCGATCCCATCGCATGCTGGAGGTGACCGCCTCCACTCTCTCTAAAAATCAGTGGAAAAGTACCCTCAGGCAAGGATTAACAAAGAAAAGAAAAGCTGTGGCATACAAGCAGCTGGAGATCCATATTTTTCATGTTAACACCATACACATACAGTCACCACCACCCCCCCCCCCAAAATGGGGGGAGAGTGGGAAGAGCATTGCAAACACTTTATTAAACAGTTTAAGAATTAGCCTTGGCCATTTTGGCTTAGTGGTTTGAGCATTGGCCTGCGGACCAGCGAGTCCGGGTTCAGTTCCTGCTAGGGGCACATACAAAAAAAAATTTTTTTTAAACAAGATTTTAGGAATTATACTGGCAATATTATTCTAAGACTGTGTGAAATAGGATAATTACATGGCAGTGAGCATCCCTAGCACCAGATTATAGTCTTTTTTGTTTTTTGTTTTTTTTGTTTTATTCTCACCCGAGGACATTTTTCCATTTTTTTGTTCAGATAGAGTAGGAGGGAGAGAGAGAAACATCGACGTGAAAGAAACACATCAAGTGGCTGCCTCCCGCACGACCCAACCAGGGCCGGGGACAAACTGCAGCCAAGGCAAGTGCCCTTAGCAGAAACCGAACCCGGGTCTCTCTGGACCGCAGGTGGACACACTAACCGCTGAGCAAAAGTGGCCAGGGCCAGATTATAGTCTTAAATATAGTTTCTTACTAAAGGAAACCAGGGCTCTCGAGGAAATGGCCAATTCCAGGTCTGAGGCAGGAAATGTACAAGATGAGCTTGTACATCTTGTCATATCAGATTGAAAAAAAATAGTCAAAGTCATACTTTGACATACTAGGTAGTCAAAGGAGCCAACCTGAACGGGTTCACAGTACCAAAGATGGGCAGTGTGAGTGTCAAAAATGAGAATAATTGCAGTGAACTGAAACCTGTCAAATATGCTTAGATCCATGAGTTCATAAATTTAAGATAGAATCGATCATCTTTGCAGAATGTTAGGGAATCAGTTCAGAAAGAATCAAGTATATCCTGCCTTTCCTATCTCACCTATACTCTCTGGGCAACCAAATATGAATGAGGGGAATTGCCCCTATCTAGAGTATTCCATGTAATAAATGGCAAAGAAATGAATGAAATTACAGTATCACCATTTTGTAACCCTTAGTAAATTAAGAGAGGCATAAATTATTGACAGGTGTTAGCAACATAGAGAGAGAGACATACGGCAGCATATGCATCCTGATGAAAGAATACACCACCACATATATTCTTGGCAAAGGGATCAAACCTGGGTCTGATCCAGTCATGGATCCAGCTGACAATTTAGGAATTCAGAGGAACATGTTGAACTGAGTAAGCAACAGCAGAAACCAACCTGACAAACTCTACAGGTCAGATGACAGTGATTCTTCAACAGAAAAATGGTAAGGAAAAAAAGAATGAGAGGAGGAATCTATGAATTAGGAGCTGTAAATAACATCCATAAAAATACTTAAACAGCAAGGCTAAAATTTAGTGTCAGGATGCACATTTGAGTGACAAAACTAAAACAAGAAGAGAAGTCAGGATAACAGGTACTTACGGGGGTCAGGGAGGGGGCTATGATTTAGGTAGGACATGACGACAGGGCTTCCTGGGTAAATTGCAGTCTTATTTCTTGACCTGGTGGTGGTTATACAAGCTTTAGAGTGACTCACTAAGTCATATACTGACTATGTATTGTTTTCTGAATCTGCTGTTCTTTCATATATTTGAAAAATATTCTGTTTCTTAAATTCCTGAGTCCCTAATTCTTACTTTAAATACATATTGCTGAAAAATATACACACTTACAGGGATCCTTAAAGGAGAATTATGAGTGGCTAATCTTAGTTCATCAAAACAGCTTGAGTCTTGAGGCTTAGAGAGGAAGTGAGAGCAGCCTTGGGTCTGCCAAAGCATGTTCTATCATTGCCAGGCAAAAGGGCCAAGTCACAAGTCCCCCTCCTTACAGATTGGCTGCAACGCCGTCAGCTGGGCCCCTGCTGTTGTACCTGGAAGCCTCATAGACCAGCCATCGGGGCAGAAGCCCAACTACATCAAGAAATTTGCCTCAGGTGGCTGTGACAACCTCATCAAGCTATGGAAGTAAGTGGGTTTGGTGGACTTCTCAAGGGAAACTTCTTACCTTTTACCCTGCCTACCATGACCCAGCCACGTTACAGAAAAACAGGATCACCTTTCTTTTTCCTCTTGCCCGTAGAATACTAGTTTCAATGTCAGAGGACATCCTTTTTAAAAAAAAAAAAAAAAAAAAACTTGCCTTTTGCTCAGGCACTTTTACTCCTCGCCTAATTCCTAACTGCTAGAGCTGACTTGGCTGTGGAAGAACAGTGCATTATAGCTGGTGAACTGGATAAAATCCTACAGGTTCAGCAAATGAATCAGAAAGACAGAATAGCCTCTTAGCCCCTGTGGAACTTACAATGTGGAGAAGGAATAGAGGTGTGGGAAAGGCTTCTGGGCTGTTACATGATTCTCTTCTGATCCCCCCCCCCCCCCATTAGGGAGGAGGAGGACGGCCAGTGGAAGGAGGAACAGAAGCTGGAAGCACACAGTGACTGGGTTCGAGACGTGGCCTGGGCCCCTTCCATTGGTCTACCCACCAGCACCATCGCCAGCTGTTCCCAGGTCAGCTCAGACCCATGAGAGCGTCCGATGTTATTTAACCTCTCAGTGAGTTCCATCAGCCCTTACAGTCCCCTTAGGGGAAAGGTCTTGAAAGGTAAGGGCAGGGCAACAGACACCTTTGGGCCAGTGCAGGTAGTGGACGGTGTGGAGCCAAGTCATCACACAGTGAACTGTTGATCCAAAGCCACAAGTGGCTTACCTCCACTAAGCCAAGGGCAGGACCCGTTCCCCTCCTGATGGTGTATGAGTAGGTGGAGGTGCTCAGGTGCAGTTCTGAGAGAGTGTTCCCAGCAGGGACCAGGGCAATGGGAAGGTCTGAGATCCTAGTCACCTACTGTTCACTCTTCCCAGGCAGATCACAAAAGTAAGACCAAGGACAAGCCTTTAATTATACGCTACCAACACTCTAAGCAAGAATTAAGTCAGGCAGCCAGGCCTTTTATATAATTTGTGCCTGTTTTGATTAGTCCTTAATCTGAGAGGGGTTTTTTTTCTCCCTTTTCATTCTCTGAGTTTGGTTTTTAACCATCCATATCCATTCAGTTGAGAAAGTGTGGACAGAGCCAGAGGGAACTGAAACAAGGAAGTGACTTTGCAGACATAAGGAAAACCCCAGAGAAAATTTGAGAGTTAGCAGTGCTAACAAAGAATATACCTGAAACCAATATGAGGAAAGGAACCTGGGAGATTTTTTTTTAATTGTATTTTTTGATTTGAGGGAGAGAGAAAATATGGATTGGTTGTTCCTTGTAATGTTCCATTTCGTTGATTCTTGCATGTGCCCTGACCGGGGATCAAACCCACAGCCTTGGCATATCAGGATGACACTACCTGGCCAGGGCCAAGATTCTTAACCTATGTGAAATGTATTCCAGGATAAAAGGGATAAAGGCAAGGGTACTGGGCTGGAAATTGGCCCTCAAAGCTGTGGAAACCCAGGAGGTCCTTGGGTATGCTTTGCACTGAATCCCCTACCCTATTCCTGCAAAAGCCCAGTATGGTTCCAGATGGGGAGGATAACACCAGTGCAGGATCTCTGCCCCCATCACTTGACTCTCCTGTCTTCCCAGGATGGACGTGTGTTCATTTGGACCTGTGACGATGCTTCAAGCAATACGTGGTCCCCCAGACTACTGCACAAGTTCAATGATGTTGTATGGCACGTGAGCTGGTCCATCACAGCCAACATCCTGGCCGTCTCAGGTGGCGATAATAAGGTACACATTATTTCCGTGACCTGGTGGACCAGGCTCCATTTGTCTTTGCCCACTGGAAAATGCAGTTGAATATCCCATCTAATGGCAGGCTTGGGGAGAACCTTCATGAGGACTGCATTTTGAGTATGTATCCTAATTACATTCTTAAATCTTACTACCCCCTAAGACAGTGGCTCTCAACCTTCCTAATGCCGTGACCCTTTAATACAGTTCCTCATGTTGTGGTGATCCCCAACCATAAAATTAGGCAACCCCTGTGAAAGGGTCGTTTGACCCCCAAAGGGGTCGTGACCCACAGCTTGAGAACTGCTGGTAGAGTGTTCAAATCTGCTATTTCCTTCTTGATTTTCTGTTTTGATGATCTATCTATCCATTGTTGAGTGTGGTATTAAAGCCCCCAACTATTATATTGCTGTTTATTTCTCCTTTCAGCTGTTAGTTTTTGCTATATGTATTTAGGTGCTCTAATTTGGGGTGATAAATCTTTACATTATATCTTCTGAATGTATTGATCCCTTTATCATTATTACCTTTTTTGTCTCTTTTTGATTGTTTTTGTTGTTGTTCAGGTAGAGTGGGAGGGAGAGAGAGGAACAGAGAGAGAGAGAGAGAAACATCGATGTGAAAGGAACACATCGAGTGGCTGCCACCCGCACAACCAACCAGGGCCGGGGACAAACTGCAACCGAGGTACGCGCCCTGAGCGGGAACTGAACCCGGGTCTCTCAGGACCGCAGGCCGACGCTCTAACCGCTGAACCAAACCAGCCAGGGCTCTTTTTGATTGTTTTTAATTTAAAGTTTGTTTTACCTGATACAAGCATAGCTATGCTGTTTGTTTTTGTTACCATTTGCTTGAAATATTTTTTTCCATCCCTTCACTCTCAGTCTCTGTATAGCTTTCAGGCTAATATGAATCTCTTATAGGCAGCATATCGTTGGATCTTGTTTTTTTTTCTCCATTCAGCCAGTCTTTTGATTGGAGATTTTAATCCATTTTCTTTTAAAGTAATATTGGTAAGTAAGAACTTACTATTACCATTTTCTTGTTTTCTGGTTGTTTAGTAGATCCGTTGTTCCTTGTTTCTTATCTTGCTGTCTTTTTTTGTGTTTTTATTATGAGGCTTACATAAACATCTTAAAATTATAACACCCTGTTTTAAACTAATAACTTCAATAGAATTCCTAAGCTTTACACTTTTACTTCTTCCTCTCACATTTTAGATTATGTTACAGTTTACTTTTTTTCTTTTTTTTTTAATCCTTACCCAAGGATATTTTTCTATTTATCTTCAGATAGGGAGGGAGGGAGGGAGAGAGAAACATCGATGTGAGAGGGACACATCGACTGGTTGCCTCCCCCACCATCCCGACCAGGGCCAGGGACCAACCGCAACCGAGGAATATGCTGTTGACTGGAATCAAACCTGTGACTCATTGGTCCTCAGGCCAGTGCACTATCACTGAGCCAAACTGGCCAGGGTGACAGTTTACATATTTTTAACATTGTATAACTAATAACAGATTGTTGTAGTTCTGTTTTTCTTTTTTTTTCTTTTTCTTTTTTACTTTTAAACCACTAATTACACACCATGATTACCACATGACATATCCAACTTTGTCTATATATTTACCATTACCAGTGAGTTTTACACTGCCTTTCTGTGTTTTTATGATGTTAATCGGTATACTTTTATTTCTACTCTGAGAACTTCATTTAGCATTTCTTGTAAGCCCATCTAGTGGTAATAAATTCCTTTAGGTTTTGGTTGTTGAAGTCTATCCCTGCTTCATTTCTGAAGGACAGCTTCACTGGGTAAAGTGATCTCATTTTTTTCTGGCCGGAAAAGTTTCTGTTGAGAAATCTGCCAAAAGTCCATGGGAGTTCAGTAGCTTCAGTCTTTTCTCTTGCTGCTTTTAAAATTTTGTCTTTTGACAGTTTAATTAAAATGTATCTCAGTGTAGCCTTGTTCAGGTTCAGCCTGTTTGGGATATTTTGGGCCTCTTTGATCTGTATGTCTGTTTTCTTTCCCCAGGTTTGGGGAGTTTTCAGCTGTTATTGCTTTAAATATATTTTCTGTCCCTTTCTCTTTCTGAAATTCCCATAACATGGATACAGTGGTTCCCTTTTACCCACTATTTCTGTCTCCATGGTTTCAGTTACCTGCAGTCAACCACATTCCGAAAACATTAAATGGAAAATTGTAGAAGTAAACAATTGCACATTGTCCTGTGTAGGGTAATGAAAGCTCACTCTGTCCTACCTGATACGTGCTGTATGCACTACTCACCTTTTTGTCACCTAGTAGCTATGTCATTTATAAGAGTGACTGTTGATAGCTAGTATCATAGTCCTTATGTTCAAGTAACCCTTATTGTATGTACTGAATGGCCCCAAAGCGCAAGATTAGTGATGATGGCAATTCAGATACGCCAAAGAGAAGCCATAACATGCTTCCTTTAAGTAAAGGGTGAGTAGCCAGGCTGGTGTGGCTCAGTGAATTGAGGCGTCATCCCAATGGACTGAGAAGTCCCGGTTTGATTCCGGTCAGGGCACATACCTAGATTGCAGGCTCGATCCCCAGTAGGGGACATGCAGGAGGCAGCCAATCCATGTTTCTGTCTCTCTCCATTCCTCTCTTTCTAAAAAATCAACAGGTGAGTGTAATGCAATAAGATACTTGGAAAAAGAGACCATATTGCGTAACTTATTACAGTATATTACATCTTATTAGTTATTATTACTCTGTTACTGTGCCTCATTTATAAATTAAACTTTATCATAGGTATGTATGTATAGCGTTCAGTACTACTGTCCACATTTTAGGCATCCACTGGGGTTAGGGGGGGGTCATGGAACATATCCCTTGTGGATGGGGGCTGGGGGCCACTGTATTGTTTTTCTGTTTTTTATCCTCACTGAGGATATTTTTCCATTTATCTTCAGATGGGGGTGGGGGGAGACACACTGACTGGCTGCCTCCCACAGGACCCTGACCAGGGCCGGGGCCAAACCACAACTGAGGTATGTGCCCTTGACCAGAATCAAACCCGCAACTTATTGGTCTGCAGGTCAACGCTCTTAACTGCTGAGCCAAACCGCCCAGGGCTGTGTTGTTGTTTTATGTCTTGTAATTCCTGTAGGCTTTCTGTACTCTTTTTTCTTAATATTGTTCTTCTGACTGGATAACTTCAAATGTCCTGTCTTCCAGATCATAGTTCAGTTATATTGGAATTTTTATTGTTTTGAAAACTTCATTTTTGTTCATGCATTATTTTTTACTAATCTCACTTAGTTGTGTATTCTTGTAGTTCACTAAACTTCAAATGGATTGTTCTGAATTCTTTACTGATAGTTCATAGATCTCCATTTCTTTAGTATCAGGTACTAGAGCTTGACTAGTGTCCTTTGGTGGTATCATATTTACCTAGTGTTTCATGATCCTTGATATCTTATGTTGGTATCTGCACAGTGGAGTGAGTGGTGTCTCCTCTTCCAGACTTTACAGGCTCACTTTGGCAGACATAGTTCTTAACTAGCCAGCTCAGCTTGGGTTTCTATACGTGTCTGCTGGTAGTATCTTTGGGCAAGAGAGCTGTTTGAGCTCAGAGGCAGGGGGGCACAGGGTGTGCCAGAGGCTGAGAATACCTAGATACGACTGCTGCCTCAGTTCCCTGCCCGGGTGAGTCTAGAGAATGAGCTTCATGGTTGCCTGGATTCTCTGGTCAGACTTACCACATGTTCTGGACTAGGGACTCGACTGAGCAATAGGTGGGGCTGTGAATTAGCTTCCCTGCCCTGGTGGGACAATGGGACAGCACCCAGAGCTCATTTGGGGACCCAAATCAGGCAACAGTACTCTGAATATCTTGGTCAAGTGCAGTCACTTGTTTTGCTGTGCAGACAAGAAAAGCCATAGTGTTTGCTTTGTCCCAGTACCTATAAGCAGGGCTCTTGGATGGGACACACAGCTTGGCATGTGCTCCGATCTGAAGGCTGTATTCAGCAATAAGTGGGGCTACGAATTAGTTTTCCTTCCTGGGCTCAGCGGGAAAGCAGCTCTAAGGCCACTGATGATCTTTATTTGTGGTTTTGACTCAAGTTGGTCCATGCCCCAAGTTTCCTGGCCCAAAGGAGCCACTGGCTTTACTTTGGAGGTAATCAACTCAGCCTGCCCACCTTCCTCTCAGCTATGCATTTGGTGGGACACGTGGATTCAGCGTGTTCTTGCAGGGGCCACACTCTGCAGCAGGTAGGACTATAACTCAGCAGAGTGGGCAAAACTTGTTTTGGGGACCCGAGTTAGCAGTCTGCACCCACCAAGTTCCCTGGTCAGACTGTTCCCTTGACTTGGTTCTACTGATGAGCAAAGCCACTGGTTGGGACTACTAGTTGGACTCTGTGGTTAGGAGCTAAGGCTGCCAAGATCTGAGTGCTGGTGGTTGGAAGCCCCTTCTCCGTCACGATCAGGTTCACCTACAATTCTCTTGGGGCACTGGATGTCATCCTTGTGCTCTCTTTTCCCTCTGGGCAAACCACGGTGCTGCACCTGGCTGGGGGAAGAGGGGTGCAGCCGCCTCACTCCTGTGTTCTAGGACCTTATGGTGTCTGTCCACGAATAGTTGTTCTTTTGAGGGAGAGTGAAATCATTTGGAACTACCCGTGTCACCATCTTGATGATGTCACTTTCCTTTATCTGTGTAGAAGCTTAGATGAGAGCAGCTTAGGAGGGGTGCTGATCTGTAATAGGCTGTGTGCTCACTTGCAGGTGACCCTGTGGAAAGAGTCGGTCGATGGGCAGTGGGTGTGCATCAGTGACGTCAACAAGGGCCAGGGTTCCGTGTCTGCTTCAGTCACGGAAGGTCAACAGAACGAGCAGTGACAAGACTGGCGGGGCCCAGCTCCCCACCTGCCAATTCCCGGACTGCCCTTTCCTGGACCAACTGACCAAACAGCCAGGAGGAAGAACTCCAAATTCCAACAAGATTACTTTCCCAGGAATAGTTAAAACTGCAACCAGATTGATCATCTGCCTTAACATGATTTGATATGGTTTGTAATTTACAGTCTGGCTGAAAGCACCCATGCTATGAGGGGAAAACTACAAATGATCTTCAAATCTATTATTTTAAATATTTTTTGGCCATTTTTATGTACCTTTTGGGTTCAGGCATTATTTGGGTGTTGTTGTTTCCAAGTAATTAAACATGTTGTTTATAATTCTCCCTATATTCTCCATAAAAACTTCATTTTGACTCAAGACCAGGTCCCTGTTGGCCTGGCCAAACCCCACCCACAAAGCTGGTCTGTCCCTGTGTAAGCATCCTTGTGATTCAGTGTATACAGAAGGTACCAGACAAGCACTGTAAAAGGAGTGCTAGACTTGGTCTCCAGTTCCAGGGAGTATAACCCTGGCTCTGCTCCTGATCTGAGTACACATCCTCTTCTGTAGAATGAGGTTAATAAAGTCTGCCCTACAGAATGGTTGCAAGACTCAAATGAGCTAATATATGTGGGTGACTCACAAAATGCCATGCAGAATAATACTAACCAAATACCAGTAGGAAAGAGACTGGCCAGAAGAGAGGGCACACTTCATTCAGTTTATCGACCCTGTTAAAGGAGGGGCCTTGGTTCTGGTCCAAACTGACCCTGAACCAACTATCATCTCTCAGCAGAGGCCCTGGGACCCTCACCTGAATCAGCAGTCACAGCAATAGCTACCATTTACTGACACCTGCTGTGAGCTGGCAGTGCATGTAGCTTTCACACATTAAGCAGCACCACAAACCTCTGGGTATATACCCCCAACTTACTGAGGAACTGGCACAGGTTAGAGACTGCCCAGGATTGATCACTGCCAAGTTGCTAAAGCCAGTGCTGATCCCTGTTAACATATTCTTGACCAGCAATTTTACGCAGAAGTTCCCTCATGTCACCGGCTATTTTTTCATAATTGCCTATGAATGTGAAACAATCTAAATAAACTTTCGTATACTTTATTTATACATAATGAATTTAAGTGAAACTTTGTACATACCTGCTACATACTATATATTTTAGTAATTTCTTTGGTGTGGTATACTGTATAATAACCACCTTTTGAAACACACACTTGACACATTCTAGTTGGATTTTTTTTTTTTTATACCAGTGACCATTTTTTCTAAAACGTGGTCTTTTAGTTGCCCTGAAAGCCTAAAAGGTGAATCCATGTGAGGAGCTCTTTTAGAAGTACCAGAAGTGTGAGGTTCTGAGCTGCACTCATTTGAACCAGCAGATATCCATTCCCTAGCTACTTCAATACAGAATGGTGTGCTGTTTTTCTAACTTCGACCCTCAGGGCGAAGAGTCACAAATACAATAATCCTATATTACCCTGAGTTTCAAAAACTGAAATAGCTAATGCAAGTGCAAACAAGTTAACTCGCGAGCGGTCAACAATGTGTTAACTCTGAAGTTAGTACTGTCAGGGTAGACTGGGGGATTCCTCAGCTCTTATCTAAGGGTAGTGATCACACTAGAGTTTGATACATGCTTAGAGGTTAAGCCACTCACCTCCGGAGGCTGTATGCACAGGGAAGTGTGGATCCCTGTTCTTCAGCCTGCTTCTCATCCTTCCTTTGTTCTTCCACAATGAAACCCGTTTTAAAATAAATGTTAGATTGTAATATATAAAATGGGAAATGGTGAAACTGTTTTGGTTGAAGTGAGCATAGAGGCCATGGCACAGCCCACTCGGCCCCCGAGGTCATTCTGTGAAATCCAAGCCTTTGGAGAACCATATGAAAACTGCTGGTGGAGGGGGTTGGGGGGGGGGGTGTGCTCTTATTCACGTGAGAAAAGAAAGGCCCAAGAAGGCACCTTTGCATACATTTCTCAGTAAACACAGAGTACACTGAATTCTGGTTAGCTCTACATACATGTCTACCTTCCCTGACAAACTCTATGCTCCCCAAGGACAGGCCTGGTCTTCCTGATGGTCGGGTACTATCAGCAAATGAATAATGAGAAGGGACTAGTGCCATGTCACACGGGTTGGTGATAGGTCAGTGGGCTCCTGGCCATATGCTCTATGTGCAATTTACATCACCAAGGATCAGTTAAGAAAAGTCCCCCAAATTGGTTACCACAAAATAGGCTGATTAAGTGGAAATACTATATTAATCTTTCAGGGCAGTTGCCACCCCAAGTGAAATGAATGAAAGGGCAATTTAAAAGGTATAGCGAGTGTGCAATAGGGCAAAAAGGCAGTAACAGCCACAAAGTTTTAATCTTTTCACAAAAACAAAGCAACTAGCATAGCAAAAGAAATCTCCAGACAACATTCAAGTAGTCCCTCAAACCACTGAACCCGAAGGAGTAGGGCTGCACCGTTCATGGCCATACCTGTGTGGGATCTACATAGGTTGGAAAAGGGGGGCAGCTCTTAGGATCCTTTGAGCCAGGTAACCCAAGAATTACCATCAAATAATTATCCATTCTGAATAGAAAACTGAACAAGCCAAGATGAGAGAACTGTCAAAACTAGATGTCTCACGGGCTTTCATTTATATGTGAGTTCTACAGAAGAGATTTCCACTTCTGCACATAAAGGATTAACAGCTAGGATTGTCCTCACACTGGAAACAGCTGCTTTCAGAACTATGATGAGAGGCAGTATTTGGGAGGATAAAAAGTGAGGGAAACACAGTTGTCCCAGCTTACAACATAGAGGCAGTTTCCAGGCCAAGGGGCAGGGAAACAGATCCAAGTTCAGGAAAGCTAAGCTACAACTTACAGGCAGAGGACGAGAGAGGGAGCTGCTCCGAAAGAACAAGCTCCTGAGATCTGCAAAAGGGTCTCAGAACCTTGAACCAAGTACTAACCTGCGTATGTATACAAACGGTGCAGCTCTTCATGACCGGAAAGCAATAGAGTAAACAATCTTAGAAACTCACAGAGGGAACAGTTCATTTTCCCAAGAACTGGAGTGCAACAACTTCCTAAACAGGGCTTTGGGCAGAGTCCTAAGAAAGATATGTACCTTAATAGATCTTAAATTAGGTCTAGAGGAATGGCTGTTCTCAAAAGTAAGCCTTTAAAGGATCAAACTGATCCATAGATAACTTCACTTTGTGCCAGATCAAAGCCCAACACTCTCTAAAGGGAAAACAAAATTTATTACGTGATAACAAAATTTACAACGTTCAATGGCCAATCCAAAATTACCAGCGTACAAAGAAGCAGGAAAATATTACCCATAACCAGGAAAGAAAAACATTAATAGACACAAACACAGAAATGAGGCTATGGAATTAGCAGAGTAGAACATCAAAATAACTATTATATGTTCAAGAATGTAAAGGCTTAAAAAGAAACAAGGAAAATGGGAGGTAAAAAATGTTGCAAACAATTTCTAGAAGTGAAAAATTCAGGTCCTGGCGGTTTGGCTCAGCAGTTGGAGCATCGGCCTGCGAACCAGAGTCCCGGGTTCGGTTCACGCTAGGGGCACGTACCAAAACAAAAAACAATATAGCCCTGGCCAGTTTGGCTCAGTGGTTGGAGCCTATGGACCAGAGAGTCCCAGGTTCGGTTTTATTTATTTATAAAAAAAATAATAATATAGATATTGGGGGAGGGAGAAATCAGTGAGGGAAAAAGGAGAAACATCTGTAACAAAAATAAATTATTTAAAAAATAAATTTAAAAAAATTCAGTATCTAAAGTGAGTTGGAGTAAGAACAGATTAGACACTACAGTGGGAAAGATACAATAAGTCTAAAGACAGCAATAGAAACTACAAATGAGCACAGAGAAAAAGGAACTAAAAAGATGAACCGCCCTGGCCAGTTTGGCTCAGCGGTTAGAGCGTCGGCCTGCGGTCCGGAGAGACCCGGGTTTGGTTCCCGCTAAGGGCACGTACTTCGGTTGCAGTTTGTCCCCGGCCCTGGTTGGTCGTGCGGGTGGCAGCCACTCAATATTCACGTCGATGTTTCTCTCTCTCTCTCCCTTCCTCTCTCTCCCTCCCATTCTATCTGTACAAAAAAAAAAAAAAGATGAGCCAAGCAACTGTGGCCTGTGGGACAATATTCAGTAGTCTAAAATGTGTAAATTGGAGTCCCAAGAAAAGAGAAAATTAAGGTGGGTAGGGGAACAAAAAAAATAATTGAAAAGCCCTGGCCAGTTTGGCTCAGCAGTAGAGCACCGGCCCGTGGACCAACGAGTCACAGGTTCGATTCCAGCCAAGGGCATGTACTTCGATTGCAGTTCATCCCGGGCTCTGGTCGGGGTCATGCAGGAAGCAGCCAGTCGATGTGTCCCTCTCAATTCAATATTTCTCTCTCTCCCCCTATCTCTACCTTAAGATAAATAGGAAAAATATCCTTGGGTGAGGAAAAAAAAAAAACAATTGAAGAAACTGAAAGAATTTTTCAAACTGGATTAAAACTATAACCATACAGATCCAAGAAAATTGGAGACACCCCCCCCCGAGTCGAAGAAACACTAAACACACATCCACACCCCATAATAAAATTGCTGAAATTTTAAATTACATAAGCAGCCAAAGAAAAAGACATATTACATACTGAAGAACAAATATAGTCAGCCCTCCATATCCATGGGTTTTGCATCTGGGGATTCAACTGCAGATCAAAAATATTCAAGAAAAAAGTTCCAGAAAGTTCCAAAAAGTAAAACTTATATTTGCCACACACCAAAATTCTGAGTCCATGCAAACGAAATGGTGTGTAGGCATACCCTACTGTAGCCTGTAGGCAAATATAGGTTAAATGTAAGTACTACCATGTTATATAAGGGACTTGAGCATCTGTGGATTTTGGTTATCCATAAGGGTTCCTGGAACCAATCCCCCACAGAGAGAGATCACTATATAAAAATGTCAACTTATCAGAAAGTATGCAAACCATTAGAAAATGAACATCTCTGAAGTGCTGAAAGGAAAAAACCTAGAATTTATACCAAGTGAAAATATATTTTAAAAAATAAAGGTGAGTGACATCAGCATCAAGGCAGAGTAAGACAGCCCCTTTGTATCTCCCTGTAAATTTACAACTAGTCAGACTTCCGTAACCCAACAAAGGTTCCACTGCTCAGCATACTAGGACGCCAAGAGTTCCACACATCAATACATCTAAAGCTGGCATACTGGAACACCTAGGGATTCAGGACAGAGGGAAGAAGAGGAACAGAGCCACAGATACAGTTCCCTGGCCACCACGGCTGAATTCTGGGCCCCAGTGTCTACTGGCAGAGGGTAGAGAGGCAGCAGTAGTGCCAGCACCCCAGAATCTGGCTCCCTCCCCTGATTGCATCCAGAACCTGACAGCAACGGAGATGCATCTACGGCCTTCCATAGCACCAGCACCCATAAGAAACCAGGTAGCAACACAGCCAGCTTGCTAACCCACTTGTCGCAAACCCCAAGACCCAGGCAACCTGGACACAGTGAGGGAACCCACCACTCTGGAAGGTGACTCCCATAACTAGTGACACTGCCCCAATCACAACCCTGGAGGTGCTAGTAGTGCAGGTAAGACGAAATAAAATCTTGCACTATAGCACCATTGACAGAAACAAAACCAAGACCTCTTAATATCACCTTGCTGGATTGTTCAACCAAAATGGCACCTAAAGAAAGTTTTTCATTTCAAATGTGCCAGCAAAGGAATAATCCACTAAACACCATGAACAACCAACGTAATGTGGCAACACGGAAAGAAAACAATTCTCCAGAAATTAAACTCAAAGTCATGCAAGGCTGTGGTCTCGATAAAATAATCAAAATAGTAATAATGAAGAAACTCAAAAAGATACAAGAAGACTCAGAGAAGCAGTTCAAAGAGCTGTAGAGTAAAATTAGTGAACAAAAAGAGTACTAAAGAGATGAAACCGGAAGAATCAAATTCTAGAGCTGAAGAACTCAAATGAGATGAAAAATGCATTAGAGACCAGCACCAGAAATAGAGCACACCAGATGAAAGAATTAGCAAATTCCAAAATAGAAATGTAGAAATGAATCAGGTAGAAGAGATGAGAAAACTAAGATTTTTTTTTTAAATGAAAGACCTCTACAAGAACTATTTCATGCCATTAGAAAAGGCAACATACGGATAATTGGTATCCCAGAAGGAGAAGAGTGGAGGAAGAGGACAGAGAGCCTATTCAAAGAAATAATTGATGAGAACTTCCCAAACACAGGGATGAAACTGGACATTCCAAGTACAAGAAGCTACAGAACAACTAATTATCTCAATGCAAAATGACCTTTTCTAAGACAAATTATATTAAAACTTACCAAAGTTAGTGAGGAAAAAAATACTCTCAAGGAAGCCAGAGGGAAAAGACCGCAACCTACAAAGGAAACCCCCTTCAGGTTATCAGATTTCTCAGCAATAACTTTATAGGCCAGGAGAGAGTGAAATGATATATATTCAAATATGGCAAGATAGAAACCACTAGCCAAGAATAACATATCCCACAAAGTTATCTTTCAGATATGAAGAAGCAATAAAGGCTTTCTCAGACACACAAAAGCTGAGGGAATAGACCACCAAAGACCTGACCTGCATTACAAGATCTGTTGAATGGAACTCTTCAACATGAAACAAAAAATAAAGTCCACCAAATTTTGAGTAAGGTGACAGACAGAAGCAAAAAATTGCAGCACTATTTCAAAATAGGGTGTTAAACACTTAAATAACACAAAAATTAAAGGGAAAAGAGCATTAAAAATAACTATCCCTACTTCAGTTTGGTAATGAATGCATAACAAAAAAAGGGACTATTTTATCTTTGAGACATTTTATACATATTGTGGTAACCACACCAAAAAAAAAAAAAAAAAAAGGCCAGAGATGAAACACAAAAAAAGGAAGAAACAGAGAAAACCATCATAGAAAACTATTGAACTAAAACAATAGACAGAAACAAAAAGGAAAAGAAACAATGGAGATCCAGAGCAATCAGAAAACGAGATAAAATGGCAGATATCAATAATCACCTTAAATATAAAAGTACTGAACTCAGTTATCAAAAGGCACAGAGTAGCGGGATAGATTTAAAAAACAAGACCCAATCAAATACTGCCTTCAGGAGACATCTCTCCGCCAAAGACAAACAGGCTCAAAGTGAAGGGGTGGAAGATGGTATTCCAAGCCAACAATATCAGAAGAAAAGTGTGCAGCCATACTTTATCAAACAAAGGAAATTTCAAGACATAAAAGGTAGCAAGAGACAAAGATGGGTATTTTATAATGATAAAGGGAACAATCCATCAAGAAGACATAACACTTATTAATACATATGCACCCAACTTAAGATCACCAAAATATATAAAGCAATTATTAACAGACCTAAAGGGAAAAATAGATAGGAACACAACAGTGGTAGGAAACTTTAATACCGCACTTACACCAATGAAGAGATCATCCAGACAGAAAGTCAACAATGACACATACACATTCTTCTCAAGTGCCCATAGAACATTCTCAAAGATAGACCATATGCTGGGACACAAAACAAACCTCAATAAATTTTAAAAGATTGAAGTCATATCAAGCATATTCTCTGACCAAACTGTATGAACCTAGGAATGAAGTACAAGAAGACCCCTAGCCAATTTGGCTCAGCAGTTAGAGCGTCGGCCCACAGACCAGAGAAACTTGGGTTTGGTTCCCACTAGGGGCATGTACCTCAGTTGCAGTTTGTCCCAGGTCCCGGTTGGGGTCATGTGGGTGGCAACCACTCAATGTGTCTCTCTCACATCAATGTTTCTCTCTCTCTCTCTCCCTCCCTCCCTCTCTCCCTCCCATTCTATTTGAAGATAAATGCAAAAGTGTCCTCAGGTGAGTACAAGAAGCTGGAAAAGTCACAAAGATGTTGAGATTAAACAACATGCTCCCTTCCACAGAAGGGCTACATACCACTCCTAGGGCCGCCACCATGTCTCTAGTGATCCCTGAGAAGTTCTAGCACATTTTGTGAGTACTCAATACCAGTGTCAATGGGCAGCAGAGAATAGCCTTTGCCATCACTGCAATTAAGGATGTGGGGCAAAGATATGCTCATGCAGTGTTGAGGAAAGCTGATATCAACCTCACCAAGAGGGTAGGAGAGTTCACTGAGGATGAGGTGGAATATGCGATCACCATTATACAGAATCCACGCCAGTACAAGATTCCAGACTGGTTCTTGAACAGACAGAAAGAAGGCTGTGAAGAATGGAAAATATAGCCAATGGTGTGGAGCTCTGTGAAGATCTGGGGTGGCCCACAGAGGGCTGTGCTACTTCTGGGGTCTTCATGTTCAAGGCCAGCACACCAGGACCACAGGCCACCAGGGTCTCACTGTGAGTGTATTCAGGAAGAATAAATCTGCAGGCCTTGTCTGTTAATAAATAGTCTATACACCAACAAATAAAGTAAAATAAGCAAACAACATGTTAATAAATGAACTACTGGATCAATGACGAAATAAAAGAAATAAAAAAATACAGAGACCAATGAAAATGATAAAATGGCATACCAAAATCTCTGGGATGCAGCAAATGCAGTACTAAGAGGAAACATTATAGCAATACAGACCTACCTCAAGAAACAAAAATGTCAAAAAGTCTAACATTATACCTTAAGGAACTAGGAAATGAAGAACAAATGAAACCCAAAGTTGGTAGAAAAAGGAAATTATAAAAAGCAGAGCAAAAATAGACTAGAGAATTTTAAAACATTAGAAAAGATTAATGAAATGAATAGCTTGGTTCTTTGGGATGAAAGGGGGCACTAAGGTTATGGAAGTTTTAAGAGGAGCACCCATGATTATCTAGAACTGCTGTCCAGTGCAGTAGCCATAAGCCAGATGCAGTTTCTAAGCACCTGAAGTGTGGCGAGTCTGAACTGTGTGCTGTACAAATATGACGCACTGGACTTCGAAGATTTGGTAAAAAGAAAGCCAGTGTCAAGCCTGGCTGCTGTGGCTCAGTTAGTTGAGCATCATCCCATGCACCAAGAGGTCAGGGCACATGCCCAGATTGTGGGCTCGATCCCCAGTAGGGGGTGTGCAGGAGTCAGTCAATTGATGTTTCTATCTCTCTCTGCCTCTTTCTTCTCTTAAAAAAAATAAAATAAATAAAAACTAATAAAAACATATTTTAAATCAATTAAAAAATTAAAAAGAAAGCCAGTGTCACATATCTCATTGATTATTTTTATATTTATTACATGTTGAACCAATATTTTGGATATTTAGATTAAATATATTATTAAAATTTATTTTACCTGTTTCTTTTTGTGTTTTTTAATATGACTCCTAGGAAACTTAAAATTACCTATGAGGCTCTTATTGGAAGCTGACGTGATATTTCTATCAAACAGTGCTGATCTAAAAGTTATGGAAGCCAGAACTAGGAGAAAAAAGAAATCCCACCAAAAAGACCTGTCTCAAAAATCAGCACCTCTTCCGCCCTGGCCAGTTTGGCTCAGCAGTTAGAGCATCAGCCTGCGGTCCAGAGAGACCCGGGTTCGGTTCCCGCTAAGGACACGTATCTCAGTTGCAGTTTGTACCTGGCCCTCGTTGGGTCATGCGGGTAGCAACCACTTGATGTGTCCCTTTCATGTCGATGTGTCTCCCCGCCGCCCCCAATCTATCCGAACAAAAATGGAAAAAAAAAAAATCAACACCTCTTCCTACAACCCCAGAATCTGCCTCATTCAAACCAAGGTTTCACCTAATTGATGAAAAAAGTACTTGCTAAGCCAACTAATTATCAGTACAAATGAAATTATAATGGAAAGTGTATAACGATAATTTGTTCTCAGACAACATTTACATATAGCAATTAAGTGGTGACGTTGAGAGCTTCCCATCCATTCATTAAGGCAGGCCCTCGAGGCCAGGCAGTGGGAAGAAAATCACCAGCCAGCAAGCAATCCAGCACAAGCACCTACTAGATTCTGAGGAGGGTACGGGTACAGGGAGGGGCCAAACTGGCCTCGGTATTACCCACAGTTGAAAGGAATGAGAAGGAAAGTGAGCCGGGGAAAGTTGGCTCTTTCCCCAACTCTACGGTCTTCCTCCTGGTCCAGATGTTCGTGCATTTCCCACCCTGATCTGTGAGTGGGCAGTGAGGTATTTTTGGGGTGCTGCCTCCCTCCTTTCTTAGTGGTTCTGCCATCTATCAGATCTTTCTTCCTCCCCCTCCAGCCTCCACTGTGGTATGTGGTCAGGAAGGTTTCCATCACACAGATCACCTCTGTTTCCCAGAGATAACAGTGAGTGTGGGTGTTTGCTTGCTGGTGCTGTTATCTAAGATCAATACTGCAACTCCTGCCTAGAGGCCTCCAGGGTCAGGAAAAAGCAGAGGCTTCATGTCTCAGTAGGTGCCTGGTCACCATAGTTGGGGTTTGCGGAGGGTGTTTCCTTTTGGTGGGGGTAGGGGGTGGCTGTGAACAAGCTACAGCTCTTCTCTAAGGGCTCAGATTTCTCCCCACCACTCTCCACCTTCAGCCTTCAGACCCTGCAGCCAAGAGATCTAAGTTCAGGAGGCTGATAGGATGAAGGGCTCCTGGTGACATGCTCACTCCGGCCCCCACAGCTGGTGAGCTGTTTGTTCTTCAGCAGGAGGTACTTAGTCCCCCATATTCTACTGAGTGGTTGTCCAGCCCCCTCCTGTGCCTCTACTGCCCCTAGAGTCTCTACACCGGTTCAGTGCCCCGAGGTGATCTTTAAGTCAGGTGGCATTTGATGATAAGCTGTTGTACTGCCTCAGGGTGCTCCTAACTTGTTCCCTGCCTTAGTCCTATCCTGCTTGGCGCACACTGACTTTCCTGGGTACCACGTTCACTGTGGAAGCAGGAAGCAGACGAGCACTGGATCAAGTCAGGAACCCAGGTGGGAGTCCCAGCACTGCCACTGATGGCTGTGGCTCTGGGGAAAGTGTGACCCATTTGGCACTCGGTTTTTCTTCCAGTGAAATAAAAGGTTCAGCATCCTGAGTCTTTAAGGTCTTTCCAACTCCCCACTGTCCTATGTTCTGTCACTCTTCTGTTCAAGAACCTCCAGTGGCCTCCCTCCTACACATAAAGCCCAAACTCCTTGTGCCAGCAACTTGCAAAGCAGTGCATACCTGCCCCTCCGAAATGCTGGAACTTCTGCAGAGACAACTCGTTTAGCCCTTAGGAGTCAGTGCTTAGGCTTCCAATTAGATGAAGCACTCAGGTAAGGAATCCCCCACAATGTTAATTAACACTTCATCCAAGAACGTGTGACCATGGCACATGCTTGCAAGGTCTATGGGCCAGATACAAAAATACTTGTCATCTGCATGACACCTTCCAAGTTATGAAGTACTTTCACAGCACCTTGTCATCCAATCCTCAAAGCCACTCTGAGGAGCTGCCCTGCCGCATGGGGGATTGCATGAGTAGTACCTGTGCCGATAGCAGGCCACAGCTCTTCCACCTCCAGGTCCAATCTGTTCCCTCTCAGAACCTGGCTGGGGGGAGGGGAGGCAAGTCCACATGTTAAGAAACACCAAGCCAAGCAGAGTCATCATGTATCACCCAGCAAGAATGACTGAAATTTAGCCACTGATTAAAACGATCCCTGCACCTGCTCCCTGGAGGAGTTAGGAGCTCATGCTGCCGCCCCTCCCATCAGTTTCCAACTGTAAAATGGGACATCCTTCACTGGGGAGGCAGGAGAATCATATGAGCCAGGCCCCCTCTTGTGCTCCAGAGGTTTGTGGGAGCCAGAGCAGCATTGGTCACAGGACTACAGGCATCAGGACTAGAAAGCTCTTAGAAATCTAGTGACAGTAAACTTGTTATATCCAGGAAGGGGGTTTCAGAATGGAGAGTAAACCAAGCTCACAGAGCAGCAAAGCCAGCCTGGATTCCACCCCCGCCCCCCAACCACTCCTCTCCCTCTCACCTAAACCAGGGCCAGGCCCCTTTGGGGACAGCTGGAGCAGATGGCCACCCCACGTCAACCCAACAATCTCTCAGGGCATTTGACGTCCACAGTTGATTTCCACCCCAAGGACCAAGGAATGTAAATCAGCCCCTGGAAACTAGGCTGCCCCGAGATGAGGCAGCCAGTTTAAAACAAACACAGGACTTCCTATATAAGGACCAGACAGCCGCCAGGTATCACCTCCACCCGGAATCCCAGGTAGGCACCCTTTGTCTGTGGGTTTACTTATGGATTTAATTACTGGCCATTCACAGGCCAAAGGGGAGGCTGCACATCGAGGGGCAGCCTTGCTGCTTGAACATAACTGGGCGAGGAGCCGCCCCAGTCCCCCCACGTCTCCTGAGGACCTTGCTGCCAAGGGCTCTGCCCTGAACAGTCTTGGAAAAGAGCTCATATCCTTCAATCCGCTCCTACCTTGGGGAGGTGGGAGGAGCTGCCAGCCCAGGTCTAAGTCCCTCACCCTGTCTGCTAGGCTCCTACCAGAGTTCTGAGGCAGGGGAAGAGCAGGGGAGGGGAGGGGACAGGAGAGCAGGGCATGCTAACTGGAGACCCTCTCTCCTCTAGGCCCTTCTGTCCCAATCCAGCCGAGGCCATGCCCTCCCCAGGGACCGTCTGCAGCCTGCTGCTCCTCAGTGTGCTCTGGGTAGACTTGGCCATGGCAGGCTCCAGCTTCCTGAGCCCTGAACACCAGAAAGTGCAGGTGAGATGTCTCCCCACAAAGCTCCACATTCTGACTGGGGTATTTCACTCCAGCCCTGCCACAGAGCAACCAGCTATGTGACCTGGGCAGTGGCTTAACCTCTCTGAATTTCAGCCTTCAGATAGAGCACAGGGGAGGACCCGGGTCTGACTATAGGCTCTTGCCTTTTTCTGCTTCTGGAAGAATATGGGAGGCTTAGGGCCATAAAGGAAACACTTCCTCTTCAGCAGAGAAAGGAGTCCAAGAAACCACCAGCCAAACTGCAGCCCCGAGAGCTTGAAGGCTGGCTCCGCCCAGAAGATGGAAATCAGGCAGAAGAGACAGAGGATGAGCTGGAAATTCGGGTTGGTTTCCTCGTAGTTTTATGCTTTTGTGGCAGGGGAGGGGACAAGGGGAGGGCAGAGGGAGATGGCATGAACAGGGGCCCACTTACTAGCTACTCAAGAAATGTAAAATAGCATGAAAATAGCTGACTCTGCACTGGGCTCTATGAGGTCTTAGCCCATGAACAGGCAACCATCTAAGAGAAGTCACCTTGCTGCAACAGAATGGGAATGTACAAGGAGCCATGAGCAGAGAAGGGGGTGCTGCAGCCACCAGATGATTTCAAAGGGTGCAGCAAATAGGGTGCCCTGAGAGACACCCAGGTAGATACAGCTGGTCATAGAGTAAAGGTGTTTCCCCACAGAAAACATTCTGGTTGGCTCAGGGGCCTCCCAGACCTTACCTGGGGCTGGAGTGCATCCTGGATGGCAAACTACTGCTAGCAGGGATCTCAAGTCCATTTATAGATGAGGACAGGTCAGCCAGGCTATTCTGGCTGACAAATTTCACATGGGACAAGGAAACAGTTTAGAGATAAATGAAGGAGAAAGTAAAGGGGTTTTATAGGGTTATCTAGGTAACCTTCCTGAAAGGCTGGCTGTGTGTGGTTCTGGTTCTGACAATTTAGGTGGCAACAGACACCTCCATTCAGAGAAACCAGAATTCCCCTGGGGTGATACTTATTAATAGCAGTTACTGAATTGCTGAGAGCTGATATCATTGCTCTTACTGTAAAGATGAGAAGTTCAGACAGTGAACTCACTTGCCTGAGGGGACACAGCCAGAGTGGGGCAGAGGTTGAAGGTCAGGGCTGACAGCAATCCCCAAGCCCTCTTGTCCTCCTTACTGGTCTGGCAGAGTGGACAGTGCCTCTCACTCATCTCTTCTGGCCTGAGAGAAGCTGGTGTGTCTTGCCTTCCCCTCTCTAACTACCCACCAGCCTCTTCTCCCCTCAGGGACGAACTCCCCACCCGGTGCTCTCTCTGACCCTCACCAAAGCCTAGATGTCCTCGGGCACTTCCTCCACACCACTTGAGAGATCCTCAACCTACCACATTCCCACTCAGTGGCCTGCAAATCCTTAAACTAAAACCAGAGCACTTTCCTAGTGAGACTGTAGCTCCTGCTGGCTGGTACTCACCCCAGCCAGAGTAGCTCTAAATTAGCCCCGATGAGAAAGAATTTTCAGTGGCTAGTGACTCAAGGCAGGGCTGGGACCACTGGAAGTTTGCAGTTTCCATGAGGGCTGGCCTCAGAAGAACTGGCGCTGCCTCAACTAAAATCAAAAGTTTGAAATGTCTGGGAGGTGGTGTGGCTGCCGGAGCAGGAGGCTGGCCACATCTGGATCTGCTCCTCACATCTCCCCCTCCCATCTAGGGCTCCACCTCTCTCAGCAAAGCCCCACCCCTAACTTCCCCCAAATATTTTCCTCCTAAAATCAAATTTCAGAGCTGGAAGATGTTTCAAACCGAGTCCTCCCCACTCCCCCATCCCACTCATCTCCCACTGAACAGATGAGACACCAAGACACAAGGAGCCTTGTCAGGTCACCTGAAGCTGATCTCTAACCAACAGTTGCTACACTACCTCATTTGCCTCTGCAGCCAGTTCCAGCCAGCAGGTCCCTGGATTGGTGCTCAGTGGTCCCTAAGTCTGTTCAGGGGATCTGACCACCCCCACATCCACAGGGTGGAAGAAAAGCAAATCTTTACTGAAGGGAGGTAACGGGAGGGTCTACGTTCCCTAAGGAATCATCATGCCATTATTCCCCACTCACTCACTTTCACAGTGGGGACTGTAAATTTTTTAAAGGAACAAATAGCTATTTGTTGATTTAATAACTTCTCTGAGCATACTTGCTCATCTGTAAAAGTGGCACCTTCCTAATGGGGTGGCGCCAAGGACTCGATACAAGGTAGAAGGCACTCAGCCCGGGCCTCTCACTAGGTACTGTCGCTCCCCTGGGACTAGAAGAGGCTCTGAGGCTGATGGACTTAAGAACCCTGCAGCCTAGTCCTTGGCCAACACCCCTCTGAGGCCTCAGACAAGTCATCTAACCTCTTTGGGCCTCAGCTGCTTTACCTGAAAATGGGATAACACCCCGTTAGGAGTGGAGTTGGCAGAAGGACCAATGACCGAGGGTCCGTTCCAGCACCAAGATTTCTCCACTGACTCATGGAGATGTTCAGACACCACAGTGACCAACACGGCCAGGTACTGAGTAGCTACTGGATGAACAGAGATAGAGACAATCTGCTCTTGCCCTGGCCAGTTTGGCTCAGCAGTTGGAGTGTCAGCCTGTGGACCTGAGAGTCCTGGGTTCGGTTCCCCCTAGGGGCACGTACCAAAAAAAAAAGAGACAGTCTGTTCTTAAGGGAGAAAACAATGATGTGGCTGCTCTTTGCTATTTCCCCAAAGTTTTTAGTGCCAACAAACCATCTCATAGAATGCTGGAAAAGTAGGGAAAACAGGACACTCTCCCTGTGTAAGGAAGAAATGGAACAGAGAAGAAAGGACTTAGAGCATCTTTCTAGGAAAAGGTCAGCTTTCTGTCTGACTGCACAGAACAGAAGCCTGTGCACATGAGGAAGAACACCTGGGAAGAGAGAAAGAGGTGAGGGCAGCAAAGCAGGCAGAGACCATCTCCTAGGCTAGTGCTACGTACACCAGGTAAGCCCACTTCCCTCCAAATCTCCCTGCCAGGGCTTGAAATCCCATCACTGGCGATTCAGCCTTCTCTTCCAAAACTGCAAGGCAGCGGGGAGGGGGGCTTGATACAGGGGATGTGATGGCTTTTATCAGCAACCTCCTTAGAGGTAAAGGAAGAGAATGCAAGGTAAGTCTCCTGAAGATGGAGGGGGACAATAAGAATGGCCTACAAAGGCAGAATAACAGCTGTCCCTCAGTGGGACCTGCTGGGCCCACAAGCCCTTTTCCCTCCCTGGCCCTATGATGAGATCCTGAGCCCAGGGCCTCCTTTGGGATGGAAGTGTTTGGGGCAGGGTGGGCGGTATAACTCTGATACTTCCTGGGTCCTCCCTGCTCTCCTAGTTCAACGCCCCCTTTGATGTTGGAATCAAGCTGTCAGGGGCTCAGTCCCATCAGCATGGCCAGGTCCTGGGGAAGTTTCTTCAGGACATGTTTTGGGAAGAGGCCAATGGTAAGTCCCTGCCTGGGTCAAGTCAATTCAGTTTCCTTGAAATCCCCAATGTGAGCCTGCATTATAGGTGACACAAGAAAAGTTTTCTTGCCCTGGCCGGTTTGGCTCAGCGGTTAGAGCGTCGGCCTGCGGTCCTGAGAGACCCGGGTTCGGTTCCCGCTAAGGGCATGTACCTCGGTTGCAGTTTGTCCCCGGCCCTGGTCGGTTGTGCGGGTGGCAGCCACTCGATGTGTTCCTTTCACATCGATGTCTCTCTCTCTCTCTGTTCCTCTATCTCCCTCCCACTCTACCTGAACAAAAAATGGAAAAATGTCCTCTGGTGAGGATAAAAAAAAAAAAAAAAAAAAAAAAAAAGAAAAGTTTTCTTCCCTGACCCATCTCTCACAAGGAGCTTCTAATGCCTCATTCCCAAGTATTGGCAGGAGAGTAGGCTGGGCTGGTATTTGTGAGTGGCTCAGAGGGGGTTGAGCAGTTTTTGTATTTAAAGATGGTATTAAATTCTGAGAACTAGCTTCGGTGCCCCAGTGAACCTCAATTTTCTTAACCATAAAAAGGAAATAACATCCACTATGAGAGGATAAAATTATTTGGTGTTATAGCACCCTTTACTGTATAATTAACTTCACAAACAAAAGGAATTAATGCTACAATTACACTTAGAGTGGGCTCTGCAGCCAGTTAAGCAGTCTTTTTGGTTTTGATTTGAATCCTATTTTGCCGGTAAAAAGATACCACCCAACTTTTTCCTGATCAAGGAGGCAACACCTTGCCTTTGGAAGCACCCTACAAGCTGCAAAGCACTTCCCTCACCAACATGGCATCACCCCACCACCCACCACGTGAGTTAGAAGGAAAATGGAACTCAATCTTCAGTGCAGATAAGGAGACCAAGACTCAGAGTTTTAGATGACTTGCCCAAGTCACAGTCCAATGCTCACCCCATTACAAGACACCACCTCAGCAATCACCATTGTGGACTGTCATCATTTTTGATGGCACTGGCCAGACAGCAGGCTCAGAATTGTGACTTGGCTTCTTGCTTTTCAGAGGCCCCAGTGGACAAGTGACCATCCACAAGACCGGCCCACCTCTTTGTTTTCCTACTACCCTTAGTTGTGCTCACCTTGGTTTCAGATTGCTTCTACAACTCCCAGCTCTGAGTGGTACTAGCTTAGGACCTGAATAAATATTCAAACTGTGTGCTAAATGTTCAAAATGAGAATTATTTTGCCAAGAAGGAAAATTTCACATTTTGTGGGGGGAAAAAAAATCTTAGTCTATGTTCAATGGAAAGAGAAAAGATGTTGCAAGGCAGGTGTGCATGCTTAGAAAACCAAACTAGCCCGGCTGGTGTGGCTCAGTGGATGAGCAGTGATGTATGTATGGCATGCTCCAAGAGGTCGCCATTTAAATTCCTGATGGGGGCACATACCCAGGTTGTGGGCCTGATCCCTAGTGGGGGGGCATGCAGGAGGCGGCCAATTGATGTTCTCTCTCATCGATGTCTCTAGCTCTCTCTCTCCCTTTCTCTCTTAAAATCAATAAAGATTATTTTTAAAATTAATTTAAAAAAAAAGAAAACCAAACTAGACCAATTCACACAAGCAGAATATTGGGGGATAAATGGCAGAAGTGGGGGAGAGGAGAGAAAGACAGAAAGAGAAAGGGGGGGGGAGAAAAGGAAGGGAGAAGATGAGAAGAGGATGAGGAATGGAGAAAGGAAAGACAGTTCTTTTAAATAGCAGAGTGCAGAGTTGCAGCAGAGCTTATCATCATCAAGGACTGTGTGGACAAAGAAACTGCAGTGACATTATCAGAGCTAACACCCACTAAACTAACATTTAAGATCAGAACAGGATTCTGGGAATGCCAAAGCACAAGTCTAAAGTTGTATTTAAGTGGCTGCTAATAATGGCTGAGCCACTGTTGGGAAGGGCTTCTTCCTTGTCCACTATTGAGAGGCCGGCAAAGTAGATACTACCTCATATGGGCAAGGTGGGCCATTACCTTGACTACTTCACTGATACTAGGTTGTTGCCCCAAAACATTTCCAACTCCAGCTCACAGCTGAATTTAACCTTGTTCCACAATTTAATTCCGGGTACACAATTTAATTCCAGTGAAGACACAGCTTCCTAGGAGGAAATGTCACTTATCATTTACACTTTAGCATAAACATGTAAATTGATTTCTGAGAGTCAGTGATGATAGATGAGTGAATCATTAAGAGGAAAGAGCAAACAAGGACAGAGGCTCCAAAGAAAAGCACTGCCAACCTGCCCAGTCAGACATATGAACCCATACTAGAAATATGTAGGACACCCCTCTGCAGAGTTGAGGTAACATCCACACTCTGGAAAAACCTCTATTACAGAGGACTCTAGGAGCCAAGTATCTTCTCAAGTAAAATTCTGGCCACCTGGCACTCAAGACATTGCCCTATTGGCACTAACCACTGGTAGACCTGGCAGGCACACTGAAACACAAATGCCACCCCTCACTGAGGAACTGCATGTGGTCTGTGAAATGTCACCATCATCTGGGAATATCTTAGAAATGCAGAATCTTGGACCCCACCCTTTGCCCTACTATGAGGATCTGCACTTGAACAAAATCCCCAGGCTATTAAATGGCTTATATAAAGTGGCTTAGAGCCCTGGCCGGTTTGGCTCAGCGGTTAGAGCATCAGCCCACGGACCAGAGAGACCCGAGTTCGGTTCCCGCTAAGGGCATGTACCTCGGTTGCAGTTTGTCCCCGGCCCCAGATGGGGTCGTGTGGGTGGCAACCACTCGGTGTCTCTCTCACATCGGTGTTTCTCTCTCTCTCTTTCTCCCTCCCACTCTATCTGAAGATAAATGCAAAAATGACCTAGGGCGAGGATAAAAAAAATAAAATGGCTTAGAGGCAACTGGATCCACTGCACAGCCAGATCACCCACATGGCACAGATAGGTGGATCGTAATAAAATTTACAAAAGTTCAGACCTCATTAGGTGAGACCCTCAACAGAACGGTGAACACATGAAAAAGGTGTCCTGTTTCTTCTCTTACTCACCTTCTTCCCATCACTTTAGTCCCAGCTCTGTTGTCGACTCCATGTCCATCTGTTGGGCAGACAGCCAACCAAACACACACACACACACACACACACTTCCATGTCTCAGATGTTAGACACCTGATTACATGTCTACACAGTGACTTCATTCAAAGTCCTTGCTTCCAAAGACATCTTCATCTAAGCCTCAGTAACGATTACAGATTGAAACATGTTACCACTATTAAAAGAATTTAAGGTATTGGTGAACTAAGTGGGGGAAGTAGAAGTAACAGAAGTGGAGAGAAATGATCTTCCACAGCCCCCAGAGAGCCAGCCCCTGTGACCCAGCCCCGTAGCACTGAGGCCTAGGCTGACAGGCTGTTCCGTAGCTTAGCCACATTAACCATAGGGTACAACCCTGATCACCACTAGCCACGCCCACAGCCTTTAACAGCTAAAGAAGAGGATTGAAAGCTCAGGCGTGATCAAATTGGCCCAGGAAACCAGCTGCTGACCTGGTGAGGCAGCAGCCATGGATTGGGTTGGGGTCAGGTGCTCAGGGGGAGGATAGGTGCCAGGCCCTGGCAGGAATGATGGGTCACCTAAAGCTCCACCCACTAAAAAAAGAACAAAGGCTTACTTTTCTCTCAAAGGATTCACAAGCATTCCCTGCCACTTGCCTGTGTCATTCATTAAAACAAAACAAAAAAAAACCAACCACACACATGTTAAGCACCCACTCTGGACTGGGCGATCTCACCTGGGTCAGGCAACATGATGTGGTAGAGAGCTATGGGCTACGGACTCAGACCTGAATTTGAATACTAGGTTTATGTTCCAGACCAAAACACTTAATTTCTCATTCTCAGCCTCCTCAAATCAAAATACCCACCTCCCTGGGTTACTATGGACACGAAACACAGTATCTCCTTCAAGGACACCTGGCACATAGTAGGCATTCAACTATTCTAACAGCCATCACTTACTGCACTCCTGCTGTGCACCAGGCATTGTTCTAAACACTTATACGTAATTAAGTAATTTCAGTTAATTTTTACAAGTCACTTGGGAGGGAGGAAACTGAAATTCAGAGAAATTAACTTTCCAAGGTCACACAGCAAACACACTACCCACTAATACCAGAGCTGTAGTGCTCTAGTCCATGCTTTTCATACTTTACTGCCTCTCAATGTTACTTTCTTAAGGTCCAAGGGATTTCTTTTGTTTGTGATTTTTATTTTCCTTCATAATACACTGGGTCAACTTCAAGTCAACAACTGGCAAAAATAAAACATCAAAGGAAAGAAGGGACACACTTGAAAAAATGTAGCATTTCTAACACTGTCCCACATCAGCCTCCTTAAACCTATTCCTCCAGTATTTAATAGCACCACTGACCTAAGGTACCCCTGGGGTAAGCAAGAAATTTACTGTAGAAAACATTCTCCTTATAAGCTTATTTTGTTTCAGGATATACCTAGTATATCAGTATACTAACACATGTAGTATTTAACTCATACACTTACAGGTATGTGGCTCAGAAATTCCCTTGTGACAACAAGCAAACAGAAGAATGGGGACCCATGCTCAGCTTCCTTAATCTGAATCCACTTCCAAACATCAATGACAAATGAGCGTTGACAGGGATTACAGGGACTGGCTGGCCACTGATCGGCAGTTCTGCTGCCATCTTTGTTTGACCAAGTTTGTTCAATCACTGAATATTTCAGTGGCCACTTGCCCTTATTTTATAAAAATGAGTGTCGCAAAAATGAAGGTCCCAAACTTAATACAGAGAGAAAGATATAAACACCAGAAGAGCCAAGAGCAGATTTTGAGCCACAAACATTGAGTGGACACTCAACTGTGTGTTCAACTGGAAAGAAACTGAGCCAAAGTGAAGGAATATGCTGAAAATGCAGTCAGTGACCATGTCTCAAAAATGAGGCATTAGCAGAGCTTTTGAATTTGTTTTGCATTCTCAGAGCACAGCCTTTCTTTTTATAGGTTGACTTTGGCTTATGCATTTGTGTTCAATACCATAGTACAAAATTAGAGGGCTGACTGTTAAGTAATGAAACAAGATTTCCTCCAAAATTCACCTAGAGGCACCAGCAGAGTTCCCAGTCCCAAGCCCACAGTACAAATGACTCATCACCACACCTGTGTACTTGATATTTCTCCTCCTACTGCACTGCTCTGGAGAAAAAGAAGGTATCTGTGTAGTTTCCAAAGGCTAAGAAGCAGCAGTACATCTGAACTCCCAAAGTGTAAAATGAAAATCAATGCTCAGAGACAGAACTTTTAAGAAGGTACCATACCATGTCTTATCTCCAGTGTAATCTTGCAGAGAGGCACATGTATACTTGAGAATGTCTGCAGACCTCTGGGTTCCCAGGTTACGAAGTCGGCCAACAACTTAACTACTGTTACTCATTCTGAGAACTCTAAACAAACGTGGAGAGCATGGGAGTTGGCTGAAAATCCATCCCTTTATTTTCAGAAATTGATGGCCAGGAGTAAGGGTAATACAGAGGCATTCCAGCAATACAGCAAGAACAATCAAGTCAGCCATTCAAAATCAGAAACACTGCCAACCAGTTTTCACGCCCACAACACAGAAATGATCATCCTAAATCCTAGAGATAAAAGTATAAAGCACCTTGTGCTTTACCTTGGCAGGAAGACTCATCATACACTCTGAAATATTTAGCAGTTCCCCAAATCTTCCAAATAGGAGAATGCGCCCCCAATTCCCCCCCATTGGCAAACATGAGGCACAGACTACAACACAAAGCTAAATCCATGGGCGGTTGACAGGGAATTAAGGCCCACTTTGCAGGCCAGCAACTTGTGTACAGGGGCAAAACAAAAATACCATATAGAAAAAATGTTAAGTTCATTTCCTTTGAACTTACAAGGCTCAAATGATCTTCCAAAAACACCTACAGAAATCCAGCACTAAGAGATGGGTTTTACTATTTAAGATATAGGCTTCCAAGAAACACACAAAGAATCAGTGGCCTGTCTCACTGCAGACTAGGGTAAAGGATCTCTTCTGACAAAGTGCAGAATGCCCTCACACTTAACCCTTGACCATTATAACCTTCCAGGGCCTTTAATGAATATACCTTTACAAGGCACCATCAGGGAGCAGAGCACAGCTCAAAACTTGAGATGACCTAGATGCTCCAAAGTCAGAGAGGATCTCACTTCCAACAGAGAAAGGACATAGAGGAGGCAAAGGCAAGGAAGATTGCCAGAAGGGGGACTGTTACAGACACCAGGCCTCCTTGTCCTGCAAAGGCAATAGAACATGGCTGAGTGACCCCAGCAGAGCTTTGGAAAATTAAACTGATTTACCTCTCAACCTGGGAGAGGCACACAAAAGGCTGTCATATGCAATGAAACAGAATGACTCTTTCTGGTCCAGTGCTCCAGAGAAAGAGGGCAAAAATTGAATAAAGGGCACTTGGACCTCAACAGCAGGGCAGCAGGAAGTAAAAACACCTTCTTTGGGAGTCCTTATCCTCAAGAAGGCCTCTTCCCTGAGTCCCCAATCTGTCCAGATCTCCATCAACAAGGACTTCCCCTGGACAATGAGTGCCCTTCTGCCCTCTGTTTTGATGGCAATGGAACCAGGGAAACCAGCAGCCGAGGTCCTTCCACCAGTGCCAATGCAGAGTTGACAAAGCAACAGCAACGGCCATTCTGAAGAGTTATCCAGGGAAGAAAGGGGGATGATTCCACTGCTCGCAGGGGTTGACTTCATAGATCTCCGTCGAAGATCCCCCACAGGAGATTTCCCACGGAATTCATTCTTAGAACTGAGGACCAGGAACCAAGTTATACACTGACATGGGCTTAGACAAGAAGGAGGGTGACTTTATTCACACACTGCTCAAAAACACAGGCTGTAGAGAACAGGAATTTGGATTGGCAAACTCGTCACACCCTTCACCAGCCTTTCTTCTTCCCTGACTGCCCTGGAGCATGTGGCTAGGAAGCAAAATCCCCACCCCTCACCCTGCTCCACTGCACCCCACCACCCACCCACCCACCCACCCACCCACCCACCAACCAGCTAGGAGCAAAAGCCATATGACGAGGTTTCAAGGAAAACATCCCGTTTCCTGTCCTGGTTTTCTCCACTCTGGTGTCATTCCAAACACACACTTGTCCTGGGACCCAGGCAGAGATAAAACCCAGCCTGTGTCCTGTCAGGTCACTGGTCATCCTGGAGGGCAGGAAAGAGAAAAGGAAGAAGGTTTCAAACCAAGTTCACTCAACACAAATCAGGCTTAATGCTCACCCTGTTTATACTCTGTTAATAAAATGCAGCAAAAGCAGTTTTCGGATTTTTAAAAAACAAAAATGCAAATTTTATGACCTTTTATAAGAGACTCCTGCACCATCTTCTGCTTAAAGACTGTAGAGGCGTCTGGTGTTCTCACGCAAGGTAGCCAAGGTGCGGGAGAGCGGCTGATCTTTGACCCTGGCAATCTCTCGAACTGTATGCAAGGCAAGGCCCGGGTGAGCATACTGGCAAAGGCTTCTGGGGACCTGGAAGATATCAAGCATTCAGAACATCGTTGTGCCTTCTGTGCACAGTCATTACACAGAACGCCCTCCCCGGCCCTTCCCCAGTAAGGACCTCTTTGGGGCTACCCTGTAGAGACCCCTTTACCTGCAGGTGCAGGGAGAGTCCTAGTCATGGGGGGCTCTGGGTGAGCAGGGTCCCACGCTTCCTTGGACTACCCTCTACAGGGTAGGGCTTTGCACTGCCTGGAAGAGAGTGGTTACCCTTCAGCTTCTCAACCCCCTAGACTTTTGGTTCTGTAGAGCAATACAAGGAGGTATCTGTACAGCCAAGGGTGGGACCTGAAGTCTCTGGGGCTCTGGCCTTGCCAACCTTGTAAGGGTGACCACCCACCTCCCCACCCTCTCCTCAGTGCAACTCAGCCTGAAGACACTCCTACCTGTCGAGGCAGGAAGTAGGGAGCATCAGTTTCCACGATGATTCTCTCCAGCGGGATCTGTCTCAGAGCATCCCGGGCCTCCCAGGCAGAGGAGTACGTCAGGACTGCCGTGAAGCCCACAGACATGTTGGGAAAGTACTTCAGCAAGGGCTCGATGACCGGGTAGCTGCCAGTGAAGCAATGCCTGAGAGAAGAAGTTCAGGTCAGCACTCTCTCGCAATCCCCTCTGCAGCAGCCCGACTCCCTCTAGACACATAACCCTTTTAAATTATTTTCTGTGGATAAATTTCCAGAAATGGAAAGAAGCCATCCAAAGGATGGACTCCACAGTAAACATAGACAAGAGCTGACTCCAACACCGTAAAACCCAAGATGACTCCTGGTGGGCAACGCTCACCCATCAACCCATTACACCACAGAATACTACCCAGACACTTGAAATAATCACCAAGAAGAACATAGGGCAACAATACAGGGACAAGGTATGCATATGACACAGAAAGAGAAGCAGAATTTAAAACTGTGACCCTCTAAAATTACAACTACAGTAGGCAAAAATTATGTCCATGTACCAAATGAACTCAAAGGAAATAAAAAATATCAGGGAGTGAGACTATGGGTGAATTTTCTTAATTTGATGGCTGTTCATGTTCTTAATATAGTGTATATATTGCTAACCACACTGAAAATGCAGGGCTTCCTCCAGCCACAACTATCTTAGCCCCTGTCTACCTACTACAACTCCTTAGAATGCCTTTAAAGTCAGCCCAAAATGAAGCAATAAAAAACCAACCAACCAACCAGAAGGGCTGAGTGACTATGCTTCGTCCAGTCAGAGGTCAGAGGCTTCACTCTCTGCTTGGGCACCCGAAAGGCAGCAGCCTAGAGGCCTGACAGGCCCACCCACTTCTGCCACCTGTCAAGACTTGGTTTGGGTTCTAGACTCCCGGTTTTTTCAGTTAACCCATCCCGTCCATCTTGAAAGAGCTAGCCCAGGCATCGCCTCCTGAGCCTTTCCAGTCAGGCTCAGCTAATGGCCCCTCCTGTGCTCTCACAGCACCTATGCCTACCTCGGCCCCACGCTCTCTATAGAAGACACCAGCTGACTCATCTGTCTCCCACAGCTGAGCCAACACCCAGGACAGGTACACAGTAAGAGATCAGAGAGTTTGTCAAAGTGAACTTAAGAACCCGTAGACAACATTCAGATAAAACACACCCTGCATTAGTAGCTTCCAAATTAAAAAAAAGGAAAGAAAATTTCTTTTCAGGTGCCCTGGAATATTCTGTGTGCTAAGTCACTGGACTCCATAGCAGCCTCTCCCAAAATCAATAGTCCTCATTTCTGAGAACTGAGACTCTAGCCTGCCACCTAGGACAGAGGTCACAATAGCCCCTTCTTGCTCATTGGTGATACATTAGCTCAAACCATATTGAGTTGTAGTTTTGTAAGTAAAAAAAATGGTCAAACATTAGAAATTTCATATGGTTCAACCTAATACTTAGCTTTTAGAAAAGATACTACATAAAGACATAATATTATCCACGCTCTCCATCTGAGTTTTTGTTTTCCCACTAACACCCTAGGCAGAGGAAGCATTCGTTCCGTCTGCCTGCTAAAGCTCCCGCCTAACCTATGGATCTTATAGTCTGAGGGCACAAATCTTTTCATGATGCTCAGCAGATCTTCGTCAGCTTCTCGGCAGTGAATCACCAAGGGCTTCTTTAGAGACACCGCCAGCTGCAGCTGTCTCTCAAATACCTGGGAGAAGACAAAGTAACAACATGTGCAGGTCAGAGTCACTTCAGAATTCTGTTACTTCCAGAACACCCAATCCAAAATGGGCAGCCCCACTGTCTCCAACTCCCTATTTTTAAACTATACTATATAATTTTCAGTGACAGATAAGCCTTACTGGGTCTTATTAAGAGCCAGGTGGTGCTCAAACACTTTAGGTACATTATGACCTGTAACACTCACAAGCACTCTGAGGTAGCAGTTGAAGAAACTGAGGCTTCGAGTGAGGTTAAGTACTTGCAGCTGAAATACTATAGTGCCACCATTCAAACCTGAACATAGGAGTCCACAGAGCAACCACTATGCAATGCTTATTTAGGGTTGCAGGGGCAGAGTGAGGCTCAAGAACAGCAAGTACAAGCCAAATTCCCCTCCCTTCATTACCCCCACCTCTACTTCCAAGAGGTGATCACCTTCCTCACTTTCCACACCTTTTCTCTCTCTCTCACACACACACACACACACAATGAATGCCTGGCTTTCAGATAAATAATATACATATTTTCTTTTTTTTTAATCCTCACCCGAGGACACTTTTTTCCATTTTTTGTTCAGATAGAGTGGGAGGGAGAGAGAGGGAGGGAGAAAGAGGGAGGGAGGGAGGGAGGGAGGGAGAAAGAGGGAGGGAGGGAGAAACATTGAAGTAAAAGTGACACATCGAGTGGCTGCCACCCGCATGACCAACCAGGGCCGGGGACAAACTGCAACTGAGGTACGCGCCCTTAGCGGGAACCAAACCTGGGTCCCTCTGGACCGCAGGCTGACGCTCCAACCGCTGAGCCAAACCAGCCAGGGCTAATTTGCATTTTTTACATCAAATAAAATGCTTTTGGCAATTTGAATCAGATGGTATTCACTTGAGAATGACATTTTCAAGTCTAACACTGGTGCTACCTCTCTCATAATAGAAGCACTGAGCCAATTCTAATTCTGAAGTAACTCTTGTTTAACTTGTGTTTTCAACTAAAGGAAAATGATCATAATAACCAAAATCAACAGGGAAAAAGGTAATTATGTGAGATAATGGAGTTGCTGGCTAATGCTATGGTGGTACTCATTTTGCACTATCTACATGTATCCAATCATCATTCTGTACACCTTAAACTCACACAATGTTATGTCAATTATATCTCAGTAAAAAGCTAGGGGGAAAATGTAATTCTTGGCCATACATTTTTAAAAGGGGGGGGCTACATTTTGGGGGGGAGAAAGAACCAAAATCATAGAATGCTTGGTAGGGGCTTTAAAGATGGGCTAGATCCAATATCTACAGCTGATTGGATCCGCTCCCCAACACACCTGCCATCCTTAAACCCTAAAGAGGCGGACAGCTGCAAAAGATTATAAATCCAACGTTTAATTCCTGCTCCCCAAAAACTTATTCCTTAGGGCAGTTAAACTAGTACAGTTCTTAGGGTGGAATATAACATAGCTGGTAAAAAGCATGTTTTTCAAAGTATATTTCATTTAATAGGAACATGTTCACAAGTGGAAAAATCACTCAAAACTATTACTTTTTTTTAATTTCCTAATTTCTTTTTTAAAAAGTATTTATGTACAACACACTTCCTTGACTTTATGACAGGTGCCTATAAGACATGCTACCAATTTTCCCTTGCAATCCTCTAAGAAACAATGACATTTAAAAAAATAAATTGTTTTGGCCCTGGCCAGGTGGGTCAGTTGGTTGTGCACTGTCCTGTACATCAAAAGGTCAAGGTTCAATCCCCAGTCAAGGCACATACCCAAGTTGTGGGTTTAATCCCCAGTCAGGCCACATATGGGAGACAACCGATAAACATTTCTGTCATACATCAATGTTTCTCTCTCCTCCCCTTTCCTCTTTAAAAAACAAACAAACAAAACATATCCTTAGGTGAGGATTAAAAGTAAATAAATAATGTTTTTGCCCTGGCCACTTTGGCTCAGCGGTTAGAGCGTCGGCCCAGGGACTAAAAAGGCTGCAGGTTAGGTCCTGAGCCCTGGTCTGGGTTATGCAGGAGGCAATAAATCAATGTCTCTGTCTCTGTCTCTCTCTCTCTCTCTCTCACATTGATATTTCTGTTTCTTTCTCACCCCCCCCCCCACCTCCCCCTCCCTCCCTTCTACTCTATTAAAAAAAAAAATGTCAATGGAAAAATATCCTTGGGTGAGGATTAACAAAATAATTAAAAATAAATATAATAATAATAATGTTTTGTAAAACACTTCTGAATTTCAAAGACATTAAGATGGAAGGATAGTTAGTGGGCAGGAGCTTACAGGCTAGAGCTACATAGAGCATTTGTTCTTACCAGAAACCTGGTTGAAAAACGCAGCAGTGAATGAAGTACAGAAAAATTATTTACCCAGCATAATTACCCTCTTCTGCCTGCATAAGCTCAGGTTCTCACTGATCCATTATTTCCAGGAATTCCAGAGCTAATCAGTCTTGTTTGGGGTGGCCCTCCCAAGCAGCTCTTACATACTCATTACCTTAATACTTAATTTCAGTCAAACACAAAAACAGACAGAAGCAGCCTGGTTCAGCCAGTCCAGCCCAGCCCAACTGGAGAGGGGCAGTCAATTCACTCTGGCTTTTCAACTCCAAAAACCAAGAGATTCTGATAATCATATTGGCTAATATGTGCAACTCACACACAAACTATCCAGGATCTAACTCTTAGGAACTAAATAGGAAAGTAAATAGTTAAATCTATGAACACACAGATAAGCAAGGGAAAGTTAACAGTGGTTTGCTCTGGATAGCAGAATAATTACTGATCCCCCCCAATTCTTTTGCTTTTTTCTATTTTCCAATCTTTCTGGAAAATATTAGGTAACAGAAACCAAGCTCTCTTTATTTATTTATTTATTTATTTATTTATTTATTTATTTATTTTTTTTTTTTATCCTCACCCAAGGACATTTTTCCATCTTTTGTTCAGACAGAATGGGAGGGAGAGAGAGAGAGAGAGAGAAACATTGACGTGAAAGGGACACATCAAGTGGTTGCCACCCGTACAACCCAACCAGGGCCGGGGACAAACTGCAACCGAGGTACACGCCCTTAGCAGGAACCAAACCCGGGTCTCTCCGACCGCAGGCTGACACTCTAACGGCTGAGCCAAACCGGCCAGGGCCCAAGCTCTCTCTTATAAGGCACCACAGTGAGCTAGCACCCCCTCACTTGGCCAGATACGGTCCTTCCATAGGTTTTTTTCCTTCCCTTTACAGGTAAAATATTCAGCAGGACACACCAAGAACTTGCCAACTACTCTACTTTTAGGCAAATGCAACTCAATGCCAACATCCCACTAGTGTACTTCTTGTTTTGGTGTCCAAGTTTAGATTTACATCAAGAACATGGCATCCACTTCCTCTAGTGTGCTCCAGTAATACAGACACCTTATCTATCTCTTCTACACACAGTTCAGCAATCCCCCTGCCAGTAATTTATTTTCTCTGAATCACTATCTTCCAGTCTTGAATACCATCTCACCAAGCCAAATACCCACAATATTCTATTTATCACCCTATGCTATAACTTCAAGTTCAGTCAGTATGCACTAGGTACTTCTATATGCAGATCTGGTACCATGATGATTTAATGAAGGGAAAAGTTACCGTGAAATATTTAGCACATTTCCTGGCACACAGGCATTCAATAAACATCAGCTATATAGTTAAATATAATGCTCCTGCCCAGCTGGTTTGGCTTAGTGATTGAGCATTCACCCATGCATCAAGAGGTTACGAGTTCGATTCCCAGTCAAGGCACATGCCTGGGTTGCTGGCTCAATCCCCAGTAGGGGAAGAACAGGAGGCAGCTGATGGATGTTTCTAACTCTGTAAAAATCAATAAAACATACACACACACACACACACACACACACACACACACACACACACAGAGTGTTCCTCTTCCTCTTTCCAGTCACCTTAGCGTCCACATTTTTTTTTAATCCTCACCCAAGGACATTTTTTCGATATGTTGTGGAAGAGAGAAAAAGAGAAACATCAACGTGAAAGGGACACATCGAGTGGCTGCCACCCGCATGACCAACCAGGGCTGGGGACAAACTGCAACCGAGGTACGCACCCTTAGCGGGAACCAAACCCGGGTCTCTCCAGACCACAGGCCGACGCTCCAACCACTGAGCCAAACCAGCCAGGGCAGTGTCCACATTTCTGAACTATGATCCTCTTTCCAACCAATCAATATATCTCTATCACATCTATGTTTCTCTCTCTCTCCCTCCCTCCCTCCCACTCTATCTGAAAATCAATGAAAAAATATCCTGAGGTGAGGATTAAAAAGAAAAAAAATCATTTGGAACCCTCTGAAGTTGTTTCTTATGAAAATTAACTGTTTTAAGCCTGGCATATGTATTCGCTGTCATGGACAACTGTATTCAAATACAAAGGTCTAGGGTCTTATGCTAAAGCAGAAGGGCACCATACCTTCCTTGAAATTTTTCTCTTTGATCAAAGGAAAATTAAGAAACCACTGAATCTAGGAAATTCCTCCTCTTAATTCACAGATGCCAGTATCAATAGGGCACAACATCAGTGCACTGCTGAGGTTGACCAAGGTGGACTGGGACAGCACCAAAGGGAAAACTGGTACCAAATTCTGTCCAGGCTGGAACCCACTCTCTCTCTCCAAGGCCTGAGCATATTGGGCATGCAGACTTAGACCTAAAAGGTATCAACAGGAAGACAGCACACAACAAATTCAACCTGGCAACATGCAGTGATGAAGTGGGAGGGTCTTTCTCCTTGTCTTGCTCCTTCCTAAGTCAGAAACTTCCACTGAAATGCTATAACTACTCATACCATGCCAAATCCCTATGCTCAAAAGATACTGAGAGGGAAAAATATTAAGATGGTAATAATTGTTATCTCTAGCGGAGTGGGAAATGATCACCTTTATACATTTTGGTCCGCAGGCAGACACTCTAACCACTGAGGCAAACCGGCAAGGGCTATACATTTTTGTAATTTCCAAATATTCTACAATGGGCATACTTAAATTTAAAGTCAAAATAAAAGCCCTGGCTAGTTTGGCTCAGCGGTTTGAGCATCAGCCTGCAGACCAAAGGGTTGTAAGTTTGGTCCCTGGTCAGGGTCGTGTAGGAAGCAATCAATCCATGTGTCCCTTACTGATGTCTCTCTCTCCCTCCTTCCTTTTCACTTTCTCTAAAAAAAGCAACGGAAAAATATCCTCAGGTGAGGATTAACAAAAAACAAAATTCAGAATAAAAATTAATTAAAGAAACAAAATGTGTTGCTTACCAAGAAGGAAAACAAATCTTTTGACTCATCATTAGCCTTAAGAAGTCACACTCAGCTGGTGTGGCTCTGTGGATTTAGCATCATCCTATGAACCAAGAGGTTCGATTTCTGGTCAGGATACAAGCCTGGATTTTGGGCTTGATTCCTAGCAGAGGGCATGCAAGAGGCAGCCAATCAATGTTTCACTCTCATTAATATTTCTCTCTCCCTTTCCCTTCCTCTCTATCTAAAAATCAATAAAAACATATTTTTTTAAAAGTCACAAAGTACCTTTCTCTGTCCTACCCGCCCCCCTTACATAATAAAGCTGAAAGAAATAAATAGCTTGCAAAGAACTTGAGAAATGACATCTAGATGGTCTGGATAAGAGCAATTAAATTTTTAGGGATTCTAAATTCTTTAGTTCCAAAAGTAGAGAACCTCCCCGCAAAAAAATGAAAAACCTACTTAGATTTTAACAGCTGAAAGAGGAATTAAAACTGTAAGCAAGTGGGCTGCCATCACGAACACAGTAACAATCCAGACCAGGAATTTCATGACCAACAGACTACTTTAGCAGAAACAAATGGTCATTGACATCCTTCATCCTAGGAAGGCTAGCCAAAATGTGTAAGACCACACCAGATGTCATCTTAGTGTTTGGATTCAGAACCCATTTTGGTGGTGGCAAGACAAGTGGCTTTGGTGTGATTTATGAATTCCTGGATTATGGAAAGAAAAATGAACCCAAACATAGACTTGCAAGACAGGGCCATATGAGAAGTCAACCTCAAGAAAACAAAGAAAGGAACCCAAGAACAGAATGAAGAATGTCAAGGGGACTACATAGGCCATTGCTGGTGCTGGCAAAAAGGAGGAGTCAAGATTCTTCAGTGACTTTATCTGTGGATTGTACAGATTTTTCATGAGGAATAATAAGCTAAGAACTTATATTAAAAAAAAAAAAAAAACAAAAACTGTAAGCAAGTTAAAGAGAACCTCATTACCTTGTGCTGTTCTGGGACAGGCGTGGTACATTTATAAGAGTAATCCAAGCCCATTTCCCCAAATGCCACAGCCTTGGGATGCCTTAAGGCTTGCAAAAGATTTCTTTCTTGACTCTCACTGTAGTAACGTGCAAAATGAGGGTGACAGCCAAAGGCTCCCCATACCAGATCCTCTTTCAACAGGTCCTCCCATAGGCTATCTGTCAGTGTCCTGGGGTCACAGAAGTCAGAGATGCAGCCCTGAAATTCCTTAGGGAAGGTGCTGCTATAAATTCTTCTGAACTTGTTAAAGGTCCCTTGGAAAGACAACTTGGAATAGAGCATGTCCAAGTGACAATGGGTATCAATGAAACCCGCCTCTAGGTCTGGCTCCAGATGGCTTCTTGGCAGAGAGCTAGATGTGTGTCCTTCACAAGAACGCAGTGGTGTCTCCTCCTGGAATGTTCTTTTCTCTTTCACCTGCTCTTCTAAGCTTCTGGAGAAACGAAATGAGCGAGAATTCTTGGATCTGCCTTCCTCTGCCACCTCCAGATCTCTGGAGGCGTTCTGGGAGCTCACTGTAGAATTGAAGGAATAATCCCTCAGGAGGCCCCGGCTGCTCCCCCAAGCCTGCAATGTGTCACTGCTGCTGCCGCCCATGGAGGTGTAGCTATGTTTGCGACTGTTGTTCCAATAGTTGGCATAGTCACACCAAGGACTACTGTACAAGTGAGCAGGGTACATGACATAGTCAGTGGGGAAGGCAGAAGGCTCTGGAACTGATGAGAGTTTCAGTGAGATGGGCTCCTCCTGAGAGAATCTGACTGTAGAGACCTCGTCCACATCAGACCAGTCACTTCCTGAAGAGGTGTGCTCTATCACCACCTCCCTTTCTTTAGGCTGCAGAAAAGAAACAACAAAGAGTTAGCCTTCTTGTGTGAAGACAGCCTCCCATACTCTGTGATCTGTAGAGCATAGGCTCTGGCTTGATATTTGGTCATGGTGAAGGCGTTACGTCGGCTCATAGCTTACCTGTCACCTAGTTTCCTTATAATTTCCAGAAAGTGAGCCAGGTTACAGCTATGAATAGTCAAATCAGGCTCGGGGGATAAACTCATACACCATCCATCTCTAAAGAGTATGCGATACCTGCACTCCCTCTCTGAATGATCCCTCTTGAGAAAAACTGCTGTGTACTGGGGGTTTTACAGAAAAGCAGTGCCAGGCATCTCATCTCTAACAACATACTTCTAATACATTCAACATGTAAAACCACACAGCTGTGGCAGGTTTTTTTAAAAATTGATTTTAGAAAGAGAGAGACAGACAGACAGACATCAATCGGTTGCCTCCCATATGCGCTCTGACCAGGAATTAAACCCGTCACCTTTCAGTGTACGGAACAACAGTTCAACTAAGCCACCTGACCAGGGCTCACTCACTCCTTCTTAATAGCATAAGTTTATCTGGATGTTAAGTCTGCCCAGATGGAAGTTAATTTTCCAGACTCTCTTGCAGCCAGGTGTTGGTCAGGTTTCTAGATTCTTATCTACAGATATAAGCAGATAACATGTGGAAAACTTCTGAGCCAAGCTCTTAAAAGGGAGCGAATGTACTTTCTTCTTCTCTTTTCCCCTTCCTCCTTCCTACTGGCTGGACTGGTCAATGTAACGTACTCTGAGTCCTATCAGAGTAGCCATCTCAGAGGACAAGATGGAAACTGTGTTGAGGAGCAGCAGAGCATCAAGAGACAAGGCACCAGAATCCCTCACACCAGAGTCATCTTCCTCAAGCCAAACTTCAGTTTTGTTTAAGCCACTGTTATTTTGGCCTTTGTACAAAAAATCCTAACAAACATAAATCCTTTAAAAAAAAAAAAAAAAGATAGCACTGAATTGAGGTTTCTTAATAACTCTGAAAGGTATGTTAGAAGAGAACCATCAATTTGTTGCCTGGAATCCTGAGTGACTAAAGCACTGCTTTAATGAGTAACACTTAGGATTAAACTAGAAAGACTAAATACAAGATTTAATCAAGAGAACTAAAAACCCCATGCTTGGCAAGAGCAAGACTCACATTTTGGCTTTCTAAATGAGTGTCAGAGTCATCTAAGAACTCCAGGGTTGGAGAGCGCTTGTCAATAACTGTCCTTCGATCACCACGTGGCTCCTCGCTGGGTTTCTCCTGAGGGTCTATCACCACTCTCCTATCACAGAGGCTGCTACTCTCCAGCACAGCCTTTTTTCCCTCTTTCACTCGGACCTCCAGGGCTGACTCCTTCTCTTTCTGAGGAGCAGACACAGTGACACTCCCAGCTGGTCCTTCTCCATGGCTGGGACGCTCTCCTGTGTTTGGTTTTGCCCTAGTGGCAGTCTCTCCCTTCCTTTTTGGCATCGACTTTCCCAGGATGCCCTGGATAGCCTTCAGATAGATCATTGTAGAGCCTTGGTCTCGCACTCTATCCCTCTTCTTTTTCTGAACCTCGTTTGGTTCCTCAATTCTATCATTTTGACCTTCAGCTTCAGCTGAAAACTCAGAGTTTGTGGAATTACGAGAACTATCTTTGGAATTAACCTGGAAGAAAAAAACAGATCATGAAAAGGTAATTTCATACATGAAGCACTTGACGAATTAAATACTAGTAGAGGCTCCACCAATCAAAGGGAAAGTGATAGTAGCTAAGACAAAAATTCTCTGAGTGATGGTTTCCATCCCACCCACTGTAAAAGGGACTGCACTGCTATTTCTTTTTTCTTTAATCCTCACCTGAGGACATGCTTTTGTAGATCGAAGAGGAAGAAAAAGAGAGGAAGGGGAGGGAGAGGGAGAAATATCAATATAAAAGTTAAATATTGCTCTGGCCAGTTTGGCTCAGCAGTTAGAGCATTGGCCTGTGGACCAGACAGTCCTAGGTTCAGTTCCCACTAAGGGCACGAACCTCTGGTTGCAGTTTGTCCCCAGCCCCGGTTGGGGTCGTGTGGGTAGCAACTAGTCGATGTGTCCCTCTCACATCAATATCTCTCTCTCTCTCTTCTCCCTCCCACTTTATCTGAAGATAAACACAAAAATGTCCACAGGTGAGGATAAAAAAAAAAAGAGTGAAATATTGATCACTTGCCTCCTGCACATGTCCCAACCACAGATCCAACCTGCAACCCGGCTATGTGTCCTGACCAAGAATTGAACCCATGACCTTTTCGTGTACTGGACAACGCTCCAACCAACTGAGCCACATTGGCCAGGATGTGCTGCTATTTCTTAATATTCACTTTCTCACACTTATCAGATAATATCCTTATACTGCAGTGGGAAGGAATGAGCAGAGAGATCAACAGTATGCTAACACTAGACTGCAAGCTCCTTCCTTGAGGGCAAGGACTACCACATACTTTAGAATACACCCTGGCAAAATAGAAACTTAACATATTAGTACTGGAAGGGTCCCTAGAAGCCAGCTAACCCAATCCCAGCTAATAGTCAAGAAAACCCAGGGGGTCCTCTAAGAAGTGAATCTTCTGACTCCTGAGGGCAGTATGCTTCCCACTACACCCCCACCCCCAGCTTCCTTAAAGTTCTCTACAAACTCCTCCTCCCAAATCAAACCTTGGTGTTGGAAGGTACCTTGGTTCCCAGGATCAATCAAGAGATCTAACCCCTTACACCAAATCTGCTCAGAGATACTGGTAGTCTCAGCCCCTTTCTTCTCTTCTCCTCCACATACAACCATTCCAGAGTACACAGGAAAGAAGCTAGATTATTAGCTCACCACATTAATTTGCTGTGAAACTCAGATCCAGTTTAATTCCAGCCTGATGTAAGAATGTGCCATATTTGAAAAAAAAAAAAAAAGAATGTGCCATAAATTTTCCCTGAGAACCACCCCTAAAGCAGTGCAGTCCATACATCCCACCTATTACCTGCATTTACCATTATCCCAAGGCATTCTACAGCCCCTACAACTTGCACTTCTAATTCATTTGTATTAAATTCCTCTCAGACAGACAAACAATTGAAGAAAGACACTCCACACTAAACTTTTAATCTTTTTCCTCTACTGAGGAAAAGTGGAGTCTACTACAAGAGATGTCCATCAATAAGGGAATGGTTAAATTAAGTAAACACGATACAGTTTTTTTTATTCAGAGAGAGAAAAAGGGAGAGGGAGAGAGAGATAGAAACATCAATGAGAGAGAACATGGACTGGCTGGCTGCCTCCTGCATGCCCTCCACTGGGGATTGGGCCTACAACCTGGGCATGTGCCCTGACCAGGAATTGAACTGTCAACCTCTTGGTGCATGGGTCAATGCTCAACCACTGAGCCACACCAGCCGGGCAACAGGATACAGCTTTTAAAAAGAATGAGGGAGCTCTGATATCCATGCTATACAGTAAGTAACTAACAACCATAGTGTAATCTCACATCTAAAAAGACAAAAATGCCTTACGTGTATATATTTGCAAATAAAGTCTGAAAGATATCTTTGGGGATTAAGGGAAAAGAGGAAAAGGGGCTTAAGCTCTTATTTTATATGCTTTTTGTATTACTTGAATTTTCCCCCCAAGAATCACATATCTTTGTTTAAACAAAAAATCATTAAGCCTTTGGAAATACATATATCTAGATAGTATTTTTCTCGAAGTACTTCAATTTTCGGCAGCTCTTAACTTTGGGGAGATAGGAAATGTTGCTTTTACTTTCATTTTGAATCTCTGAATTTTCTAACATGTTAGACATTTTTAAAAATGCCTACAGGGATTATTTGGGAAAGGAAATTATGGGCCATTTTTGTTTTCTTTATATCCTTCCATATTTAAGAAAATCCAGTAATATTAAAAATAAAAATGAAGGCTCCCTGAGCCTGCCCTACAGGACAGAGTCACACTTCCCAGCCCACTGCTTCACTACTTGCTTCTCTGACTGGCCCATCACACCCTTATACACTGTCACTGGCACATCTTATTTCCTCTGCTTGCCATACCCTTGCCTCAGTCTCATTTCATACTTTAAGGCCCCACACCCTTCTTTGACTCCCCCAACTCTGCCTGTGGGACCAACTGCCCCTCTTGCTTCCCCAGGCCTGGTGTAAAACATAGGAAGGCGTGGTCCACAGCAAACTGAGGAGCCCATGCACTTCCTGAATGACCACAGCTTCCCACCTCAAGCCACCTGCAGCCACTTGGAAGTACAAACCTCGAGTTACAGATTCTGGTTTTTCAAGTAAAACAAGAAATCTCAAACTTAATGCATTTTTAATCCTGTCAGCAAATATTTATTGAACATTTACTATGTGCCAGCAGGCCTGGTTCTGGATCTGGAGTTTAGCATTCAATAAAACATACAAAAATATGCCTGCTTCCTGGAGTTTATATTCTAGTTGGTGAGGGAAGAGAAAATCAAAGGAAAAGCAGTATATATGTTAGAGAGTGAAAAGTGCTAGGGAGAAAAATAAAACAGGAAAGGGAGTAGAAACTGTGGAAGGGGAGGAGGTCACTCAAGTCTTGAGTTCAAGGCAGAGGTTTGAACGAGAGGCACATATACATACTGTTATTAATCTACATCTGAGGATATTTTTCCTTTGATTTTTATAGAGTGGCAGAAGATAGAGATGAAGAGAAAAAAGAAAAACATTGATGTGACTCTTGATCGGCTGCCTCCCACATGACCCAGGGCAGGGGATTGAACCTACGTCCTTTCAGTCCACAGGCAGAAGGTCTAACCGCAAAGCCAAACCGGCCAGAGCGTAGAGGCATATATTTTTAATGTGAACTTACCAAAATGTTAAATACTGTGAGGACCTAGCAGGTCACATTCTGATTATGAACTGCCAGTTTGCAAACCCTGGTAGAGAAGACCAGGACTGTAGTTGTGGGAGTAAAAAAAGATAAAGAATGCAGTTGTCCCTCGCCACTTCACGCTTTGACTTTCGTGGCTTCACTCTATCACAGTTTTTTCTTTCCTTTTTTTTTTTTTAATCCTTCTTTTTTTTTTTTAATCTTTATTGTTGAATGTAAAATGTATTACAGATGTTCCACATTTCCCCCCAATGATCCCCTCCTCCCCCCTCCCGCCTTTTCCCACACTATTGTCTGTGTCCATTGGTTATGCATATAAGTTCTTTGGTTTATTTCTTCCCACCCCCCACCCCCCAAACCCTTTCCCTTTGAGGTTTGCCAGTCTAGCAATGAATTTGTACTTCTTAATCTCTTCACTTTTTCACCCATTCCCCCAACCCCCCTCCCATCTAGCAACCAACAAAATGTTCTCTGTATCTATGAGAATGTTTCTGTTCTATCTGTTCGTTTTGTTTGTAGATTCCATTGTTGATAGATACGTATTCACTGCCATTTTGTTTGTTCATATATTTTATCTTTTTCTTCAAAAAGACCCTTCATCATTTCATATAATAACGGTTTGGTGGTGATTAACTCCTTTAACTTTTTCTTATCTGGGAAAGTCTGTATATGGCCATCGATTCTAAATGACAGCTTTGCAGGATAGAGTAATCTTGGTTGTAGGTTCTTGCTCTTCATCACTCTGAATATTTCTTGCCACTCCCTTCTGGCCTGCAAAGTTTCTTTTGAGAAATCAGCTGACAGCCTTATGGGAACTCCCTTGTAGGTAACTAGGTGCCTTTCTTTTGCTGCTTTTAAGATTCTCTTGTTGTCTTGAACCTTTTGCATTTTGATTATGTGTCTTGGTGTGGGCCTCTTGGGGTTCATCTTGGTTGGGACTCTCTGTGCTTCCCGGACCTGTATGTCTGTTTCCTTCACCAAATTAGCAAAGTTTTCTGCCATTATTGTTTCAAACAGGTTTTTGATTTCTTGTTCTCGCTCTTCTCCTTCTGGCACCCCCAAGATGCGAATGTTGGCATGCTTGAAGTTGTCCCAGAGGCTCCTTACACTATCCTCATTTTTTTGGATTTTTTTTTCTTTTTGCTGTTCTGATTGGGCATTTTTTGCTTCCTTATATTCCAAATCGATGGTTTGCTTCTTGGATTTACGTACTCTACTACTGAAGCTGTGTAAATTATTATTTCAGTTAGTGCCTTCTTCATTTATGACTGTGCATCCTTAATTTCTGACTGGTCCTTTTTATGCTCTTGAGGCCCACACTAAGTTCACAGATGTTCTCACTAAGTTCATTGAGCATCCTTATAAGCAGTATTTTGAACTCAGCATCTGTTAGGTTGCTTATCTCCCTTTCGCTTAGTTCTTTTCTTGGGGTTTTGTTCTGTTCTTTCATTTGGGACCTGTTTCTTTGTCTCCTCATTTTGGCTCCCTCCCTGTGTTTGTTTCTGTGTATTACTTAATGAGAAGTATGGGGCTAGCTGAGACCAGATGCTGCTCGTTTGAAAGAATTTAGGAAAAACTTGAAGCAGGATCCAAGACAGGCCAATCCTATGGTTAAGCAAGTGGCAACAGCTTGGGTGGGCCTGAAAGTGGGGTGGGGTGGGGTGGGGTGGGGTGGGGTGGGGTGGGGCCGGGCCTCAGGGAGTCACCAGGGCAGGGCTACCAGTATGAGCCAGGTTGCTGGAGTCCCAGATATGGCTTCTGTCTACCGCACCAGGGAAGGGCTCACCAAAGGAACAAAGGCCTCTGACAGCAGGTTTGTCCCAGGGAAAGCCCCCTCTCCAGCCCTCGCTCCAGTGCCAAACAGCTCAGTTCTTCCCTGTATGTCTCTGGTGCCTCTGGAGCTGCCTCCCCTCCAAGCTTAGAGGGAGAGAGTCTGATAAGTTCGTGCGCAGGCCCTTTAAGGAGCTGCCTGGGGCTCCAGCCACTTTAGCTTCCCTGAGCCTCAGTTCGCGCTGGTTTTACCAGCCAGAAGTTATGGGGACTTCTCTTCCTGGCACTGGAACCCTGAGCGGGGCACCTGGTGTGGGACAGGGATCCCTCAGTCCTCAGGAAGGACCTTCCCAGTCGAGGTATCCTCCTGATTTTTATCCGCCACACGTGGGTGTGGGACCAGCCCGTCTGGCCACCGGCCCTCGTGCCCCCACCCTTCCGCCCCTCCGACCAGTCTGGATGTGGCTGCTGCTTTAATTCCATAGTTGTAGGACTTCCATCCAACTTGATTTCAGGCGGTTTTGAATGATGGTTGTTCTGTAGTTTAGTTGTAACTGTGATGTGGTTGTGGGAGGACGTGATACCACATTTACCTACGCCGCCATCTTGACCAGAAGTCTCTATCAGTTTTTTCAAATATATTCATTAAAAAGTTGATCGAGTCAGTGAAAATGATACAGCGCGCGCTTGGTTGTCTGAGTCAATTATACACCCCTGTATTACAATTAAAATGAAAATTACTGTATGTATGGACTGTAGGCCTATGTAGTCAAGCACCTCCGCAAATCCCTCACCACCACGTGCAACTGCTCAACCACTCCTTGTGTGTGGGCAATAACTTTTTCCCAAAATATCGAGTGTGGTGAAACCAAGCCAATCAAAGCATGCTGTTCACTGATCGGGTATCTTATCCTCTTCCTATCCTGACCAATGATTGGCTCAGCTTCATGCAAGTTCGTTTCTCTCATACACACTTCTACATCACTACGCATCAGGAGCATCTTTGTTCTTGTGAGTGTTTGCGATTTCTGAGAACTTTTATCTAAGCCCCACGATGGCTCCTAAACATGCTGCTTCTTCTAAGCCTTCTGACGATGAAACTAAGTGCCAGAGCAAGATGCTTACCATCCAGGAGAAGGTGAAACTTTTGGATATGATCAAAGACGGCAAGAAAATCGTGGAGGCTGCCCGCCATTACAACTTGAATGGGTCTACCATTCGCTCCATCTATAAAGATGAAAAGAACATCCGTGCAACAGCTACAGTCTCTTTCAACAAGGAAGCAAAGCACGTCGTGACAAGTCGTAATAAGTTCATAGTGAAAACAGTCTGCCCTAGCCGTTTGGATCAGTGACAGCCACAAGAAAAACATTCCGTTGAATTCGCTGGTCATCTGGGAGAAGTCGAAGCAGCTCTATCAGTGCTTTACGGCAGACGAACCTCAACCAGGACCCTCTTCTGCTACGTTCATGGATTTCACAGCGAACAAGGGTTGGTTCGAGAAGTTCCAGAAGTATCATCTGAAGAGTGTCGTTCTCCACAGAGAAGCTGGCTCTGCTGACCGCGATGATGTGGATGAGCTGCTGGAGACATATTCGGATCCCTTAACTGACAAGGATCTGGTGGAGATGACTAAGTCTGTGAGTGAGGAGGAGGAAGAGCAGCCAGAGGTTCCTGAGGGTCAGGAGGAGGAAGTTGGCCTTATACTTGAGCGTCTCTCGCAAGTCATGAGAACTATTAAGGTAGCACAGGACACGACTGGCGAATGGGACCCACAAATGACCGATGCATTGCAGTTCTGGAAAGCACTCGATGGAGCGATAGAACCCTACAAAGGCCTCCTCACGCATATGAAAAGACAGCACCAGCAACTACCTATCACGATGTTCTTCAGCCGCGCACCCAGACACCCACTGCCTGCTCCTAGTCTCCTTCAGCGGAAGAGGATGACGACGCACCTACTGAGGTCGTGCCTGCAGAGGAGCAGTAACTTTGCTCTTCTTTGTTGTGTAGTACATCTCTTCATCTTCATCACTTCATCATCGAACAAGTTGCACTATTTCCACAGGTTAGTGGTTGTGTATAAGAACTGTGTGTGTGTGTGTGTGTAATTAAATGTACAATAACAATAATACGATATTTGTAACGTCTAATATGTCTTATTTTCTCTTATTTTGTTTAATATATTGGGTAACACAAGTGTAATGGTGACTAAAGGGTGTTATTTCATGTCTAGAGGCTCTAATAATGTTAAAAAATGTATTTAGAAGGTCGTAAATAGGTTTTTCTATGCTCTAACTGCGAAAATATTTGATTTATAAAGAAAGAATCCCACTTCGCGGAAATTCACTTATTGCGGCAACCACGATGAACGAGGGCCAACTGTAATAACATAGCTTAGCCCTGGCTGATTAGAGCATCAGCCCACGGTCCAGAGAGACCCTGGTTTGGTTTCCACTAAGGACACGTGCCTCAGTTGCAGTTTGTCCCTGACCCCAGCTGGGGTTGCGTGGGTGGCAGCCAGTCGATGTGTCTCTCTCACGTCGATGTTTCTCTCTCTCTTCCTCTCGCTCTATGAATGCAAAAAGTGTCCTCAGGTGAGGATTAAAAATCAAAAAAAAAAAAAAAAAAGTACCTTACATTTTTTTTTATCCTTACTCAAGGACATTTTTCCATTTTCTGTTCAGATAGAACGGGAGGGAGGGAAAGGAAGAGAGAGAGAGAGAAACATCGACATGAAAGGGGCACATTGAGTGGCCGCCACCCACATACCCAACCAGGGCCGGGGACAAACTGCAACTGAGGTACACGCCCTTAGCAGGAATCGAACCCGAATCTCTCTGGACCACAGGCCGACGCTCTAACCACTGAGCCAAACCAGCTAGGGCCATACCTTACATTTTCATACGGACTTACATTTTACAGAGCTGCCACAGCTGTCACCCACTCTTTACAGAGAGGTACACTGGTACATGGATTGTAAATGGCAGAAGCAGAATTCAAATTCAAGTTCCCTCTACCATCCTGGAAACCAAGGGAGAATAGGGAAAATACGAAAGTTGAGAAAGAGTATCAAAGGCTGAGATGTTAAAGACAACGAGAACCTACAATCACTGAAGACGAGTTTCAACAGTGGGTAAGAGGCTATAAAGGTCAAGACTAAGCAGAAAGTACAAGAGCAGAGACAAACCACATGGCTTTGAAAAGGAGATTTAGCCCTGGCAGGGTGGCTCAGCTGGCTGGAGCATTGTCCTGTACACCAAAAGGTTGAGTGTTTGATCCCTAGTTGCAGTGTGTACAGGAAGCAACTGACTAATGATTCTTTCTCTCTCTCTCTCCCCCTTCCTCTCGCTCTCTAAAATCAATAAACATATCCTCAGATGAGAACTTTTTTTAAAAAAAGGAGAGATTTAGGGGTTTTTTGGCAGTACTACTTAGTGAATTATACATTTCTGAAGGCAGGCAGGAGGAAAAGATTAAGTGGAGATGTTGTTCCAGCTCTCATCACTGCCAGCCTGAATGATTTCTTTTTTTTATTTAGAAAGTCAGAGGTAGAAGAAGCGAGCTGTAGAAAAAATGGGCTCAGGGAACAAATTAACAGAGGCAAAATAAAAGGTAACAGGCGGGGTAGGAAATTGGGAGGGGATGGGCCTCAGGTGTGTTCCTGAGACGGAGAGCGCCCAGCCTGAACAATTTCAAGGGTTCCTAACAAGCTCCCTGCCATCCTTTCTCTACAAACCTTCTCTATAAACAAAGATCATTAGCTAGATTTAGAACTTGAGAAAACCTCTCAAACAACTGTCCTAGAGGTGATAGGAACAAACAATTGAGGCTGGCCAGCAAATATCTCTAATGATTCCAAAATGCCCCACTCTACCTAAGGTCTTAATGTGTCCCCCCTCAAATTCATGTTGAAATCTGACCCCAAGGTGATGGTACCAGGTGGAGGAGCCTTTGGAAAATGATTAGGTCATGAAAGTGAAGCCCTTAGAAATGTTCTTATAAAAGAGGCCCCAAAAGAGCTCCCATGATCCTTTCTGTCATGTGAGGACAAAATGAAAAGTCTGCAACACTGAAGATAGCCATCACCTGATCATATTGGCACTGTGATCTCAGACTCCCATCCTCCAGAACTGTGAGAAATAAATTCCTGATGTTTATAAACCACTCAGTCTGTGGTGCTTTGTTATAGCAGCCACCATGGGATAAGACAAACATCTTCCCCTGAATATTCTATGACCTGGCATAGAGGCCTCTGTGCTGAGGCAGCAGAAAGGGGGACAGGGGTGACCACATACAAAGCCAAGTGTGTATCCCTCAAAGGTCACAAAGCAAACATAGAAGAGCAAATGATGTGTGGGTAGAAGGTACAAAAGTGCTGAGGGGACCTTGGAAGGATCTAGGGGAAGAACATGCCATTTTTTGTAAGTGCCCTAAGCTGTGGTTGCTGACAGGACTTATTAGACCAACAAGTTCAAACATGACTGCAGAGTAAAGGGGGAAGAGATACAGATTGAGGGGAAGGTAAGAGAGGCATTTTGTAATTCATCAAATAAGTAAAACACTGTACACCTTGTTTTCGAACAAATACACTCTAGGGAGAGCCCTTAGCAGTACTAGAGATGGGCAATTAGGATTGACAATATCCATATCCTCATATTCTAATCTCACTCAACATGAGTGATCTTTCAAAAATGCAAATCTGCCTTCCCTCTTTGTAGAGTTCTGTCTAAACTCTCTAATGGCTTAGAATAAAATCCACATTCCTTTGGCTAATAAAACCCTGCAGTAATCTGCCCCCCTACCCACCTCTCCAGCCTCTGTTCTGGGCTCTTTGCTCCACCATACCACATCATGAGACAGCCTCATGACTTCTCCAACTCTCCCAACAGACTGCCCCTCAGAAGCCATCTCATGGCTCCAAGATCCGACAGTGTTTGGCATACAACCACCCTCAAATGCTTATTGACCGAAATTGAGGCACTGGTGAACCCAAAGGCTTCTTCTGAGACATGCTCGGACTATTCATTGCTCTATGGTTAACCATTAAATTGATTTTGACAAAAGACACTTTAGGGCTAAATGAGAGAAAGGTGGGTCCATGCTAACATTAGACCTACCTGGCTTAGAGGCCACACCTTACGTCTTGAGTTCCTGATCTGCAGGGCTGCGGGAGCCAGGAATGCAGCACACCCCAAAGATTAAGCAAGGTTAATTTTTCTACCCCTCCTAATACCAGGCTTCAATCTACCTGGAACTGCCATAGAAGTTAAATTTAATTAATTGATAGTATTTTATGTTGTACCCACATCCACTGAAATTCCATCAAGAAGGATTAAAGACAAGATTAAATTGTATGAGCAAAGCTTCACATTCACCTTGTTTATATATGAGTCATATTCAGTATGCTTATGTCAAAGACAAAGCTTTTCGATTCACCATTAAAATCTTTAAAAATCCACATGCCCATACAAGAGTTCTACAAGGTCCACACTGAAAACACCTGGCCTGGGCACTTAGCCCAAGAGTTCCCCAAGATAAAAAGCCAAATACTACATTTTTCAGTTCCATATAAGAAACCAATGATCAGACCTAAAGACAAACCCACTTTCCTTGGGACTTTGTTTTTATTGCTTTTGTAAGATAACTCTTTTCTACGGACAGCCCATCTTCCCCTCTCCCACCTCCACTCTTCCACATGCAGAACTCCTCCCCTTTTATTTATTTTTTTATCCTCACTCGAGGACATTTTTCCATTTTTTTGTTCAGACAGAGTGGGAGGGAAAGAGAAGAAGAGAGAGAAAGATAAACATCGACGTGAAAGGGACACATGGAGCGGCTGCCACCTGCACGATCAACCAGGGCCGGGGACAAACTGCAACCGAGGTACGCGCCTTTAGCGGGAACTGAACCCAGGTCTCTCTGGGCCGCAGGCTGAGGCTCTAACCGCTGAGCCAAAATGGCCAGGGCAGAACTCCTCCCCTTTTAAAGCCCAGAGCTCCAAAACCTAAAATGTAAACTCTAAGAGGGCAGTGATTTGTTTTGTTACTGGAGAATCATAAGCAACCAGAACACTGCCTGACACAAACTAGGCTCTCAATAAATATCTGTTCAAACCCTGATTGAATAAGTGAATATTAGCTGGTACTCATTCCACTCTAATGGGAAACCAGCAGACCAAGAGACTGAAGTGTATTTGCTTCTACTTCCAACAGACTCATGTTCAACTTTCCCTCACACACACACAAAAAGCTGGGAAAGCCCTGGCTGGGTTTGCTCAGTGGTTAGAGGTTAGAGCGTTGACCTGTGGACCAGAGCCTTGGTTCGGTTCCACTAAGGGCACGTACCTCGGTTGCAGTTTGTCCCGGGCCTCAGTTGGGATCGTGAGGGTGGCAACCACTCGATGTATCCCTCTCACATCGATGTTTCTTTCTCTCTCTCTCTCTCTCTCTCCCTCCCTCCCGCTCTATCTAGAGAAATTCAAAAATGTCCTCAAATGAGGATAAAAATAAAAAATAAAAAAAAGCTGGAAAAACTTTATTACCCTTTCCAAAAACAAAACAAAACAAAACAAAAAAACAGGTTAATATAAAATGAATGAGTGGCTGTAAACCTCCTGTGAAGCACTCCTTAGTCTGCCTGCAAATACTCAGAAACCCTCCCCCATGTTCCCATTGGGGAACTAACTGTTTAACCTGCAAAACCACCCCTGCCCCACCGACCAGAACTCCAACATTCTGGATACCATTCATACCAAAAACCAAGTTCTCTTTTCCTGGTTCTGATTCACAGTGGTTCAAAGTACAAGGACACAATTCCTAAATTTACCACTAAAATAACACACATCTGTGTCTCCTGAGCATGCAATCCACATTCTACTTCAGCGATTCTCTAACCTGGATGCACATTACAAGGACCTGACCAGCATTTAAAACTGGGGAAGTACAGACCACACCCTAGCCCAATTAAGTCAGGGTGGGAGGCAGTCCTAAATATTTTAAAGCTTTCCAAGTAGTTCCAAAGTGCCGCTGTTTGAAAACGACCTCTCCAGGAAACTTTAGGCCTCCTCCCTGGCCAGCTGCTTGCTTGGTAGTCTGTGTTTGTACGAAGTACACCTCTGGGAAGACCCCAGAGATATTGATCTTAGTCTCTTTCCTTCCACCAAAATTCCCATCCCCAACATCTCAAGCCACGTGGAAGGGGCTTTGCTGGTTGCAAGGCGCGGCAGCCACCTACCTTAAGGCTGCAGGTTTCCTCCTCTAGAGAAGCCATTTCTTCTACAGAAGAGTTGGCGGGGCGCAGTGGGGATCCCCCAGAAGAAAGGAAACCCCGTGAGCTCTGAATCAGGCAGCCTTTGGAGGCAGCCCCGTCCACACCTGGGCCAGAGGAATGGGAGGAGGAAGAGGAGGAGGAATTTCTGCGGTGGGTTGAGTCCCAGGGCAACTTCGGTGTGCAGGCCACATCGTCGTCCTGGGCTTTCAGGCGCTTGGGGCTGCTGACCCCTCCAGAACGCGATGCAGAGCTTTGTCCTGGCCGTCCGGAGGGGGCCACATCACTGGTCTCCCGGAGGCAACTGCGCTTGCGGGAACACTCTTCCGAAGTGCTGCTACAGTGGTACTTGACCTTGCGCCGCTCCGACGCCATGGGCACCTGCAAGGTAGAGGAGACGTGGATTCCAACACCACCCCTCTTAGCTGCCCCTCCTCAGACTCCCGCCATCCCCGGGCTCCCTAGGCGAGGGCAACCCCGAAGGTCAGAGCCAGGGGACCAGCCTTACTGACCTTTCCCCCTTCTTTCCACTGCCCATCACAGTCCTCTAGATTTCAGAGATGTCAAAGCGCTTCGGAGAAGTCAAAACGCTGCAAAATTTACTAAACACTTCTTCCGGTTTCTAAGCCCCAATATGTTTCCGCGATTACCAAACGCTTCGGTTTGCACAGCGCTACTTCGGCGATGTCAAAGCGCTTCCGGGATTACAAAGCGCTTCGATTTAGTTTGCAATACAAAGCCCTTCAGAGATGTCAAAGCGCTTCAAAGACTACAGGCGCTTTAAGGTCGACACATGGCGGCCGGACCCGCGGCCCGAGGCCCGAAACGCCGATGGCGGGCCGCAGGGCAGGGCCGGACCGGCGCGCGGCCCGCCCGGCTCCCGCGGCCCCGTGGACCCGCCCGGGCCAGAAGAGGCCCGAGCCGCCCTTCAGGAGCCGGCAGCGCCCGGGTCCGCCGCCTTGGAACAACCCCCGCCCCGCCCGGATGCCCCTTCCGTCCCTGTGCCGCGGCCCAGACGCCGGCCACGCCGCCCCCACGGCCCGGACGTCCCGCCCCGGCCGCCCGCTCGCGGCCCGCCCCAATCCTGCGGCCTCCGCCCGAGATCCGACTCTACGGGCCTCCGCTGCGCCCGCCTCCCGGAACGAGCACGGCGGGCCGCAGACCAGCGTACGTCGGGGGCGGGTCCTGTTCTAGACTGAAGGCGCCTATTGCTCCAATCCATGACGGGCGAGACTCCGAGCAAGATGGAGCTCGCCTGTTGGCCAGGAGTCTGGAAGGCGGGAGCCTACTCCTTATGAAACCCGTCCATTGGTCAGGAGCGAGGTGGGGCGGAGCCATTCACGTGGCCGAAGAGCGCGAAGTTAAGGCAAGGCCGCGCGCAGTTCCGGGGGCCGCCCTCTGAGGAGGTAGGGGGCGTCCGCGGACCGGGATTCTGGAGAGCAGCTTCCTGCTGCTTAGCGTTACCTTCCGTTGACCACTTGCTTTCAAATCGGATACGCTCATCAAACTTACACCAGCACCATCACCCCATCCATATACAAAGCAGTACGCTGGCTCAGAAAGACCAAGTGACACACCCAGAAAGTGGCAGAGTTAGAATTAGAAGTAAGAAGGCAAGGGAAAAAAAAGAGACTACACAAAACTAAAATATCTGCCTGGCAACAACTAAAAAGACAAGGAAAATAGTTGCAACATATGACAAAGGTCTGATGGCCTTACTATGTTAAAAACTACAGCAATAAAAGAATTCATACTAAAATAGACCAGGAGCCCTGGCCGGTTTGGCTCAGCGGTTAGAGCGTGGCCTACGGTCCAGAGAGACCCCCGGTTCGGTTCTCGCTAAGGGCACGTACCTCGGTTGCAGTTTGTCCTCGGCCTTGGTTGGGTCCTGCCGGTGGCGACCACTCGATGTGTCGCTTTCACGTTGATGTTGCTCTCTCCCCCTCTTCCTCTCTCGCCCTCTCTTCCCCTCTCTCCTTCCCACTCTATCCGAACGAAAAACAAAAAAAAATGTCCTCGGGTGAGGCTAAAGTAGACCAGGAAATGCCCTGGCTGGTTTGGCTCCGCAGTTAGAGCGTTGGCCCGCGGACCGGGGAGTTCCCCGGTTTGGTTCCCGCTCAGCGGTTAAGGGCAGTAAGTATCTCGGGTGCAGTTTGTCCCCGCCCCGGTTGGGGTCGTGTGGCGCACAACCACTGGATGTCTCTCTCTCACGCTGTTTCTCTCTCTCTCCCTCCCTCTCTCCCTCCCGCTCTATCTGAAAATACATGTAAAAATGTCCTCCGGTGAGGATAAAAAAAGAAAATAATAAAATAGACCAGGAAATGAACTAATGAACAGAAATAACATTAAAAAAAATGGCTCTACTTCAGTCCTTTAGAAAGTACAAATAAAACTGTTTTCGCACATTAGATTGACAGTGATTAAAAAGCAAGATAATATTGTCCTGGCCAGTTAGAGCCTCATCTGGATCTGCCAAGGTTGCATATGACAAGGTTTCAGGTTCAGACCCCATTCAGGGCACATACAAGAATTAACCAATTAATGCATAAATAAGTGAAACAAATTGATGTGTGTGTGTGTCTCTCTCTCTCTCTCTCTCTCTCTCTCTCTCTCTCTAAATGAATAAATATAGCCCAGCCTGTGTGGCTCAATGGATTGAGTGTCGTCCCATGGACTAAGAGGTCCTGGTTGGATTCCTGGTCAGGGAACATGCCTGGGTTTCAGGCTCCCCGCTGGGTCCCCAGTGGGGGGACATGCAGGAAGAAGCCGATTGATGTCTCGCTCACATCAATGTTTCTGTCTCTCTCTCTAAAAAATAAATGTAAAATATTTAAAAAATTTTAATCAGTAAATATATAGTTTTCAAAGCATGATAATATTCTTTGCAGCTGAGGATGTAGGGAAATTATTTCCCATATGACACTGATGGTCATGTAAATTGGTACAACATCCTTGGAAGGCATCACTGTGTGTAGTGCAAGAATGAAAATGACCTTAATATGCAGCAAGTAAAGATAGTTATATAGAGTACAGAATATCCATACAATAGAATATCAGGCAAAAAGAATGAAATGATCCAAAAGTACTGTAGAGAAAGAAGGGCCAAGAAAGATGTGAGAAAACACAGGACCCAGAGCAGTGTGAATGAAATACCCTGTGTGTAGCAAAAAGTAATAATAAAAGAGAGAGGAGTGAAACCTCATTTTTTTTTTTAATGCCTAAGAATGACCATTGTGTATTTGTGTTTTTAGCAGCTTTATTAATATAATTTACATACCATAAAGTTCACCTATATATAGTTCAATGGTTTTTTAACAGACAAAATGATTTTTAGTGTATAATTTTTAAGTATATTTAGAGTTGTGCAACCATCACCATAACCATAATCTAATGTTAGAACATTTTCATCACCCAAATCTTATGACCATTACTGCTTCCCTCCTCAACCTCCCTCCTCCTGACTCCTAGTGTTTCTATCTCTGTAGATATGCCTGTTCTGGACATTTAAAAAAACGGAATCATACATTTTATTTAATAAAATCATTTCCAGGTTTGTCCACGTTGTAACATGTATCAGTATTTCATTCTTTCTTATGGATGTTTAAATTAAATAAATTTGATATTCCAATGCATAGATGTAGCACATTCTGTTTATCTGTTGATGAACACTTGGGTTGTTTCTACTTTTTGCTATTCTGAATATTGCTGTGAACACTGGTGCACAAGTTTTTGTATGGACATATGGTTTCATCTCTCTTAGGTAGCTATCTACCAGAATTGCTGGGTCATACGGAAACTATGTTTAACCTTTTGCAGCTGAGAATGTGGGGAAAAGCAGCTCACCATTTTACTGTCCCAACACCAAAGCACGAGGGTTCCAATTTCTCCACATTCTTACCAAGTTTTGTCTTTTTTTTTTTTTTTTTTTTCCTTATTGATTTTCAGAGAGAGAGGAAGGGAGAGGGAAAGGAATAGAGAGAAAACATCGATTGGCCGCCTCCTGCATGCCCCCCACTGGGGATCGGGCCCACAACCTGGGCATGTGCCCTAACTGGGAATCAAACTGGCGACCTCTTGGTTCATGGGTCAATGCTCAACCACTGAGCCACACCAGCCAGGCTGTCTGTCTTTTTTATTTTAGCCATGCTAGCAGGTAGTATCTCACTGTGGTTTTGATTTATATTTCCCTAATGACTAATGCTTACCTTGTTTCAGTCATTTGTTCAGATGGAGACTGTAACCAAGAAATCAAGAGAAGGCCAAGACTCAGAAGTAGGGCAGTGGAAGAATTAGGAAAGGTCACCAAGAGCTAAGATGTGTCATTGGAGACCAAGGCTAACTAAGATCATACACACCCCTCAGATTCCCAATTAATATGTACAAATGCAAAAGATGGACAGTGAAGAAGGCTAATAGGGGGAAAAAAGGATTCATCTGAAGTATGGTGCTTGAGGAAAACTCTCTGAATACCCTTGACCACCAGAAAGATGAACAAGTGGGTCCTAAAGCAAATTAAGACTGAAACATCACTGTAGGCAAAAATGACAAAACTGAAACTGTCCTACTTTGGGCACATCATGAGAAGGCAGGGTTCCTTGGAAAAGACAGTAATGATGGGAAAAATAGAAGGCAGCAGGAAAAGAGGAAGACCAAATATGAGATGTATTGACTCCATAAAAGAAGCCATAGGCATGAGTCTACAGGAGCTGAGCAGGGCTGTTGAGGAAGAGGACATTGTGAACATCACTCATTCACAGAGTTGCCAGGGGTCAGAGCCAACTCAACAGCATATAATACACACATGATTAATGAAGTTGAGCAACAAGATAAAAAATTTTTTTTATCATCTCTGGAACTAGTAATAAGCTAGTAACAGTGGTTGCCTCTGGGAAGAAGAAACGAGAAACTAAGTTCTAAGTGGTTAAAAAGCTTCCTTTCGCCCTGGCTGGTTTGGCTCAGCAATTAGAGCGTCGGCCCTCAGACCAAAGAGCAGCAGGTTCAATTCTGGTCAAGGTCACGTACCTTGGTTACGGTTGGGTCCCTGGCCCTGTTTGGGGTCCTGTTGGAGGCAACCAATTTATGTGTCTCTCTCACATGGATGTTTCTCTCTCTCTCCCTCCCTCCTACTCTATCTGAAGATAATGGAAAAGTATCCTTAGGTGAGGATTTAAAAAAAAACAAAAACCTTCCTTTCCACCAGGTGACCTTTAGGACTGTTTGGATTTTTTGGTCACATGCATCTTATTAACTTTAAAAAAAAGTCAGGCCATCCAACACTCTGGGGATTCATGGAAAGGCACTGTGGTACCCATGAAACCCTAGAATGACTATACAGAGTTGTATGTGTATGTATTTACAGCTTGCTGAGGGGAGGTCTGTAGCTTTAATCATGTTCTCAATGAATCTCTCCAGAAATATATGAAGCCCTAGTCTAGAAATGTAATATGACTGGATAACCAGTATCCTATTAGCATCTGCCCTCTATTGCTCAAAGAGCCCTGGAAATACCCTGCTTATAATTGTAAGGTGCTTACCACACACCAAGTCCTACTTGGGGAATGTGACCTACATTTTTTCTTTTTATCCTCACCAGAGTACATTTTTCCATTTTTGTTTAGACAGAGTGGAAGGGAGAGGGAGGAACGGGGTGGAGGGGGGGCACTGACATAGAAGGGACACATCGAGTGGCTGCCTACTGCGTGACCCTGACCAGGGGCGGGGATGAATCACAACAGAGGTACATGCCCTTGACTGGAATAGAACCCGCAACTCATTGGTCTGTGGGCCAACGCTCTAACCTCTGAGCCAAACCAGCCAGGGCTGTGACCCACATTTTAGTTCAATTCTCACAGCCACCAGAGCTTAAGATAGGGGTGTCAGTACAGATCACTGTCCACCTGGGCTGGAGCCCACCAGGCTTTGTTACATATCAGTACAAAGCTGACTTTACTGGGAGGCTGTGGAATGCGTGCTCCAGGCAGGATCTGTCCCTTGCTCTGTCAATAAACCTATGAAACAGGTACTTTTTATCCTCCCCATTGTATAGATGAAGAAACAGAGGCTCAGAGTAACTCCTTACCTTGGCCCAAGATCACACAGTTATTAACAGCCATTTACAGCCAGTGCCCAATCTCCGGGCCAACCCACAGTACCCCGGTTCATGGATGCAGAGCAACTTCTCCAAACAAATGCATCTGGACACAACACTACTTACAAAATATCTGTTGACTTTATCAATGTATTTTTATTTTACAAAAATAAAAAGGAGCCCTGGCTGGTTTTGCTCAGTGGTTAGAGCGTCAGCCTGCGAACCAGAGAGTCCTGGGTTCGGTTCCCGCTAAGGGCACGTACCTCAGTTGCAGTTTGTCCCTGGACCCTGTTGGGGTTGTGTGGGTGGCGGCCAGTCGATGTCTCTCTTTCACGTTGATGTTTCTCTCTCTCTCCCTCCCTCCCCCCACTCCTTCCCACTCTATCTGAAGATGAATCCCAAAAAAATGTCTCGGGTAAAGATAAAAAATTAAATAGCCCTGGCCGATTTGGTTCAGCTATTAGAGCATCAGCCTGTGTACCAGAGAGTCCCAGGTTTGGTTCCCGCTAGGGGCACGTACCTCAGCTGCAGTTTGTCCCCCGCCCCAGCTGGGGTCGTGTGGGTGGCAACCACTCAATGTTTCTCTCTCTCTCTCTTCCTCTCTTTCTCCATCCCACTCTATCTGAAGATAAATGTAAAAATGTCCTCGGGTGAGGATTTAAAAAATAAGTAAATAAATAAAAATAAAAGGAAAAAATCACTATAGTAGGATTATCTAAAATAGGGCACACTGAATATAAAAGAGCATTTGTTTCACAAAATGATCTGCAACATGACTTCAGAAATATACTCACTGCATAAACATTAGGTACATGAAGAAATACGTTCAATGTCTTTTTATTTATTTATTTTATAAAACAGGACAAGTGCATTTTCAAAGTACAGTACGTCTACAGCCATCTCTCACCTGTTCTTCCCAATAGCCCAGGTAGGGAGAAAGAACAGGTGTTACTTACAAGGAAACTAAGGTTTCAGAAATTACATAATTGACTTAATTAGCAGCAGAATCAGATATGAAACCAGTTCTTCTGATTCTTCATCTAGCCATAAATAACACATATTCTCAAAATAAAAGCTCCATTAGAAATATTAGCATTAGTGGAATGGGAGGATAAAGGTGTAAAGTAGATATTCAATAAATATCTGTGGGTTACAAGATTTCCAAAAGAGAAAACAGAAAACCCACAGAGCCCTTTGCCAGGTGTCTGGCATTTATAAAACTTGAGACCTTGAGAAGTGAGTCAAGAACTGCACTGGAACACAAGCTGAAAATCTTTCAGGTCATGGAAGTTCGCAGGTAGTTGTTGGCAAATATGACCCAGAGATCTTAACTGTGGAAAGTGCCATCAGCATTCAGGATGCTCTGTCAGTTGTCGAGGAGTGAGAGCAGGGCAACGGGCATCTGCTGGGGTGGTTAACGTCACACCTTCCCCTGAACCACAAAACTGCCCACATCCTTAGCCCATGTACCAGGGTTTCCATTTCTGGCTCCTGATACCAGCTCTAACAAAACCCAGAAAGGAAGAGAACTTCATGGCTTTTGCTGTCTCCGAAAGCTGAGGCTCCTTCTCCCTTCACTCACTCTGGAAATTGGAAGTTTCTCTTCCCACCAGGGAGGCTGATGTTTGGTTTGTGTTTCCTGGGAGACCTTGGATTCTGCCCCAGACCGTTGTCTTGATTTGACAGTTGTCTTTCCCATCGAGGACAGGGTCCTCAGCTGTGTTCTGGTAATCAGGGGCCAAAAAGTTCAATGCTGTCCAGTTTCTCCTCTTTGTAGAGCAGGATATTCTCCATCAGCTTCCTTTTGGCCTCATTGATCTCGATTTTCCACGAAGTCTCTGTAGTTGATGTTCAATAGAAAGTTTTAAAAAAGACACTTGAATAAAAACCATTTGGAAATCAGTAGTATTATTATAATTCTTAGAAAGTCAGACTTGGTCACAGTTTCTCACTTAAATCAGATCTGAATCAGACCCTGAATGTAATGAGCATTTTCATCATTTCTGCCTTTGCAGGAAAGCCCTGCCCCCTGTCTCCACCTTTCAGCGAGGGGGAGGCTCCCAAGCTCCTTCCAAAAGGAGAAGGATGGTGGAGTGAACTCTTACACCCTCTTTCTTCTTCCTCTCTCTTCCACAAGGGAGGAGAAGCAATAGGTCAGAGCCTGGGACATTTATTGAGCCATGATTACTAAGGGACAAGGCCTTCCAAATTTTTATTTCAGAAGGAAGCCTGGTATACTTGGATAGAAAGTATCTTTAGAAGCAGCTGGTGAGAATGGGTTTGTGTTATGAAGTGAAGATGGAGAAGCAGGCAGGGACAAACCACACAGGGCCTTGCTGGTTTGGAGGAAGAGTTTTGTTGTTTTTGTTTGTTTGTTTTTTGTGGTTCATGCCCCTAGTAGGAACCCAACCCGGGACTCTCTGGTCTGCAGACCGACGCTCAACCGCTGAGCCAAACTGGCCTGGGCTGGAGGAAGAGTTTTGATTTGGTCCCTATGTGCAATGGGGAGCCACGTAAGGGCTTTAAGCAAGGGGTGACATGAGTTGTTTTTAAAAAACACTCTGGAGAAAGGACTAGTGAGAGGTCAGAGTAGATCTGGGAGGACAAAGGAAGGCTGTGCAGCCATCCAACAAGAAGATAGTAGCTTAGATGAGTCAGGGGGATGGGTGCAATGTAGAGAACCAGATGGACCTGAGAGATATTTAGATCAATGGATAGGACTGGGTGATGGACAACAGAGGTGACCAGAGGGAGAGGGAGGTATCACGGATGACTCCCCTAGGTTTCTCTTTGTGCAGGTAAATGGCTGAATAACCAGACGACGTGTGGATGAGGAAGATGGAAGGAATAAATGATGGACTGGGTTAGGGATATATAAGTGAGTGTGTATAAGCATTCAGACCTCCACACACTTACCATCCTGGGGAGGCTCTGGACTGGTACAGGCCTCAGAGGAGGAGTCAGCCTGCATTCCCCTGCTGGTCTGCATCCTGCCTTCTTCATCCTCCGTGAGAGCAGGCAAAGCAGCAACCTCAGACCGGGTTGCTGCCCTCATGAAGGAAGAGGCATAGACTCTGGAATTGTTCACATCATCCGTTTCTTCTGGGATGTTGGAGGAAGAGCCCGTGCCCTCGGAAAGCCCACTGCAAGGCAGCGACATCTCCTGACCTCTGAGCCGCTCTTCCACCGCAGCTACAGAGCCACACACCTTGGGAAGGAGAGAGACAAAAACACTCACCAAGAATTCTTTCTGAAATAAAAGATCTAACAGGTCTCTCAGGCTGCAGGAGAGAGACACTGAAGAATCAAATGCTTGTTGCTTTGCCTGGAGGAATGCATCCTTCCTTTAAAAAGAGCTGAACTAGCCCAGCCGGAGTGGCTCAACTGGTTGAGCATCATCGCGTGCACCAAAAGATTGTGGGTTCGATTCCCTATCAGGGCACATACCTGGGTTGCACATACCTGGTGGGAAGCATACAAAAGGCAACCAACTGGTATTTCTCTCTCTCTCCCATCCTCTCTCTAAGCATGTCCTCGGGTAATAATTTAAAAAATAAAATAAAATAAATAAAAAGAGCTGAACTTGCCCTCCCCATCTACCCTAGCTATAGATGAGACCACGTGAGCAAGATAGATCAATCATAGTATCCCATTCCTCTGACCTTAATGATTGGCCCAGGTTTGGGCACGTGACTCAAGCAGACCAATCAAAATCCTTCTCTGGGATTTTTCCACCTAAAGCTTATTGAGGAAAGACTCCCCTTTCCTTTCTAGTAGCAGAGCCAGACTCCCTACCACACACAGAAAACCCATTTGCAGTAGGTGAAAATGAAGCCCCAACACAGAGTACAGTAGAGGCAAGACATGGAGTGTCACAGGCACAGACACAGATAGTTGCACATTTGCTGGTTGAGACCCTGGTTCTAGCTGCCCTAGCAATGTCTGTTTTGTCTTCTGTTTGGTTAAATGAGCCAATAAATTCATTCATTCATTCACTTATTCTCATCACCCCCATTTCCCCATCTCTCTCACTGTGTTGTGTGTGTGTGTGTGTGTGTTTCTAAGAGTTTGAGTTGAGTTCTATCACTTTCAACTAGAAATATCCTAAGTAATATAGATACTGTCTCTGCGAGCTTTACTGGTTAGGGAGGTTAGAAAAATTAGAGAAAGGCAGGGAAGAAATGTTTCTTCTTTACACACATGCACACAAAGGGCATAATACATACATACCCTTAATAACCCTAACAAATCTCATTTGCTTGGTGCCTTGCAATTTACAAAACACATTTCACATGTGATGCACATGAGTTTTTATAGATAAAAAATTGAAAGATCAGCCCTGTCCGGGTGGCTCAGTTGATTGGAACACTGTCCTGTACACCAAAGGTTGCGGGTTCAATTCCCAGTCAGGTCACATACCTAGGTTGTGGGTTTGATCACCAGTTGGGGTGCATACAGGAGGCAATCAATCAATGTTTCTCTCTCCCTCTCTTTCTCTCTCTCTCTCCATCCTCTCTAAAATCAATAAAAAAAAATATCCTTGGGTAAGGATAAAAAAATTAATTTTTAAAAAATTTAAAAGATCAAAGAGGTGCCCTGGTGCAGCGGTTGGAGTGCCAGCCTGAGGACTGAAGGGTCACAGGTTCAATTGCAGTTAAGGGCTCGTACCTGAGTGGCCTCCGTCAGGGTTGTGCGGGAGACAACCAACTGATGTGTCTCATTCACATGTATGTTTCTCTCTCTCTCCCTCGCTCCCTCCCTTCAACTGTATCTAAAAAAAAAAAAAAAAAAATCCTTGGATGAAGATTAACGAAAATAAAAGATCAAAGAGGTTAAGCCCATACAGCAAGTAAAGGCCAGAGCTGACCACTGCTTGTCTTGAAGTTCATGGCCCAGTTGATCTCCCATCTTCCTAGCTTGGTTGTGGAATACTAGGGTCGAGGACTATTCCTCATTCCTCTTTGTATACCTAAAGTGCTCTACCCTCTTTATTTTACACAGCTAATGCCTCTTCATCCTTCAAGGCCCAGTTCAAATATCATCTCTTGAGATAAATCTTCAGAGTATATGCCCACTAAATACTTGCCAAGCTAAAAACTACATTCCTATATGGTATGACCATATAACTAGGTTCTGGCCTATGGGGTATGAGAGAAAGTGACATGTGCATTTCCAGGTCAGGTCACACCTGTAAAAGGAAGAAGGCGTGTTCTCCTCTTCCTTTTAACCCCCTTCCAGTGCCTGGCATGCAGGTGTGATGACCTGAGCTAGAGCAGCCATCTTGGACTCTGAAACAGAAGCCAAATGATAAGGATGGCAAAGCAACAGTGTAGGAGCCTGCGTCCCCAGTACTGTGGCACTGCTGCATCAGCTCTGGACTGCCTACATTTAAACTATTAAGCTAAAGAGAATAATCTTCTATCTCCAAACTACTGTATTTTTGAGTCTCTTTATTGTAGCAGCTTCTTCAAGAGTACTTTAACTAATACACTGAACAAAAACATAAAATTAATGAAAGTCCGAGGGAAAGAACAAGTGGTTGAAGGAGATATTTTTAGAACGTAAATCTGACTATAGCCTGCCCCTGCTTAAAACCCCTAGTGACTTCCTTAACATCCTGACTGTGCTTGCACAACCCTCTGTCATTGGCTCCTCCTTCCTCAGCAGCCTCATCACAAGCCACTTTGCCCCATGTACTTTGTGTTCCTGACACTCTGACCTTCTTCCAGGCCCTTGACCATGCCAGGCTCTCTCTCAGCTCAGGCTATTTGCATGAGCTGTCACTTCTGCTTAGACAGCTCTTCGTCAGCTGACACATCACTTCCTCGGGAAAGTCCTCCTCAGTGGGGCCCCTGCCGTACAGAATCCCGGGGCTCACCACAGTCAATCACTGTGCGATGTCTGTGAGCTCCAGGAAAGTGAAACTGCCCTTGTTCACTGATATACCCCCCCAGGGCCCAGCACACAGCTGCTGAACAAATGACTGAGCCCCGTAGCACTGGAGTATAGGAGAATAGCCCAGGCTTAGAACGACCTGGGCCTCTAGCTCTGGCCACATCATGGTGCAGGACGTGGAGCTGACCCAGGAGTCCAGAGCGCTCTGACAGAAACTTGCTCTGTGGCCTCATCTTCTCTCTCTGAGCCTCTACTTCCCCATCTATAAAATGGGAGGCTTGGGCTATAGCAGTGGTGATTCTTTTCAGCTACCACAAATCCTTTCTTTAAATATAATGCTGAGAACCCAATGTAATTATGAGATGCGAAAGTGGTGTCTGATAGAAGCCAGATGCGGGGCCTACAGCTCCCCGCAGTCCTCTTCCTGCCAACAGCAACTCCTCAGGTATTTTCAAGGAGCCTCTCTCTGCCAGACACCACTTGAAAACCACTCAGCTAGTACTATGCAGCTGTAAGAAAGAAAGATCTCTTATCTTTTGAGACGACATGGAGGGACCTGGAAAGTATGTATCCTAAGCGAAACAAGCCAAACAGAGAAAGACAAGTATCATATGATCTCACTTATTTGTGGAATATAATGAACATAACAGTCTGAGGAATGGGATAGTCCCAGAGACGTGGAAGTGGGGTACAGACTGACAATCCCCAGAAGAGGGGGTGGTGGGCGAGAGATAAACCACAGAACTTATATGCATGTGTGCATGAACAATGGACATGGACAACAAAGCTGGGGACAGGGCGGGAAAGGAGGGGGAGGGGGGAATCAGTGGGGGAAAAAGGAGAAACATCTGTAACAAAAATAAATTAATTAATAAAAAAAAAAGAACATGAAAATGAAAAATATAGGAAAAAAAAAAACACAAAGTTCCATCCGACGGTGTGTAAATGATGCCACCCATTTGTAGAATACAGCTGCATTACCTAAACAAAAGTATTTTATTTCCATGGCTTATTCAAATCTGTAAAATTTTTCACACTAAATGGTTTTAATATATTTTTAAATGTTAACAAAAAAGAAAAGAAAAGAAAACCACTCAGCTAGATTATCTCTAAGAGCCCTCTCAAGCATAATTTTTTCCTTAGAAAGATCTAGCAGTGGTCCCCAAATTTATACTTGCTACCATGGAAACCACCTTTACATATCCTGACATAAGAAAATGTTTTATCCCCTGTGGTGGTTGATTTATGGGGTGTCTGCCTAACCCACAAGCTAAGGATGCTCCTTTTCTCTAGGACCTGGCCCTTTCTCCTTTCAGGGATTGAACCCCTGACCAGCAGGTTTATATACTGGTCCCTACCCACCCCCATCTTACCTGACTGACCAGCAGGGCTAACCTGACCCTGGCAAGGCCAATCGTGTTCCCTCACTGAGAACTGGAATAGGGACCTGGAGACTTGGTCACTCGATGGGGGTAGAACTATAACATATAAATGAATCAGACCACATCCCCTAAACAAGAAGATGAGGAAAAGAGAAAGGGGGCCTACAGAGAGAAGAGGGGGAATGAGGCAGATTCAGAGAAAGCAGCCAGAGTTCTGTTTACATCCAAGGGTGTGGCCCTGGACCCCTCAGGCCAGCAGCACTTGGCCCTCAGGCTCCTGAGACACCCATATCCATATACTGCCATTTTGCCAATGTGAGTTCCAACATGTTCTGCTACTTCCAACCAAATACAGCCCTGGCTTATCACCTCTCAGTGAAGGGATCAACCCTAAGTCGTCCCCGATAAAGCAGACCCATGCAGCTCCAGGAAGTGAGGCTCAGCTGACCCACGACAGAATGCATGGCTGGGGAAAGGCTGAGGGGCAAGCTCACCTCCGCCAGGCTGCCATTCCGCCGTCGCAGGCAGAGGCAGGTGGCCGTGGCCAAAGCCTCAGCACAGTCCTCCGGCAGCCTCCCTGCTCTCTTCTCCAGGTAATTCTGGCAGATCTCCTTGACCATCACTTTCTCCATGCCCGTCTTCCTGGCGCTGCTTGGAATTTCATGGAGGAGTAAATCCTTCTGTGGAAAAATCAGTGGAAACACCCTGAGTGAGCTGCAGGGGTGTGTGATCCAAACACACTTGCCCCTCCATGACTACACCAGAACTACAATAACGTTTCAGAAAACCAAAAGGGTTTTAAAAATTAATGCAAGGATCCCAGAAACAAACAAAACAGCTAAGAACTTGAAAACTGCTAATTCCCTACATGCACAGGGCATTCCATAGTACATTAAAAAAAAATACCACCAATGCCCTGGCTGGTTTTGCTCAGTGGTTAGAGCATTGGCCTGTGGACCAGAAAGTCCTGGGTTCAGTTCCCACTAAGGGCACATACCTTGGTTGCAGTTTGTTCCAGGTACCAGTTGGGGTCATGTGGGTGACAACCACTTGATGTGTCTCTCTCACATTGATGTTTCTCTCTCTCTCTTCTCCCCTTTCTCCCTCCCGCTCTATCTGAAGATAAATGTAAAGAAAACAAAAAAACAAAAAAAAAAAACAAAAGCAGTGGCTTTAACCTTTCTAGGTAGGCCTCAGTTGAATCATCAGGAAAATCAGGATAACGGGACTAATAAAAAGATTAAATGACACAATGCATCTAAAGCATAAAGTGTAACACTTGACAGAGTAAACATTCAATAGTTTTAGCAATAATAATAGTAATGATAGCTACCATCATTTATATAGTACTTATTACACTTACATTAATAATTTAATCTTATTAACAATTACAGCCCTGGCCGGTTTGGCTCAGCAGTTAGAGTGTCAGCCAGTGGACCAATGAGTCACGGGTTCAATTCCAGTCAAGAGTACATACCTCGCCCTGGCCGGTTTGGCTCAGCGGTTAGAGCGTTGGCCTGCGGTCCGGAGAGACCCGGGTTCGGTTCCCGCTAAGGGCACGTACCTTGGTTGCAGTTTGTCCCCGGCCCTGGTTGGGTCGTGTGGGTGGCAACCACTCGATGTGTCGCTTTCACGTCGATGTTTCTCTCTCTCTCTCTCTATCTGAACAAAATATCGAAAAATGTCCTCGGGTGAGGATAAAAAAAAAAAAAAAAAAAAAGAGTACATACCTCAGTTGCAGTTCGACCCCAGCCCTGGTCAGGTTGTGCGGGAGGCAACCAGTCGGTGTGTCTATATCACATCGATGTTTCTCTCTGTCTCTCTCTCTCTCCCTCCCTCCCACTCTATCTAATAATAAGTAAAAAATATCCTCAGGTGAGGAATTAAAAAAAACAATTACAGAGACAATCTCTTACAATATAAGATAATTTATTGATTTTTTTAGAGAGAGAGGAAGGGATAGAGAGATAGAAACATTGATAGGAGAAAGAGACATCGATCGGCTGCCTCCTGCACGCCCCCTGTTGGGGATCGAGCTCGCAACCCGGGCATGTGTCCTGACTAGGAATAAAACCGGGACCTCTCAGTCCACTGAGACACACCGGCTTGGCTCAAATAAACATTTTAGGATGTAGGACTCTCACCCACAAGAGTAGAAACTTTACTTTACTCACCCTTGTATCCTCTGCACCGTAGACAGTGCCTGGCACAGAGTAAGTGCCTCGTAAATGTTTTCACAAGTTGTACATACGAACTTATTTTTTGGCCAAGTTTCATCTTTCAATTTTTATGTAATTTTATCATTTTTAACAGAAGTTATTCATTAAATGTAAAACTAAATATTTTACAGTTTAAATTTTTTTTTCTTTTATTGGTTTTAGAGAGAGAGGAAGTGAGAGGGAGAGACAGAAACATCAGTGAGAGAGAACATCGCTTGGCCGTCTCCTGCATGCCTCCCCCCCCCCCCCGCCGGGGGATTTGGCCAACAACCTGGACATGTGTCCTGACTGGGAATCAAACTGAGGACCTCTTGGTGCATGGGTCAATGCTCAACCACTGAGCCACAGCGGCTAGACTAACTTTTACAATTTAGAAAAAAAAAAAAAAAAGATTGTCAGAGATTATCAGACATGGATTGTGGTATTTGTGTTAAAAACAAAACAGAAGTCCCCACTCGGCCTCAGTTTCCCGATACAGAAAATAGGTTGTCTCTCCAATAATACCTAAATCCCTGACCCCATTAGGCATTGAATGCCTGGAGACTAAAAACCTCTCGCTGGCAAGGGCTGCATTTTTTTAATACCCTTTTGCATAATTCTCTCATGTGAGCTCTGCCTTTTAAATATTTATCTCTTTAAAAAAAGCATAATGGTGTTTAAGATTGATAAATCAATAAATAACAGAATAAGCATATTATTTGCAGATATGGAGATGTCTACCATCTGAAACACAACCAGAAACTGTTCAAAGTGGTTGCCCTGAAAGAATGATAGGTGGAGATGCTCACCATTGGGCTACCCCCAACAAAATCACGGGTCTCATCTAGCAATAGTCACCAAGAGAAGCTAAGAACACTGGGTGGCAGGGTGATGGGGAACTTAGTAATGGAGGGAATCAGCAAGTCCACGCAAACTCACTGACGAAGCTCGGCACTGAAAGTAGGACAGCCTGCTTCCTGTCTCCTGTTTTAATGCTATGGGAGTACACCGGCCACGAATCTAACCAAGTCTCTAGAGCTGACTACCAATGTACAGGAAACATGAAGGCTAGAGGAACAAGGAAGCCACAAGGATGTAAGAGTCTATAGGACAAATGACCCACTTTCTGCAGAAATGCAGTGATACACAGAAAGTAAAGGGGGAAGGGGTACAGTTAGTGAATAAAAATGTTTTAAGAAACAACCAAAGGCAAATGTGGATCTGGTCTCAAACAAAACAACTTTGAAAAAGCAATTTTTGAGATAATTTGGGAACCCTAAATATGGAATGGGTATTAAATTATATTTAAAAATTTAGAAAACTATTATATGGGTGCAATAATATATCATCTGGAATATGCTTTAAAGTACACGCACACAAAGTTTTGGGGGTGCAAAGAAATAAGAAAAGCATGATGTTGATAATTGACAGGATGGATAAACAAATATCCCTCATATTATTTTCTGTCCATAATATTTGAAACTGCCCATAATAAAAAGGGCTTTTAAGAAATAGCCATCCAGTCTAGCCGGTGTGGCTCAGTGGACTGAGTATTGTCCCATGGACTGAGAGGTCCTGTTTCTATTCCTGGTCAGGGCACATGCCCAGGTTTCGGGCTCAGTCCCCAGTGGTGGGGCATGCAGGAGGCAGCCAATCGATGTATTTCTCTCACATCAATGTTTCTATCTCTCTCTCCCTAAAAAAATCAATAAACATATATTTTTTAAAAAGAAGAAGTAGCCATCCAGCCCTGGCCGTTTGGGACATCGGTTAGAGTGCTGGCCCTCAGACCGAAGGCTCTTGGGTTTGATTCCTGGTCAAGGGCACATACCTGGGTTGCAGGATCATTCCCTGGCCTAGGCCAGGGGCGTGCAGGAGGCAACTAACTGATGTGTATCTCTCACATTGATGCTTCTCTCTTTTTCCCTCCAGCTGCCTTCCACTCTATTAAAAAAAAAATCAATGGAAAAATATCCTTGGGTGAGGATTAACAACAAAAAAGAAAGAGCCATCCATACCTAGAGTATTATGCAAAATAAATCAGTCAGAGAAAGACAAATACCATGATTTCATTTATATGTGGAATCTAAAGAAAATATAAAAGAACAAACAAAACAGAAAGAGACTCATAGACACAGAGAACAGAGTGACGGTTGCCAGAGGGGAGTGTCCGGGCTGGGTGAAAGAGGTGAAGGGATTGAGAACATTTTGGTTGTTACAGAATGGTCTTGGAGATGTAAAGTACAGCATAGGGAATCATCAAGTACATTGTAATAACTATGCATGGTGCCAGGTGGGTACTAGAAATATCAGGGGAAACACTTTGTAAAGTATATAATTATCTAACCACTATGCTATGCACCTGAAACTAATGCATAATAATAATGAATGTAAAAAATATATACTTTTGATTAAATAAAAAATAGAAAAGAAAGAAAGAAACAGTAGCCATTCTCAAAAGTTGACAAGACAGAACCGGTGGGGAGAGAGGCGTGGAGTTGCTGCCCTGTGCTATTAGGTTTCCTAAGCCAAGTATACAGATTACTTGATTTTAAATGTTAATTAAACAGAAATTATTATTACAAAAGCAACATTATTATTACTAACTTTTTTGTTCAAAATTTAAATGTAAGTGGTTAAAGTTTTAGGGCAAAAGTTAACTTTTCCCCTCAAGTCAATTTTCCAAAGGTAACTTCTCCTAATAGTTTGGATTACATTATTCTAGACATTCCCCTACAAAAGTCTACAGCTACAGTCATTTTAGTTATATATAATAATTATAATAATAGCAAGCAATTGCCTAAGAGTTATTAAAATAAAAGTAACAATAATAGCTACCACATACAGAGCTTATTATGTTCTTAGTCACTGTTCTTTAGTTACTTCACTATTATTTACCCTTCACTAAACTGTATCAGGTAGGTACAATTATTATCTCTAATTTACTAATAAGAAAATATAAGCCCTGGCTGGTGTGGCTCAGTGATTAGAGCATCAGCACAAGCACCAAAGGGTTGTGGGTTTGATTCCCGGTTAAGGGCTCGTACCTGGGTTGCAGGTTCGATCCTCAGCCCAGGTTGGGGCATGTGTAGGAGGCAATCCATCAACGTTTCTCTCTCCCAAATCGATGTTTCTTTTTTTTCTTTCTCTCCCCCTCCCTCCCTTCCACTTTCTGTAAAAATCAATGGGAAAAATATCCTTAGGTGAAGAAAACAACAATAACAACAAAATATAAATATGATAAATTTTTTATTCATCTACTTATTACCAAAGATGGTATTAAATTATATACACTGTTCTGAACGTGCTTATTTGAGTTGGAGATATTTCCCTGTCAGAACATATATGTCTTTCTCATTATTATTATTATTTTTGCTGTATCTTTATTGTTGAAAGTATTACAGATGTCACTCCCTTTTTCCCCCCACTGACATCCCCCTCCCTGCTCCCGCCCCCCCTCATTATTTTTTTAAAAGAATGCTTGTGCCAGCTTTATTCAGAATTGCCAAAACCTAGAAGTAACCCAAATGTCCATCAACTAGTGAGTGTATAAAAAATGGTCATAGACCCACACAACAGAATACTCTTCAGCAGTAAAAGGAATAAGACACTGATACGTGCAACAACATGGGTGAATTTCAAAAGCACCCCACTAAGTGAAAGAAGCCGAAACAACGGGTTCACATGCCATTATTTCATTTATATGACACTTGAGAAAATACAGAACTATATGGGCAGAAATCAGATCAGGAGTTGCCAGGAGCTAGAAATGACTGACTATAAAGGGGCCTAAAAGGATTTTCTGGAATGATGGAAATATTCTATACCTTGATTGTGGTGGTAGTTACATAACTGTCTACATGTATCAAAACTCACACTGTTCTGGAAAAAAAATAAATTCATACCACTCTGTATAACTAAAAAGTGTAAATTATCCCTCAAACATTTGAATGTATATGTCCAGACTGAGACCCACACACAAAGCTACCTAGCAGCTTTATCGGTAGTGGTCAAAAACTGGAAACACCCCAAATGTCCACCAACAGGTAAATGGACAAACAGTGGCGATCCATGCAAGGGAACACCACTTGGCAACAAAAGATGAGCCGCTGGCACAAAGAGCATGGCTGTATCTCAGAACTATGCTGAGTGGGGAAAGCCAGACAACAAAAGAGCATACATGGCACGACTTCATTTATATGAAACTTCAGAAAACGGAAACTTCTGTACAGTGACAGAAAGCAGATGAGTGGCTATAGCGGATGGCAGGGGCGAGGCTGGGTGAGGGGAGGATTCAAAGGGGAAGAGGTAACTTCTGAAGTCATGGCTATGTTCATTATCTTCATTTGGTGACAATGTCACAGATATACACATATGTCAAATTTTATCATATTATGTGCTTAATCCTCATTATTTATAAATATTTATAAACATATGCATAAAGTTATTTATCAACCACTTCATGGTATTGCACTGTGTGAATTATTACATCGTAATTTCTTTTTAATTTTTTTTCTTTATTGATTTTAGAGAGAGAAGAAGGGAGAGAGATAGAAACATCGATGAGAGAGAACCTCGCCGACTGCATGCACCCCCACTGGGGATTGAGCCCACAACTGGGCATGTGCCCTGACCCGGAACTGAACTGGTGACCTCTTGGTGCATGGGTCAACACTCAACCACTGAGCCACACCAGCGGGGCTACATCGTATTTTCTTTAACCACCCCCCAACTGATAGATATTTCACTTATTTATAGCGCTTGACTATCATAAATAATGCTATAAGCATCCTTGTCCATCTCTTTCCTCACCTGTGTGTGTTTCCCTAGTGTACAAGTGAAACTGCTGCAGCAGAGGGTACACACATTTTAAATTTTGATGATACCACCCAATTCTCTCTGACAACACTTCCCCAAGTGGAGGAGAAGCCTGCATCCTCCTACCCTGGACTATACCAGGTGTTGGCAGCTTTCATCTCTGAGTTGAATCTTGATGACATGCACAACCTTAACTGTGCATGTACCATAACAGGAGGTGATGGTGGGAGACCATGTTTGGGTCTAGAAGAGAAAGAAACTATATCTATAGGTACAGATTTCAAAGAGAGGAAGGGAGATGGAGAGGGAGAGGGAGGGGGAGAGGGAGAGGGAGAAGGAGAGAGAGAGAGAGAGGGAGAGAGAAAGAAACATCAATTGGTTGCCTCCCATATGTGCCCCGACTGGGATTGAACCCACAACTTGGGCACGCGCGATGACTGGGAATTGAACCCACCACCTTTCATGTATGGGAGAACACTCAACCAACTGAGCCACACCAGCCAGGGTGAAACCAGATTTTTAAATAAATAATATCTTTTACATTTTTAGAAACCAAAAGAACCTTTTACATTTTTAGAAACAAAAAGAACCTTCTAGCAAAGTTCAGATTGTCTCCTAAGCCTCTTTTTCTTGTGACATTCACCCAGCAGTCACCCAGAGGACTGCTGAGAAATGCATCTTGAGAAAACTTTCAGGAGATGAGAGACTGCCCCAAACCACCCAAACCACATCCGAGCAGCCCAAACTGACCTCTTTGCAATATCTGGAGCTCTGTGCCAAAAAGGGGTGGAGTTCAGGGAGTTCAGTAGAGGGACAAGTTGTGACTTTCTGAGTATAGGGGAGGTCCTCAGCTCTCCATTCCAAAGCTCAGGGAATGCTTTCGGGGCCCAATCACAAAAAAGCCAGCTGCTCCAATGGCCTCAACACCAAATCAGAAAAGGGGCTCCCCTCTCAAACAGATGCAGAGGACCAGAGCTTGCACAGAATTTGGAACTCTGCCAAAGACATCAGTTCAAATCCCGGTTTGACCAGTGATCCCACTGAGGAGCATGAGACAAGTCTCTTCACCTTGGCCTTAGTTTTCTCATTTGTAAAATTGGGACGGTGATAATAGTGAATTCATATGGTTGAACTGCCATGAGAATTAAACAGTCAGAGTGTCAGGGCCGAGAACTCAGGATCTGCAATCCGGAAGACAGAACTCTGAATTCCAGCTCTGAGACAGTACAGCTGAGATTTCAGGCAAATCTCAGAGCCTGCTTTCCTCATCTAAAGATCAACAGAAGGCCTCTGTCAATCTCATGGGGATTCTGAGATGGTCTAGAAAGATAATTTACAGAAAGTGCCAAACTGAGTCAAGCTGTATTGTTATATTTTTGAAATGACGGTATATATATATGATAGTTCTTTGAACCTACCAAATATGGAAGTTATTAAATTTATTATCGAAACTGATTTAAAAGGGCTGAATTTAACTTTTACCAATTTGAGGACAAACCCTATTTGATTGCCTGATGTGTAGAGAGAAGAAATTAGTTTTTCTTCATTTAAAAAAAAATTTTTTTTATCCTCACCCAAGAACATTTTTTCATTTTTTGTTCAGATAGAGTGGGAAGGATGGAGAGGAAGAGAGGGAGAGAGAGAAACATCAACATGAAAGGGACACATCGAGTGGCTGCCTCTCGCACGACCCAACCAGGGCCAGGGACAAACTGCAACTGAGGTACGTGCCCTTAGCGGGAACCAAACCCGGGTCTCTCTGGACCACAAGCCAATGCTCTAACCACTGAGCCAAACTGGCCAGGGCAAAATGAGTTTTTCTTAAACATTCTAAATTCTATTACCATGAAAAAGTAATTGTTGGCTGGCAGGTGGGGGTGGAAGATTAAAGCTAATTTGCACAAATACAAATCAAACCCCGGACTAAGGCTTCATTAGCATCTGTAAAATGGGTACCCTCCTGACCCCTCATGGCTGTGAGGCCCAAATGCACCACCCAGCCAGAAGTGACTGATTCCCTTACCAGGTAAACTGGGCTTCGGTTGTTATCCATCGCAGGGATGCCAGTGAGGACCTCAGCCAACACCTGGAGAGAACATGGAGTTAGCACAGTTCACACACTCATGCACAAGGTCAGCAGGAAGATTCTGACCAAGAGAGAAGCTTCTTCTCAGCAACAAAGTCTTAGCTCCAGGCCTGGCTCTGCCATTTGCCAGCACAGCCCAAAATCTGGAACATGAAGATATCACTACACTTCCTTCAACTAAACGTGCAATACAGTGCTTGTAGAAGGTTCCAACTAATTGATAGCAAGGCAGGGAAGTTGGAATCCAAATATGTGTATATTACCATCAATTACATACAGATGTGTGCATATATTTATACACACACACAATTACACTTTTATGTATAGATACATAAACTATATGCATATATATATATATATATATATATATATATATATATATACAGGGAGGGGCAAAAGTAGGTTTACAGTTGTTCATATGGAAAATAATACAGTAATTAATAAATAATAATTCAAGAATAAATTGTTTCATGTCTCACAACTGTAAACTTACTTTTGACCCATCCTGTATAATATACACACATTATATATACACATATATGTACATATATCTCTATATTTATCTATATATACAAATACATATGTACACACTATATTTTTATTTTATTTTATTTTTTTTAATGTTTTTATTGATTTTTTTTAGAGAAAGAGGAAGGAAGAGAGATAGAAACATAATTGTGAGAGAGAAACATCAATCGGCTGCCTCTTGCATGTCCCCTACTGGGGATAGAGCCCACAATCGAGGCATGTGCCAACTGGGAATTGAACTGGGACCCCTCAATCCATGGGACAACACTCAATCTATTGAGACACACTGGGCCACACTATATTTTAAAGATAATTTCATAAAAAAAACCATCAGAAATGATAAGTAGGCAGTTACGTCAATCAGAGGAATCCAAGTGCACCTATGTATTCCATGTAGAAAATCTCAGCAAAATCTATAGCATGTTTCATCCATATGCCTTTATTAACATTATCTGTTCATTAATTCATCCACTTACAAAAGGAACACAGACCTGACCCAGTGTAAGCCACACAAAATTGACAAACCATAGAATGTGTCTTAGTCAACAGGAAGCCTGCTTTGAACAGAAATTCTCGGCAGACATAACAGCATGGTGGTTAAGGGCTCTACAGTCAGACAGGCCTGGGTTCAAATTTTGACTTTGTTCCTTATACATGCAGTTGATCTTTGGGCAAGTAACTAAAACGAACCTCTGTCCTCATCTGGTAAATGAGGATCTAGCAGTAGTGAATATAAGGGAGTGAGTACCCCACCCTTGGTGTCAAATCTCTCTTCTACAACCCCTCCAGAAGCAACTCATAATAGGTTCCCATTTACTGCCAAGAAATCCTCCACTCCAGAGGAAGGGCCCACTGGATTAATAATGGACTGGCAGTGGCCAGGAGGAGGCAGCAGCAGAACCCCTGCAGCAAGTAGACAGACCATTGAAGAGACTCCCCACCAGCACCTGCCGGAAAGGAAGGGCAAATAAATAAACATTTCCTTTCCCTCTTCCACACAGCAGGCTCTATGTTGGGCCTTTTACAGAGGTCATTTATTGCTCACAAAAAAAAAAAAAAAAAACCCACCGAGAAATGCATTGTTACCCACAAGAGAAACATAAGTTCAAAATCATAGTGTTAGTCGATGCAGGGCTGAGAAAAACAGTGCAGGGAGCCAGTGGGCACTGAATGAATGAGTGAATGAATGAACGAATGAGGAGGTCAATTGTTATACTAAGAGCTGAATTAAAAGTCAAGAGTAAACAGAAATCAGGAATGAGGGTGTGAAAGTAGGAATAATAAAACAAACCACTAAAATAACAATAATCTTGATATGTGCAGGGTACTATGCTAACCAGTTTATATATATTATCTTATTAATCTCCATATGTATCATTACCCCCCATTCTACAAAGGATAAAAACTGAGGCTCAGAGTTATAGGTGATGTACCCTAGATCACAAGGCTGAAAGTAACTGAGCTGGGACCCAAATCCATGCTCTTAAGCTACGTACTACAGTGCCTGGTGGTTCGGGGGCTCAGTCCCATGAGGCCTTAAAGGAGCAAGGAAACCAGAAGAGCTAGTGAGCTGGGAGACCGAAGGACGCAGAATCTGACATGTGGATGTCGGGCTGAGGGCAGAAGGTGGCTCAGGGGGAGGGTACTAGTGGAAGAGGTGGACAGACAGGAGAGAGGCAGTGTAGAGTTTGAGGCTGGAGAGGAAGAGAGAGGGCAAGGTCCAAAATACAGCTGTTTGCTCTTGGGAGAGATCAACCAGAGACTGTAACTTTTCTCAGCCAGCATTTTCCAGATTGGGTTCCATGGGACACTGATGCTGAGAGATACTGAGAAAACTAGGTTCAATTATCAAATTAATTTGGGAAACACAGCATACTGTGTGCCCAGCTGTGGTAAATCCACAATGATCAGATTAAAGGTGCATTATCATATTAAGACTCTGATTAATTTTGTGGTAAAGAAATCTGCTTGACTTTGTCTAACCCAGATTTCTCAAACCTATTTGGCCACAAAACCTTTAAACATACCAAACAGAGATCTCAAGAAATTGGTGTTCTGTAGAAATATACACTGGAGACTGCTATGTTCAGACCATGAGCTCCTGGGGGAGGGATTGTGTTTCAGTCACATTTGTAGTCTACACAAATTCTACACACGGTAATAAAAGATAGAATGGTGGTGAGAATGAGTACATGGATAATGAATGAATGGGTGGCTGTCGGATGGATGAATGGATGGATGAATGTTGAAAGAACAGTTGGATGAATGACTGGAAAGATGGATGGACAGATGGACAAGAAAGACGAATGAATAAATAAGAACAAACACAATTGGATTGAAAATTAAATAGCTAGCTGTATGGGAATCAGGGAAGGCAGGAGATGATATCTGTAGCCTGCTACAATCTGGACACTCATGAGTGGCTTTACTTCAAGGGCTGGCAGATTTGTTCTTTAACAGGCTAGATAGTAAATATTTTAGGCTTTATGGGCCACAAACCAAGTCTCTGTCACACCTTCTTCTTTGTTTTTAAAAAATTATTAGTATTCAATCTTTTATGAATGTAAAAACTATTCTTAATTATAGGCCAAACAAAATAGGCCATGGGCCAATTTTGGCCCATGGGCCACAGTTTGCCAACCCCTACTGCACTTTGATGTAACCTATCTATGAGCCTCTATTTAGTCTGTGCTTACAACGGAGCCATGGAAAGGACAAATGAGTACAGGCCAAGTCTCAGCAGAGAAGGAAACTTACTATTCCACAGCTGAAGATGTCCACTCGCTTTGTCAGCTGCCCCACCTTGATGAAATCTTCTGGCAGATATGCAGCTGAGGCCTGGAAAAGGTGGGTCTTCATCATTGTATATTTTGACCTTTTATTGTCCGGGCACAGATGAGCCCTTGGATGAGCCAGCATGGGGGTGAAGTTTTGATCTAGCAAAACATTGGAGCTGTGGAAAAGAAAGCAGAGAGAACCTTCTCATTTGGGGCTGGACAAGAAGAGGTTGCCATGGAGACTCTTGGGAAACAATTCAGCAGTGAGCAAGTTAGTCAACTGCAGCAAGTTAGAGTCACTGAGTTTCTGAGTGAGTCCTGAGAGGGGAGCTCTCTCCCACCAGCAAATGAGGATGGAGCTCAGATGAATCCTGCTGCCTCGGGAATGGCATCTGGTGTGGTCAAAGAGGTGCAGCTACCCTGATCCCCACAGATGTCCACCCTCGACCCACCTCAAGCTGGCCAAGCCCGTAGCTCAGTCCCTTCCGAAGCTGTTCTAACCCCCAGCTCTGGCCCAGCTGACTCGAGTCTATGTGCCAGCATCCTCTGTGACTGAACCTGCCCAGATCATAGGAAATAGAGCAATAAAAATATTCTTGAACCTAGTTATCTATACCATGGGAGTGAACTCTCAGAAAGTATTCCAAAGGGGAAGGGGGATAAAAATCTCAGCTATATGTGTGCAAATATTCAATGTAGAATTAACCCCCTAATAGTTTTTGTTTGATTTTTGTTTTAAATAAGAAATATATTGCAGCCCTGGCTGGTTTGGCTCAGCGGTTGGAGCGTCCGCCTGCGGTCCGGAGAGACCCGGGTTCGGTTCCCGCTAAGGGCACGTACCTCGGTTGCAGTTTGTCCCCGGCCCTGGTCGGTTGTGCGGGTGGCAGCCACTCGATGTGTCTCTTTCACATCGATGTTTCCCTCTCTCTCTCTACCTCTCTCTCCCTCCCACTCTATCTGTACAAAAAATGGAAAAATGTCCTCGGGTGAGGATAAAAAATAAAAAAAAAAAGAAATATATTGCAAATATAGAAATTGATTCTCTCCTCACAGGAATCTTCGAGTTGAGGAAAACAATTTTGTGCCATTCAGTTTAAAACAGGAATTTGGGACGAGGGAGAGGTAGATATTTTTTAGGGGGGTAAGTTCATTTATTTTCTCTTCCTAATAGTTTTTTTAAAAAATAGACACCAGCCTGGCAGGTGGCTCAGTGGTTGAGCGTCGACCCATGCACCAAGAGGTCACTAGTTCGATTCCCAGTCAGGGCACATGCCCAAGTTGTGGGCCCGATACCCAGCGGGGAGCATGCAGGAGGCAGCCAGTTGATGTTCTCTCTCATCGATATTTCTATGTCTCTCTCCCTTTCCCTTCCTCCCATTCTAAAATCAATAAAGAAAAAATTTTTTAAGTAGACACCAATTCTAATGTCCACTATTAGGAGTGGGTAAGTAAATTATGGGCAATTCCTGCAATGAAAGACTAAGAAGTCACTGAAAATGATGACATGCGATTTGGGAAAATGTTTACCATGTTTAAATGAAGTGGGGGAAAGAGAATAAGAATTAGCAACCAGGTAACTGTGCCTCAGGGCTAAGACTTCTGTGTGGGCAGAAGCTGAGAAAAGAAATAGAAAAATGGAGGCCAGCTGATGAGTCAGGGCAGTGAGCCAGGACAACCTAGAGGCCTTTCATTTCCTTTCTTGCTAATTACTATTGTTCGTGCAATCAAATAAGAATCAGTGAGGAGAGAATAGGACAGGCTTCCCCTTGCCAAATGGACAGAGGACTTTGGAGAAGTGTGAGTTCTATGGTTTCGAGTTCAGTGTTGCCAAATTCTCTGGTATCTTCTGGAACCTCTCCCTATGCTGCCAGTCCCCAGACGGAGAACTCTGGTTCTTGGGTGCATGCTTACCTGAGGAAAAAGCCTCCCTAACTCCAGTTGCTTTCACCAACAGGTACACAAGTGGGGGGCAGGTCTCCAAAAAGACCCTGAGCACAAAGCCCCAAATCCCAGAGGGCTTGGCAGGTATGGCCCAAACTTCAAGGACCAGGTGCAGACCAGCTGGGTGGAAAGTAAAATACATCAGGGGTGTGGGGGACTTGTAGGAAAAACACAAGCTCAGAAAGATGAATGTGGTGACAGGTAGGCAGTTCATGCTGACAGCAACCAGAAACACTGAGTTTTGAGGATGTAACAGAAAGACCCAGGGGAAGTGAGGTGCGGAGAGAAAGGTAAAGAGAAGAGAGACAGAGGGAGAGGATGGGAACCCTGGAATGTGGGTCTGTCTCATCCCTGCAGCCTGAGCCCTTGGCGGGGTCCAGCCCACCTCTCTCACCTCTTGATGTTGCCGTGGATGATCTCCAGGCTGTGCAGGTGCTCCACAGCACGAAGTAGCCCTGAGATGATGCTGATGCGCTGGGGCCAGGGGAGGGCGTCTGAGCCACCCTGAGAGAAAGAAAAGGAAGAGAAACAATAACACCTGTGCCTTTTAAAGTCCCAATGGCAGAATCCTGGGTTCCTGTCTCTCCTCCAGCCCTTCCTGTCTTCTGCAACAGGGCCTGACCAGCATGGTTTACTGGCAGGGCACCAGTTTTGACATCAGACACTTCTAGGTGTAAATCCCAGCTCAGACATGCACTAGCTGTATGACTTTGAAAAAGACACACATTTCTGAGCCTCACTTCTTCAGATTAAAATGGAAATGTTAATCCCTATGCTTTAGGGTTGTTGTAAGGATACAAAGAAATATATGGTATGTCCCTAGCATAGTGCCTGCCACACAGTAGGTGCTCAACAAACGGAAGCTATTTTTATCATGACTACTACAATGGCAGCTCCAGAATTTCTCTCTAGGAGGGGCTGGTTGGGAGAGGACCTAGGGAGCTTGTGTTGGCACACCAGGCGCATGGGCCTCACGCCCATTTTATGTATATTTGAGGAGACTTCACAAGGGATGATGAAAATTGTGGGGTGGGCTACAGTCTGCTATCTTTTCCCAGGTACTACCAACTGTTGTTCTAAGACTCCATCTCCAAGCTAAATCAACACTTATTTTTCAAGTCCTGTCTTGGGTCCCACATCCGCTAAGAACTGGCCTTGCTAAATGATTCAGAAACTCTGAAATCTGGAGCCCCATGAAGCCAGTTCAAAGCCTAGCCCTGACACTTGTCAGTTGTGTTCCTTTGCACACGTCACTTTGTCTCTCTGTGCCAGACACTCCTTTTTTGGAAAATGGAAAAAAAACTGTTGTATATAAAGGCCTTGTTACAGTGTCTTGCACACAGGAAGAGCTCAGCAAAGCTAATGATCATTATCATACCACGAATAACTACCTTATCTGGTCTCTGTCAAAGGAAGTAATAATTCCGTGTGCAGTAAATTTTTTCACTCTGTTAAAGGATTTTGTGGGAAGGATGTTTGTTTTTAAAATTGTAATTTTAGCCCGGCTGGTGTGGTTCAGTGGTTAAGCATCACCCCATGCACCAAGAGGTCACTGGTTCAATTCCCAGTCAGGGCACATGCTCAGTTTGTGAGCCAGATCCCCAGTGGGGGGCATGCAGGAGGCGGCCAATTGATGTTCTCTCTCATCAAAGTTTCTATCTCTCTCTCCCTCTCCCTTCATCTCTCTCTAAAAATCAATAAAGAAATAAAATTTTTTTAATTGTAATTTTATTGCTTCTCAGCCTTGTGGCTAAGAACAAGTGTAAAAATTGTAATTTTAGTAAGTATTACACTCTCATGGCATAATATGCAAAAGGTTCAAAAGGATATGCAATAAAAGTTTCCCTCCTGTCCTGTGCCACAGCTACCTGGTTCCCCTCCCCAGAGGTAGTCAAGGCATCATTTTCTTGTATCTCTCCAGAGATATATTCCAAAAATACACAAGTAAATAGAAATATACTAGAATAGCATTTTTAAGTAAAATTTTGCCTCCACTTTTCCATACTCTGTATCTCTTAATAATTTTTCTTGTTCTATTGCATTGGCTCTCACCTCCAGAACAATGTTGAATAAAATTAGTGCAATAGGATACCTTTGTCTTGCTCTTGACTTAAATGAAATGCCTCTTATCAAATAAAATTTTTATAGGGTTTTACCTAAAGATGTTTGGCCAGATCTTATGTATCCTGGACCAAGTTCTCTTGAAGGGCCTCTCTGGATGGCCCCTCCCTCTCTGGACTCCTATATGTCCTTAACCCTTGATTCTCTAACTGGGTGCTACCCATTCTCTGACTGTGATCCAGCCTCTTACCTGGCACCGGAGTCTGTCCTGTAAAGAACCATTTGCCATGTAGGGGTAGATCATGCTGTAAAACTGTTTTCCAGTGCAGAAGCCCAGCAGAGGTAAGACATTGGGGTGGCAGCATCTGAAATCAGGCATTAGTGCAGAGGTGAGGAGTCAGACAAAAAGTAATCAAAGACTGCTCCAATTCCTCACCTCCCACACCTCTTCTGCCCTCTCCACTTCCCTGAGGGCCCAGCACCAAGACAGAAAGATGAAACTTGTGCCTTTAAAGAGCTGAAAGTCAAATTGCTTGAATTTATCCTGCCTCCCTGCTCTGCAGCATATGACACCTTAACCACCCCTTCTTCCAGAAGCAGAGGTTTCGAAATTAAGGAACTTTCCCAAGGTTACAACTAGAAAGCAGTGAGACCAGGATAGACTGCAGGTTTGTTTGACTGCCAGGACTGGAATTCTTCCCCCAAATCCTCTTCTGCTTGGTTGTAAGTCACCAGTTCCTCCTGATTCTCCTCCTACCTCTCTGACCACTCTTTCTTAAGCTTTTTCACTAAAACCCTCCTCCTTCGCCTCCCTCTGAAACCTGAGTCTCCCAGGCAGGGCTCATCATCTTGTGTTATAAACTGCTCCTCTAGGAATCTTCCACCTCTATGAGGAAGGCTCCCAAATCTTTCATCTCCATAGGTGAACAGTCTAGACGCCACAAGTCCCAAACCTGCTTCTCTACCCATAGCTATTATCTCAGCGAAGGGCACTACCACCCATCCAGTTTCCTAGAAACCTCCTTACCCCCATCTAATTAGTCACCGCTCACTACCATAAATAGTTTCATAACATCCCTTTCATTCCCCATTCTTCTGCCTTGGGTCAGATCCTGATGGTCTCTCCCCAGAACTATTTTAATGGCCTCCTGTGTGACCCCTCTGCCCTCTTCCACTCCCCCAGGCCATCCTACTTCACACTTTCACACTCATTTGTTATTTACACGCTACTCTCCTCACTGAACCACAAGCTTCCCCAAGGCTGGGGCTGTGTATTCTTTATGGCCTGCACTCCCTAAAGCCAAATAAGGCCTTAACAACTCACATTCGCCGTATCAATGAATGAAGGAATGACTGTCAACTCCAGGAGGGCACAATACCAAGGTGGAAGGGATATTAGACTTACAGTTTCCATAAATGTGTGTGTTATATAAGTATGTGTGTACCTGTGTACACATGTATGAATAAAGAAAGAATTAAAATATATCAAAATATTGATACAGTAGTGGTTATTTGTAGGTGCTACAGAAAATAGGTGATTTGTATTTTATTTATAATTTTCTTTATTTCTTTTTTTAAATATATTTTTATTGATTTTTTTAGAGAGAGAGATAGAAACATCGATGTGAAAGAGAAATATCGATTGGCTGCCTTCTGAATACCCACTACTGGGGATCAAGCCTTGACTGGGAATCGAACCAGGACCTCTCAGTCCATGGGATGACGCTCAATCCACTGAGCCACACCATCTGGGATATTCCTTAAAATACTCTGCAATTACCAGGCATTACTTGCCCACAGCTGACATTGGCAGTAGAAACTCAATAGTGACTGCCAGGACTGAATGACAGCTGGTGTACAGCACATACATGACAGGTGCCATAGTAAAATAATGTGCTAATAGGAACTACATTATAGGGTCCTTGTGAGAATAAAATGGGTTTACACACACAGAGTGCTTAAAACATGCCTGCCACATAGGAAGCACTATATCAGGATTAGCTGTCATCATTTTTGTTTTAATATATTTTTATTGATTTTTTTTTTTTTAGAGAGAAGGGAGAGGGAGAGAGATAGAAACATGGATTTGGCTGCCTCCTGCATGCCCCTCACTGGGGATCGAGCCCACAACCAAGGCATGTGCCCTGACTAGGATTCAAACCAGGACCTCTCAGTCCATGGCACTATGCTCAATCCACCAAGCCACACCAGCCCGGGCAGCTGTCATCATTATTAAACAAAGTTTAATAATTTTCCATAGCCTGGCCAGTTTGGCTTAGCAGTTAGAGCATCAGCCTGCAGACCAAAGGGTTGCAGGTTCAATCCCCGGCCCTAGTCAGGGTCACGCGGGAGGCAAACAATCGATGTGTCTCTCTTACATCGATGTCTCTCTCTCTCTCCCCCTCTCCCTCCCTTCCACTGTATCTAAAAATAAATCAAGGGAAAAATATCCTCAGTTGAGGATTAACCAAAATAATGATAACAATAATTTTCCACAGGAGAGGCTTACCTATGACAAATTTGTATCTCTGCTTGGAAGAATTTTTCAATTGATCCTGAACCTGAGCAGGCTATCTGTGGGAAAAGACACTGAAACATTAAAATCCAGCCTCACCCATGCAGGCTCCCCTGCCACCCCCCACCCCACCCCCACCCCCGCCACACGCACGCGCATGCACACACACTAGAAACCAAAAAAAGTGCTCGCCTCTCTGAGTTTCTTGAAGACAAATGGCGTGCCCTGCCTTTGTCCTCTGTAGATGTCAGCAAAGGTCCCCTCACTGATTTTGTGGGTTTGATTGAAGTTATCGGTTGCCTGAACCACGTCCGCCTCGCTCCAGAAAAGGCTGTCTCCAGACAGACCCAGAAGTGTTTCTTGCTTAGGAACAGAGGTGCTGACATCCTGGAGGTTCAGAGAAGAGACAAAGATTAATATGGAATTAAAATAGAAAATATTATTTTCCCTACTACCTTAGGGATCTTAGAACACCAGAGCTGAAGGGGTGGAGGGGATCATCTTATCCACAAGGAGGAGTGATGAAAAAGACATGAACAGGGCCAGCTCAAATCCCAGCTCTGCCCCTAACTTGCTCTGTGTCCCTGAACAAGTTATTTCACCTCTCTGAACTTTAACTGCATCCATGAAAGTAAACATAACAATTGTACCCTGGAGGGAAATTTCGAAGATTAACTAAAATGTGAGTATTCTTGGCAAATAGTTGATTTTTTTTCCTGTTTTTTTGTTTTCAGTTTACGAAGGTGAGCACTAAGGGGGCCAAAGAGCTGAGGTGAGATTACACAGCTGGTCAATGGCCAAACTGGTGCCCCTGGTCCTATTCATGATACACATGCTGGGGAGCAGGACATAGGTTCAACTAAACACGATTCTGTACTCAGAGCTCCGGAGACTGCTTGTGGTGCAAGTGTACAAAAAGCAGCTCTGCTTCAATCACTTCCCTTCTTAAACATAGGTATACATAAACTTATATTTTAAAAACTTGTAAAAACATTTTTTTCTTTATTTATTATTAGAGAGAGAGGAAGGGAAAGGGAGAGAGAGAAACATCGATGAGCGAGAACATCGATTGGCCGTCTCCTGCAGGCCCCCCACTGGGGATGTGGCCCACAGCCTGGGCATGTGCCCTGACCAGGAATCAAACCAGCGACCTCTTGGTGCCTGGGTTGATGCTCAACCACTGAGCCACACCAGCCAGACACATTTTTAAAACTTTTTATGTTTATAAACAATTTTAGAAAATTAGGATGGAAACATCCCATTAATCCCATTATCTACTTAACTGCTATTCAGGTTTAGATTGTTTCTTGCAAACTAGATATATAAGGCTTTATTTTACCAACTGGAATCATGATGCACACATAGTTTTGGTATCTGATGTTTTCACTTAACATTATACTATGACCATTCTTCCACGTTACCATCTTTGAGCAGGATTAATCTCAGAGGAAGTGAGTCTCCTTTATGGCACAGCTTCATTACCCAGAGCCCCGCGGTGCTGCTTCCTCACTAGGCACCTGCCCACACACTTTTAGCAGCCAACGAATATGTTTTAATTTCTTATAAAATCAGAAGAACAAAAACAGACTTTTAAAGTAAAAGACAATGGTTTGATTTTTTTATTATTATTATTTTTGGTTGATCTTCACCAGAGGATATTTTTTTTCCATTGATTTTTAGAGAGAATGGAAATGAGGGGGAGAGAGTGAGAGAGAGAGTTAGAGTTAGAGAGAGAGAGAGACATTGATGTGAGAGATACACATCGACTGGTTGCCTCCTGAACTTGCCCTGACCAGGGCCAGGGATCAAGCCTGCAAGCCAGGTAGGTGCCTTCGACCAGGAATCAAATCTGAAACCCTTTGGTGAGCGGGCCAACATTCCAACCACTGAGCCAAACCGGCCAGGGCAATGTTTTAATTTTTTTAACCTAGCTTAAATTATATTCATCTTCATGTCAATGTAATTGGGAAATATAATTTTTTAAATGAAATTAAGAGCTCTTGAAGGCGTAAGTGCCTAAGACCCACAAAAGTCATATGTGGCCCTGGACCCAAGTCATTGAAAATTCAGGATAACGAACATATTTTGGGTTGAGAAACAATTGAAGGGGAGGTAGTTTGTAAGCAAATACTACTACAATCAATATATTTGGGGGGAGGAAGATGCCAATTATCAGCTCTCATTTAAACACAAATAATGGAAAAGCTCAATAAAAATGCATATTCACTAGTGCAACAACTCCCTACCCCCAGCCCTGTCCCAGCTTTATTGGCCTCCAGTACTTCCTGTCTTAGCTCAGATTAATTCAACGGGTCTCCTTTCTCCCCTTCACCCCATCCCTAACCCCCACACTGGTCTCAGAGAATAAATGTATTGCAGTTTTGAGAAAGTACCACAAACTATGGATATGACTTTCAGATCAGGGATTTACCTTTGAATCAGACGAAGCAGGAAGGTCAGTTTTTAAGGAAGGAGGGGCATCTTCAGGAGGAGGCAGGAGGTTGGCTCTGGCTGGAGCAGGTCCTGGAAAGAAGGGATGGGACTGTGGGTCAGAAAGTGGCCCACTTGAAGAAAAAAGGAGGGTGTCCCTGTAAGTCCCTACACCAAGCCAGTCTCTGATGATTGTCAATAATGACAGCTGCTATTTTCTGACACCCCCAGGCACCTGCCTACACAATCCTCATGCGTTACCTAAATGAATCCTTATGACAGCTCTATGGATTAGTCCTATAAATGATCCCCATTTGGCAGGTGGACAGAGGCACTGGAGGCGTCCACTTGCCCAGGGCCACACAGTAAGTGGCAGAGCCAGCCTTCAAATGGAATGTCATCTGTGTGACATCTAACCCCTCACTGTCACACCTCTCTCACGAGGATCAGAGAACAGGAAAATTAGGTACAAAGCCTGCCTTCCAGAAACCTCTACCATGGCAGGCAATAACCAGCCTCTGAGGTCAGGGGTAGGAGAGGCTGGCCATAACAGGTTGGGAGATCAAGGAGAGTTTCAAAAAGGAGCATCTGGCCTGGGCTTGAACAATGAATGGGGAATAGTTTCTGACAAGGGGCTATGATGCAGGAGGTGGGGAGGCAGCGGCACTGGCCCTTGTGGAGGAAAAGCCCAGGAGTGCGGTAAATATTCCAGGCACACTTAATTAGCAAACACTGACATTGTGCCAGGGACTGTTCTGAATGCCTCACTGTTTTAACTCAGCAAATCCTCACAACAATCCTAGGAGATAGGTAGCATTATCACCTTTTCTTTACAGATGCTGAAAATGAGGCTCTGAGTAACTGGGGGCCGGCCCTTCCAAGAAAACCTTGACCCCGGGGTTGCTGTTCACCTGCTTCCCGTATTTCTGGTATATGACATCAGGAAAGGAGTGGTTAATCTGGAACTTTTAGAAATAATTCAGATGACTGGAAATGGGGTAAAACTACAATCAGCCTTGTTAAACTATTAACCCAGGCAGCTGATAAACAAAACTTATCTGATACAAAGCCTACTGGCTCTTTATCTCCACAGAGCCCGGCCGAGGGCCACCCTTAGCCTCACTCCTGGGTGGTCTGCTGCTGCTTCTAGAGTCCTGAGGGCTTTTTTTGTTTTTACTTTTGTTTCATGTTTCCCACATTTCTCAGCATTGGCTATATTTGAAAAACTACACTTGGGAAGGTGCCATGTTTGCACACCCACACAGCATCAGAGAAGCCTAGAATAGGGCACTAAACACACACACACACCCCCTTCAGTCCATCAGTGCGCTATAACTAAACTGAGCTTCGAGGTAAGAGCTATAGCTCAGACACTGGGATTAAACTTTTGGCAAACACAAATTAATTAATCCAGATTGAAAAAATAAACAAATAAAACCAGCAATGTGCTGCAGACCAGCTGCTGGCAACACAACCAACCAGAGGGCTTGTGCTACTGCTCTCTGCTCTCAAATCCATCCCCCTCTGCACCCAGGCCAAGCTTCCTGCGGAGTGCAGAAAGGAGACTAAGGGGAGACCCAAGACGCTGATGGTGACTCTGGTCTCCCCAAGGACACCCCTGAGCCTGCCTTAGACTGCAAGCAGGGCACTTCCACCCAACCTTCCCCAAAATGTCCAGTTCCTTCCACATGTTTTTGTTGTTAATTCTCACCTGAGGATATTTTTCCAATGGTTTTTAGTGGGAGAGAGGAAGGGAGAGAAAGAGAGAAAGGGGGGGGGGGAGAGAGAGACAGAGACAGAGACAGAGACAGAGACAGAGACATCAATTGGTTGCTTCCCGCACAACCCCAGCTCGGGCCAGGGATAAACCTGCAATCCAGGTACGTGCCCTTGACTGGGAATCGAACCCATGACCCTTCAGTGCACAGGCCAATGCTCTAACCATTGAACAAAACCAGCTAGGGCCCTTCCACATTTTCTCCCAGGCATCTGTCCTATGAAAATCCTTGTGTGTTCATCTTGGCTTCTGCTCCTCATGTGACCTGGAATATGGGCACCCACTAGCTAGCAGTGCAGAGGACCTGCCTTGCAGAAAGGCTCCCTGCCACTGCTGCTCCTGTGATGAAGTCTCTGCCCCTGCCCTGCCTCCTCTTGGCATCTGCCCAGTACCCTTGGTCTGTCAAGTTCATCCACCTTCTAGACGGTGGCCATGCCTCTGTGCTCCCTCACTGAATTACTTGATGTTTTTCTTTCAATCCACTTTAATTCACATACTTAACTATAATACGTATTTAGCTTTGAGATCTCTAGTTTTTTGTGCATGTGACATATTTTTTCCAACAATCATGTTCTCATGTACCGCTGCGGGTATAGGTTCTACATTCAGAGAACCGCTGCTCGGCCAACTCCATCTCCCTCCTGCTTCTTTCCTCAAGTGCTGCCCCGCCCACTCCCTAACCCAGTGCTGGCCTCCGGGCAGAGCTGCGCACATGCTCCCTCATCCTCTTCCTTTGCCCTGTGACTCCAAGGTCAGCACTGGCCTCACACAGCCAAGATTTTCTGGTCTGACTTGATGCCTGTGGTTCACTCTTGGGGCTTTGCCAGGTCTCTTGCCTTGGGGGGAATCACTGAGGTCTGCTCTAGTGGAATATTAGTTGGAGGAGTGGCTGAGTCTATTTATTCCTCTGGTTTTGTAAAAATTAAAAAGGAATGGGATTTGGGCCACTACCGCAAAGCTGACACATCAGATAAGAACTAGCCCTTGCTTTGTTAATGCTCAAGGAAGGACTGGGCCGGAAGACACTGGGCTACATAAATGCCATTTCCAAAACACTAAGAGTTAACCCTCTATGTGCCAAAACTTTTACCCCCAAAAATGAAAATTTCCTATGAAAATCTTTCTATGGCATCTGTTTTCCCAAGCCGCATGCAACAAAGCCTGCCCTACTGCACTGCACCCTTGAGGGCCTGGGTACAGAACACACAGCGGTGCTGCATCTCATTGGGAGTTTTCTGTACCCTGCCTCATGGCTGCCAGTGGGTCAGCCTCCACAGCCTCCTCCGTCTCCTTTCTGTTTATCAGACAGAACTGGGCTCAAGTCCTGGCTCTGACATTACTAAAGAGTTGATGCCCAGCAGAGTGTGGCTCAGTGGTTGAGCGCTGACCCAAGTACCGAGAGGTGCCTGGTTCGATTCCCGGTCAGGGCACATACCTGGGTTGTGGGCTCGATGCCTGGTGGGGAGTGTGCAGAGGCAATCAATCAATGGTTCTCCCTCACATCGATGTTTCTTTCTCTCTCTCTCTCTCCCCCTTCAACCCCTCCCTCCCTCTCTCCCTTCCACCCTATTTGAACAAAAATAGAAAAATATCCTCAGGTGAGAATTAAAAAAAAAAAAAAAAAGAGTTGACCTTGGATGACTTGTGCTTCAATTTCTTAGCTTTCTCAAATGTAAAAAGAGCAATAATAGTCCATTCCTTGTAGAATTCTTGTCCAGATTAAAAGAGATCACAGTTGTAAAGCACAGAGATGGGTCTTTGTCTGATATGTATGTATGGAGTACCAAGGCTGCTAAAACTCTGTGTAGATTAAGAGTAAATAGATTCTTACTGACAACCAATGGCCTCTCCTATTACTATGGCCTCATGAGTTACTACAGCTATGCAGAAGTCTTTTATCTGAATTCTGGCTTTGAGAATTTGTTTATTGATTTTTTTTTTTTTTAAGAGAGAGAGAGAGGAGCCCTGGCCAGTTTGGCTCAGCGGTTGGAGCGTCGGCCTGCGGTCCAGAGAGATCCAGGTTCGGTTCCCGCTAAGGGCATGTACCTCAGTTGCAGTTTGTCCCCGACCCTGGTTGGGTTGTGCAGGTGGCAACCACTCAATGTGTCCCTTTCATGTCGATGTTTCTCTCTCTCTGTCCTCCTCCCACTCTATCTGAACAAAAAATGGAAAAATGTCCTTGGGTGAGGATTAAAAAAATAAAATAAAATAAGAGAGAAAAGGAGAAAGAGATAGAAACATTGATGTGAGAGAGATACATCAATCAGCTGTCTCCTACACCGGCTCCCTCCCTGCCACTGGGGATCGAGCCTACAATCCAGGCATGTGCCCTGACCAGGAATTAAACTGTGACCTCTCAGTCCACAAGCTACACTGGCCCAGCGAGAATTTGTTTAATGAGGTACTCAGAACCAGTCCTCAAGTATTTTCTTCTTCTATGTCTCTCCCCCACTTCCTCCCCACCACAGGGGTTAAGATGTGGGCTCTGGCCCCAGCCAATGTGGTTCAGTTGGTTGGATTGTTTTCCTGTACACCAAAAGGTGGTGGGTTTGATCCCCTAGTTGGGGCATCTGTGGGAGACAACCAATCAATAGTTCTATCTCACATCCATGTTTTTATTTCTCTTTCTCTTTCTCTCTCTCTCTGTCTCTCTCTCTCTCTTACTCTAAAAATCAATTTAAAAAAAATTTTAGTCCGGCTGGTGTGGCTCAGTGGTTGAGCATCGACCCATGAACCAAGAGGTCACCGGTTCAATTATCGGTCAGGGCATGCCCAAGTTGTGAGCCCAATTCCCAGCATGGGGCATGCTGGAGCGGCCAACTAATGTTCTCTCTCATCAATGTTTCTATTTCTCTCCCTCTCCCTTCCTCTCTCTCTAAAATCAATAAAGAAAAAAAATTTTTTTTTTAATTTAAAAAGTCCTGGTCGGTGTGGCTCAATTGGTTGAGTGTCATCCCATGTTCCAAAGGGTCACCAGTTCGATTCCTGGTCAGAGTACATACCCAGGTTTTGGGTTCAATCCCTGGTCAGGGTGCATTCAGGAGGCAACTGATTGATATCTCTCTCTCACATCAATGTCTCTCTCTCTCTCTCCCCCCTCCCCCCTTCTTGTCTCTCTAAAACAAATAAAAACATTGGGGGGGAAAAAAAAAAAAAGCCCTGGCCGGTTTGGCTCAGCGGTTAGAGCGTCGGCCTGCGGTCCTGAGAGACCCGGGTTCGGTTCCCGCTAAGGGCATGTACCTCGGTTGCAGTTTGTCCCTGGCCCTGGTCGGTTGTGTGGGTGGCAGCCACTCGATGTGTTCCTTTCACATCGATGTTTCTCTCTCTCTCTCTGTTCCTCTCTCTCCCTCCCACTCTACCTGAACAAAAAAATGGAAAAATGTCCTCGGGTGAGGATAAAAAAAAAAAAAAAAAAAAAAAGATGTGGGCTCTGTGCAACCCACCTGAGCTGAATCCTAACCCCACTACTCCTTCAGCCAGGAAGCTCTGGCAGGTTAAGTATCCTTCCCCTGGTATCAAGGTGGAGGTGAGGGGAGGGCAACAGGGCCCCCCACCTCCCTGATTGTCAGCGTGATTCACGAGGCTCTAGCTAGAAGCTCCTGGCCCAGTATCTCCTGCACACCGGCAGTCATTGTTCCCACCTATTCCCAGCCACTGCTGCCTCGGCATTCTCCACTCCTACAAGACAATCAATCAGCTTGAACTTAGGGGCCCAAAATAAACTTGGGGCTTTCCCAAGAGAGGACAACTGTGGGTTATTTGATGAAATGAATGATTACTCTCCTATTTTCAGTTTGGGCAAAAATAAATTCGGCTTCCTGTCTCTGTCTATAGACTGTACATATCATCTTGACCTGCCAGGGCACATGTGCTTCTGAGGGCCATTCAAGAAAGTGAATGGGCCCTGGCCGGTTTGGCTCAGCTGTTAGAGCGTTGGCCCGTGGTCCAGAGAGACCCGGGTTCGGTTCCCGCTAAAGGCATGTACCTCGTTTGCAGTTTGTCCCCAGCCCTGGTTGGGTCGTGCGGGAGGCAGCCACTCGATGTGTCCCTTTCACGTCAATGTTTCTCTCTCTCTCTCCTGTTTTATTACTATGTTTCCCATTAGCCATCAACCAGTATCACATTTGCTTCATGACTATTTCCCCTTATCTTTAATTGCTGATCAAAGTTCTGCACTTTTTTTTTCCCTTTAGCTACAGGAAATAACTTAGACTCGTTGGCCTAGAATTTTTCAGACTTGATCTATCTGGGGTATCTAGAATGTTCCTAACATCAGCTAACATTTTTTTTCTTTATTGATTTTAGAGAGAGAGGAAAGGAGAGAGAAAAAGATAGAAACACTGATGACAGAGATCATTGACTGGCCGCCTCCTGTATGCCTCCCACTGGGGATTTGGCTCACAACCTGGGCATGTGCCCTGATCGGGAATCAAACTGGCGACCTCTTGGTGCATGGGTCAACGCTCAACCACTAAGCCACACAGGTCAGGCCAGCTAACATTTTTTAAAAGTTTTTTTTTTTAATTGATTTTTAGAGAGGAAGGGAGAGGGAGAGGGAAAGACATCGATGTGAAAGCAAAACGTCGATTAGCTAACTCCTACACCCACCCTGCTAGGGATTGAGCCTGCATTCTGGGTATGTGCCCTGACCGGGAATTGAATAGGCAGCCATTTGGTACACAGGACGATGCCCAACCAACTGAACAACACCAGCCAGGGTGACATCAGCTAACATTTAATGACCACTTATATGAGGCAACCCTGTGGTATATGATTCCTTAGCACAATATGATGACGTGAGTTCTGTTATTATGCCCATTTTATAGATGACAGAAAGGTTAAGTACTTCTGCTAGAACGTGGTAAAGTTGAAATTCAAATATGGGTCTGTCTAATGCAAAAGCCTATGCTCCTCTCAGCCCATACTGATCTGGGCCTCAGGATCCACATTAATGAACTGGGGTTTCATGGATTTGGGATCTTTGGCTCAACACTCAGGAGGCTGCAGGAAGGCAGAAGGGAGGCTGGGCTCCAGGGGAGAGGTGGTGAAAATGGAGATGTGGGCGTGAGTAGCAATTCCCCTTGGGGAAGTTATCACTGGCTAAGTCCTTCCATCAACTGGCAAACTGTCCCTGGGCCCTTTCCTGGGCACAAGGGAATGGAGACAAATCTGAAGTGGTCTGAAAAGCTTTGGAGTAGGAGTGTGTGCAGTGGTTAGGGACATAAGAGTTTAAAGGACACTGCTCAGAAGCTACTTCCTGTTCATATGACCTTGAACAAATCACTTTCCCTCTTGGTGTTTTAAGAGCCATAGAACAAAGTACAAAGATCTATGACTGGCAAAGAGGAAGAAGGGGGCATGGCTGTGAGGGCAGGCCCTGGACAGGCTACACGCCTGTGGAGAACAGACAGAGAGGTCATTAGGATCCTAGCCTGGAGCCAGCATGAAGGTCCAGCCCGCAATGGAAGTCCGAGAAACTACAGGTAAAATACCTGGGTCCCATGTATATGACCCTGAGAGGCTGTTTAACTCTCTATGCTTCAGTTTTCTCATCTGTGAAATGGAGATAATCATAATACCTAACTCACAGTAAAGGAGAATTAAATAAGTTAACATCTTGGAGGTACTTACAACAGTGTCTGGCACACAGAAAGCCCTCTTTACTGAGTTCTTTCTTTCTATAAAAAATGTAAGAAATGATATATTTTTTTATTATCTGACTTTTTCTCTTAATATATTGTAAGCATGTTTCCATGTATGTATACCTATCCAAATAATTGTCAACAGTATTGTTATGTTAACAATGGTAACAGTACTATGTTGTGCTAATAGTATTATTGCAGTGACCTTGTCCTTAATTTTACCATCCCCACTGTTGTTTCTAATTTTTTGCTATTGTATACTGAGCTGAATATCCTTATAGATAAATCATTTCCTTACATTTTTTTAAATAAAAAAATTTAATTTAATTTAAAATACCTGGACCCAGAGAGGCAGCTGGGCTCATGGGCTGCCCTTTCTTCTGTTCGTCCTCAGTGCCTCTTACAGAAGCTGCCCAGGGCCTTCCTGGCTTCACAGCACTCGGGAAGTCTGGGACAGAAGACTTGATTCCAGAAACGGGTTTCCCTGAAACAGGGTGGAATGGAAGAAAGTTACTATCATTCAGTGAAGTGGAATAGCCATCCAGAGGCTGGCCTAGTCCAGGCTCTGCCTCGAATTCACAGTGTGCCCCAGCGAGTTCTTTCCTTCTTTGAGCCTCGGCCTCTCCGTCTGTAAAATGTAGGGGTTGGACAGGACAATCTCCTGTGATCATCCAGCTCTGACATTCTGAGTCAGAACACCTGGCTTCTAATCCTACTAGCTGTGCCCTGGCCAGGTGGCTCAGTTGGTTGAAGCGTCACCCCATACACCAAGAGATTATGGGTTTGATTCTCGTTCAGGGCACATACCTAGGTTTCAGGGTTTGATGGGGTGTGTGTGAGAGGCAACCGATCCATGTCTCTTTCTCTCTCTCTCTCTCTCTCTCTCTCTCTCTCTCTCTCTGTCTCTCTTCCTTCCTCTCTCTTGAGTGAGGATTTTTTTAAAATGTAATCCTACTAGCTGTGTGATCTTAGACTCTTAGACAAGTCACTTTCATTCCCAGAGCCTGTTTCCTCACCTATGAAATGGAGACAATGGTAGTGTCTGCTTGCCTGTCTCACAGACTGTCGGGAGGGGAATATGAGAACACACACATGAAAAGGCTCTATAAACCGTACATTTCCCTGAACATGTGGGAAAGTTAATAATATCTATCTTGCTAAGTCCCTAGTTGAGCCCCTAAATATAAAAGTTCTGGCTAGTCCTACAGCTTCCCCTTCCACAAGTTGTGGAAACATATTTGTCCTTCCCTGTTTTATAGATGGAAACTCTGAAAATAGCAGCTATGTCAACTGTGTACCAACTGTGGCATACCCAGGTCCAACTTTGCATATATCAAATCCTCACAAGGATTTTCTATTTCAGCCCTCTTAGAGATGAGGAAACGGAGGCCTGAGCAGGTTAAGTGGCTTCCCCAAGCTCACACAGCCTGGGCAGACAGGGCTGGCCAAAAGAGCCTGGGTGGAGGTCACCTGCCTTCTGGAGAGTAATCACTTCCCCTTTGTATCGATTTGGGAAACTCCAAGTACTGCAAGGGTGTGTGTACACTGGCCTCCACCCAGCGTCTCAGAGCCTGCTCTATGGGAAGCAGCCTCCTCCAAGCCATTTCTCCCAGTCAGCCACTGTCTCCAGCTCGGCCAGATCCCTCCAGGCTGCATCCTACTAAAATACAGATCTGGCCTCATCACTTATCATCCAGATAAGGAACACACTCTTCACCTGACTCCTCATGTCTCTCCATTGCCTCCCAGGTCAAATCCAAATTCTACAGCCTTGTATTCAAGGCCCCTCATTCTGGTGGTTTACGGCAGATCCAATTTGAGAACCACAAAAATGGGGGCATTAGAGTCCCAGGGAAGGCTTCCGACTTGCTGACTCACACATGCATCATCAGGTGGGGCTGGGACAAACCGCCTCCAGCCTTTCAGTCCCCAGTAGCACTCATTCCAGCAGGTAAACTGTGTCTCTCTCTAAACAAAACTCAGTTACCATGGAGCCGAGCACTTCAAACACAAGCTTTGGGACTAGAACAATATTAATGATGCCTAATGCATGGCACTACACTTGTATGGCACCAAGCAGATTTATTTGACTTTCAGAACAATCTCTGCTGGTTAATTATCTGCATTATTATATTGTTGTTGTTGGGTTTTTTTGAGCAGGTGAAGGCTTCCAGAGGCAGAATAATTTCTCCCTAAATGAAACAGCTGATAAGATTCAAACTTAGGCCCAGTTTGGCTCAGCAGTTAGAGTGTCAGCCCGTGGACCAGTGAGTCTTGAGTTCGATTCCAGTCAAGGGCATGTACCTCGGTTGCGGTTCGTCCCCAGCCCTGGTTGGTCGTGCAGGTGGCAGCCACTTGATGTGTCCCTTTCACATTGATGTTTCTCTCTCTCTCTCCCTCTCTCTTCCTCCCACACTATCTGAACAAAAAATGGAAAAATGTCCTCAAGTGAGGATAAAAAAATAAATAAAGATATAATAAAAATAAATAAATTAATTAATTAATTTAAAAAGTTTCAAACCTAGGGCTGGTTTCACTGTCCCCTCCCCTTGGTTAGGGCAGAACTACTCAAATACCAAGGTCATTACCATCGCCTGCAGATGGCACTGCCTCTGGGCCCCACCTGCTGAAAAGCAGGACAACAGGGTGGGAACTTGTGAAGAAAGGGTAGAGAGAGTCCACAGAAGTAACAAGAAGGCTGACCGGGGGATAAAAAGTGACTTTTTCCTTTACTGTCACTGATATATTCTTCTTTCAAGAAAAACTATCTTAGAGAAGAAGTAGCAGAGCTTAGTGGTTTAGAATTCAGGTCTTGGAACAGAAACCAGTTTCATCACTTCCCAGCGTGTTTACTCGGGATAACTTTCTTGAGAACTAAGACACTGCGTGTCAATGGCTTAGCTCAAAACACAGGAACTTCATTATTGTTGTTGTTGCTCATAACTATTTTAAGTGTGCAGTTCAGTGGCAATGAGTACATTCACGCTGTTGTGCAACCGTCACCACCACCCACCTCCAGAGTTTTGTGCATCTTCCAAAACAGACCTCTGTCCCCATCAAACACTAACTCCCCAGCCCCTTCCCCAGCCCCTGGCAACCACAATCCTACTTTCTGTCTCAATGAATTTGACTCCTCATTAAAATTCTTTTTTTAGTAAGTGAGGTTATATTTTATTTTATTCACCACATAATACTTGCACCTCTTCCTCCACAAGGGGTTTCACAGGTTGTTAAGTAAAACAGTTAATTAGTAACTAATTTACCATTATAGCCATCAAAGGTCTGAGAAACTGTCTCATAAACCAAGTCTTGGGAGGTATTATAAAGAACTCCTGGCCCTGGCTAGTGTGGTTCAGTTGGCTGAGCATCAACCGAGAGGTCACAGGTTCAATTCCTAGTCAGAGCACATGCCCGGTTTGCAGGTCGAATCCCTGGTAGGGGGGCATGCAGGAGGCAGCCAATCGATGTTTCTCTCTCTAAAATCAATTTTAAAACAGATACATATTTTTTTCATCTTTTTTCTCTTTTAAAGAGATAGAAACATTGATGAGAGAGAGCATCGATTGGCCACCTCCCGCATGTCCCCGCACTGGGGAATGGGCTCACAACCTGGGCATGGATTCCCTGACCAGGAATCAAACCAGCGGCCTCTCGGTACATGGGTCATTGCTCAACCACTGAGCCACACCAGCCGGGCTAACACAAGAACTCCTGGATGCTTGAACAACCAATCTGTCTGCTGGTTACTGACAACTCCTGAGTATCTTCTAAGTGAATATCAATGGTTTTGTTTTCATCTCTGTATCTGATTATTTCATGAGCAAAGTCATAGGTGGGTTTGACAGGGACAAACGCATGAACTTTTTTCCTAGTACCCATTCTCAAAATAATGCTTGTTAGTGTTCTTACACCGCATCATTTGGTGGGTTTCAGCTCCCAAATTAAACTATAAGCTGCTTGAGGGATAGAACTGTGCCTTTCACCTCTCTTGAATGCCTCTCAGTGTCCAGAACAGTGCCCAGCCCAGAGCAGGTGCTCAAGAAATGGTGGTTGGTGGTGATGGTCATGGTTGGAAGTGAGAGGGTGGCTGCATCTCCACATGTGGGTCTCTCTTTGGTCACTACCAACATGCCAGACCTTACATGGAGTCTGGGAGGCAGTGGGCCTTAGGACCACTCCTGTCCTTCTCTGGAGCGGTTTCCTCACTGCTCCGGGGGCTGCCGCCACGCACGACCGGAGTGCGCAGCAGCTGGACTTACTCATTTACATTTTTAACTTGTGTGCTTTTTTCACACTTGAATAATAACTAAAAAGATATTATGTGGCCCTGGCCAGTTTGGTTCAGCAGTTAGAGTGTTTGCCCGTAGTCATGGGTTCGATTCTGGTCAAGGGCACATACCTCAGTTGCAATTCAGTCCCGGCCCTGGTCGGGTCATGCAGGAGGCAACCAATCGGTGTGTCCCTCTCACGTTGATGTTTCTCTCTTTCTCTACCTCCCTCCCACTTTGTCTGAAGATAAATGTAAAAATATCCTCAGGTGAGGATTAAAACAAAGATGTTATGCCCTGGCTGGTTTGGCTCAGCGGTTGGAGTGTCAGCCTGTGGACCAGAGTCCCGAGTTTGGTTCTCGCTAGGAGCACATACCAAAAAAAAAAGATGTTATGTGTACGTCCATTGACATGGAAAGGTGTTAATATATTGAATGACCAAAAAGAGGATATATATGTTACCAGCTTTTTGGTAAAATATGTGTAAAAGTAGAGAAGACTTCTACATATGAAGAGAAAAAAGAGCCTGAAGAACATACACAAAATGTTAACAATGCTTATTTCTAGGTGGTGTAATTATCAGTAAATGTATATGGTGGGTTTGAAAAGGTTTTTGTTTTTCAGTTTATTCACATTGTAGAATTTTTCAACAGTGATCATGGATTAGTTGCATAGAAAAGTAGGTTTCTTAAGAAAAAAAGCAGTAAGCAAGCTAATTAAATGAATGGAACTGAGTCTTCTGAACTAGAGTGACTAAAAACTATGCCCTGGAAAATCCACCTGGCCCAGATTAGTAAGCAGGTGATCACTACATTCAGATCCAACTCACTTCTGGTTTTTGCCGCTCGGTGCCTAATGTGTACTTGATATTTAGCAAGGAAAGAAACTGAGACTCGGGGAAGTGAGGAGACCTGCCTGAGGGAGAAAGCAAAACAAAGGGCATTGAGGCAGGAAGGTGGGATCCCCTCCCAGAACCAAGGCTGTGGTCCCTGGAGAACACACACCTCATGTCTCCTTACCGGGGGTCCTCAGGCATCTCAGGACATCCGTGGATATGCCACCCTCTCCTACTCCCATCAGGCAGAGACCCTTCTGGCTGAAACTGAGAGCCCAGAAGCGGCCCTGCAGGCAGAACTCCTGGAATCAGACGTCTCTGTCTCGGGGTAACACCGCTGCCTTCCACAGGCAGGGAGAGCCCAGTCCCTTGTACAAAATGCAACAGCGAAATAACACCGGTGGTGAATCCATGAGCTGCCTGTTCCCAGGGTGCTACAGATGTGGACACTGTGCCCCTGCCCCAAGAAGGGGCCATCCCATGCCACTCAGTGTCCTTATCTTCCCTGCCCACCACCCTCTGGCTTAGGAGATGGCCTTTTTCCCAGCACCCTCCCTCCATAAACTGCCTAGGGTAGGATCCCATGTTCCTCAAAAGGCCACATTAGTGGCATCCTCAGGACATCTGTGTATAAGTCAAAAGGCAGAGGTGGCTCCTGAGTGCGAGATCAGCCCCAGCCTGGCCCCAGCTCCCCTCCCCACCCCACCCCCGTGCTGGCCGTCCTGCTGGTGAAGGGGACCGCACACTGCCGTTTCCTGCAGAGCCAGGTCACGAAGGTAGGAGCTGCTGCCAGCTGTATCAGCTTCCTACAGGTCCCACCTGCACCCCTAACTGCTGTGGCCCCCGAAGAAGCACCTTCCCCTGTCAGAGTCTGTCCCCACATCAGCCAGCCAGGGGTAAGGGTAACCATCCTGGCCTGAACTAACCCCAGTGTCCCATTACTGACACCGCACAGGTCTTTGCTCCTCAGCCAAGACACACCGGGCAGGAACACTGAGGCTTCTGCCCATTTACAGCTGACCTCTATGGCCTCCACCCATGTAGAATATAAAAGGCTTTATTATGTTTTCATCCTACGGAGAGTCCAGTTTTTCTCGTTTTCCTTGTTCTTTCTCAGGGTCATGCAGTGGCCTCCAGCTGACACAGTGGTCATGGGCAAGCCTGCAGGAGTAGGGGGACTCCCAGGAGAGAACAGCCCTGCGGCACCGGCTGGGGCTACAGCCTGTGGCGGAGCCTGTGAACACCTTTTGGACAGACAAGTCACACTTCGAGGGCCACACCCACAGAGTTCAGCCGACAAGAACCCCACCTCAGTCCTGAAGCAACAATCTGACGACAGGCTCTGGTTTCCTGTAAAACCCCCATGTCGGCATGCTGTGGGTTCTCGGATGTCTTTTAGACAATAAATAAGATGTTCAAGCATCTTCATTTCTACTCGGGCGTTGCCGACACCTGATCTGAGTTGGAAGGTACAGAGCAGGTCTCTTCTTGCGTCTTTTCCCACCACCAAACCAGCAGAGGGAGAAAGTGTGGGTTCTGTGCCCTTCATGCCTGGAAACCTGGTCTCTGATAGCGGAGCAGATACAACATCCACTCTGTCAGTGTGGTACACCAGGGTGCCATGGAAATAAAAAAAGAACCGAGGGCAGGACAGGATGAAGGAGGCCAAAGTGTTCATGAGAGAGGGTGGTGATGAGCTCCCAGTCTCACTGTGAGTTTCCGGACAGTGAAGGCCAAGCCAGTTATATGAGCACTATGACTTCCAGGACAACATTCTTTTTCCCCTGGGATGAGAGTCTCAAAAAGATTCCACACAAAATTGATTCCACAGGGTGATCAAATCCAAAAATATAAATTGTGATGAAAAAAAATAGAACTGAGGTGCCTTGGCCGGTGTGGCTCAGTTGGCTGGAGCATTGTCCCATGCACCGAAAGGTCCTGGGTTCCATTCCCCATCATGGCACATACCCAGTTCCCAGTCAGGGTGTGTATGGAAGGCAGCCAATCGATGTTTCTCTCTCACATTGATGTTTCTTTCTCTCTCCCTCTCGCTTCCTCTCTCTCTAAAATCAATGAGAGTATGTCCTCAGGTGAGGATTAAAAAAAAAAAAAGTAGAACCAACACCCTAGTTGGGTAGCTCAGTTGGTCAAAGCATCATCCTGATTTGCCAAGGTTGCGGGTTCAATCCCAGGTCAGGCACATACAAGAAGCAACCAGTGAATGCATAAATAAGGGGAACAACAAATCGATGTTTCTCTCTCCCCACCGTTCCACTCTCTCTCTCCAAAATCAATCAATAAGCCTTGGCGCAGCGGTTAGAACATCGGCCCGAGGACTGAAAGGGTCTTGGGTTCAACTCTGGTCAAGGGCACATATCTAGGTTGCAGGTTTGCTCCCTGGCCCTAGTCAGGGTTGTGCAGGAGGCAATCAATCAATGTGTATCTCACATTGATGTCTCTCTCTCTCTCTCTCCCCCACCCCCCACCCCCTTTCTACTCTATCTAAAAATCAATGGAAAAAATATCCTCGGGTGAGGATTAACAAAAAATACAATAAATCAATAAATACAAAATTTTAAAAAGAACAAAGTGTGGGGAAGCTCCCATTCCTAGATCCAGCCTCTAAGATTCCTAGCTGTGTCCAAGAACAAATTTTTTAATCCTGAGCTTCATTTGTATTTTCTATAGAGCCAAAATAAAAATATACGACTGGCCCGGCTGTTGTGGCTCAGTGGTTGAGTGTCGACCCATGCACCAAAAGGTTGCCGATTTGATTCCCGGTCAGGGCATATGCCCAGGTTGTAGGCCCGATCCCCAGTGAGGTGCATGCAGGAGGCAGCCAATTGATGTTCTCTCATCAATGTTTCTCTCTCTCTCCCCCTCTCCCTTCCTCTCTCTCTAAAATCAATAAAGAAAAAAAATGTAATATATATATATATATATATGTATGTATGTGTGTATATATATACACACACACACACATACACGACTGTCCCAGGACTTAGTGGGACAAGATATATAAAGCAGCTGGCCCAAGGCCAAGGCACAAACTTATGGTCATCCTCTGTCCTGTCTCCCTGCCCAATGGCACAAAAAAAGAACCTCTGATCCCCAAGTTAGGGTCTCTGACAGAAGCATTTAGGGTAGATGACTATTTTCAACACTTCTATTTTTGTTGTTGTTGTTAATCCTCACCTGAGGATACTTTTCCATTAATTTTTAGATAGACTAGAAGGGAGAGAGGAACAAGAGGAGAGAGAGAGAGAAACATCAGTGTGAGAGAGACACATTGATTGGCTGCCTACCACATGACCCCAACTGGGGCTGGGGACTGACCCTGCAACCCAGGTATGTGCCCTTGACCAGAAATCTAACCTGCAACCCTTCAGTCCGTGGGCTGACACTCTAACCACTGAGCCAAATCAGCCAGGGCAACACTTCCAACATTTTAAACCCTCTAACGGAAAACTGTGACTCTGTGAGCAGTGGCGAGGTCTCAAAAGGCACATGGCTGTGGGGCAGCATAATACAGGAGCCAGCTAGAGGAGAGGTGGGACCTGCTGGTGCCTGCCTGTGCCATTGGCAGCCAGCCTTGTCACACACAGTGGACAGGCAACCAGGGTTCTTCTCCATGCCAGACCCCCAGGGACAGGGAGAGGATGCCAGTATAGAAGTAGCAGTTTTGGTGGCTGTAGTACTGAGGGGTTGACTGTTCTTAGACCAACTATATCAGAGTCTGGATGTTTCTGAAAGTTCCTTAGGTAATAGGGTTGAGTTTCAGGTACCAGGGGGACAAAGGTGGGGGAGCAGAAGCATATCTCTGTGCCCCCTTCAAGGTTCACAGGAGGTGGCGGGCCTGATTTCTTTTCCTCTCTGCTTCGTATTTTCAGGATATCCCACACTCTCTAAGGAGCAACCAAATGAACTCACAGCATTCAGCATGCTTCCACCCAGTCATGCAGGCCAGTCAGGCTTGCTGGCAAGGCAACCTTTCCTGGTCTCACCTGACAAATGACATGAGGAACTGTAGCCCTGCCCCAGAGAGTTGCCATGAGGATAAATAAGGAAGTGCGCAACAGTTATAAGCTGTTGGTATTACTCACCATTGTTATATCATCATCCCTAACTTAGGCTGGGCTTTGTCCTAAGTGCTTTTCTATACGCATGGCTTGTTTAACTCAGGTAACAGCCCTGCAGAATGGTCCAATTACCCTCTCTGCTTTATACCTCAATAAAGGGAAACCTAGAATAGTTATTCATATTTTGTTTCTTTATGCCCCACTTCCTTCAACTAAAAGGCTTATACATGGTGGGCCCTTGGCAGAGGGGTTTGGGGTCTCCTTCCTGGCCACCCGTGGACATTTAACACAGTAGCAAATCCAGGCCCCACACACGTGAGCAGAGGGGACTCTAGCTGCTGACAAGGTCTTTCCTCTGTGGGCACACTCTGGAAATCCCCCATCCTTCACAGCCCTCAAGTTAAACAGTGATGTAATATCTGTACATTTGCTTTTCTTCTTCAGCTGATTCAGATGGATTCCTTCTAGAACAAATGAAAGTGGTTCAGCCATAACTAAAGAACCCCGGTGCTGGCTGGCCACACGTAGCTTTCTGGGCCCTTTCTTTTCCTTTCCTAATCCCTGGACCTGACCCTCCTGGGCATCCAAAGTGCACCCCACCCCCAAAACACCCCCCCGACTCAAAACTCCCAATTCAAACTAAACACAAAATTAGACAAATCTGAGGGCATGATCTGTTTTCCTAATGTATCCCCCCCCCCACTGGTTCTCCAGTAGATCTGTACTGCAACAGCTGCTAAAATGACTCATCCTTCCTCATTCATTCATTTGTTATGTTAGAGACTGGGGATGTCATTAGTTGTCAAAACTCACATGATCCTGACATTAAGTTAGCTAAACAAGAGATATCTAATTATAAACTGGGATGAGTTCTATGCAGAAAACAAACTTGAGGAGAAAGGGGCACCTGACAGACTTACTTATATAGGGTGGCCAGGGAGGCTTCTGTGGACAGGTATCATTTAAGCACAGACCCAAAAGATGAAAAGAATGAGTTATGAGAAGAATGCAAGGGAGCGGGGGAGGGACTAGCATTCTAAGGAGAGGGAATAGCATATTCAAAGGTCCTGAAGCAGAAAATAATTTGGTGTATTCCTGAGATGAAGGATGACCCTAGTGGCTGAGCTGAAGGAATGAGAGGGAAAGTGGCAGATATAAGGTGAAAGAGCTAGGCAAGGGTTAGACTATGTGAGACTTTGTAGGCCATGGTTAGGTAGAACTTTTTTTTTTCTTTTATTGATTTTTAGAGAGAAAGGAAGGGAGAGGGAGAGAGAGATGGAAACGTCGATGAGGGAGAATATTGACTGGCTGCCCCCTGAATGCCCCCCACTGGGGATCTGGCCCACAACCTGGGCATGTGCCCCAACTGAGAATCGAACTGGCGACCTCTTGGTGCATGGGTCAATGCTCAACCACTGAGCCACATGAGCCGGGCTGGTTAGGTAAAATTTTATCACAACCCCCCTTGAATTGAGGTAACCTGTAGCTGAGACTGTGCTTACCAAATAACCATTTGCTCCCTCTAGTACCCCAGCCTCCCTTGCAATTAGAGTGGGCCACGTGACTGGTTCTGACCAATGAATTTTAAGTGGAAATGTTATAGTCACTTCTAGACAAAGCAATCAAGAGCTGGTGCACCTCTTCCACCCCTCCCTTCCCCTGTCACAGTGACCCTGGAAGCCATGTATTCCAAATGACATAGCCAGCAACAGGAATGCACCAGGCAGGAGCAGACTTTGAGAAATCAATCTTTGTTGTGTTGAACAACTAAGATTTCAGGATTTATTTATCTGTGACTACAACATAGCCTAGCCTACCCTGATTAATGGATAATCTCAATGTGTGTCTAAAACTTGCATCCCAGAGGAGCCTACTTACAACAGCTTAGCACAGAGCAGGAGTTCAGTGAACGACAGTTCCTTCCCTCCAGCTCCTACCCTCCTCTCTAGAACAATGGGGACAAGTTTAGATGTACAGCACATGCCCCTCTGTTCATTCTCACACTATCCCTAAGAATCCCATAGTGATTAAAGCCTCACTTTTTCCCAATGGAATAACTAATGAGTGGAAGGAAAGTCAGGGGACCTGTCCTAAACCACACAGCCATAACTTTATAGAGAAACCTTACCATCTCTTACGCTCTGAAGCCTCCCAGTTTACCAAAAAAAAGTAGACCGGGCAAAATCTACCAAATAACCATTTCTCAGAGGGGAAATGGGACTTGATGCCATCTAGTGACCTACCCCATCAGGGGTTAAGGTGCGGTGAACCCTAGTTCCCACCCCAGACCCTTACTTACTAGCTATGTGGCTTTGGGAATGTTTCTCAATCTCTGGGCGTGTATCTTTATTATAAAATGGGGATAACAAGATTTGTGAGATAAGATGTTTGCCTGACATATATTAGATGCTAAATTCAAGTTATGACTAGAACCCAGATATGCTGACTCCTAACCTGGGAGGTCCTGGCCCAACACAGTGCCACCTCCAGTGGTCAGTCCCCAGTGGCCCTAGGGTCTGACTCCTATCCATGTTTTATTGTTCCCTGGTAGTTGGAAAGGGGAAGGTGTTGGTAAAGCTTCCAAGAGAGCAAACACACGGGCTCTGTCGAGCTCTTGTAACAGTTCAGCTTCTTCGGGCTAGAAAGAGTTCATTCTCTTCTGTTTCACTTTAGGTAGCAGCCCAAAATTCCCCACTCAATGAGAGCTCAGCTCCAGGAAGGAAATGACTTAGGATGAGATGCCAAACCAAAAGCTAATAACTTGCACAACCAAGAGACTACACAAAAATTGAGAAACTCAAGACTCTCAGGAGGATGGTAACAGCAGATGAGAGGATAAACCTTGGTCACCTCCCAAATCCTTTCAGATTTCAGAAGCTCCTTGCTTTCCTACTTAGCTGATACCTGGAACCACCCAGGCCCCCATTCCACACAGTGACCAGAACAGCGGGATATTCCCCAGGTACAAGCCCTCCAAAATCTTCCCTTGGCTCCTGGTGAAAGCAAATTTGACCACAGCCTGTGAAACTCTGGTGACCTGACCCTACCCCCTCCCCAGTCTTAGCCCACCAGCCCCCCATTGTCCTCTAGCTGTGGGAGGACACCATGGCCTCTCTTTGGGTCCTCAAACATCACTCCTTCCTACCTCCAGGCCTGTGCACCTGCTGCCCCCTTTGCCTAAAAATGCCTGTGTGTCCCCTCACTTTGCTGGCCCACTCCTTCCAGTGGAGCCTTCAGTTTCACTTCCTCGGAGAAGCTTCCTGTGATGAGATCTTCCCCTCTACCTAGCTGCCCACCCACCTACACTTCTCCTTTGAGCACTCCCTGTGGTTGGCTATGTGTCTCCATATTATCATCCACACTAGACTGCAAGCTCCTTGAGGTCTGGGATCTTGTCTATATTTTCATTGCTGTGTCCCCAGTGCCCAGCACATAGCGGGCACTCAATAAATATTTCTTTAGTTCATTATTAAGTCTCTTGCCCAGCTCTGTGTATCTAACTCCCTCTGGGGAGGAACGAGGGAGAGCTTCACCTCACAGGGGAGGCACGCCTGGTTCTAGTCTCCATGCTCAGAGCTAGAGCCATCCGATCTCAGCCATCAACAGGCTCAGCTCTTATGCCTGCTTTTGGCAGCATTTAACTAGCTCCACAGCTCGGCAGTGATGGCAGACTAACCGTCTTTAGCTGGAAGCCACAGCTCTGACACTTTGGCCTCTCCCTTGATTCCTGCTCCTAAGCCCCCAAGATGATGGCACACAGGCTCTGAAGCCCAGTTCATTGGCCCCCCTAGTCTGGAAAAGTCTCTCTAGGATGAGGACTCTTGTGTTTTAAGTTCCAGGGTGATGGTTGGCCCTAAGCCCTGGGGTCAGATTTTTCTAATGCTGAATGCTGGCCTGACTCCATAAATGCTGCACCTGATCCCCTCACTCAGATCCCCTGAGCTGCCCAGCAATTTCACCATGGTCACCATTTCACTAGAATAGTGAGTCCCACAGTGTGTTAGTTCCATGGGAATATTAATAAGTATCATATGAAAAGGGAGTTCCATGGTCAAATATAAATGGAAAACACTGGCCCAAATAGGTTTCTTTGCTACAGGACTTATCAAAGCTTTAACATGCCGGTATACATTGTGAATCTCTAAAGGTAGGGGGCACTGATAAAGCATACAAGATTTTCCAAGTTTAGTTATTCGTGAACCCTTCGTTTGCAGGGGTTGTGTTGCTGGAGCACTCTGCTAAGGCACATGTTTGGGAAATGCTACTCTAGACTATGACGTGCCCTGCAGATGACCTATACATGCGGTGCTTCCCCCATCATAAGACATCTCCAATCACAACCCAAAGGCAGGATTCTCCTTTAGATCCTGACCCAGAAACTGGGGCTTCATCCAAAACCCAGCTCTTCCCTGTGGGCTAAGCAGAAACTGGAGATGTGATGATATCCATAGCAGACTACTTCATAACTGGCTTTGCTACGAGTTGGGAAGTGAAATGGAAAGGAGAGGGTAGGGAAGGGCAAGGGAGCAAACATCTTCCTGTTACAGAGTAGAGCATCAAGAGGCGTTGCCGAGGGCTGATGGAAAAAGAACTAGAAATGCAAGGATATGTGTCAAAAGTTGCAAAAGCAGCCCTGGCCAGTGTAGCTCAGTTGGTTGGGCATTGTCCTGTGCACCAAGAGGTTGCTGGTTCAGTTCCTTGGTCAGGGCACATGCCCGGGCTGCAGGCTCAATCCCCAATAGGATACATGTAGGAGGCAGATGACTGATGTTTCTCTCATCGTCAATGTTTTGCTCCCTTTCCCTTCCTCTCTTCTCTCTCTAAAATCAATAAAAACATTTTTTGTTCAGTTGCAAAAACAATCTATAGAGGAACTAAAAATTGTGATATAAATGTATTAGGAGGAAGAGGTAGGAAACGTGTCTATAAACCAAATCCTCTTCTAGGAAGTTTGTGAATGTTTAAATTGATAAATATTAAAAAGAACATTATAAGCACAGTATTTAGAGACAGTATAAACATGGTAGAGAATATCCATTCTCTTTGTCTTCCTACATTCAGGAAGTTTCAGCTAGACATACAGCTGCCTGGCTAAAAACTACATTTCTTGGCTCCTTTGCAGCTAATTATGGTCATGTGAGCAAGTTCTAGCCAACGGAATCTAGTGAAGTGGTAAGTGCATCTTCTAGATCGTACCCTTAAAAGAAAAGTGTCCTCCCCGTCCTGCTGGCTGGAATCCGCAAATGGCAGAAGCAGGAGCAAGTATCTCAAACTATAAGATGGAAGCCACATGTTCAGGACAGCAGAATAACAGAAAAAAAGCCTGAATCCCTGACACTGTGAATCCACCATATCAGCCTTGGATGGCCAACACACACACTACTACCTGAAAGAAACACTCTTTTAGTTTAAGCTACTGTTATTGGCCTTTCTTATCACGGCCAAACCAATATAATAACAAACACAGAATTTGGTGCCCAGGAGTGGAGCCCCAAGCAGCAAGGATCCAGGCACTGCAGACTGGAAAGCTCGTTACTCTTCTTAAAGCAAAGCAGAAAAGTTGGTAAAACCATTATCACCTGTGACACTCGGAAGGCAGTCCCTATTCTGAGAACAGTTGTAACTAAGGGGAGAAGTTGAAAATGTTCCGAATGTTGCTGTATGTGCTTTCTTTTTCAGGAACCTTCAACAAAAGAGAGATGAACTCCCATGGAACAAGACCATGCAGGAGCAGATTTGAAAAGGAAGACCCTCTCAGCCTGTAGTTGACAATCCGAGTTGACCAAGAAGCCCCATTTTAGGGGCTCTGAAGAAACAGCCTCAGCAGGAGATAAGACCATGGCCCTAACCCTTCTAATCACCATTCACCTTTCTCAGTTCCACCAATGAACCTCTTCTCTGCCGGACAGAGAGCCCAGAGGCAAAATCCAATGAACAGTGCTTCCTGCCCATCCAAGGTATTGTTTTGAGTGGCCTTAGGGAGGCTGCAAGTCAGCACATCCAATTAGGAGCAGAGGCAGGCAGGCCCAGTGCACAGGCCACTATATGAAAGACCAAACATTCCAGGGCTAAGAGCTAAAATATGTCTAGGCTGAATCAGAACTGATTAGAAGCCAAAAGTACAGAAGCTTCTAGTTTTTTAAGAGAATTGTATTGCCAGAGAAACCACAGGCCTCATGTGACAAAAGCTTGTAATTATTTGACCTCTACAGCTCCCTCAGGCTCTCAAACCCACAGCAGCAGGAAGCGGGCTGTGGAAGTCCTGTAGCCCTCCAAAAGGGCAGAGGCCACAGAGAACAATGAACAGGAGAGCTCCCGGAACTGCCCACCCCTTCCTCTAACCCCCCAAGACAGAGCCAGAAGTTAGAGACCAGGTATTCAAGCAGTGGGCCCCACCCTAGAGTTTCTGAATCAGAGGTGAGGTGAGGCCCAGGAATTTGCATCCCTAACAAGTTCCCTGGTGCTGCGGATGACTACAAATCTGGGAAACACTTTGAGAATCTCTGGCTTCCTGAGCACAAGGGGCTGCCAATGGACTGAGCAAAAAGGACTTATTCCCCCTCCTAGCAGAAGGGACCTTGACAATTCCTGTCAGCCAGCATTGTCAACTACTTTAACAAGTACCATGGCATATTTTTCATTTCCAAGAGAGTTTTAATGGCCTTCCTGTTCAAATTCCACCACTGACAGAGAAGACTACACATCACCCACAGATCGTGGTCCTTGAGCTAAAGGACCTGATTAAGACACCAGGCCTGTCTCCCCTGGGGGAAAGATGAGCATGTTTTCTGTGTGGGAAGGCAGACGTATATGGATATTTGGGAGGCCCGAAGGGACTATTTATTCCCTCCTCTTCTAGAGTAATAGAAATTTTAGTTGTGCACATAACCTCCCAGCTAAAGATTACATATCCCAGCCTCCCTTGCAACTAGGTGTGATCATGTGACTAGTCCTGGCCAATGACTTGTGAAGGGGAGTTAGGTGTGCAGCTTCCCAGACACACTCTTCTTGCTGCTTGGAATGTGCACCTGGGGGCACAGTCCAAGATGGTAGAGCAATGGAGAAGCAAGAACCTGGTTCTCCACACCACTGAGCGGCCCTAGTGAGGCAGGTTAGTAAGAAGCTAGGAAAATTCCTTGGCAAGTGGAATGGGGAAACTGTGACGGATGACTGAACAAACTGGCGAGCTCTTCACAGCCTGTACAAAAGGTGACCAGGGCCAAAGCCCCGGGTGCCTAGCAGCAGGCAAAACTGGTGCTGGACCTTGTCCCCAGGTGGCCTTTCCCACATTTGCACATCGCTGGACATGCGGTTTAGACACCCAGACCTTAACTCTGGTCATGTGGTTTTTAGAGCCCCCCACTTCCTCCCTAGAGATAACATCTAGGCCTCCGGCAGGTAATGCCAGGACCAGTTACTTGATATGACAAATAAACAACCCCTGGCTCTGCTGACTAATCAGTGGAGACCACGACCCTGAAAGGACACATTTGGAAAAGCTGATGAATATTCTATTGAGATCTTTCCCTAAGACCTCCCCTAAACTCCCAGGCTTTAAAACTCTCAAGACAAAGGACACAGCATGCTCTCTCCCTCCCCAGAGCGTGCATCTCCTAAGCTCTAAGGGACCCCATGAGACTTACAGCCAGGGGAGCAACGGACCTGTCCCCACGGCCCCTTTTCTCTGACTTTCCAGTGAGCCAAAGCAGCCCCACCTTGACTCCTTTCTTATAACTTTTCTAAAGAGCCACAGCAGCCCCGTCTTGTCTCTCTCTTGTTGCTTCTTCTGTCCTAAGCCCTTCCTTGTTTCACTGTCCCCAGCGTTAATGAACATCCTCTCAAAATCACCTCAACTCAAGTTTTGCAAAATCTTTCTACACGAAGTTAGGAACCCACTATCCGCTATAGACCAGCCCGCGGCAGACCCCCTCTGGACTTGGTCTCTTTCCTGTAACACTATCAGCCCTGGGCAGCTTGGACTGTCACAGGAGAGAAAAATAAACTGTCTTATTTAAGTCACTGCAGTCGGCCCTTAAAATGCTAATCCAGGAGACTGCCAAGCAACAGCTACGAGAGTAAAAAGGGGTTGACACTGGCAAGTAGATTTGCTTGATGGAAGTAGCTGGGTAATAAGCCTTCTGTACTAATTTATTCTAATTCTTATGACATTTAATGTTTGACAGATTGAACCACAATGGCCTTGGCAAGTAAGGCCAAGATAATATCAAGGAACAGAGACCCATACACCCAGCTTCACACAGTCAGACCAGCAACCACTGACAGTACATGATTTCAAAAGACTTGATGCCTGTGTGGTCCCCAGTGGCTACCATACATCACCTTTCAGTTCAGGCCCAACCTTCAGAAGACCTCTGTTAAATATAAATAATAAGTCTCTGAAAAAGCCACTGCACACCTAGGACTATTAGTGTGTGTGACTGACAAACACTGTTTTACTCTAATCTAATTAAACCCCTTTAAGTGGTAGGCAGAAGTCAGGGGCTCAAACTGCCGGCAGCTGAGCCCGGTCACAATCTTCAACAAGTCCATGCAAAATAAGGTTTAATTAATGCTACTGTGACTGGACAGGGGGCCTAGCCCCGCGGGTCTGCCTCAGACCAGCTGGTAGTGTGTAGGTTCCTGACTTAGTGCAGGAGAAACTGCACAGCACAAGTCCAAGTGAATTTTAGAGGACGTTTATTGAACCCGGGCGGTGAAACAGGACGGGCCTGGGATACAGAAGAGGGACTAGGTGGGGAAGTGAGCCCAGGCTGGGCTGCTGGCTCACTAAGAAGTCAGAGGAGCCCTGGCCGGTTTGGCTCGACAGTTAGAGTGTCAGCCTGCGGTCCACAGAGATCTGGGTTCGGTTCCTGCTGAGGGCATGTACCTTGGCTGCAGTTTGTCTCCGGCCCTGGTTGGGTCGTGTGGGTGGCCACTCGATGTGTTCCTTTCACAGAGATGTTTCTCTCTTTCTCTTCCTCTCTCCCTCCCGCTCTATCTGAATTAAGAAAATGGAAAAATGTCCTCAGGTGAGGATAAAAAAAAAAAAGTTTTTTTTTAAAGTCAGAGGAAAGCGGGCCTTGGGGACAGGGTCAGGGGGTTTGCCCAGGATGAACGGCCACTGCCCATGGCAGCCCTGGTTGCTAGTCTCCTGGGGTCCCTTAGCGTTTAGGAGGTGCATGCCTGTGGGGGGAGAAGGAGGTGGGGGAGGCGTAGGCATGCTCCTGGGAGCGACAGTGAGGTGGATCTTGTTTTGAGGGTTTTAAAGGCTGAGTGTTCAGGGGAGATCTTAGGGGAGAATTTCAACAGGATACTTATCAGCTTTAGGCTGTTGCACCAAAATCAGATTTATTCTCAACTTCATCTGTCCTTGGATATGGTTGGCAAATGGTGCTAATTGGATTTCTGCTCTCTGTCTCCCTGATTTAGGCTATTCTCTGGTTGGGGAAGAGAAGTGCAAACCTTTTACCTTTTTTTTTGGTACGTGCCCCTAGCGGGAACAGAACCCAGGACTCTCTGGTCCACAGGCCAACACTCCAACTGCTGAGCCAAACCGGCCAGGACCAAACCACTTACTTTTAACTGCCCTTGGTTTGGAGAGGGTAGAATTTACTAGATGGCTGCAAACTGCTTGGCATCTGGATTTTCTATTGGCTGCGGACTGCTGTTTATCTGTCAGTTTCCCTATTCCACTTGCCAAGGAATTTTCCTAGCTTCTTACTATCCTGCCTCACTACAGTCAGGGACGGGAAACTGGCTTTGACCAGTTGGACTACAGAAACGTCAAATGCTTCACACACACCCTCTATATTCACCTCCAAAAAGTAACAGAAATTTATAGCACTTTATTTTTGTTGGGGTGTGGGGGGTACAGAAAGGGGAAGTGTCTTGCCTGAGAACACAGAGTGAAACCACAACCAAATTCCCAAAACAAAGAACGGCCGGGGGGGATTTGTGGATGTGAAAACAGGCTTGAATCTCTCTTCCTCAGGCAATTTTAATCAACAAGGCTAAGGGGAAGAGAAAGAGGTTTGGGGAACAAAGGGAGCCTCTCACAGCCCTGAGAGGATAGGGGCAGTTGGAAGAGGAAGGCAGGGATCTGAGTCAAGTTCTCCTCAGAAAAGAGACCTACAGGCAAAATGTCAGTGTTTCCTAGAAGGTCAAGCACTGTGATCTGGAATGTTCCCATGAGAAAAGCTAAGAATGAGAGCTCTGGATACAGACATCCTGGGTGTGACCTCCATCTCCACCCATGACCAGAAGTAACTTCTGTGGCTAACTTCTTAGTTGGATGATAAGCTCTTTCATTCAAAAAATTTTTAAATTGCCAATGCATACTGTATTTCAAGTCATCATAGCAGGGTATTGGAAAAAGTTTTCAATTAGTAATCTTCCCGCCTCAGATAAACTACATTGGTTATGATACTGCCACTGTGCAAAGCTCATTCACATTTTTTTAAATCCTTACCTGAGGACATTTGTTATTTTTATTTATTTACTTATTTTGCATTTATCTTCAGATAGAGTGGGAGGAAGAGAGGAAGAAGGAGATAGAGAGAAACTTCGAAGTGAGAGAGACACATCGACTGGTTGCCACCCACACGACCCCAACCGGGACCGGGGACAAACTGCAACCGAGGTACGTGCCCTTAGTGGGAACCGAACCCGGGACTCTCCAGTCCGCAGGCTGACGCTCTAACCTCTGAGCCAAACCAGCCAGGGCTCATTCACATTTTTTTAAAAAGATTCATAAAGGTTTTAAGGCCAGAGAGTGCACGCAGCTCCTGCTGAAACACGCTCCAGGGCCAGCCGCAGGGGACCATCTTCGTTACTCACAGTTCAGGATGATCTGGGCAGCACGGTAGAGCTCCAGGTGGCAGAGCAGGTCCAGCAGCTGCTGGACGGTGGCCTGCCGCATCCCCCACCACCACAGCAGCTCCCGGGTGATGCTCACGCCCTGCACCCGCTCCATCGACTTGATCTTCCGCAGCTGGGTCAGGTCTGTGATCACGTAGGAGGCTAGAAGGCGAGTGAGAGGATCTGCTTAGAGTTAGAAAAGCGGCCCCTCCATGAGAGGGTCAGCGTGCTGGTCGGGCTCTGTCCATAACATCTTCCCCATCCGCCCCCCACCATACTGAAATTCCACCGGCAGCTGGGGTCCACAGACAGCCCAAGTTATAATGCTGATCCCATTTAATACCCACTCGGACAAGCACATTAACACACCAACCTAAATATCAACTTTGCTGTCACACAAGACTTTGGAGAAAGACCGCTGGAGAGAGTCAGGGGCCTTGAGCTTATTTGCTCTGGGCAAGTCACTTCCCCCTGGAGCCTGTCTCCTCGGTGGGGCAACAATTTTGCCTGTCTTCCCTCTGGAATAGAAGCCTTGTGTGGGAGTTTTATGTGTTCTGTTCACTCTTAGATCCCCAGAACAGAGAATAGTGCCTGGCACAACAGAGTGGGGGGCAGGACCAGGACTAGGGTCCCGCAGGGGAGGTGCCCTGGAGGCAAAATTTAAGGAGAGGCTCATTCTTAGTGCAGACCATGCACTTGAGGCATGCTAGTAAGTCAGGACAAGTGGAATTGGAAACTGAGACAGAGAGTTAAACAGCCAAGCAGTTTACAGCTATCTAGTAAATCGAAATTAAAGTAAATGGTTAACACTTTTCCTCCCCAACCAGAGGGTAAATCATTTAAATCACACTACTCAGCCTGGCCGGTGTGGCTCAGTGGATTGAGCATCCTGCCATGGACTAAGAGATCCCGGTCTGATTCCCAGTCTGATTCCCGGTCAGGGCACATGTCAGGTTGCGGGCTTGATCCCAAGTGGGAGTCAGCAGGAGGCAGCCAATCGACGTTTCTATCTCTCTCTCTCTCCCTTTCTCTCTCTCTAAAAGAAATCAATAAAAACATATTTTAAAAGAGCTTGCTGTCCTTTACTCAGGGAAGGCTATGTATCGAGTACAGTGCCTCAAGCAGTGGAGCACTCTTTCCCATGTACTTTTCAGTATTATCAATGCAGCTAGCTTTTTTTTTAAACCTCACCCAAGGATATTTTTCTATTTATCTTCAGACAGAGTGGGAGGGAGAGAAAGAGAGAGAGCGCGAAACATCGACATGAGAGGGGCACATCGACTGGCTGCCTCTCGCATGATACTGACCAGGCCGGGGATGAACCGCAACCTAGGTACATGCCCTTGACTGGAACCAAACCCATGGCTGATTGGTCTGTGGGCCCACGCTCTACCACTCTACCGTTGAGCTAAACCGGCCAGGGCTAAAAGACATTTTTAAAAAATAAATCACCTGCCAGGCCGATTTAGCTCAGCGGTTAGAGCGATGGCCCGTGGACCAATGAGTCATGGGTTCCATGCCAGCCACGGACAGATACCTCGGTTGTGGTTTGTCCCTGGCCCTGGTGGGGTCGTGCGGGAGGCAACTAGTCAATGTGGCTCTATCACGTCAATGTTTCTCTCTGTCTCTCTCTCTCTCCCTCCCTCCCACTCTATCTGATAATAAGTAGAAAAATATCTTTGGGCCCTGGCCGGTTTGGCTCAGCGGTTAGAGCGTCGGTCTGCGGTCCTGAGAGACCCGGGTTCGGTTCCCACTAAGGGCATGTACCTCGGTTGCAGTTTGTCCCCAGCCCTGGTCGGTCGTGTGGGTGGCAGCCACTTGATGTGTCTTTCACATCGATGTTTCTCTCTCTCTGTTCCTCTCTCTCCCTCCCACTCTACCTGAACAAAAAATGGAAAAATGCCCTCGGGTGAGGATAAAAAAAAAAAAAGAAAAATATCCTTGGGTGAGGAATAAAATTAAATAAATAAATAAATATCAATCACCCTACTCAGAGAGATAACAAAATCCAATTAGTATCAACCACACCCAAGGACAGATGAAAGTCATAGAAATAAATCTCATTTTGGTACATCAGCATAAAGCTGATGAACACTCTATTGAGATCCTCCCCTAAACTCCCAGCCTTTAAAACCCTCAAGATGAAGGACCCAGCATGCTCTCCCTCTCCAGAGCACTCCTGTGTCTTTCATTTTCTCCCCTCTTCTTCCCCCCAGGGCATTACCTTTGCCTTTCTCTCTCCTAAGCTCCAGGGGCCCTTCTTTTGTTTCTATAACTTGTTTCCTGAGCCTACTCAGCCCAGCTGACTCATTTCTGTTACCTCTGTGACTTTCTAGATAAATTTTATCTTATAATTTTAGTTCCTGGCTCTGAATTCTTTCTTTGCTGAATTCAAGAACCAAGGTCCAACTTTGCCAGTAACCACTGATGCTGTTTCGCCACCAATATTGCTGGTAACACTTGGAGCATCTGAAGAGTAGGTGCCTCCTTAAGTTTTACCCTGAGCATTTCATTCTCCTCACCCCTAAGTCCCAGCTCTGGCAGGGGAAATCTAAATGAATGAATGAATGAATGAATGAGCCAACCCCCATGGCCCAGCATCCTCACAGAGCTGTTAGGAGGATCAAGAGAGCCTGTAGAGCCCTGGTCAGTTTGGCTCAGCAGTTAGATTGTCGGCCCACGGTCTGAAGGGTCTCAGGTTTGATTCCCAGTCAAGGGCATATACCTGGGTTGCAGGTTTGATTCCCTGGCCCTGGTTGGGGTCATGCAGGAGGCAACCAATCTATGTGTCTCTCTCACTTCGATGTCTCTCTCTCTCTCCCCATTCCTCCCTTCCACTCTATCTAAAAATGAATTAAAGGACTTCCGGTCAAGATGGCGGCATAGGTAAACGCAGTATTGCGTCCTCCCACAACCACATCAAAGTTACATCTAAACTACAGAACAACCATCATTCAAAGCCACCTGAAATCAAGCTGAATGGAAGTCCTACAACTACGGAATTAAAGAAGCAGCCACATCGAGACTGGTAGGAGGGGCGGAGGCGCAACGGGCTGGTCCCACACTCACGTGTAGTGGATAAAAATTAGGATACCTCAGCTGGGAAGATCCTCCCTGAGGACTGAGGGGTCCCCGTCCCACACCAGGCGCCCCGCTCAGGGTTCCAGTGCCAGGAAGAGAAGTCCCCATAACTTCTGGCTGGAAAAACCAGCGGGAACTGAGGCTCAGGGAGGCTGAGGCAGCTGGAGCCCCAGGCAGCTCCTTTTAAAGGGCCCGCACATGGATTTACTCGGACTTGTTCCCTCTAAACTCAGAGGGGAAACAGCTTGAGGGGCGCCAGAGACATGCAGGGAAGAACTGAGCTGTTTGGCATTGGAGCGAGGGCTGGAGAGGGAGCTTTCTCCTGGACAGATGTGCTGTCAGAGGCCTTTGTTCCTTTGGTGAGCCCTTCCCTGGGGCAGCAGACAGAAGCCATATCTGGGACTCCAGCAACCTGGCTCACACTGGTTGCCCCACCCTGGTGATTCCCTGAGGCCCCGCCCCACCCAACTTTTGGGCCCACCCAAGCTGTTGCCAGTTGCTTAACCATAGGATTGGCCTGTCTTGGACCCTGCTTCAGGTTTTCCTAAATTCTTTCAAACAAGCAGCATCTGGTCTCAGATAGTCCCCATATCTCTCATTAAGTAATACACAGAAGCAAACACAGGGAGGCAGCCAAAATGAGGAGACAAAGAAACAGGTCCCAGATGAAAGAACAGAACAAAACTCCAGGAAAAGAACTAAGCAAAATGGAGATAAGCAACCTAACAGATGCTAAGTTCAAAACACTGCTTATAAGGATGCTCAATGAACTTAGTGAGAACCTCAGCGAGCTTAGTGAGGGCCTCAAGAGCATAAAAAAGGATCAGTCAGAAATGAAGGATGCACAGTCAGAAATGAAGAAGGCACTAACTGAAATAAAGAATAATTTACAGGGATTCAATAGTAGAGTAGGTAAAGCCAAGAAGCAAACCATCGATTTGGAATATAAGGAAGCAAAAAACACCCAATCAGAACAACAAAAGGAAAAAAAATCCAAAAAAATGAGGATAGTGTAAGGAGCCTCTGGGACAACTTCAAGCATGCCAACATTTGCATCTTGGGGATGCCAGAAGGAAAAGAGAGAACAAGAAATTGAAAACCTATTTGAAACAATAATGGCAGAAAAATTCCCTAACTTGGTGAAGGAAACAGACATACAAGTCCAGGAAGCACAGAGAGACCCAAACAAGATGAACCCTCAAGAGGCCCACCCCAAGACACATCATCATCAAAATGCAAAAAGTTCAAGACAACGAGAGAATCTTAAAAGCAGCAAGAGAAACGCAGTTAGTTACCTACAAGGGAGCTCCCATAAGACTGTCAGTTGATTTCTCAAAAGAAACTTTGCAGGCCAGAAGGGAGTGGCAAGAAATATTCAGAGTGATGAAAAGCAAGAACCTACAACTAAGATTACTCTATCCTGCAAAGCTATCATTTAGAATTGATGGCCATATAAAGAGTTTCCCAGACAAGGAAAAACTAAAGAAGTTCATCACCACCAAATCATTTTTAATATGAAATGTTGAAGAGTCTTCTTGAAGAAAAAGATTAAAAATATGAACAAACAAAATGACAATGAATACATATCTGTCGACAATTTAATCTACAAACAAAATGAACAGGCAGAACAGAAGCATTCTCATAGATACAGAGAACATTTTGTTGGTTGCCAGATGGGAGGGGGGTTGGGGGAATGGAGGGAAAAGGTGAAGGGATTAAGAAGTACAAATTGGTTGCTAGACTGACAAACCTCAAAGGGAAGGGGGGTTGGGGGGAGGAAAGAAATAAACCAAAGAACTTATATGCATATATGCATAACCAATGGACACAGACAACAGTGTGGGGAAAGGCAGGAGTGGGGAGGAGGGGGTCAGTGGGGAAAAAATGAGGAACATCTGTCATACACTAAACAATAAAGATAAGTTTATTTTATTTTATTTTTTTTATCCTCACCTGAGGACGTTTTTCCATTTTTTGTTCAGGTAGAGTGGGAGGGAGAGAGGAACAGAGAGAGAGAGAAACATCGACATGAAAGGAACACATCGAGTGGCTGCCACCTGCACGACCGACCATGGCCGGGGACAAACTGCAACCGAGGTACGTGCCCTTAGCGGGAACCGAACCCGGGTCTCTCTGGACCGCAGGCCAATGCTCTAACCGCTGAGCCAAACTGGCCAGGGCAATAAAGATAAGTTTAAAAAAATAAATTAAAATTTTAAAAAATCTTCGAGGATTAACCAAAAAAATGAATTAATTTAAAAAAAAGAGAGCTTATGGTTCTAAAAACACTTTGCCAACTCTGAAGCACTGCACAAAATTTGCAAGGGGCTACCATTGGCAATACTAAAAATAATGCATTCATTTTTTTATTATAAATTTAATGGTTGTTCATTAAAGTAAATTTGGGAAATACGGGACAGGGGGACTAACAAAACAAGTTACATAGCATCCTATTAGGGTACTTTCCCTTCTGAACCCCTCCCCCCACACACATAGGTGTAGTTCTGTAAGACGAAAATTTTGCAGCCTGCTCTTGTTTACACCATAAGCATTTTCCCAGTGGTTACAAACTCTTCATAAATGGCCTTTTTGAAGGGTCACAAAGTAGTCTGCTGAGTTTAATAAAATAAGAAAGGTATTTTATATTTTTTAATCCTCACCCGAGGATATTTTTCCATTTATCTTCAGATAGAATGGGAGGGAAGGAGGGAGAGAAAGAGAGAGAGAGAGAGAGATCAATGTGAGAGAGACACATCGACCGGTTGCCTCCCATATAACCCAACCAGGGCCGGGGAAGAACCGCAACTGAGGTATGTGCCCTTGGCCGGAATCAAACCCGAGACTCTTTGGTCCGCAGGCCAACACTCTAACCGCTGAGCCAAATCGGCCAGGGCTATTTTATTTAACTTGAAATAAAATAATCATGCTTCAGTTTTAGGGTTTCTGAAATCACAGAGCAAGAATCTATGTGAACATCAAGTCATTCATTCATTCAACAAAATATGATTGAATCACTACCGTGCTCCAGATCCATGACAAGCTCTAGAGACCCTGTGGTGAGTAAACCAGAAGCCAATGGAGCTTTTCTGTTAGAAAAATACAAACATAACTGAAGGGAGTGAGGAAAGGAAGCAAGAGTGAAGCCCAGGGAAACATAACCAAGGGCCTGGCATGCTGGGCCAGGGGTTTGGACTTGATCCTAACAGCCACAGATACAATGCTAGACCTCAGAGCCAGGAGGGACACAATCATGTTGCACAATCCCTTCTCCTCTGAAGGAATGAGGAGGTTGTGACAGCTTCCTGCAGAGAGAAAGCCTTCAGGAAAGTGCCTGTTAGGATGGAAAGTTCCTGGAGTTGCAACGTTAGTCACTGGAAACCCCAGGCCAGATTTCAGGGCAGTAGGAAGTGATGTCAGCAGGGTCAGGGACTGCTTCCAGCAGAGAGAAAAGAGCAGAGGGAAACTATTGTTCACACCTTCCACTCTGGAGGCAGCATGATGTCATGAGAAAAGAGAAGCACAAGGCTGCCCCTGGGGCTCCAGGGTGCGAACTCAGCCATGGCCCTTAGCCTCTGGGGGTTGCATTTCCTCACAGGCAATGCAGGAGGAATAGGAATTAAACTCTAAGGTGCCTGGGCGTTCAGATACTTTAGCTTCATGAAAGTGATGTATCTTAAGGTATTGACCTAGCAGCATCTAACCACACCTTTTTTTTTTTAATCCTCACCCGAGGGAGGGAGAGAGAGAGAAACATCCATGTGAGAGAGCCACATCGATGTACAGAGATATATCAGTTGGTTGCCTCCCACACAACCCCAACCAGAGCTAGATACAGAACTGCAACCAAGGTACATGCCCTTGACTGGGATTGAACCCATGACTCTTTGGTCCATGGGCTGATGCTCTAGCTGCTGAGCCAAACAGGCCCAGGGTGTAACCACACTTTTAAAACAGGGTCCAAACAAGATAGGGATCTTGGGGGATAAGGCACTGCTGAAGGCCCTGTTACATCCACGCCTCTTTTCTCCACACACACAGGTAATAGAACATCTGGAAAATAGGAGAAAATCAAAGTCCCACTTGAAACATCTCACAAAAACACTGCTTACACTTTGCTTTTAATCACCCAGATTCTTCTATACATATAAAAATACGTGTTTAGCCTGGCCAGTGTGGCTCAGTGGTTGAGCATCGGCCCATGCACCAAGAAGTCGCCAGTTTGATTCCCAGTCAGGGCACATGCCCAGGTTGTGGGCCAGATCCCCAGTGGAGGGCAAGTTGGAGGTGGCCAATTGATATTATCTCTCATCAATGTTTCTATCTCTCTCTCCATCTCCCTTCCTCTCTCTAAGAAAAAAAGCAATAAAGAAAAAAAAAAACCTTTTTAAAAAAAGATGTGCTTAGTATTATGCTGAGAGAAATAGGACAGAAAAAGACAAGTGCCACATTATCTCACTGATATGTGGAATATAATGAACAAAATAAGCTGATGAACAATAGATCCAGAGACATGGAAACATGGAACAGACTGACAAACCTCAGAGGGAAAGGGAGTAGGGGAGAGAGATAAACCAGAGAATTTATATGCACAACCAACGGACATAGACAATAGTTTGAGGAAAGCGAGAGGGGGGTGGGAGTGGGGAGGAGTGGGTCAATGGGGGATAAACAGGGGATATCTATAATACTTTCAACAATAAAAAGATAAAATTCATAAAAATAAAATTTTAAAAATAAAAATATGTGCTTAGCTCTGGCTGGTTTGGCTCAGCAGTTACCGCATAGGCCCACAGACCAATGAGTTGCAGGCTCGATTCTGGCCAAGGGCATATACCTCGGTTGTGATTCCTTCCCGGTCCCAGTTAGAGACATGTGGGAGGCAGCCACTCAATGTGTCCCTTTCACGCTGATATTTCTCTCTCTCTCTCTCTCTTTCTCTCTCTCCCTCCCACTCTATCTGAACAAAAATGGAAAATTGTCCTCAGGTGAGGATAAAAAATAAATAAAATAAAAACAACATTAAAAAAATATATATGTACTTATGTCAGCAGGACAATACATGATAGTCTAGGCCCAGGCTTTGGATTTGGAGGCCTGGGTTCAAATCCTATCTCTGCTACTTACTTGCTGTGTGCTTGGGGAAGGCCCTTCACTCCCTGTGCCTCAGTTTCCTCATCTGCCAATGAGGATAACAACAGCACCTGCCTCAGAGGTTATTGAGAGGATTAGACCAGTTAGAAGCAGAGAAGGACTTGGAATAGTGGTTGGTACACGATAAATGACATGAACGTTAGCTGTAATTGTTAAACCATCTACATGCCCAGGTTGTGGGTTCAATCTCTGGTCAGGGCACACACAGAAGGCAACCAATTGATGTTTCTCTCTCACATCAATGTTTCTCTCTCCCTCTCTCTCTCCTTTCTCTACGCATGTTCTCAGGTGAGGATTAAAACAAACAAACAAAAGAATAATCTATATATATTTTTTAAAGGTGAAGTTTTAAGAAGACTGTTTTCCCCCAAGGGCAAAAATGGATGCAGCTGCAATAATAGGGATATGGACAGGAGGCAGCCATGTTATCTGCCAAGAACTATCAAGTCCAAAAAAACATGCATATTGTGGCTGTGTGGTTTTATTACTTTAAGGATCTTCCTACTTCTGCCCCACAGAACCATAATCAGCCCTAAGAGACCATCTTTTCTAAAATGGTTTGCAGCCTTGGCCGGGTGGCTCACTTGATTGGAGCATCATCCCATGCACCAAAAGTTTTCGAGTTCGATTCCCGGTAGGGATGTATGCAGGAGGCAACTGATCCATGTATCTCTCTCCCTCTCTCTCCCTTCCTTTCCCTCCAAAATCAATAAAAACATATCCTCAGGTGAGGATTAAAAATAAATAAATAAATAAGTTCTGGCAGGTGTGGCTCAGTTGGTTGGAACATCATCCCATGCAACAAAACACTGCCATTTCGATTCTGGGTCAGGGCACAGGCCTGGTTTGCAGGGTCAATCCCTGGTAGGGGGTGTGCAGGAAGCAGCCGATCAATGTTTACCTCTCTCACATCATTCTTTCTCTCTCTATCCCTCTCCCACTCTCTCTAAAAATCAATAAAAATTCTTTAAAAAAAAATTTCTAATTAAAATAAAAAAATGATTTGCAAAAGCCAAGACTCTTTAGAACTGGAAGGACAATCACAATCACTGGTTCTGCTAAAGAGGAAATCAGAGAATGTGGCAACTTGGCAAGGATCACCTAACTGGGGGCACAACTGGCCCCCAGTCCAGCGACCCCCGATCCAACACGGATTGCTGGCTGACTGTGGGCTCGAAGCCATCGTTGTAGGGTAAGAAGTGGACACACCCCATGCCCTCACCATTCGTACATCCTTCAGCTCATCATACATTCAAGTGGTCACTGATATCTGCCCTCGGCCAGGTACTATCCAGGCTCTGGGAATATAGGAGTGAATTGGATGGGTGAGGCCCCTGCCTTCACAGACCTTACATTTTCTGGGAAGAGGTAGACATAACCAAATAAGGAACAAGGTAATGTCAAAGCTTTTAAGTGGAATAAAAAAAATAAAAAAAAAAACGCCCTGGCCGGTTTGGCTCAGCGGTTAGAGCGTCCGCCTGTGGTCCGGAGAGGCCCGGGTTTGGTTCCCGCTAAGGGCATGTACCACGGTTGCAGTTTGTCCCCGGCCCTGGTTGGTCGTGCGGGTGGCAGCCACTCGATGTGTCCCTTTCACATCGATGTTTCCCTGTCTCTCTCTTCCTCTCTCTCCCTCCCACTCTGTCTGTACAAAAAATGGAAAAATGTCCTCAGATGAGGATTAAAAAAAAAAAAAAAACATGGTGGTGGGATAGAGAATAATAGGGCAGGGTAGGCCTCTTGAACAAGGTGATATATGAACTGAGACCTCAAGGACTATGGCCCCTCCAAAGGTGTCAGTGTCCCAAACCCCAAAACCTGTGAATATGGCATCTTACATGACAAAAAGGAATATGCAAATGAGATTAAGTTAAGGTTTTTGGGTATTTTTGTTTGTTTAAATCCTCCTGAAACAGAGAGAGACATCGATATGAAAAACATCGATTGGTTGCCTTCTGTAAGCTCCTGACTAGGGATCAAACCCACAACCCAGATATGTGCCCTCCTGACTGGGAATAGAACCAGCAACCCTTCGGTGCATAGGTTGATGCTCAACCAACCGAGCAGAGGTTTTTAAATGAGATTATCCTGGATTATCTGAGTGGGCCCCCCATTTTTATTGAATATTTCAGGGTGACATTGGCTAACAAATTATACAGATACAATGGTCCTTCTCAGAGGAAAGCAGGAGTGTCAGATTCAGGGATATGATGACAGAAGTGAGGTCAGAGAGAGATCTGACAATGCTATGCTGTTGGCTTTGAAGGAAGGGGCCACCAGCCATGAGACAGATGCAGGCAGCCTCCGGAAGTTAGTAAAGGCGAGGAAAGGGATTCTTCCCCAAAGCCTCCAGAAGGATTGCAGCCCTGCCACCCTCTTGGTTTTAGGACTTCTGACCTCCAGAATTGTAACATAATGTATCTGTGCTTATTAAGCCATTAAATGTATGGTAATTTATTAAAGCAACAAGAGAAAACTAATACAGACTAGAAAGCCAGCCATGGGGAACAAAGGTGGAAGAATGTCCCAGGCTAAGGAAACAGCAAGTGCAAAGGCCTGAGTCTGGATCAAGGAGGCCAATGTGGCTGAAGCAGGGTGAACAAGAGGGTGTGAGAGGGAAGGAGGTCAGAATCAGTGGGGTCACATTGTGTCAGATTGGGCAGGCCTGGTGAAGTTAGATTATATCCTAAACCACAATGAGAAGTCTCTTAGGACTTTGAGCAATTCTGGTGTCTCTAGGGCCTAAAAAGTTAGAGGTATTCCCCAAAAAGGATATGCAAAGGGCCAATATGCACATGAAAGATGCTCAACATATTCAGTCATTAGGGAAATACAAATCAAAACCACAATGAGCTACCACATCACACTTGCTCAGATGGCTAGAATCAAAAGACAGACAATGACAAGTGTTGGTGAAGATGTGGAGAAACTAACCCTCATAACACCCCTCGTGGGAATGTAAAATGGTGCAGTCACTTTGGAAAACAGTCTAGTAGTTCCTCAAAATGTTAAACACAGAGTAACCCTATGACTCAGTAATTTCACTCCCAAGATATCTACCCAAGGGAATGAAAACATATGTCCACACAAAAACTTGCACATGAATGTGCACAGACGCATTATTCACAATAGCCAAAAAGTGGAAAGAACCAAATGTCCATCAACTGATAACTGGATAAATAGAATGCAGTATATCCATACCATGGAATATTATTCAGTAATAAAAAGATGCCCAACCAGTGTGGCTCAGTGGTTGAGTGTCAACCCTTGCACCAAGAGGTCACCAGTTCAACTCCTGGTCAGGGTACATACCCAGGTTGTGGACCAAATCCCCAGGGGGGTATGCAGGAGGCGGCCAATTGATGTTCTCTCTCATTGATGTTTCTCTCTCTCTCTCTCCCTCTCCCATCCTCTCTCTGAAATCAATAAAGGGGGGAAAGAAAAGAAATTAAGCACTAATCATGATACAACATGATACACCTTGAAAACATGCTAAATGAAAGAAATCAGTCATGAAGAACCACATAATTTATTATTACATTGATATAAAATGTCCAGATTAGACAATGCCTAAAGCAGGGGGAAATGAGAGGGGTGTGTGTGTGTGTGTGGGGGGGGGGGTGATGGTTAAGGGGAAGGGGACAGGGTTTCTATTGGGGGTAATTAAAATGTTCTAAGATTGATTGTGGAGAGGGATGTACAACTCTCCATATACTAAATGCCACCAAACTATACACTTTGTTTTTACTATCCTCTCCCACATTGATATTTATTACATTAACATTTCTAGCAAAAACAAGTAACAAGTAAGCAAGTAACAAGAGAGAGACACACACACATCCATGTGAGAGATACACATTCAGTGCCTCCTGCAGGTCCCCCACTGGGGATTAGACCCACAACCTGGGCATGTGCTGACTGGGAATCAAACCGGTGACCTCTTGGTGCATGGGTTGATGCTCAACCACTGAGCCACACCAGCCGGGCAACAGTAAATACTTTTGTACTGAATTCTTATTTTACTTAGAACCTTAACCTAGTCTAAGACATTTTCTTTTTTTTTTTTTTTTTTTAATCCTCACCCGAGGACATTTTTTTTCCATTTTTTGCACAGATAGAGTGAGAGGGAGAGAGAGGGAGAGAGAGAGAGAGAGAGAAAGAGAGAGAAACATCGATGTGAAAGGGACACATCGAGTGGCTGCCACCCGCACGACCAACCAGGGCCGGGGACAAACTGCAACCAAGGTACATGCCCTTAGCGGGAACCGAACCCAGGTCTCTCTGGACCGCAGGTCGACGCTCTAACCGCTGAGCCAAACCGGCCAGGGCCTAAGACATTTTTGATATAACTTACAACTCTCATTTTTTGGAAACATTTTTTGGCACTTCGGTCAAGTGTTGAAGGGATTTTATTCTAAAACCTAGAGCTAGAATTTAAACTTCAGAACTCCCATCCTAGGGTAACACAATTATGAATATTCAGAAATCCAAATACCTCTTCTTTACATTATCAGCATTTCAGAGCTATGCCTGATAGGTGACATTTGAAGAAGACTAATACAGAATTAGCAGAACTTATACTCATGAAACCATCCAAACTCATCTTTAGGTTTTTTGTTTTGTTTTTTAATTGTTTATTTATTGATTGATTTTAGAGAAAGGAAAGGAGAGAGAAAGAAACATTGAAGAGAGAGAACATCGAATGGCTGCCTCCTGCATGCCCTCACTGGGGATCGGGCCCACAACCTGGGCATGTGCCCTGACCGGGAATCAAACCAGCAACCTCTCGGTGCATGAGTCGATGCTCAACCACTGAGCCACACCAGCCGGGCTCATCTTTAGGTTTTATATTTACAGTATTGTCCAGGAGAAATTAAAGATGAACTGTACACTATTTATTTTTTAATACTGAACGCTTCATGAGTTTGGGTGTCATTTTTGTGGAAGGGCCATGCTAATCTTCTCAGTTGTGTTCCAATTTTAGTATCCATGCAGCTGAAGTAAGCACCACACTGTACATCATTGTATGGTATCTGAATTATACCTCAATAAAGCTGTTTTTTAAAAAACTCATAGCCCTGACTGGTTTGGCTCAGCAGTTAGAGCATTGCCCCACAGACCAATGAGTCTCAGGTTCGATTCGGTCAAGGGCACGTACTTCGCTTGCGGTTCGTCCCTGGCCCTGCTTGTATCCCTCCCACACTAATGTTTCTCTCTCTCTCCCTCTCTCTCCCTTCCACTCTACCTGAAGATAAATAGAGAAATACCCTTGGGTGAGGTTTAAAAAACAAACTCATAAGTGTGCCTTCTAAATTAATTTCCTGGAAGCAGAAGTTGTTCTGGCATTCACAACTGAGACCAACATGGAAAAATCTAGAGGGAGTCTCTCATACAAAGTTTGTCCACTGCCCAGGAACATTTAAAGCAGTTAAATCACAGATTATCCAAGCAAAGCAACACAGTGCAGTCTAGAAAAACAGGCAACAACATCCCAGCCGGTGTGGCTCAGTGGCTGAGCATAGACCCATGTACTAAGAGGTTGCTGGTTCAATTCCTGATCAGGTCACATGTCCAGGTTGTGGGTCCGATCCCCAGTGGGGGGCATGCAGGAAGCGGCCAGTTGATGTTCTCTCTCATTGATGTTTCTATTTCTCTCTCACTCTCTCTCTCTAATATCAATAAAAATTTTTATTTTTTTTATTTTTTATTTTTATCCTCACCCGAGGATTTTTATCCTCACCCGAGGACATTTTTCCATTTTTTTGTTCAGGTAGAGTGGGGCGGGGGGCGGGAGAGACATCAACGTGAAAGGAACACATCAAGCGGTTGCCACCCGCACAACACAACCAGGGCCGGGGACAAACTGCAACCGAGGTACGCGCCTTTAGCGGGAACCGAACCCGGGTCTCTCTGGACCGCAGGCCGACGCTCTAATCGCTGAGCCAAACCGGCCAGGGCGTAAAAAAATTTTTTTTTATTTTAAAGAAAATTAGGCAGCGACAGACATTCTCAGAGTTGCCCAAACAAGTTACCACTGACTGTCTCTAGGGAGAGGAACAGGGAGGCTGAGGACCAGGAAAGGGAAAAATATTTACCTTCCTCTATCACAAGTGTATTATTTACATCATTTAACCTAGTGCATTTGTTACTTTTATCCATTAAAAATAGTTAATAAAAATACACATTGAAAATAAATCCAACTTGCTAAAGAATATTGTTTGGCAAGCAGAAATAATTATGATATATTTTAAGTGAAAAAGTAGGCTATTACAATATTCAAAATGATGTAATTTTTGAAAAATGTATACACATAAATATGTTTAGAAAACAGGCTAGAAGGCATAAAACACCTAGCACTCTGGTGGTACATGGTAATGTAAGAAGCCAATAAGTGTTAGTTACTGTGCCTGGCTGGTGTGGCTCAGTGGATGAGCGTGGAACCCATGCACCAAGAGGTCGCTGGTTGGATTCTTGGTCAGGGCACATGCCCAGGTTATGAGCCCGGTCCCCAGAGCGGGGCATGCAGGAGGCAGCCAGTTGATGGTCTCTCTCATCGATATTTCTATCTCTCTCTCCCTTCCTCTTTCTCTAAAATCAATAAAGAAAACATGTTTTAAAAAAAGAAACAACCGCCCTGGCCATTTTGGCTCAGCGGTTAGAGCGTCGGCCTGCGGTCCAGAGAGACCAGGCCACGGTTCCCACTAAGGACACGTATCTCGGTTGCAGTTTGTCCCCAGCCCTGGTTGGTCATGCAGGTAGCAACCACTCAATGTGTCCCTTTCATGTCGATGTTTCTCTCTCTCTCTCTCTCTCTCTTCCTCTCTCTCCCTCCCACTCTATCTGAACAAAAAATGGAAAAATTTCCTCCAGTGAGGATAAAGAAAAAAGAAACAACCAATGAATGCATAAATAAGTGGAACAACAAATTGATGTCTCTCTCTCTCTCTCTCTCTCTCTCTCCCCCCCTCCCTCCCTCCCTCCTTTTAAAATCAATTTTTAAACGTTTTCTCATTCCTCACAACAACCTCCAGTTTATAGATTAGGAAGCTGATGCTCAGAGAGGTTAAGCAACTCACTCAGAATCACCAGCTGGGAGGTAGTGGACCTGGAATGAGGACCACAGGCACAGCCTCCCTCCCCCTGGATATCAAGCGCTGTCAGCCAATCATCAGGCTCAAACAAACAAAACACTAAGGAGTTACAGTGTCCTGGTGGGGGACTAGACGCTGGGTTCAAATACCATTCTGCCACTTAGCGAGTAACTCTACCTCTCTAAATCCGTTTCCTCCTCTTTAAAATGGGGTAAGAGAAATATGCACTTTATGGTATGTAGGACTAAACGAGAAAATCCCTGTCAAGTGCTCACATTAGGGCCCAGCACACTGGTAATTTATTGTAACTGCTCACAGCAATTGTTACAAGCTTGACTATAAACAGCACAAACTGGTTATTACTTAGCAACGAACTGAGTGACAGCAGAAATCTTCAAAGATCACAAAACGCCTTCCAGATGATCGCACTAGAGTCCACAGAGGGGGCAGTGGCCTGCCTGCGGGCACACAGCGAGAGCCGGGTCCAGAGGGCAGCACGCAGAGCCCCCCGGATCAGTACCCACTTTTAAACAGAGGCTAGGAGGGGGCTTGGAGACCGACGCCGGGCGCGGTCGCTCGGGGGGCCCACTCACCGAAGTGCATCCAGTCCCAGTCGCTGAGCGTGTCCATGTTGCGGCACAAGTCATCCAACACCCAGGCGGGCAGCTGGTAGATGTAGCAGGACATGGCGGGGCGGCGAGCCCAGCGGAGACTACCGGGAGACTGAGCCCGACGCCGCGGGACTCGGCTTCTCTACCCGGGCCTGGCCCCTCCCACCGCCCCGCCTCCCCGGACGTGGGCGGGGCCAGCGCTGGACACCACTGCCCCTCAGTGGCGACCGGGCGCGACGCCGTCCGGCCGGCTGGACCTGAGCGGCTGTGAGACCAAAAGGAAGGAGCTGGGAGAGGCAACTTGAGGTCCGGAGTGGAGAGGAAACCGTCGGCCAGCGGGGAATTCCGTGGCAGTCCTAGGAGGCCACTTCCACTGCTTTGGTGCTGCCCCACATATAATTCATTCAGCAAATATTCTATTAATTACCTACTACACGGCAGGCACTGTTCTGGGTGTTGGAGACACATTAGTAGAGAAAACCTATCAAGTCCTTGCTTTCATGGGACGTACACTCTAGATAGGGGTGGTGGAGAGGAAACAGCAATAACTAATAAAAATACTGAATGAGTAAGTTATATAATATGTTAAAAGGTAATAAGTGCTATTGCCAAAAAGAAAAAGAAAAGTTGACTAAAGGGAATTAGGAATTCAGAGCTATCAGAGGGAGGACAAGTCAAGTTAGACTTTATCACAATAATGGCTAATTTTTATTGAGCCGTTTACTCTGTACTAGGCACTGTTCTAGGTGCTAGGGGTACCTCTGAACAAAATCCCTGGCAGGGAGGGAGACAGACAGTAAACAGTAGAAATGCAAAATAAATAAATAACAGCATTATAGTTGATAGGTAATGTTAGAGAGCAAAAGTAGAGCATGCTGAAAGTGATGGGGGTGGGGGTTACGGCATATTCATTATCTTTATTATTTTTTTATTTTTATTATTATTTTTTTATCCTCACCCGAGGACATTTTTGCAATTTTTGTACAGATACAGTGGGAGAGAGAGAGAGAGAAATATCGACGTGAAAGGGACACATCGAGTGGCTGCCACCCACACGACCGACCAGGGCCGGGGACAAACTGCAACCAAAGTACGTGCCCTTAGCGGGAACCGAACCCAGGTCTCTCCAGACCGCAGGCCAACGCTCTAACCGCTGAGCCAAACCGGCCAGGGCTCATTATCTTTAAATGTGATCAATATTATTGGAGGAATATGGTAAGAGGGACTGTGAGGCTAATTGAATTATTAAATAGGATAGGATGAGAACTTATAATGGCTAGAATTTATTATTATTTTTTTTTTAATCCTCACCCGAGGACACTTTTTCATTCTTTGTTCAGATAGAGCAGGAGGGAGAGAGAGAGAGAAACATCGATGTGAAAGGGACACATCGAGTGGCTGCCACCCGCACGACCAACCAGGGCCGGGGACAAACTGCAACCGAGGTACATGCCCTTAGTGGGAACCGAACCCGGGTCTCTCCGGACCGCAGGCCGACGCTCTAACCGCTGAGCCAAACCGGCCAGGGCTAGAATTTATTGAACAGACTTCACCTGGGTTATTTCACTTATTGCTCACAATGACTCCATGAGGTAGGTGTAGTTATTACCCCCATTCTATAGATGAGGAAACTGAGGCACAGAAAGATTAAATAACTAACCTAAACTCATACAGTGGCAGAGCTGAGATTTGAACCCTAGCAGTCTGATCACTGGCTACAAACTGTCTCTTTATTATAATAACTACCATTAAATAAATCATTTTATGTAATTCTCATAAGCCTATGCTATAGATATTATTATTCCATTTTTACACAGAAGTAAATAGGTTCCAAGAGGTGAGGCAACATCATCGAGGGCAGATAAACAACGAGAGTGCCACTTTGCACCTGTAAACATCAGCTATGGAGCATGGCTGCCAAAGAAGGAACCTGCAAGGAAAGTGCTAAGTCCTGAGGCCAAGTTCCAGTTCTGCCACCAACAGGCTTTGTGACCCTGGACAACTCATTTAACTTTTCAAGCCTTCTTTGACACATCTGTAAAATGAGGCTAATCATCCCTACATCTTAGAGTTGTGAGCCAGGGAAATGGATTAAATCAATTTAGACAGTCCATATAGAACACCTACTCCAGGGTCTTCCTTGCACAGAGAATGTACTTAAAATATGGTAGCTGCACCTTGACTGGTGTGACTCAGTTGATTGGGTGTTGTACTATGCACTGAAAGGTTGTGGTTCAATTCCCGATCAGGGCACATGCCTGAGTTTCAGGCTCTATCCCCAGCTGGGGGTGTGCAAGAAGCAGTCAATCAATGTTTCACTCTCACATCAAATGTTTCTCTCTCCCTTCCCTCCTCTTTAAAAATCAATAAAAAATCCTTTTTTAAAAATGCTAGCTGCACCCGACCAGTGTGGCCCAGTGGTTGAGCGTCGACCCATGCACCAAGAGGTCACCGGTTTGATTCCTGGTCAGGGCACATGCCCAGGTTGTGGACCCAACACCAGTTGGGGGCATGCGGGAGGCAGCCAATTGATGTTCTCTCTCATTGATGTTTCTATCTCTCTCTCCCTCTTCACTTCCTTTTTCTCTAAAAATAAAGAAAGAAAAAAAATTTTTTAAAGAAAAAAAAGCTAGCTGCATTGATAATACTGAAAAGTACATGGGGAAGAGTGCTCCACTGCTTGAGGCACTGTACTCGATACATAGCCTTCCCTGAGTAAAGGACAGCAAACTCTTTTAAAATATGTTTTTATTGTGCTTGCTTCGGCAGCACATGTACTAAAATTGGAATGATACAGAGAAGATTAGCATGGCCCCTGAACAAGGGTAACAGGCAAATTCGTGAAGCATTCCATATTTAAAAAATAAAATAACATATGTTTTTACTGATTTTTTAGAGAGAGAGGAAGGGAGCCCGATCTCCAGTGGGGGATGAGCAGCAGGCAGCCAATAGATGTTTCTTTCTCACATCGACGTTCCTCTCTCTCTAAAAAAAATCAATAAAAACATATTAAAAAAAAAAAAGGAGCACATGGATCAGTTGCCGCCTGTACACACCCCAACTGGGAATTGAACCTGAAACCCAGGCATGTACCCTGACCTGGAATAGAACACGTGAGCTTCTGGTGCACAGGATAACGCTCCAACCAACTGAGCCACACCTGCCAGGTCTTTCTCTCTTCCTTCCTCTCTAAAATCAACTTAAAAATAGTGAAATAAAAGGAGGCCGACTTTAAAAAAGAATAATAAAAAAAGAAAAAAGCACCCACCAGCCTAAGAATCCTAACAGGATATATGTCCAAGTTCAGCTCTTTATCTGTCTGGTTCTTTATTCTTGATCAAGATAAAATTTGTATTAACCTTTTTTTTGTAATCCTCACCCGAGGACACTTTCACATTTATCTTCAGATAGAGCGGGAGGGAGAGAGGGGGGAAGAGAGAGAGAGAAACATCGACAGGCCGCCACCCACATGACCCCAACCAGGCCGGGGACAAACTGCAAATGAGGTATGTACCCCTAGCGGGAACCGATCCCAGGACTCTGGTCGGTGGGCCGGTGCTCTAACCGCTGAGCAAAACCAGCCAGGGCCCCAAGGACATATTTGCATTTTTCTTCAGATAGAGGAGGAGAGGGGTGTGGGGAGAAACATCGATGTAAGAGAGACACATCAACTGATTGTCACCCACACGACCCCAACCAGGACCAAGGACAAACTACAACCAAGGTACGTGCTCTTAGCGGGAACCAAACCCAGGACTCCCTGGTCCGCGGACTGACGCTCTAACCACTGAGCAAAACCAGCCTGGGCTGTATTGAACTTTTTATAAATCATGTATCCTGATTCAACCACTTTGAAGGATTGCTATGAAGCTTAAATGAACCCCACAATGCTCAGAACAAACTGTCAAGTACTGAGCCCAGTAAAGGACTGCTTTTATGTGAATCCACCTCCTTGAAGTTCTGAGACTGCTTTTCAGGGGAAGTCCCATGTTTCAGCAGTGGTTGAAGGTGGAATTTTAGATGGAGAAGCTCCAGTGATGGTCTGACCATGACTCCGTGGGAAATCACCTACATCCCAGAGCAAAGGAGAATAAGGGCCCTCTTCCTTCCCTCCTTTTCTCTGTTTGCAGAGTCCTCCACCTGCTTCTCCTTCTCTTCTGCAAGCACAGAGCATGTGTCTTTGGCCTCTACCTTAGTGCCATGGGGCCTCTTCTGCTTGATGAGGCTTTAAGACCACAGAAGGTTCACATTCAGCCTTAGCCTGTCCGGGACAGAGAAGCCCCAGCAGCTTCTCTCTCTGCTATATCCTTGGGCTTCTGGCAAGTTTCCTTCTCGCCCCATCCTCAGGGCTTGGAATCTGAGTTCTAGGATTTTCTCCTCCAGAGAGGCTTGAGTAGTTCATGGCCTGAGCAGGCCATCTTAGGGGTACATCTTAGTCCCCAGCCTTTAGAATTAGTTCTTCAAAGTAAGGTTTTTGCTATTATTGAGTTGCCACTCACCTACCAAGTACCAGGCACTTAGCATACATCATCTAGGATCCTCACAACTACCCTACAAAGTAGATTTATCATTTCCATTTTACAGATGAGGAAACTGAGCCTCAAGTCAATTGTAACTTGGTTAAGCAAAATTGGCCAAGTGACAAGATTCAACCCAAGTCTGACACCAAAGGAAGTACTCTTTTGGCTCTGTTATATTGCCTCACTGTGAAAAATTTCCTACAATTCTGCACAGTTCCTTTCGTCCCCTCATTAGCTATTTCCGGGACCAACACCCTCCCTACCAGTTAGAAATTGTTATTGAGATTGAATGCAATGAGTTACACAGTTATGTCATTTTGACTTGTTCACATTTAATTTCCATGAAATGACAATCAGTGATTTGCAATCTCAGCTGCACATTAGAATTATCTGGGGAAATTTTAATGTTTTATTTACTGATTTTTTTTTTTATTAAAAAAATTTTTTTTCTGCCCTGGCCGGTTTGGCTCAGCAGTTAGAGCATCGGCCCACAGTCTAGAGAGACCCGGGTTCCGTTTCCGCTAAGGGCACGTACCTCAGTTGCAGTTTGTCCCTGGCCCTGGCTGGGTTGTGCGGGTGGCAACCACAAGATGTGTCCCTTTCATGTCAATGTTTCTCTTTCTCTCCCTCCAACTCTATCTGAACAAAAATTGGAAAAAAAAAATTTTTTTTTTCTTTATCAATTTTTGGAGAGAGGAATGGAAAGGGAGAGATAGAAACATCGATGAGAGAGAACATCGATTGGCCGCCTCCTGCATGCCCCGCACTGGGGATTTGGCCCACAATCTGGGCATGTGCCCTGACAGGGAATCGAACCAGCGACCTCTGGTGCATGGATCAACGCTCAACCACTGAGCCACACCGGCCGTGCTACTGACTGACTTTTAGAAAGAGAGCAAGAGGAAAGGGGAAAGAGAGAGAAACATCAATTTGTTGTTCCACTTATTTATGCATTTATTGGTTGATTCTTACATATGCCAACTGGGGATTGAACCTGCAACCATGGCATATTGAGTGGATGCTTTAACCAACTGAGCTACCTGGCCAGGGCCTATCTGGCAAAATTTAAAAAATTATACATGTTCAGCCCTTCCTCCAGAGATCCAGATTCAGTTGTTCTGGGGTGGGGCTCAGGCACTGGAATTTTAAAGAACTTTTAGGTAATTCTAATTGTGTATAGGCAGAACTGAGAAAGTGTTCTATCAGGAAGTTGGGGCATGAAGAAAGACTGATGAAAAGGAAATAATAATAAAGCTTTTCTATGGACCGTACGTATTTTTTATTTTCTAATAAAAATATCTTTATTGATTTTTCTGACAGTACATGATCCAAAAAAAGATAAAGTGAATTAAAAAAACAAATAAACCAACAAACAAACCCACCCTTGTCTTGTGTAAGGAAAATCCCAGTTCTCCTTCTGTCTGGGAGAGGGAAGTCCCACACTTCTATCCTTTAGTGCTTACGGCTGTTACAGGTTTTGGCCATTCTAATGGGGCCTTGTGGTGTCTCATTGTTTTCATTTTCATTTCCCTGATGACATATGATGCGAAGCATCTTTTCACATGCTTAGTTGCCATCTGTACATCTTCTTTTTCTTTTTTAGTTGATTTTAGAGAAGGGGAGAAAGAAACATGGACTCGTTGATCCACTCATTTATGCATTCACGGGTTGATTCTCGTATGTCACCTGACTGGGGATAGAACGATGCTCTAACTGAGCTACCCGGCCAGGGCTGTGCATCTTCTTCAGTGACGTGTCTGTAAAGATTGGTTCTGTTTTCATGGAAAAATAAAAATAAAACAACTTTGTTCCAATGTAAATCTTTTTCTTAGTACTTTTCTGTAGTGCTTAAATTTTTTTTTACAGTGATGTATCATATTTACGAGAAAAATAAAGTTAAAAGAAACAATGGTCTTAAAAAAATCCAGTGCTGGAAAGAGAAGGAACTGAGAAGAAGTCAGGCGCTTGTGTCTGCTACTCACCCCCACCTTAAGCCTTTAAATAAACATGACTTTTACAACTCTCCAGGGGAGAAAAGTCTGGTTAAAATAACACCACGACACACCCTCCCTATTTCCTTTACTCAGCACCATTTAATGTATTAAAGAACAGTCTTTTTAAATTCAAAATAGGAAACAGCACAGTCTCTTAATACATTCATAAGACTTCAAACGAAAAACATATTATTCATGCTACAGGTTTTCAACTTCCTTGGACAACACAAAAAATACAGTACTCAAATTGCATGTTTTAACAAGAGGAACATGAAATCTCATTTTGACACAAAGACAGGTTAAAAATAAAATAAAAACCAACATTAAACAAATCCAGCACCGGCAGACTTCCTTAAATCCCCATCCTCTCTGACTCTGGAACTCACATGGCTACTTTCTGTACCAGCATTTCTTCTTCCCTACACAAAAAATTAGATATTTAGAGGTGTATCACTGAATGAGTACTACAACATACTTTAAAAAAAAAAAAAGCCAACTATTTTGCTGAATGTTCGAAGAGGGGAACAAGACTGGATGAAACATAAGGTATAGTGAGACAACTGTGGGGTTTACTTCATTCATTCACTTCACTCTGCAGAGCACAGGAGTTCTGCTCAAAGGTTAGCACAGGAACTAAAGATGCCATGAGAAGATATTTAAGTTATAAAGTTAAATGAGAAAGAATACAAAATTGTATGTATAGTATAACATCAACTATGTAAAAACCAACCAACCAAAAGTTGCTCTAAAGAGGGTTGAAAACTCAAAATGTTAAGTTAGTGAGTGTGTTTACATAGTGGATCTACAGTAATCTTTTTCTTCCTTTTACTTTTCCGTCTTTTCTAAAATTTCTCTACCAAATTTTTTAAAACTGTTATGCAAAAGGAAGCCTGACAGAGGTACTGAATGAATTTAAGTCTGGCCTATAAGAAAGTATTTGTACATTTATAAAACTATGAAACATTCCAGGCTACTCTCTGAATCCACTGTGTGAGTCAGTAACTCCCCAGAGCTTAGAGGGGCCTCTCCTCCAGCCAGGTGCAAAGTGTCACCAGATCCTGCCTGATGAAAAATGTTAAACCAAACAGAAATGTCATGGATTTACAAAAAGAAACAGAAATACCCACACTTGGCAGAAACCTATTTACAGTACGGCAGTATCTCCTTAATACTCGAGTTAAGCAAGAGGACAGCTGTTTTCTCCTATCTTCTGCACAGATGTCAAGTTTCAAAGGAGCTATCATCACAGTAACTGTAAAACCTAATCTTGGTTTAGAAACAGAAAATAAAACAGCACTTGTAACAACAGTGAACAGAGAAAAGCACAAAATTTAGAAAATTATAAAAAGTGCTTTCTATAAAAATGAATTCCTTAAAACATTTATTTACTATACATACTTCAAGGTCCCTTGTTTCCCCTCTGCAAAAAAGGGCAAACTTTCCAAACACTTTCTACCAAAGCATCCACTGGTTTATTCATTCAACAACCACTGATGAAGGCTCATAATGTGAGAGGCACTGAGGTCTTAAAGAGCAGACAGATTCGTCCCTGCCTCAAGGACATCTCAGTCTTCTCAAAGCGGGAGGCGGACGCATCACCAACCACGATATAATTAAAAGCAGATGCCACTGCTTTCTTACAATCAAAGAATACGTTGCAATTCTCACTGAATTACTTACACAAAGGTTCTTACACAGAAACTTTCCAGATTCACTAAGAGGCAAAAACGCAACTACTTTCCGATAAACACTTCTAGAGAGGGCAGGCATTACATTTTGTGATATTTGCCCCTAAACATCACAATACCTAGTGAAGTCTGTTAACTTTCTTTTAAGCAATGGAGCATTTTTTTTACTCTAAGAATGAGATACCTTGAAACTGAGAATAATGACCAGTCCTATAGCTAGATTAAGACTAGTCAGTTCCATTAAAAGCTGAGACTCAGGAATGCAAATTTCAATTAAAATCTCCAGTCTCCTCTTCTATCTGTTGATTTTCAATGTGCTCCTGTGTCAGCCGCTCCAGGTCTTTCCTCACGTTCGGGTGGTCTTCCAGATCTTCGTAGAGTGATCTCACAATGTCCAGTCTCCTGTAATTCTCAGGCCTGACGAGGCTTCGAACAACCTGAAGGCATCGCTCTTTCAGGGTATACACTGTAAGGGCAGAAAACCGAATCTTCAGCAGCAAATTCACGCAGGCCTTGAGACAAGGCATAAGCAAGAGGTTTTACCAACTATGGCAATTACATCTACTCAGATGGACCTCACTTTGGGCAAAAAAAAAGTGAGTACATGTGTTGTGGCAGAATGTAACATAATGGCCCTGATCGATATCTCATGGTATTGAAGACCTTGTGTAGTAACTTCCCCTTGAAAGTGGACTGGGCCTGTGATGTGCTGTAATAACTGATTGTGAGTAAAGTGAACTGTGGCAATTCTAGGTCTAAGCCTTAAGCAACTTCCACTTTTACCCTCTCAGAAGCCCTGAATTACCCTGCAGGAGAGGCCACACGAACAGGCACAGGCACAGAGACTACCTGGGAGAGAAGCCTAGCCCTCAGCCAACCTGCCAGGAGAAGACAGCCACACCAATGACCACCCACCTGAGCTCAGCCCAGACTGCAGAGTTATGAACAAATCAAATGGTTGTTGTTAGTTTTGGGGTAGTTGTCACACAGCGATAGATAACCAAAACAGTGGATAATTGGATTTTGGGGGAACTGAAATCTAACTTTACTTACTGGGGAACTTACTCTTTAAGGGTAACCCCACAAAGCTAAATTTATTCCATTTAACTTATCAATGAACATTTTTGTATACCCACTTCCTTAAAACAGAATCTATATACACCTATTAGTTTGAACCTTATGAAGCTGCAAATATCTAGTGTGTTGTTTTTAGTGCTCACCTGAGGATATCTTTCCATTGATTTTCAGATAGAGTGGAAAGGAGGAAGGGAGGGTGGGAGAGGGAGAGAGAAACATTGATGTGAGAGAGACACATTAACTGGTTGCCTCCTGCATGAACCCAACTACAGCCAGGGATAGAATCTGCAACACCCGTACCTGCCTTTGACCAGGAATCAAACCTGTGACCATATGGTCCACGAGCTGATGCTCTAACCACTGATAAAACTGGCCAGGGCTCGGTTTTTTAAAATTCCACAAGAACATTAGTTTCTTAGAGCTCAACCTAATAATCATTTAAGGTTTAAAACAAATGGTGTGTGATGTGCCCTGTCTGGTTTGGCTCAGTGGTTAGAGCATCAGCCTGCGGACCAGAGAGGCCCTGGTTCGGTTCCCGCTAAGGGTACTACATCAGTTGCAGTTTGTCCCCAGCCCCCTGTTTGGGGTTGTGTGGGTGGCAACCAGTCTATGTGCTTCTCTCATGTCGATGTTTCTCTCTCTCTTCCCCCCTCTCTCCCTCCTGCTCTATCTGAAGATAAATGCAAAAATGTCCTTGGGTGAGGATAAAAAAAATAAATAAATAAATAAAACAAATGGTATGTGATGCCACTGTTCAAATCAGTGATTTTTTTTTTTAATCCCTGACTGGTGTTGTGAACTTGACCGGGTTAAATAACATTAAAAGATACAATACTAGAAGTCATATGAAACAAGCCATGATGTCCAGCTGGTGTGGCTCCGTGGTTGAGCGTCGACCCATGCACCAAGAGGTCGCTGGTTTGATTCTCCATCAGGACACATGCCCAGGTTGTGGTCCCGATCCCCAGTGGGGGCTGTGCAGGAGGTGGCCAGTCGATGTTCTCTCTCATCGATGTTTCTGTCTCTCTCTCCCTTTCACTTCCTCTCTCTCTAAAAAATCAATAAAGGAAAAAAAATGTTTTAAACAAGCCCTGATATCTAATTCTCTATACCTTGTTCTTCTTCTGAGACTCCAAGGTATAATTCTACTCTAAGGCCAGGGAAACAAAATGCATTCATAATTCCACAATCAGACATTTTAGTTTAGCCCACCTCTGACAAGCCGGGAGAACTTTGAGATACTACAACACCTTTGCTCAGTACAGAGCCTACGAATACATTACTTCCATTTTACTTGTGGTGGAGAATAGGGCAGAAAGGTTGAATACCTTGCTGAGCCTCAGGCAAAAAATCACTAAGGGCGTGGCTCCAGCAAGTGGCCTTTCCTCTACTTATTACAACAACCTTATCTTTTTAAAAAGTGAGATGGGCCCTGGCCAGTTTGGCTCAGCAGTTAGAGCATCAGCCCGCAGCCCACGGACCAGAGTCCCAGGTTTGGTTTCCGCAAAGGGCATGTACCTCGGTTGCAGTTTGTCCCCGGCCCTGGTTGGGGTTGTATGAGTGGCAACCACTCAATGTGTCTCCCTCGCATCGATGTTTCTCTCTCTCTCTTTCCCCCCCTCTCTCCCTCCAGCTCTATCTGAAGATAAATGCAAAAATGTCCTCGGGTGAGGATTAAAAAAATATATAAAAAATAAAATAAAAAGTAAGATAGAACATCAGTACCTGGTAGTGTGATGTTGGCAAAAATAGGCTGTCCGTCAACATTGAGAGATGGCACAAATAATTCAGTTTGATTAACCAGAAGCCCGTCATATGTCCCAGCATCTCGGAAGAGCCAAAGATGACCTGTTAATACAAGCAGAGGCTGTTAAGTAGCCACACACCTATTTCCTTTATCTCCCTAGACTGACAAGAAATACTTGCCATTCTGCTTAAATATCATACAAAGGCCATCCAATAATATTAGCTTACTCAATTCTCACAATAGATTCATTTACAGATAGCAAACAGGTCTGAAAAAGCCAAGTGACTTGCTCAAGGCAACAGGGCCAGTAAATAGAAGAGTATATACTTAAGGCTCCAAATTCTACTCCATCTTCTACCAAAAAGGAAAAGCAAAGCACATGAACTGCAAATCACATCAACACTGCAAACTAAAAGAAGAGAGGTCAGTGACTCCTCAAATCTGTACTACTCAAAAATAAGAGATACAAAAACTTCATGTTGAGAAAAGAAAGCCAGACATAAAGGGTACATTTTGCAAGAACAGATGAAATAAATCTATGATGTAAAAAATCAGAAGAGTGGTTGCCTCTGGGAGCGAGGGGACTGAGTGAAAGGAGCAGGAGAGTCCTTTCTGGGGTGACAGAAATGTTCTAATCTATACCTGATTTAGATGTTGCTACATTTGCCAAAACACAACAAACCCTAAGATCTGTACATTATAGTCTATGTAAATTATACCTGAATTAAAGAAACAAATAATCACATGTGTGAGAGAGAAAAGGAGGCAAACCCTCTGACTTAATTCTGTTTAAGGAGGGAGGAGGTGTCTCTCAGAATAAATATAGCATGTGTTCCTGGGGTATAAACTTACTTGAAGATTTTTTTGTTTAAATTTTTCTTTATTGATTTTAGAGCAAAGAAGGGAGAAGGAGAGAGAGATAGAAGTACCGATGAGAGAGAACATCAATTGGCCACCTCCTGCATGCCCACCACTGGGGATCAGGCCCACAACCTGGTCATGTGCCCTGACCAGGAATCGAACCAGCAACCTCCTAGTGCATAGGTGCACACTCAACCACTGAGCCACACCAGTCGGGCTAAACTAACTTGAAGATTTAATGAGAAAATTTAAGAAATGTTGCCCAGCTGGTGTGGCTCAGTGGACTGAGCACTGTCCCATGGACTGAGAGGTCCTGGTTAGATTCCTAGTCAGAGCACATGCCCAGGTTGTGGGCTTGATCCTCAGTAGGGGACATACAGGAGGCAGTTGATAGATATTTCTCTCTCACATTGTTGTTTCTATCTCTCTCCTTTCCTTTCTCTCTAAAAAAAAAATCAATAAAAACATATTTAAAAAATAAATTTAAATTGGCCCTGGCCAGTGTGGCTGAGATGGTTGAGCATTGTCCCATACACAGGAAGTCATTCCCGGTCAGTGCACATGCTCAGGTTTCAGATTTGATCCTGGGTCAGGGTGTGTACTGGGGGCAACTGATCGATGTTTCGCTCTCGATTTCAGAGAGAGGAAGGGAGAAGGAAAGAGAAATAGAAACATCGATCAGATGCCTCCTGCACACCCACTACTGAGGATCAAGCCTGCAATCCCCGCAGGTGCCCTGAACTGGAATCAAACCTGCGACCTCCTGTGCATGGGACAATGCTCAACCAACTGAGCCACACTGGCTGGGTAAGAATATGTTTTTATTGATTTTTTTTTTCTTACAGAGAGAGGAAGGTTGCAGGTTCGATTCCCAGTCAGGGCATATATGGAAGGCAACAAATCAATGTTTCTCTTTCATATCGATGTTTATCTCTCTTTCTCAATCAATAAAAACATATCCTTGGGTGAGAACTTTTTTAAAAAAGAAATTTATATTAAATTAGGCAAAGATAAATTTTGAAGACGAATACAAAATTCACACAATTTTCTAGGTAAAGTAGGAGAATACAAATTTTGACCTCTGGAAGAACTGTGTTCTTCCTCATTTAATATTAGGAAAGTTCGGTGTAAAAGTTTTAGAGACATTATTGAGTATCCTGAAGGAAAAGCAATCCATTAGGCTCCTCCTAAGCTGATTGTAAAAATGTTTTTTTCTTGAAAATCAAGGGAAGATAACTAATTTCTTATCCCCTCTCCCCTTCTTGAGTTATTACAACAGCTTCCTAACTGGTTCCTCAACAGCAGCCTTCCCCATCAAACCACTTTGCAACCTGAGTGAGCTTTTCTCAATGTAAATCTGGCAATGCCCTGTCCCTGCTAGAAAACCTACAATGGCCCCATTTATCTAGGGGTAAAATCACCTTCAGGGCTTCCTCTACCACCATTCCATACCCTCTCCTCCTTTAGCCCTTGCGGTTGCTGTCTTGGATTGGTCAGCTCCCATTCATCCGGCAGGGCTCCCTTTCTTCTCTGGGAAGCTCTCCCTTGTTGAAACCACGCGTGTACACATTCACACACACCCCTACCTCCCCACCCTCCCCCCCTTCACTAAGCAGATGCTGGCTCCAAGCTCCAGCAACCACTGTGCTCCGTTCCAATCGCAGCAATTGTGACCTTGGTTTGTTCTCATCTGTTTATGCATTCGTCTGTCTCCCCACTGGACTGTGTTCTCCATGAAGGCGGGGCGCCTACCCGGACCTGGCCCACTGGGGACATTGGAGAATGTGAGATTCTTCCATTCACGGACTGAACAATGGACATTAGGGATGGAGCACTGCTTCTGGGGTAACTATACATGGAAGGGGGTTGGGGAAAAGTCACCATCAAATGCAAACTGTTTTATAAGAAAAATGCTCCGCCACTTACTAGCAGCGTCAACTTGGGTCTGTCACTATCTTTCTGGGGCCTCAGTTCCTTATGCATAAGTGGGAATAATAATCACAAGAGCACCTGCCTCCCCGGATGGTGGAGGGGATTCGATGAGTTCGTGCCGCCGCTGCTATTGCTATCAGGCCTACCGCGCCGGGCACAGCTCAGAACCGGCGGGCAGGCGCTCAAGCAGCGGGACAAAGGGAGCAGCGACCCTACCTCGGTAGCTGTGGATGCGGCGGCCCGTGCCCGGCGGCAGCGTGGGATAGGGCTGCGGCTCGCCATCGAAGTTGAGCCACACAGGAAGCACGACGCGCGGGCTGCGGTTGCAGAAAATGACCTGGGACGGCTCGCGCGAGTTCACCGAGCGCAGCACCGGCCGCGGCCTCCCAGCCTCCATCTCCTCTGTGGCGTCCGCCTCCTGATCGGACTCTTCCGGGCCAGACTCCTCCGCGCCCGCCTACTCTCGGCCGTACTCTCCGGGACCTTACTGCTCTGCGGCCGCGTTGGCCTCCTGCAGGTTCCCCGCCTTCCAGGGCATCACCTCCCGCAGCCTAGACAGCCCAGGCCTGCGCGCCTCGGGATTCGCTGACCGCCCGGGGCGGGGCGGGGCGGGGCGGGGCGTGCGAGCGCGTCCTCGGCAGGCGTACGGGCTGTTTCTCGCGTGCTCTCGGTCGGGGATGGAGTATGCATTCGCAGAAATGGCTGGCCTGAGGCTGTGCGCACGCGCGGATGAATCCCCCTAGGCACAGGATTCTAATGTCACTGACAGGGTGGGTAGCACTAGGTCACACCGAACTCCAGTTTCCCCTAAAAAAATATTTTTTTCTTGTTGGTTTCCGTAGCTTTATTCATTCTCTTAAGATAGTCATGGTTTTTGCCATATTCTCCCCACCATTGGCCCTATTATTTTATAGTTTTCTTATTAATCAAATTGTTTTTGTCTCTATTTTGGGTCACAAAATTAAAATTTTATGCATAAGAGTATAATAAGGTTAAAATTTTTCCTCTCATCCCAGAATGAGTCCCTGGAGGCAGCAAGCATCACCAGTGTTTTGTATTTCCTTTCAAAGGTATTCTAGGCATATGCGATATGCAAGACATTAAATAAGATTGAGAAGTAATTTTGTATCAGTATTACCAATAGAAATTCACTATCCCTTGCCATAGAAGAGTACAGTGGAACTAAGTTCAAAGAAAACAAAACAGATCATTCAGAACCGCCTGAAATTGAGCTGAATGGAAGTCCTACAACTACATTAAAGAAGCATCCACATGGAGACTGGTAGGAGGGGTAGAGGCAAGGACCTGCTGGTCACACACCCACCTGTGGCAGATGAAAATCAGGAGGATACCTCGGCTGGGAAGGTCCTCCCTGAGGAGTGAGGGGTCCCCGTCCCACAGCAGGTGTCCAGCTCAGGGTTCCAGGGCCAGAAAGAGAAGTCCCATAACTTCTGGCTGTAGAAACCAGCGGGAACTGAGGCTGAGGGAGGCTGGGGCTTCTGGAGCCCCAGGCAGCTCCTCTTAAACGGACTTACTTGAACCTGCTTTTTCTAAGCTTGGAGGGGAGGCAGCTTGAGGAGTGGCAGAGACAGGGAAGAACTGAACTGTTTGGCATCGGGAGGAGGGCTGGAGAGGCGGCTTTCTCCTGGACAGATGTGCTGGCAGAGGCTGATATTCCTTTGGTGAGCCCTTCCCTGGGGCAGCAGACAGGCGCCATATATGGGACTCCAGCAACCTGGCTCACACTGTTTGCCCCACCCTAGTGATTCCGAGGCCCTGCCCTACCCAACTTTCGGGCCCACCCAAGCTGTTTCCAAGGGCTTTACCATAGGATTGACCTGTCTTGGATCCTGATCCAGTTTCCTCAAATCTCTCAAACAAGCAGCTTCTGGTATCGGTGAGCCCAATACATATTGTTAAGTGGCCTCAGGTCTGGCACTAGAAGCAGCCAGTCTTGGTTCACAACTTGGCTTTTCCTGGGCACCTCCAAGCCCAGCACAAGAAGCAGCCATCAGCAGATCACTTTGTAGCTGATGCTGGGTGGCCCCGGATAGAACACAGGCAGTGGCTGACCTTGCCCCAGAGCCAGCACACCCAGTGGACAGCTTCAGACCACACTGAAGCACCCAACCACCTCCACAAGTGACACACTCAATGAGTGGACTCAGTGGTACCAGAGCCCTGATGAAGTAAATCTTGCTCTGTGTGGTGGGCCCATACACAGCTGATCCTCCAAGGTAGTCAGAGGCCAGTGGCCAGTGGGCACAGCCAGTCTTTGCAGAGGATCAGCCTGGATAAATCCCCCCCCCCCCCCCATTGACATGCCAACAACAATCAAGACTCAATTACAACAGGAGAGTGTACAGTCCACAGTAGGGGTGCACCTCAAGGGCCCAGCTGGGGTGATAAGGAAGGTTGTGCCACTGGACCCTACAGGGCACCTACTGCTATAGGCCACCCTATAAAGCCTAGGAGACATAGCAACTCTACCTAATACATAGAAACAATCACAGGGAAGCAACCAAAATAAGGATACAAAGAAACATGTCCCAAATGAAAGAAAAGAACTGCAGAAAAAGAATTAAACAAAATGGACATAAGCAATCAATCAGATGCAGAGTTCAAACACAGATTATAAGGTTGCTCAAGGAACTTGGTGAGACATTCAAGGAACTTAGTGAGACCTTCAAGGACCTTCAGAAGACCTCCAAGGAACTTAGTGAGAACATCAACAACATAAAAAAGGACCAGTCAGAAATGAAGGATGCACTAACTGAAATAAAGAATAATTTACAGGGAATCAATAGTAGAGTAGGTAAAGCCAAGAAGCAAACTATTGATTTGGAATATGAGGAAGCAAAAACACCCAATCAGACAAGAAAAAAGAAATGAGGACAGTGTAAGGAGCCTCTGGAACAACTTCAAGTGTGCCAACATTTGCATCATAGGGGTGCCAGGACAAGAGAGAGAACAAGAAATTGAAAACCTCTTTGAAACAATAATGACAGAAAACTTCCTTAACTTGGAGAAGGAAACAGACATACAAGTCCAGGAAGCACAGAGAGCCCCAAACAAGATGAACCCAAAGAGGACCACACCAAGACACATCATCAAAATGCCAAAGGTTAAATACAAAGAGAGAATCTTAAAAGCAGCAAGAAAAAAGCAGTTTGTTACGTACAAAGGAGCTCCCATAAGATTGTCAGCTGATTTCTTAAAAGAAACTTTGCAGGCCAGAAAGGAGTGACAGGAGCCCTGGCCACTTTGGCTCAGCAGTTAGAGCGTCGGCCCCCGGAACAGAGAAACCCAGGTTTGGTTCCCACTAAGGGCATGTACCTTGGTTGCAGTTTGTCCCTGGCCCGGTTGGGGTTGTGTGGGTGGCAACCAGTCGATGTGTCTCTCTCTCTCTTCCTCCCTCTCTTCCTCCCACTTTATCTGAAGATACATGCAAAAATGTCCTCGGGTGAGGACTTAAAAAAAAAAAAGATTAATGGAAACTGAAAAAGGTATCACTTTTCACAATGCAATGTGTGCCCTCTGAAATTCACACTTGTTGGCGGCAGCAGCAAACAGCACCAGGTGTTAAACCAGTGAGGCCAAATCGGACCTAGGTTCAGTAACCTTGGTACTTGGGCTTTGGCTAGGAAAGACTTCAGAGCCAAGACTCAAACTATAAGAGAACATTTAGAAAGATTCAAAAATGGTGGCGGAGTGAATGGAAGCTACACAGCTGATCTCCCAGGACCAAACTGGAATTACAACTAAAATAAAGACAATCGTCAGGAAAAAGCAACAGAAAAGCAGCTGGAGAGGACCATATAACCAGGGACACTGAATCAAGCCTTGTATTATTTAGAGTAAAAATAAAAACTTTTTCACCTAAAAAAAAAAAAAGAGAGAGAACATTTATTGCCTTGGCCAGCTTGGCTCAACGGTTAGAGCGACGACCTGCAGACCAGAGAGTCCCGGGTTCAGTTCCCGCTAAGGCCACGTACTTCAGTTGCCGTTTGTCCCCGGTCCATTTCGGACTTGTATAGGTGGCAACCACTTGATGTGTCTCTCTCACATCGATATTTCTCTCTCTCTTCTCCCCTCTCTCCTCCCACACTATCTGAAGATAACAGCAAAACTGTCCTCAGGTGAGGATTTAAAAAAAAAAAGGAGAACACTTATTTATACAATCACAGAAGTATAGAAATAATATGCAGAAGAAATGGGCCTAGGAAACAAGTTATAGAGGCAAAGAAAAAGGAGCTTAGAAGTGAGGAAAGTGGTCAAGGTGAGCTACTGTGCCAGGGCTGACATGTACTGTATTTAATGCTACATGCAATGTATTTAATGCTGATATACAATGTATCTATGCTGACATGCAATGTATTTAATGCTGACATACAATGTATCTAATGATGACATGCAGTGTATTTAACGCTAATGAATAGGACCTGGCTGAATGCTCAGTTGGTTAAAGCATTGTCCCCATATGCCAAAGTTTTAGGTTCGATCCCTGATTAGAGCACATACAAGAAGCTACCAATGAGTCTAGCTGGTGTGGCTCAGTGACTGAGAACTGACCCATGCACCAAGAGGTCGCTGGTTCAATTCCCAGTCAGGGCACATGCTCAGGTTGTAGGCCAAATCCCCAGTGGGGGGCATGCTGGGGGCGGCCAAACGATGTTCTCTCTCATTGATGTTTCTATCCCTCTCTCCCTCTCATTTCCTCTCTTTCTAAAATCAATAAAGAAAAAAAAATTTTTAAATATGGTTTAATTTTTTTTTTAGAGAAGCAACCAATGAACATATAAATAAGTGAAAAAAACAATCGATGTCTCTCTCCATTACTCTCTAAAATCAATCAATAAAATATGTTTAATGCTAATGAGCCCTGGCTCGTGTGCTCAGTGGTTAGAGTGTCAGCCTGTGCACTGAAAAGTCATGGGTTCAATTCCCAGTCAACGGCATATACCTGGGTTTCAGATTTGCTCCCTGGCCTTGGTTGGGGCATGAATAGGAGGCAACTAATAAATGTGTCTCTCTCACATGGATGTTTCTCTCTCTTCCTCTCTTGCACTCTCTCTAAAAGTCAATGGAGAGCCCTGGCTAGTTTGGCTCAGCGGATGGAGCGTCGGCCTGCGGTACAGAGAGACCCGGGTTCGATTCCTGCTAAGGGCATGTACCTCGGTTGCAGTTTGTACCCGGCCCTGGTTGGTTGTGTGGGTGGCAGCCACTCGATGTGTCCCTTCACATCGATGTTTCTCTCTCTCTCTTCCTCTCTCTCCCTCCCGCTCTATCTGAACAAAAAATGGAAAAATGTCCTCGGGTGAGGATAAAAAAATAAATAAAAGTCAATGGAGAAAATATCCTCCAGTGAGGATGAACAAAAGAGAAAAATGCTAATGAACAACTTCTTAGGCAAAAGCTTTGTCAGAGCCAAAATGAATTACTTATCATTTATTAAATGGGAACATCTTACTTTAAAAAATTGTATCAAATGGATTTCACCTTACAATGCACTTATTTTCCATTTTACTCTTAAAGTCACATTGAGTTCAAATTTAAGAATAAATTTGTCACATTGAGTTCAAATTTAAGAATAAAAGTAAATTCCAATTCAAAAATGTTTTATGATATATAGAAATTCTTTGTACTATTGTTGCAACTTTTCTACAAGTCTGAAAATTGTTTTACAAAAAAATTATTTTTATTTTTTTAAATAGTTTTTTTTAGAGAGACGTTGATGTGAGAGCACAATATTGACGGGCTGCCTCCTGCACGCCCTCTACCAAGGATGGAGTCCAAAACCCAGGTATGTGCCCTGTCCAGGAATTGAAACAGCAACCTCCTGGTGCACGGGACAATGCTGAATCAACTGCGCCACACTGGCCAGGACACAAAAAATTTATTTAAAAATAAAACATATGATTTTGGGATACAGATCCTTCCTTAATACTGGAAGGATGCAGATTAAGGCACAATACCAACCTCACACTTGGTAGTTTCAAGCCCAAAGATGCCAAAGGAAACCCTGCCCCATTTTTTGCAAATGTTAATACCAATGGCAGGCACTACTGAGATACATGTGACAATTGCCCTTTTACTCTCTCAAGTTGTCAATAAGATCCAGGGAGAGGCTAATAAAGGACCAGCATGGCACAGAAAACGGAAAACCGACTTGAGAGACCCTGAGTGGCTCTGGCTCTGCACTGATCTGGGAATAAGACCTGGGTTTTAGTGTTGATTTTGCACCAGGTAACTGGACAGGCATGTCATACAACCTGTCTGGGCTTATTTCTTAAATTTTCTCTTTTTTTATTGACTTTAGAGAGGAGAACCGGAAGAGAGAGACATTAATGTGAGAGAAACATCAATTGGCTGCCTCTGGCATACCCCCTACTGGGGATGGAGCCTGAAACCCAGGCATGTACCCTGAATGGGAAACGAACCAGCAACATTTTGGTGCATTGGATGATGCTCATCCAATTGAGCCACACCAGCCAGGGCTTGTTTCATTTTCCAAAAGGCGGGAGTGGACTAGATTCTCTCTAAAATTATTTCATACCTTTAAGTTTTGTGAGCTAATCCTAACCTTGGGACAACCTTTGTACAGGCTGGCCTTTCTCTAGAAAACAAACTTGAGAGTCCTAACCCCACCTGATTTTCTTTTTGTCTTGTTTTTATCCTCACCCGAGGACATTTCTTCCATTTTTTGCTCAGATAGAGTGGGAGGGAGAGAGAAACATCGACGTGAAAGGGACACATGGAGTGGTTGCCACCCACACGACCCAACCAGGGCCGGGGACAAACTGCGACTGAGGTACGTGCCCTTAGAGGCAATCAAATCCGGGTCTCTCTGGACCGCAGGCTGACGCTCTAACCGCTGAGCCAAACCGGCCAGGGCTCTATTTATCTTCTGATAGAGTGGGAGGGAGAGAAAGGGAGAGAGAAACATCAACGTGAGAGGGACACCAACTGGTTGCCTCCCACACAACCCTGACTGGGGCCAGGGACAAACCACAACTGAGGTACGTGCCCTTGGCAGGAAATGAACCCGCAGGTCCTTGGGCCAACGCTATAACTGCTGAGCCAAACCGGCCAGGGCACTCTTCAGTTTTTCAATAAATACGTGAATTAAACCAAATTACAGTGTACAAAAGAATTTTAAATGTATGGGAAAGAAGAAATCCCCTTAAAGGCTTTTGGAAGAGCAGTTTTTTTTTCATATTTAGCTCATTTCCCACTC